>NW_028123742.1:0-608765 GCF_965194805.1 Balaenoptera borealis | reverse complement strand
ACAACTTCTTTATCCATTTTTCTCTTTCCTGGGATATTTAAGGTGGAATGAAGTGGAGGTCCTGGTCAACAGAGCAGCCCTAAACTTTGGGGTGCTTGTGTCTTGCTGATTTTTAATTTTCCCAATTTATACCCCCATGAGTGGAAGTGCCCTATGCTCTCTAAGCTGTGTTTTTCAGATGTTTCAGGACTCACCGGACACTTCTCCAGAGTGGCTCTTGACAATTTACATCCCGCCCATCAGTGTAGCAAGGCTCCCATTTCTCCATGGCCTGTCCTGCATTTCTGGTTTTGACACTTTTTTCAGCATGGCCCTTTTGACCGATGGGAAGCGAGACTTCTTTGTAGCGCTGATTTGCCTTTCCAGGTTGCTTGGTTGGCCAAAAAGGGCGTATGCGTTTTTTCCTGAATATATTCAGGAAAAAACACATACGCCCTTTTTGGCCAAGGGCATCATTGTCAACGTTTTGCCGCTTTTCATGTGCTTTAAAGGCGATTCGTATCTACCTCCTGAAATCTGTTTCCTGCAATTCTGCCTTGATTTCAAATCCTCTTCTTTGCCTTCCCTCAATATATTTGTGGACGAGAGTTATCATTTATAACTCTGCAGGTTTGTGAATTGCAGTGCCCTGAACCTCCATTTTACAACTCGTTTTTATGGGAGCTGGCCGCAAAATCGCAGAATGGCTTCAGGCCCTGTTCTGGTTCCGGGGGGCAGGCTGAGCCTGTGGTTAATTCTTCTTTCTGATGGGAAAATAGAGTGACCTGTGCCTGTCCCAACACCAAGAGCTAGTCTCTCCTTGGTTCCACGTCTTCCCGTTTATCCTCAGGACAAATTGCAACCTGTATGGAACAGGAGGTTAAAGGTGCTGATGCTCCAAGTAGGGAGCTTGCTAGTAAAGCGGCTGGAATGGCGAACCCGGGCACAAGGAGATGAGAAATGAGCTGCGTTTTAGAAACCTTTCCCCATCACACGGTGTACCATCTTCTGGGTTTCTCATGCATGTTTTTGATGTAGGAAGGTGCCCTTGAACCTGGAGATTTGGGACCCATGCGATGGGTACCACGCAGTATTACTTTAAAGGGTCTGCGTTTGCTCACCCAACCTCACCAAACCTCTCAGCCCCAAGAGTGTCCACCCTTATGTCTCATCCAGCTGTGCGTCTAGATATGGTCAATCCAGGTTGCATCACAGCCCCTGAACGCATTGTGTAAGAATTTCTCTCTCTTTCACTGTCTTTGTTTCATGGTTGTTTCAAAGTAATTTATTTTTATAATGGGGTTTAGCTGCTTTTCACTGCTGTGTTTATGCGGCTTTACACCCACTTGACACACTAACAGAGAGATATCAATACATAGGTTTTACGATTATTATTAGTCAGATATATTCTTGTGCGGTGAATAGGGCGTGTTGAGTCCAGTTCTCTGAGCAAGGAGTAGGTCTTGTGTATTACATATTGGGTTTATGGAACGGTATCTGAGCTAATTTGATACCCTTGTTTTATGTATCACCCCACCTCACCTTTCCCGTTAAGCAGCCATAGTGTGTTTTCTGCATGTGTGACTCTGTTCTGTTTTGTAATTCAGTTCAAGTGTAACGGTTTTTACATTCCCTCTATCAGTGATACCTTATGAGAAGTGTCCTTTTCTGTGTGACTTATTTCACTTAGAATCGTCGTACCTAAATCCACTCATCATGCTGCTACTAACCTTACGACATTGATTTCCTGGCTGAGTGATATTCCATTGTACATAAGGACCACAACTTCTTTATCCATTTTTCTCTTTCCTGGGATATTTAAGGTGGAATGAAGTGGAGGTCCTGGTCAACAGAGCAGCCCTAAACTTTGGGGTGCTTGTGTCTTGCTGATTTTTAATTTTCCCAATTTATACCCCCATGAGTGGAAGTGCCCTATGCTCTCTAAGCTGTGTTTTTCAGATGTTTCAGGACTCACCGGACACTTCTCCAGAGTGGCTCTTGGCAATTTACATCCCGCCCATCAGTGTAGCAAGGCTCCCATTTCTCCATGGCCTGTCCTGCATTTCTGGTTTTGACACTTTTTTCAGCATGGCCCTTTTGACCGATGGGAAGCGAGACTTCTTTGTAGCGCTGATTTGCCTTTCCAGGTTGCTTGGTTGGCCAAAAAGGGCGTATGCGTTTTTTCCTGAATATATTCAGGAAAAAACGCATACGCCCTTTTTGGCCAAGGGCATCAATGTCAACGTTTTGCCGCTTTTCATGTGCTTTAAAGGCGATTCGTATCTACCTCCTGAAATCTGTTTCCTGCAATTCTGCCTTGATTTCAAATCCTCTTCTTTGCCTTCCCTCAATATATTTGTGGACGAGAGTTATCATTTATAACTCTGCAGGTTTGTGAGTTGCAGTGCCCTGAACCTCCATTTTACAACTCGTTTTTATGGGAGCTGGCCGCAAAATCGCAGAATGGCTTCAGGCCCTGTTCTGGTTCCGGGGGTCAGGCTGAGCCTGTGGTTAATTCTTCTTTCTGATGGGAAAATAGAGTGACCTGTGCCTGTCCCAACACCAAGAGCTAGTCTCTCGTTGGTTCCACGTCTTCCCGTTTATCCTCAGGACAAATTGCAACCTGTACGGAACAGGAGGTTAAAGGTGCTGATGCTCCAAGTAGGGAGCTTGCTAGTAAAGCGGCTGGAATGGCGAACCCGGGCACAAGGAGATGAGAAATGAGGTGCGTTTTAGAAACCTTTCCCCATCACACGGTGTACCATCTTCTGGGTTTCTCATGCATGTTTTTGATGTAGGAAGATGCCCTTGAACCTGGAGATTTGGGACCCATGCGATGGGTACCACGCAGTATAACTTTAAAGGGTCTGCGTTTGCTAACCCAACCTCACCAAACCTCTCAGCCCCAAGAGTGTCCACCCTTATGTCTCATCCAGCTGTGCGTCTAGATATGGTCAATCCAGGTTGCATCACAGCCCCTGAACGCATTGTGTAAGAATTTCTCTCTCTTTCACTGTCTTTGTTTCATGGGTGTTTCAAAGTAATTTATTTTTATAATGGGGTTTAGCTGCTTTTCACTGCTGTGTTTATGCCGCTTTACACCCACTTGACACACTAACAGAGAGATATCAATACATAGGTTTTACGATTATTATTAGTCAGATATATTCTTGTGCGGTGAATAGGGCGTGTTGAGTCCAGTTCTCTGAGCAAGGAGTAGGTCTTGTCTATTACATATTGGGATTATGGAACGGTATCTGAGCTAATTTGATACCCTTGTTTTATGTATCACCCCACCTCACCTTTCCCGTTAAGCAGCCATAGTGTGTTTTCTGCATGTGTGACTCTGTTCTGTTTTGTAATTCAGTTCAAGTGTAACCGTTTTTACATTCCCTCTATCAGTGATACCTTATGAGAAGTGTCCTTTTCTGTGTGACTTATTTCACTTAGAATCGTCGTACCTAAATCCACTCATCATGCTGCTACTAACCTTACGACATTGATTTCCTGGCTGAGTGATATTCCATTGTACATAAGGACCACAACTTCTTTATCCATTTTTCTCTTTCCTGGGATATTTAAGGTGGAATGAAGTGGAGGTCCTGGTCAACAGAGCAGCCCTAAACTTTGGGGTGCTTGTGTCTTGCTGATTTTTAATTTTCCCAATTTATACCCCCATGAGTGGAAGTGCCCTATGCTCTCTAAGCTGTGTTTTTCAGATGTTTCAGGACTCACCGGACACTTCTCCAGAGTGGCTCTTGGCAATTTACATCCCGCCCATCAGTGTAGCAAGGCTCCCATTTCTCCATGGCCTGTCCTGCATTTCTGGTTTTGACACTTTTTTCAGCATGGCCCTTTTGACCGATGGGAAGCGAGACTTCTTTGTAGCGCTGATTTGCCTTTCCAGGTTCCTTGGTTGGACAGAAGGGCGTATGCGTTTTTTCCTGAATATATTCAGGAAAAAACGCATACGCCCTTTTTGGCCAAGGGCATCATTGTCAACGTTTTGCCGCTTTTCATGTGCTTTAAAGGCGATTCGTATCTACCTCCTGAAATCTGTTTCCTGCAATTCTGCCTTGATTTCAAATCCTCTTCTTTGCCTTCCCTCAATATATTTGTGGACGAGAGTTATCATTTATAACTCTGCAGGTTTGTGAATTGCAGTGCCCTGAACCTCCATTTTACAACTCGTTTTTATGGGAGCTGGCCGCAAAATCGCAGAATGGCTTCAGGCCCTGTTCTGGTTCCGGGGGTCAGGCTGAGCCTGTGGTTGATTCTTCTTTCTGATGGGAAAATAGAGTGACCTGTGCCTGTCCCAACACCAAGAGCTAGTCTCTCGTTGGTTCCACGTCTTCCCGTTTATCCTCAGGACAAATTGCAACCTGTATGGAACAGGAGGTTAAAGGTGCTGATGCTCCAAGTAGGGAGCTTGCTAGTAAAGCGGCTGGAATGGCGAACCCGGGCACAAGGAGATGAGAAATGAGGTGCGTTTTAGAAACCTTTCCCCATCACACGGTGTACCATCTTCTGGGTTTCTCATGCATGTTTTTGATGTAGGAAGATGCCCTTGAACCTGGAGATTTGGGACCCATGCGATGGGTACCACGCAGTATTACTTTAAAGGGTCTGCGTTTGCTCACCCAACCTCACCAAACCTCTCAGCCCCAAGAGTGTCCACCCTTATGTCTCATCCAGCTGTGCGTCTAGATATGGTCAATCCAGGTTGCATCACAGCCCCTGAACGCATTGTGTAAGAATTTCTCTCTCTTTCACTGTCTTTGTTTCATGGGTGTTTCAAAGTAATTTATTTTTATAATGGGGTTTAGCTGCTTTTCACTGCTGTGCTTATGCCGCTTTACACCCACTTGACACACTAACAGAGAGATATCAATACATAGGTTTTACGATTATTATTAGTCAGATATATTCTTGTGCGGTGAATAGGGCGTGTTGAGTCCAGTTCTCTGAGCAAGGAGTAGGTCTTGTCTATTACATATTGGGTTTATGGAACGGTATGTGAGCTAATTTGATACCCTTGTTTTATGTATCACCCCACCTCACCTTTCCCGTTAAGCAGCCATAGTGTGTTTTCTGCATGTGTGACTCTGTTCTGTTTTGTAATTCAGTTCAAGTGTAACGGTTTTTACATTCCCTCTATCAGTGATACCTTATGAGAAGTGTCCTTTTCTGTGTGACTTATTTCACTTAGAATCGTCGTACCTAAATCCACTCATCATGCTGCTACTAACCTTACGACATTGATTTCCTGGCTGAGTGATATTCCATTGTACATAAGGACCACAACTTCTTTATCCATTTTTCTCTTTCCTGGGATATTTAAGGTGGAATGAAGTGGAGGTCCTGGTCAACAGAGCAGCCCTAAACTTTGGGGTGCTTGTGTCTTGCTGATTTTTAATTTTCCCAATTTATACCCCCATGAGTGGAAGTGCCCTATGCTCTCTAAGCTGTGTTTTTCAGATGTTTCAGGACTCACCGGACACTTCTCCAGAGTGGCTCTTGGCAATTTACATCCCGCCCATCAGTGTAGCAAGGCTCCCATTTCTCCATGGCCTGTCCTGCATTTCTGGTTTTGACACTTTTTTCAGCATGGCCCTTTTGACCGATGGGAAGCGAGACTTCTTTGTAGCGCTGATTTGCCTTTCCAGGTTGCTTGGTTGGCCAAAAAGGGCGTATGCGTTTTTTCCTGAATATATTCAGGAAAAAACACATACGCCCTTTTTGGCCAAGGGCATCATTGTCAACGTTTTGCCGCTTTTCATGTGCTTTAAAGGCGATTCGTATCTACCTCCTGAAATCTGTTTCCTGCAATTCTGCCTTGATTTCAAATCCTCTTCTTTGCCTTCCCTCAATATATTTGTGGACGAGAGTTATCATTTATAACTCTGCAGGTTTGTGAATTGCAGTGCCCTGAACCTCCATTTTACAACTCGTTTTTATGGGAGCTGGCCGCAAAATCGCAGAATGGCTTCAGGCCCTGTTCTGGTTCCGGGGGGCAGGCTGAGCCTGTGGTTAATTCTTCTTTCTGATGGGAAAATAGAGTGACCTGTGCCTGTCCCAACACCAAGAGCTAGTCTCTCCTTGGTTCCACGTCTTCCCGTTTATCCTCAGGACAAATTGCAACCTGTATGGAACAGGAGGTTAAAGGTGCTGATGCTCCAAGTAGGGAGCTTGCTAGTAAAGCGGCTGGAATGGCGAACCCGGGCACAAGGAGATGAGAAATGAGCTGCGTTTTAGAAACCTTTCCCCATCACACGGTGTACCATCTTCTGGGTTTCTCATGCATGTTTTTGATGTAGGAAGGTGCCCTTGAACCTGGAGATTTGGGACCCATGCGATGGGTACCACGCAGTATTACTTTAAAGGGTCTGCGTTTGCTCACCCAACCTCACCAAACCTCTCAGCCCCAAGAGTGTCCACCCTTATGTCTCATCCAGCTGTGCGTCTAGATATGGTCAATCCAGGTTGCATCACAGCCCCTGAACGCATTGTGTAAGAATTTCTCTCTCTTTCACTGTCTTTGTTTCATGGTTGTTTCAAAGTAATTTATTTTTATAATGGGGTTTAGCTGCTTTTCACTGCTGTGTTTATGCGGCTTTACACCCACTTGACACACTAACAGAGAGATATCAATACATAGGTTTTACGATTATTATTAGTCAGATATATTCTTGTGCGGTGAATAGGGCGTGTTGAGTCCAGTTCTCTGAGCAAGGAGTAGGTCTTGTGTATTACATATTGGGTTTATGGAACGGTATCTGAGCTAATTTGATACCCTTGTTTTATGTATCACCCCACCTCACCTTTCCCGTTAAGCAGCCATAGTGTGTTTTCTGCATGTGTGACTCTGTTCTGTTTTGTAATTCAGTTCAAGTGTAACGGTTTTTACATTCCCTCTATCAGTGATACCTTATGAGAAGTGTCCTTTTCTGTGTGACTTATTTCACTTAGAATCGTCGTACCTAAATCCACTCATCATGCTGCTACTAACCTTACGACATTGATTTCCTGGCTGAGTGATATTCCATTGTACATAAGGACCACAACTTCTTTATCCATTTTTCTCTTTCCTGGGATATTTAAGGTGGAATGAAGTGGAGGTCCTGGTCAACAGAGCAGCCCTAAACTTTGGGGTGCTTGTGTCTTGCTGATTTTTAATTTTCCCAATTTATACCCCCATGAGTGGAAGTGCCCTATGCTCTCTAAGCTGTGTTTTTCAGATGTTTCAGGACTCACCGGACACTTCTCCAGAGTGGCTCTTGGCAATTTACATCCCGCCCATCAGTGTAGCAAGGCTCCCATTTCTCCATGGCCTGTCCTGCATTTCTGGTTTTGACACTTTTTTCAGCATGGCCCTTTTGACCGATGGGAAGCGAGACTTCTTTGTAGCGCTGATTTGCCTTTCCAGGTTGCTTGGTTGGCCAAAAAGGGCGTATGCGTTTTTTCCTGAATATATTCAGGAAAAAACGCATACGCCCTTTTTGGCCAAGGGCATCAATGTCAACGTTTTGCCGCTTTTCATGTGCTTTAAAGGCGATTCGTATCTACCTCCTGAAATCTGTTTCCTGCAATTCTGCCTTGATTTCAAATCCTCTTCTTTGCCTTCCCTCAATATATTTGTGGACGAGAGTTATCATTTATAACTCTGCAGGTTTGTGAGTTGCAGTGCCCTGAACCTCCATTTTACAACTCGTTTTTATGGGAGCTGGCCGCAAAATCGCAGAATGGCTTCAGGCCCTGTTCTGGTTCCGGGGGTCAGGCTGAGCCTGTGGTTAATTCTTCTTTCTGATGGGAAAATAGAGTGACCTGTGCCTGTCCCAACACCAAGAGCTAGTCTCTCGTTGGTTCCACGTCTTCCCGTTTATCCTCAGGACAAATTGCAACCTGTACGGAACAGGAGGTTAAAGGTGCTGATGCTCCAAGTAGGGAGCTTGCTAGTAAAGCGGCTGGAATGGCGAACCCGGGCACAAGGAGATGAGAAATGAGGTGCGTTTTAGAAACCTTTCCCCATCACACGGTGTACCATCTTCTGGGTTTCTCATGCATGTTTTTGATGTAGGAAGATGCCCTTGAACCTGGAGATTTGGGACCCATGCGATGGGTACCACGCAGTATAACTTTAAAGGGTCTGCGTTTGCTAACCCAACCTCACCAAACCTCTCAGCCCCAAGAGTGTCCACCCTTATGTCTCATCCAGCTGTGCGTCTAGATATGGTCAATCCAGGTTGCATCACAGCCCCTGAACGCATTGTGTAAGAATTTCTCTCTCTTTCACTGTCTTTGTTTCATGGGTGTTTCAAAGTAATTTATTTTTATAATGGGGTTTAGCTGCTTTTCACTGCTGTGTTTATGCCGCTTTACACCCACTTGACACACTAACAGAGAGATATCAATACATAGGTTTTACGATTATTATTAGTCAGATATATTCTTGTGCGGTGAATAGGGCGTGTTGAGTCCAGTTCTCTGAGCAAGGAGTAGGTCTTGTCTATTACATATTGGGATTATGGAACGGTATCTGAGCTAATTTGATACCCTTGTTTTATGTATCACCCCACCTCACCTTTCCCGTTAAGCAGCCATAGTGTGTTTTCTGCATGTGTGACTCTGTTCTGTTTTGTAATTCAGTTCAAGTGTAACCGTTTTTACATTCCCTCTATCAGTGATACCTTATGAGAAGTGTCCTTTTCTGTGTGACTTATTTCACTTAGAATCGTCGTACCTAAATCCACTCATCATGCTGCTACTAACCTTACGACATTGATTTCCTGGCTGAGTGATATTCCATTGTACATAAGGACCACAACTTCTTTATCCATTTTTCTCTTTCCTGGGATATTTAAGGTGGAATGAAGTGGAGGTCCTGGTCAACAGAGCAGCCCTAAACTTTGGGGTGCTTGTGTCTTGCTGATTTTTCATTTTCCCAATTTATACCCCCATGAGTGGAAGTGCCCTATGCTCTCTAAGCTGTGTTTTTCAGATGTTTCAGGACTCACCGGACACTTCTCCAGAGTGGCTCTTGGCAATTTACATCCCGCCCATCAGTGTAGCAAGGCTCCCATTTCTCCATGGCCTGTCCTGCATTTCTGGTTTTGACACTTTTTTCAGCATGGCCCTTTTGACCGATGGGAAGCGAGACTTCTTTGTAGCGCTGATTTGCCTTTCCAGGTTCCTTGGTTGGACAGAAGGGCGTATGCGTTTTTTCCTGAATATATTCAGGAAAAAACGCATACGCCCTTTTTGGCCAAGGGCATCATTGTCAACGTTTTGCCGCTTTTCATGTGCTTTAAAGGCGATTCGTATCTACCTCCTGAAATCTGTTTCCTGCAATTCTGCCTTGATTTCAAATCCTCTTCTTTGCCTTCCCTCAATATATTTGTGGACGAGAGTTATCATTTATAACTCTGCAGGTTTGTGAATTGCAGTGCCCTGAACCTCCATTTTACAACTCGTTTTTATGGGAGCTGGCCGCAAAATCGCAGAATGGCTTCAGGCCCTGTTCTGGTTCCGGGGGTCAGGCTGAGCCTGTGGTTGATTCTTCTTTCTGATGGGAAAATAGAGTGACCTGTGCCTGTCCCAACACCAAGAGCTAGTCTCTCGTTGGTTCCACGTCTTCCCGTTTATCCTCAGGACAAATTGCAACCTGTATGGAACAGGAGGTTAAAGGTGCTGATGCTCCAAGTAGGGAGCTTGCTAGTAAAGCAGCTGGAATGGCGAACCCGGGCACAAGGAGATGAGAAATGAGGTGCGTTTTAGAAACCTTTCCCCATCACACGGTGTACCATCTTCTGGGTTTCTCATGCATGTTTTTGATGTAGGAAGATGCCCTTGAACCTGGAGATTTGGGACCCATGCGATGGGTACCACGCAGTATTACTTTAAAGGGTCTGCGTTTGCTCACCCAACCTCACCAAACCTCTCAGCCCCAAGAGTGTCCACCCTTATGTCTCATCCAGCTGTGCGTCTAGATATGGTCAATCCAGGTTGCATCACAGCCCCTGAACGCATTGTGTAAGAATTTCTCTCTCTTTCACTGTCTTTGTTTCATGGGTGTTTCAAAGTAATTTATTTTTATAATGGGGTTTAGCTGCTTTTCACTGCTGTGCTTATGCCGCTTTACACCCACTTGACACACTAACAGAGAGATATCAATACATAGGTTTTACGATTATTATTAGTCAGATATATTCTTGTGCGGTGAATAGGGCGTGTTGAGTCCAGTTCTCTGAGCAAGGAGTAGGTCTTGTCTATTACATATTGGGTTTATGGAACGGTATGTGAGCTAATTTGATACCCTTGTTTTATGTATCACCCCACCTCACCTTTCCCGTTAAGCAGCCATAGTGTGTTTTCTGCATGTGTGACTCTGTTCTGTTTTGTAATTCAGTTCAAGTGTAACGGTTTTTACATTCCCTCTATCAGTGATACCTTATGAGAAGTGTCCTTTTCTGTGTGACTTATTTCACTTAGAATCGTCGTACCTAAATCCACTCATCATGCTGCTACTAACCTTACGACATTGATTTCCTGGCTGAGTGATATTCCATTGTACATAAGGACCACAACTTCTTTATCCATTTTTCTCTTTCCTGGGATATTTAAGGTGGAATGAAGTGGAGGTCCTGGTCAACAGAGCAGCCCTAAACTTTGGGGTGCTTGTGTCTTGCTGATTTTTAATTTTCCCAATTTATACCCCCATGAGTGGAAGTGCCCTATGCTCTCTAAGCTGTGTTTTTCAGATGTTTCAGGACTCACCGGACACTTCTCCAGAGTGGCTCTTGACAATTTACATCCCGCCCATCAGTGTAGCAAGGCTCCCATTTCTCCATGGCCTGTCCTGCATTTCTGGTTTTGACACTTTTTTCAGCATGGCCCTTTTGACCGATGGGAAGCGAGACTTCTTTGTAGCGCTGATTTGCCTTTCCAGGTTGCTTGGTTGGCCAAAAAGGGCGTATGCGTTTTTTCCTGAATATATTCAGGAAAAAACACATACGCCCTTTTTGGCCAAGGGCATCATTGTCAACGTTTTGCCGCTTTTCATGTGCTTTAAAGGCGATTCGTATCTACCTCCTGAAATCTGTTTCCTGCAATTCTGCCTTGATTTCAAATCCTCTTCTTTGCCTTCCCTCAATATATTTGTGGACGAGAGTTATCATTTATAACTCTGCAGGTTTGTGAATTGCAGTGCCCTGAACCTCCATTTTACAACTCGTTTTTATGGGAGCTGGCCGCAAAATCGCAGAATGGCTTCAGGCCCTGTTCTGGTTCCGGGGGGCAGGCTGAGCCTGTGGTTAATTCTTCTTTCTGATGGGAAAATAGAGTGACCTGTGCCTGTCCCAACACCAAGAGCTAGTCTCTCCTTGGTTCCACGTCTTCCCGTTTATCCTCAGGACAAATTGCAACCTGTATGGAACAGGAGGTTAAAGGTGCTGATGCTCCAAGTAGGGAGCTTGCTAGTAAAGCGGCTGGAATGGCGAACCCGGGCACAAGGAGATGAGAAATGAGCTGCGTTTTAGAAACCTTTCCCCATCACACGGTGTACCATCTTCTGGGTTTCTCATGCATGTTTTTGATGTAGGAAGGTGCCCTTGAACCTGGAGATTTGGGACCCATGCGATGGGTACCACGCAGTATTACTTTAAAGGGTCTGCGTTTGCTCACCCAACCTCACCAAACCTCTCAGCCCCAAGAGTGTCCACCCTTATGTCTCATCCAGCTGTGCGTCTAGATATGGTCAATCCAGGTTGCATCACAGCCCCTGAACGCATTGTGTAAGAATTTCTCTCTCTTTCACTGTCTTTGTTTCATGGTTGTTTCAAAGTAATTTATTTTTATAATGGGGTTTAGCTGCTTTTCACTGCTGTGTTTATGCGGCTTTACACCCACTTGACACACTAACAGAGAGATATCAATACATAGGTTTTACGATTATTATTAGTCAGATATATTCTTGTGCGGTGAATAGGGCGTGTTGAGTCCAGTTCTCTGAGCAAGGAGTAGGTCTTGTGTATTACATATTGGGTTTATGGAACGGTATCTGAGCTAATTTGATACCCTTGTTTTATGTATCACCCCACCTCACCTTTCCCGTTAAGCAGCCATAGTGTGTTTTCTGCATGTGTGACTCTGTTCTGTTTTGTAATTCAGTTCAAGTGTAACGGTTTTTACATTCCCTCTATCAGTGATACCTTAGGAGAAGTGTCCTTTTCTGTGTGACTTATTTCACTTAGAATCGTCGTACCTAAATCCACTCATCATGCTGCTACTAACCTTACGACATTGATTTCCTGGCTGAGTGATATTCCATTGTACATAAGGACCACAACTTCTTTATCCATTTTTCTCTTTCCTGGGATATTTAAGGTGGAATGAAGTGGAGGTCCTGGTCAACAGAGCAGCCCTAAACTTTGGGGTGCTTGTGTCTTGCTGATTTTTAATTTTCCCAATTTATACCCCCATGAGTGGAAGTGCCCTATGCTCTCTAAGCTGTGTTTTTCAGATGTTTCAGGACTCACCGGACACTTCTCCAGAGTGGCTCTTGGCAATTTACATCCCGCCCATCAGTGTAGCAAGGCTCCCATTTCTCCATGGCCTGTCCTGCATTTCTGGTTTTGACACTTTTTTCAGCATGGCCCTTTTGACCGATGGGAAGCGAGACTTCTTTGTAGCGCTGATTTGCCTTTCCAGGTTGCTTGGTTGGCCAAAAAGGGCGTATGCGTTTTTTCCTGAATATATTCAGGAAAAAACGCATACGCCCTTTTTGGCCAAGGGCATCAATGTCAACGTTTTGCCGCTTTTCATGTGCTTTAAAGGCGATTCGTATCTACCTCCTGAAATCTGTTTCCTGCAATTCTGCCTTGATTTCAAATCCTCTTCTTTGCCTTCCCTCAATATATTTGTGGACGAGAGTTATCATTTATAACTCTGCAGGTTTGTGAGTTGCAGTGCCCTGAACCTCCATTTTACAACTCGTTTTTATGGGAGCTGGCCGCAAAATCGCAGAATGGCTTCAGGCCCTGTTCTGGTTCCGGGGGTCAGGCTGAGCCTGTGGTTAATTCTTCTTTCTGATGGGAAAATAGAGTGACCTGTGCCTGTCCCAACACCAAGAGCTAGTCTCTCGTTGGTTCCACGTCTTCCCGTTTATCCTCAGGACAAATTGCAACCTGTACGGAACAGGAGGTTAAAGGTGCTGATGCTCCAAGTAGGGAGCTTGCTAGTAAAGCGGCTGGAATGGCGAACCCGGGCACAAGGAGATGAGAAATGAGGTGCGTTTTAGAAACCTTTCCCCATCACACGGTGTACCATCTTCTGGGTTTCTCATGCATGTTTTTGATGTAGGAAGATGCCCTTGAACCTGGAGATTTGGGACCCATGCGATGGGTACCACGCAGTATAACTTTAAAGGGTCTGCGTTTGCTAACCCAACCTCACCAAACCTCTCAGCCCCAAGAGTGTCCACCCTTATGTCTCATCCAGCTGTGCGTCTAGATATGGTCAATCCAGGTTGCATCACAGCCCCTGAACGCATTGTGTAAGAATTTCTCTCTCTTTCACTGTCTTTGTTTCATGGGTGTTTCAAAGTAATTTATTTTTATAATGGGGTTTAGCTGCTTTTCACTGCTGTGTTTATGCCGCTTTACACCCACTTGACACACTAACAGAGAGATATCAATACATAGGTTTTACGATTATTATTAGTCAGATATATTCTTGTGCGGTGAATAGGGCGTGTTGAGTCCAGTTCTCTGAGCAAGGAGTAGGTCTTGTCTATTACATATTGGGATTATGGAACGGTATCTGAGCTAATTTGATACCCTTGTTTTATGTATCACCCCACCTCACCTTTCCCGTTAAGCAGCCATAGTGTGTTTTCTGCATGTGTGACTCTGTTCTGTTTTGTAATTCAGTTCAAGTGTAACGGTTTTTACATTCCCTCTATCAGTGATACCTTATGAGAAGTGTCCTTTTCTGTGTGACTTATTTCACTTAGAATCGTCATACCTAAATCCACTCATCATGCTGCTACTAACCTTACGACATTGATTTCCTGGCTGAGTGATATTCCATTGTACATAAGGACCACAACTTCTTTATCCATTTTTCTCTTTCCTGGGATATTTAAGGTGGAATGAAGTGGAGGTCCTGGTCAACAGAGCAGCCCTAAACTTTGGGGTGCTTGTGTCTTGCTGATTTTTAATTTTCCCAATTTATACCCCCATGAGTGGAAGTGCCCTATGCTCTCTAAGCTGTGTTTTTCAGATGTTTCAGGACTCACCGGACACTTCTCCAGAGTGGCTCTTGGCAATTTACATCCCGCCCATCAGTGTAGCAAGGCTCCCATTTCTCCATGGCCTGTCCTGCATTTCTGGTTTTGACACTTTTTTCAGCATGGCCCTTTTGACCGATGGGAAGCGAGACTTCTTTGTAGCGCTGATTTGCCTTTCCAGGTTGCTTGGTTGGCCAAAAAGGGGGTATGCGTTTTTTCCTGAATATATTCAGGAAAAAACGCATACGCCCTTTTTGGCCAAGGGCATCATTGTCAACGTTTTGCCGCTTTTCATGTGCTTAAAGGCAATTCGTATCTACCTCCTGAAATCTGTTTCCTGCAATTCTGCCTTGATTTCAAATCCTCTTCTTTGCCTTCCCTCAATATATTTGTGGACGAGAGTTATCATTTATAACTCTGCAGGTTTGTGAATTGCAGTGCCCTGAACCTCCATTTTACAACTCGTTTTTATGGGAGCTGGCCGCAAAATCGCAGAATGGCTTCAGGCCCTGTTCTGGTTCCGGGGGTCAGGCTGAGCCTGTGGTTAATTCTTCTTTCTGATGGGAAAATAGAGTGACCTGTGCCTGTTCCAACACCAAGAGCTAGTCTCTCGTTGGTTCCACGTCTTCCCGTTTATCCTCAGGACAAATTGCAACCTGTACGGAACAGGAGGTTAAAAGTGCTGATGCTCCAAGTAGGGAGCTTGCTAGTAAAGCGGCTGGAATGGCGAACCCGGGCACAAGGAGATGAGAAATGAGGTGCGTTTTAGAAACATTTCCCCATCACACGATGTACCATCTTCTGGGTTTCTCATGCATGTTTTTGATGTAGGAAGATGCCCTTGAACCTGGAGATTTGGGACCCATGCGATGGGTACCACGCAGTATTACTTTAAAGGGTCTGCGTTTGCTCACCCAACCTCACCAAACCTCTTATCCCCAAGAGTGTCCACCCTTATGTCTCATCCAGCTGTGGGTCTAGATATGGTCAATCTAGGTTGCATCACAGCCCCTGAACGCATTGTGTAAGAATTTCTCTCTCTTTCACTGTCTTTGTTTCATGGGTGTTTCAAAGTAATTTATTTTTATAATGGGGTTTAGCTGCTTTTCACTGCTGTGTTTATGCCACTTTACACCCACTTGACACACTAACAGAGAGATATCAATACATAGGTTTTACGATTATTATTAGTCAGATATATTCTTGTGCGGTGAATAGGGCGTGTTGAGTCCAGTTCTCTGAGCAAGGAGTAGGTCTTGTGTATTACATATTGGGTTTATGGAACGGTATCTGAGCTAATTTGATACCCTTGTTTTATGTATCACCCCACCTCACCTTTCCCGTTAAGCAGCCATAGTGTGTTTTCTGCATGTGTGACTCTGTTCTGTTTTGTAATTCAGTTCAAGTGTAACGGTTTTTACATTCCCTCTATCAGTGATACCTTATGAGAAGTGTCCTTTTCTGTGTGACTTATTTCACTTAGAATCGTCGTACCTAAATCCACTCATCATGCTGCTACTAACCTTACGACATTGATTTCCTGGCTGAGTGATATTCCATTGTACATAAGGACCACAACTTCTTTATCCATTTTTCTCTTTCCTGGGATATTTAAGGTGGAATGAAGTGGAGGTCCTGGTCAACAGAGCAGCCCTAAACTTTGGGGTGCTTGTGTCTTGCTGATTTTTAATTTTCCCAATTTATACCCCCATGAGTGGAAGTGCCCTATGCTCTCTAAGCTGTGTTTTTCAGATATTTCAGGACTCACCGGACACTTCTCCAGAGTGGCTCTTGGCAATTTACATCCCGCCCATCAGTGTAGCAAGGCTCCCATTTCTCCATGGCCTGTCCTGCATTTCTGGTTTTGACACTTTTTTCAGCATGGCCCTTTTGACCGATGGGAAGCGAGACTTCTTTGTAGCGCTGATTTGCCTTTCCAGGTTGCTTGGTTGGCCAAAAAGGGCGTATGCGTTTTTTCCTGAATATATTCAGGAAAAAACGCATACGCCCTTTTTGGCCAAGGGCATCATTGTCAACGTTTTGCCGCTTTTCATGTGCTTTAAAGGCGATTCGTATCTACCTCCTGAAATCTGTTTCCTGCAATTCTGCCTTGATTTCAAATCCTCTTCTTTGCCTTCCCTCAATATATTTGTGGACGAGAGTTATCATTTATAACTCTGCAGGTTTGTGAATTGCAGTGCCCTGAACCTCCATTTTACAACTCGTTTTTATGGGAGCTGGCCGCAAAATCGCAGAATGGCTTCAGGCCCTGTTCTGGTTCCGGGGGGCAGGCTGAGCCTGTGGTTGATTCTTCTTTCTGATGGGAAAATAGAGTGACCTGTGCCTGTCCCAACACCAAGAGCTAGTCTCTCGTTGGTTCCACGTCTTCCCGTTTATCCTCAGGACAAATTGCAACCTGTATGGAACAGGAGGTTAAAGGTGCTGATGCTCCAAGTAGGGGGCTTGCTAGTAAAGAGGCTGGAATGGCGAACCCGGGCACAAGGAGATGAGAAATGAGGTGCGTTTTAGAAACCTTTCCCCATCACACGGTGTACCATCTTCTGGGTTTCTCATGCATGTTTTTGATGTAGGAAGATGCCCTTGAACCTGGAGATTTGGGACCCATGCGATGGGTACCACGCAGTATTACTTTAAAGGGTCTGCGTTTGCTCACCCAACCTCACCAAACCTCTCAGCCCCAAGAGTGTCCACCTTATGTCTCATCCAGCTGTGCGTCTAGATATGGTCAATCCAGGTTGCATCACAGCCCCTGAACGCATTGTGTAAGAATTTCTCTCTCTTTCACTGTCTTTGTTTCATGGGTGTTTCAAAGTAATTTATTTTTATAATGGGGTTTAGCTGCTTTTCACTGCTGTGTTTATGCCGCTTTACACCCACTTGACACACTAACAGAGAGATATCAATACATAGGTTTTACGATTATTATTAGTCAGATATATTCTTGTGTGGTGAATAGGGCGTGTTGAGTCCAGTTCCCTGAGCAAGGAGTAGGTCTTGTCTATTACATATTGGGATTATGGAACGGTATCTGAGCTAATTTGATACCCTTGTTTTATGTATCACCCCACCTCACCTTTCCCGTTAAGCAGCCATAGTGTGTTTTCTGCATGTGTGACTCTGTTCTGTTTTGTAATTCAGTTCAAGTGTAACCGTTTTTACATTCCCTCTATCAGTGATACCTTATGAGAAGTGTCCTTTTCTGTGTGACTTATTTCACTTAGAATCGTCGTACCTAAATCCACTCATCATGCTGCTACTAACCTTACGACATTGATTTCCTGGCTGAGTGATATTCCATTGTACATAAGGACCACAACTTCTTTATCCATTTTTCTCTTTCCTGGGATATTTAAGGTGGAATGAAGTGGAGGTCCTGGTCAACAGAGCAGCCCTAAACTTTGGGGTGCTTGTGTCTTGCTGATTTTTAATTTTCCCAATTTATACCCCCATGAGTGGAAGTGCCCTATGCTCTCTAAGCTGTGTTTTTCAGATGTTTCAGGACTCACCGGACACTTCTCCAGAGTGGCTCTTGGCAATTTACATCCCGCCCATCAGTGTAGCAAGGCTCCCATTTCTCCATGGCCTGTCCTGCATTTCTGGTTTTGACACTTTTTTCAGCATGGCCCTTTTGACCGATGGGAAGCGAGACTTCTTTGCAGCGCTGATTTGCCTTTCCAGGTTGCTTGGTTGGCCAAAAAGGGCGTATGCGTTTTTTCCTGAATATATTCAGGAAAAAACGCATACGCCCTTTTTGGCCAAGGGCATCATTGTCAACGTTTTGCCGCTTTTCATGTGCTTTAAAGGCGATTCGTATCTACCTCCTGAAATCTGTTTCCTGCAATTCTGCCTTGATTTCAAATCCTCTTCTTTGCCTTCCCTCAATATATTTGTGGACGAGAGTTATCATTTATAACTCTGCAGGTTTGTGAATTGCAGTGCCCTGAACCTCCATTTTACAACTCGTTTTTATGGGAGCTGGCCGCAAAATCGCAGAATGGCTTCAGGCCCTGTTCTGGTTCCGGGGGGGCAGGCTGAGCCTGTGGTTAATTCTTCTTTCTGATGGGAAAATAGAGTGACCTGTGCCTGTCCCAACACCAAGAGCTAGTCTCTCGTTGGTTCCACGTCTTCCCGTTTATCCTCAGGACAAATTGCAACCTGTATGGAACAGGAGGTTAAAGGTGCTGATGCTCCAAGTAGGGAGCTTGCTAGTAAAGCGGCTGGAATGGCGAACCCGGGCACAAGGAGATGAGAAATGAGGTGCGTTTTAGAAACCTTTCCCCATCACACGGTATACCATCTTCTGGGTTTCTCATGCATGTTTTTGATGTAGGAAGATGCCCTTGAACCTGGAGATTTGGGACCCATGCGATGGGTACCACGCAGTATTACTTTAAAGGGTCTGCGTTTGCTCACCCAACCTCACCAAACCTCTCAGCCCCAAGAGTGTCCACCCTTATGTCTCATCCAGCTGTACGTCTAGATATGGTCAATCCAGGTTGCATCACAGCCCCTGAACGCATTGTGTAAGAATTTCTCTCTCTTTCACTGTCTTTGTTTCATGGGTGTTTCAAAGTAATTTATTTTTATAATGGGGTTTAGCTGCTTTTCACTGCTGTGTTTATGCCGCTTTACACCCACTTGACACACTAACAGAGAGATATCAATACATAGGTTTTACGATTATTATTAGTCAGATATATTCTTGTGCGGTGAATAGGGCGTGTTGAGTCCAGTTCTCTGAGCAAGGAGTAGGTCTTGTCTATTACATATTGGGTTTATGGAACGGTATCTGAGCTAATTTGATACCCTTGTTTTATGTATCACCCCACCTCACCTTTCCCGTTAAGCAGCCATAGTGTGTTTTCTGCATGTGTGACTCTGTTCTGTTTTGTAATTCAGTTCAAGTGTAACGGTTTTTACATTCCCTCTATCAGTGATACCTTATGAGAAGTGTCCTTTTCTGTGTGACTTATTTCACTTAGAATCGTCGTACCTAAATCCACTCATCATGCTGCTACTAACCTTACGACATTGATTTCCTGGCTGAGTGATATTCCATTGTACATAAGGACCACAACTTCTTTATCCATTTTTCTCTTTCCTGGGATATTTAAGGTGGAATGAAGTGGAGGTCCTGGTCAACAGAGCAGCCCTAAACTTTGGGGTGCTTGTGTCTTGCTGATTTTTAATTTTCCCAATTTATACCCCCATGAGTGGAAGTGCCCTATGCTCTCTAAGCTGTGTTTTTCAGATGTTTCAGGACTCACCGGACACTTCTCCAGAGTGGCTCTTGACAATTTACATCCCGCCCATCAGTGTAGCAAGGCTCCCATTTCTCCATGGCCTGTCCTGCATTTCTGGTTTTGACACTTTTTTCAGCATGGCCCTTTTGACCGATGGGAAGCGAGACTTCTTTGTAGCGCTGATTTGCCTTTCCAGGTTGCTTGGTTGGCCAAAAAGGGCGTATGCGTTTTTTCCTGAATATATTCAGGAAAAAACACATACGCCCTTTTTGGCCAAGGGCATCATTGTCAACGTTTTGCCGCTTTTCATGTGCTTTAAAGGCGATTCGTATCTACCTCCTGAAATCTGTTTCCTGCAATTCTGCCTTGATTTCAAATCCTCTTCTTTGCCTTCCCTCAATATATTTGTGGACGAGAGTTATCATTTATAACTCTGCAGGTTTGTGAATTGCAGTGCCCTGAACCTCCATTTTACAACTCGTTTTTATGGGAGCTGGCCGCAAAATCGCAGAATGGCTTCAGGCCCTGTTCTGGTTCCGGGGGTCAGGCTGAGCCTGTGGTTAATTCTTCTTTCTGATGGGAAAATAGAGTGACCTGTGCCTGTCCCAACACCAAGAGCTAGTCTCTCGTTGGTTCCACGTCTTCCCGTTTATCCTCAGGACAAATTGCAACCTGTACGGAACAGGAGGTTAAAGGTGCTGATGCTCCAAGTAGGGAGCTTGCTAGTAAAGCGGCTGGAATGGCGAACCCGGGCACAAGGAGATGAGAAATGAGGTGCGTTTTAGAAACCTTTCCCCATCACACGGTGTACCATCTTCTGGGTTTCTCATGCATGTTTTTGATGTAGGAAGATGCCCTTGAACCTGGAGATTTGGGACCCATGCGATGGGTACCACGCAGTATAACTTTAAAGGGTCTGCGTTTGCTAACCCAACCTCACCAAACCTCTCAGCCCCAAGAGTGTCCACCCTTATGTCTCATCCAGCTGTGCGTCTAGATATGGTCAATCCAGGTTGCATCACAGCCCCTGAACGCATTGTGTAAGAATTTCTCTCTCTTTCACTGTCTTTGTTTCATGGGTGTTTCAAAGTAATTTATTTTTATAATGGGGTTTAGCTGCTTTTCACTGCTGTGTTTATGCCGCTTTACACCCACTTGACACACTAACAGAGAGATATCAATACATAGGTTTTACGATTATTATTAGTCAGATATATTCTTGTGCGGTGAATAGGGCGTGTTGAGTCCAGTTCTCTGAGCAAGGAGTAGGTCTTGTCTATTACATATTGGGATTATGGAACGGTATCTGAGCTAATTTGATACCCTTGTTTTATGTATCACCCCACCTCACCTTTCCCGTTAAGCAGCCATAGTGTGTTTTCTGCATGTGTGACTCTGTTCTGTTTTGTAATTCAGTTCAAGTGTAACGGTTTTTACATTCCCTCTATCAGTGATACCTTATGAGAAGTGTCCTTTTCTGTGTGACTTATTTCACTTAGAATCGTCGTACCTAAATCCACTCATCATGCTGCTACTAACCTTACGACATTGATTTCCTGGCTGAGTGATATTCCATTGTACATAAGGACCACAACTTCTTTATCCATTTTTCTCTTTCCTGGGATATTTAAGGTGGAATGAAGTGGAGGTCCTGGTCAACAGAGCAGCCCTAAACTTTGGGGTGCTTGTGTCTTGCTGATTTTTAATTTTCCCAATTTATACCCCCATGAGTGGAAGTGCCCTATGCTCTCTAAGCTGTGTTTTTCAGATGTTTCAGGACTCACCGGACACTTCTCCAGAGTGGCTCTTGGCAATTTACATCCCGCCCATCAGTGTAGCAAGGCTCCCATTTCTCCATGGCCTGTCCTGCATTTCTGGTTTTGACACTTTTTTCAGCATGGCCCTTTTGACCGATGGGAAGCGAGACTTCTTTGTAGCGCTGATTTGCCTTTCCAGGTTGCTTGGTTGGCCAAAAAGGGGGTATGCGTTTTTTCCTGAATATATTCAGGAAAAAACGCATACGCCCTTTTTGGCCAAGGGCATCATTGTCAACGTTTTGCCGCTTTTCATGTGCTTAAAGGCGATTCGTATCTACCTCCTGAAATCTGTTTCCTGCAATTCTGCCTTGATTTCAAATCCTCTTCTTTGCCTTCCCTCAATATATTTGTGGACGAGAGTTATCATTTATAACTCTGCAGGTTTGTGAATTGCAGTGCCCTGAACCTCCATTTTACAACTCGTTTTTATGGGAGCTGGCCGCAAAATCGCAGAATGGCTTCAGGCCCTGTTCTGGTTCCGGGGGTCAGGCTGAGCCTGTGGTTAATTCTTCTTTCTGATGGGAAAATAGAGTGACCTGTGCCTGTCCCAACACCAAGAGCTAGTCTCTCGTTGGTTCCACGTCTTCCCGTTTATCCTCAGGACAAATTGCAACCTGTACGGAACAGGAGGTTAAAAGTGCTGATGCTCCAAGTAGGGAGCTTGCTAGTAAAGCGGCTGGAATGGCGAACCCGGGCACAAGGAGATGAGAAATGAGGTGCGTTTTAGAAACCTTTCCCCATCACACGGTGTACCATCTTCTGGGTTTCTCATGCATGTTTTTGATGTAGGAAGATGCCCTTGAACCTGGAGATTTGGGACCCATGCGATGGGTACCACGCAGTATTACTTTAAAGGGTCTGCGTTTGCTCACCCAACCTCACCAAACCTCTTATCCCCAAGAGTGTCCACCCTTATGTCTCATCCAGCTGTGGGTCTAGATATGGTCAATCTAGGTTGCATCACAGCCCCTGAACGCATTGTGTAAGAATTTCTCTCTCTTTCACTGTCTTTGTTTCATGGGTGTTTCAAAGTAATTTATTTTTATAATGGGGTTTAGCTGCTTTTCACTGCTGTGTTTATGCCACTTTACACCCACTTGACACACTAACAGAGAGATATCAATACATAGGTTTTACGATTATTATTAGTCAGATATATTCTTGTGCGGTGAATAGGGCGTGTTGAGTCCAGTTCTCTGAGCAAGGAGTAGGTCTTGTGTATTACATATTGGGTTTATGGAACGGTATCTGAGCTAATTTGATACCCTTGTTTTATGTATCACCCCACCTCACCTTTCCCGTTAAGCAGCCATAGTGTGTTTTCTGCATGTGTGACTCTGTTCTGTTTTGTAATTCAGTTCAAGTGTAACGGTTTTTACATTCCCTCTATCAGTGATACCTTATGAGAAGTGTCCTTTTCTGTGTGACTTATTTCACTTAGAATCGTCGTACCTAAATCCACTCATCATGCTGCTACTAACCTTACGACATTGATTTCCTGGCTGAGTGATATTCCATTGTACATAAGGACCACAACTTCTTTATCCATTTTTCTCTTTCCTGGGATATTTAAGGTGGAATGAAGTGGAGGTCCTGGTCAACAGAGCAGCCCTAAACTTTGGGGTGCTTGTGTCTTGCTGATTTTTCATTTTCCCAATTTATACCCCCATGAGTGGAAGTGCCCTATGCTCTCTAAGCTGTGTTTTTCAGATATTTCAGGACTCACCGGACACTTCTCCAGAGTGGCTCTTGGCAATTTACATCCCGCCCATCAGTGTAGCAAGGCTCCCATTTCTCCATGGCCTGTCCTGCATTTCTGGTTTTGACACTTTTTTCAGCATGGCCCTTTTGACCGATGGGAAGCGAGACTTCTTTGTAGCGCTGATTTGCCTTTCCAGGTTGCTTGGTTGGCCAAAAAGGGCGTATGCGTTTTTTCCTGAATATATTCAGGAAAAAACGCATACGCCCTTTTTGGCCAAGGGCATCATTGTCAACGTTTTGCCGCTTTTCATGTGCTTTAAAGGCGATTCGTATCTACCTCCTGAAATCTGTTTCCTGCAATTCTGCCTTGATTTCAAATCCTCTTCTTTGCCTTCCCTCAATATATTTGTGGACGAGAGTTATCATTAATAACTCTGCAGGTTTGTGAATTGCAGTGCCCTGAACCTCCATTTTACAACTCGTTTTTATGGGAGCTGGCCGCAAAATCGCAGAATGGCTTCAGGCCCTGTTCTGGTTCCGGGGGTCAGGCTGAGCCTGTGGTTAATTCTTCTTTCTGATGGGAAAATAGCGTGACCTGTGCCTGTCCCAACACCAAGAGCTAGTCTCTCCTTGGTTCCACGTCTTCCCGTTTATCCTCAGGACAAATTGCAACCTGTATGGAACAGGAGGTTAAAGGTGCTGATGCTCCAAGTAGGGAGCTTGCTAGTAAAGCGGCTGGAATGGCGAACCCGGGCACAAGGAGATGAGAAATGAGGTGCGTTTTAGAAACCTTTCCCCATCACACGGTGTACCATCTTCTGGGTTTCTCATGCATGTTTTTGATGTAGGAAGATGCCCTTGAACCTGGAGATTTGGGACCCATGCGATGGGTACCACGCAGTATTACTTTAAAGGGTCTGCGTTTGCTCACCCAACCTCACCAAACCTCTCAGCCCCAAGAGTGTCCACCCTTATGTCTCATCCAGCTGTGCGTCTAGATATGGTCAATCCAGGTTGCATCACAGCCCCTGAACGCATTGTGTAAGAATTTCTCTCTCTTTCACTGTCTTTGTTTCATGGGTGTTTCAAAGTAATTTATTTTTATAATGGGGTTTAGCTGCTTTTCACTGCTGTGTTTATGCCGCTTTACACCCACTTGACACACTAACAGAGAGATATCAATACATAGGTTTTACGATTATTATTAGTCAGATATATTCTTGTGCGGTGAATAGGGCGTGTTGAGTCCAGTTCTCTGAGCAAGGAGTAGGTCTTGTCTATTACATATTGGGTTTATGGAACGGTATCTGAGCTAATTTGATACCCTTGTTTTATGTATCACCCCACCTCACCTTTCCCGTTAAGCAGCCATAGTGTGTTTTCTGCATGTGTGACTCTGTTCTGTTTTGTAATTCAGTTCAAGTGTAATGGTTTTTACATTCCCTCTATCAGTGATACCTTATGAGAAGTGTCCTTTTCTGTGTGACTTATTTCACTTAGAATCGTCGTACCTAAATCCACTCATCGTGCTGCTACTAACCTTACGACATTGATTTCATGGCTGAGTGATATTCCATTGTACATAAGGACCACAACTTCTTTATCCATTTTTCTCTTTCCTGGGATATTGAAGGTGGAATGAAGTGGAGGTCCTGGTCAACAGAGCAGCCCTAAACTTTGGGGTGCTTGTGTCTTGCTGATTTTTAATTTTCCCAATTTATACCCCCATGAGTGGAAGTGCCCTATGCTCTCTAAGCTGTGTTTTTCAGATGTTTCAGGACTCACCGGACACTTCTCCAGAGTGGCTCTTGGCAATTTACATCCCGCCCATCAGTGTAGCAAGGCTCCCATTTCTCCATGGCCTGTCCTGCATTTCTGGTTTTGACACTTTTTTCAGCATGGCCCTTTTGACCGATGGGAAGCGAGACTTCTTTGTAGCGCTGATTTGCCTTTCCAGGTTGCTTGGTTGGCCAAAAAGGGCGTATGCGTTTTTTCCTGAATATATTCAGGAAAAAACGCATACGCCCTTTTTGGCCAAGGGCATCATTGTCAACGTTTTGCCGCTTTTCATGTGCTTTAAAGGCGATTCGTATCTACCTCCTGAAATCCGTTTCCTGCAATTCTGCCTTGATTTCAAATCCTCTTCTTTGCCTCCCCTCAATATATTTGTGGACGAGAGTTATCATTTATAACTCTGCAGGTTTGTGAATTGCAGTGCCCTGAACCTCCATTTTACAACTCGTTTTTATGGGAGCTGTCCGCAAAATCGCAGAATGGCTTCAGGCCCTGTTCTGGTTCCGGGGGGCAGGCTGAGCCTGTGGTTGATTCTTCTTTCTGATGGGAAAATAGAGTGACCTGTGCCTGTCCCAACACCAAGAGCTAGTCTCTCGTTGGTTCCACGTCTTCCCGTTTATCCTCAGGACAAATTGCAACCTGTATGGAACAGGAGGTTAAAGGTGCTGATGCTCCAAGTAGGGAGCTTGCTAGTAAAGCGGCTGGAATGGCGAACCCGGGCACAAGGAGATGAGAAATGAGGTGCGTTTTAGAAACCTTTCCCCATACACGGTGTACCATCTTCTGGGTTTCTCATGCATGTTTTTGATGTAGGAAGATGCCCTTGAACCTGGAGATTTGGGACCCATGCGATGGGTACCACGCAGTATAACTTTAAAGGGTCTGCGTTTGCTCACCCAACCTCACCAAACCTCTCAGCCCCAAGAGTGTCCACCCTTATGTCTCATCCAGCTGTGCGTCTAGATATGGTCAATCCAGGTTGCATCACAGCCCCTGAACGCATTGTGTAAGAATTTCTCTCTCTTTCACTGTCTTTGTTTCATGGGTGTTTCAAAGTAATTTATTTTTATAATGGGGTTTAGCTGCTTTTCACTGCTGTGTTTATGCCGCTTTACACCCACTTGACACACTAACAGAGAGATATCAATACATAGGTTTTACGATTATTATTAGTCAGATATATTCTTGTGCGGTGAATAGGGCGTGTTGAGTCCAGTTCTCTGAGCAAGGAGTAGGTCTTGTCTATTACATATTGGGATTATGGAACGGTATCTGAGCTAATTTGATACCCTTGTTTTATGTATCACCCCACCTCACCTTTCCCGTTAAGCAGCCATAGTGTGTTTTCTGCATGTGTGACTCTGTTCTGTTTTGTAATTCAGTTCAAGTGTAACGGTTTTTACATTCCCTCTATCAGTGATACCTTATGAGAAGTGTCCTTTTCTGTGTGACTTATTTCACTTAGAATCGTCGTACCTAAATCCACTCATCATGCTGCTACTAACCTTACGACATTGATTTCATGGCTGAGTGATATTCCATTGTACATAAGGACCACAACTTCTTTATCCATTTTTCTCTTTCCTGGGATATTGAAGGTGGAATGAAGTGGAGGTCCTGGTCAACAGAGCAGCCCTAAACTTTGGGGTGCTTGTGTCTTGCTGATTTTTAATTTTCCCAATTTATACCCCCATGAGTGGAAGTGCCCTATGCTCTCTAAGCTGTGTTTTTCAGATGTTTCAGGACTCACCGGACACTTCTCCAGAGTGGCTCTTGGCAATTTACATCCCGCCCATCAGTGTAGCAAGGCTCCCATTTCTCCATGGCCTGTCCTGCATTTCTGGTTTTGACACTTTTTTCAGCATGGCCCTTTTGACCGATGGGAAGCGAGACTTCTTTGTAGCGCTGATTTGCCTTTCCAGGTTCCTTGGTTGGCCAGAAGGGCGTATGCGTTTTTTCCTGAATATATTCAGGAAAAAACGCATACGCCCTTTTTGGCCAAGGGCATCATTGTCAACGTTTTGCCGCTTTTCATGTGCTTTAAAGGCGATTCGTATCTACCTCCTGAAATCTGTTTCCTGCAATTCTGCCTTGATTTCAAATCCTCTTCTTTGCCTTCCCTCAATATATTTGTGGACGAGAGTTATCATTTATAACTCTGCAGGTTTGTGAATTGCAGTGCCCTGAACCTCCATTTTACAACTCGTTTTTATGGGAGCTGGCCGCAAAATCGCAGAATGGCTTCAGGCCCTGTTCTGGTTCCGGGGGGCAGGCTGAGCCTGTGGTTGATTCTTCTTTCTGATGGGAAAATAGAGTGACCTGTGCCTGTCCCAACACCAAGAGCTAGTCTCTCGTTGGTTCCACGTCTTCCCGTTTATCCTCAGGACAAATTGCAACCTGTATGGAACAGGAGGTTAAAAGTGCTGATGCTCCAAGTAGGGAGCTTGTTAGTAAAGCAGCTGGAATGGCGAACCCGGGCACAAGGAGATGAGAAATGAGGTGCGTTTTAGAAACCTTTCCCCATCACACGGTGTACCATCTTCTGGGTTTCTCATGCATGTTTTTGATGTAGGAAGATGCCCTTGAACCTGGAGATTTGGGACCCATGCGATGGGTACCACGCAGTATAACTTTAAAGGGTCTGCGTTTGCTCACCCAACCTCACCAAAACCTCAGCCCCAAGAGTGTCCACCCTTATGTCTCATCCAGCTGTGCGTCTAGATATGGTCAATCCAGGTTGCATCACAGCCCCTGAACGCATTGTGTAAGAATTTCTCTCTCTTTCACTGTCTTTGTTTCATGGGTGTTTCAAAGTAATTTATTTTTATAATGGGGTTTAGCTGCTTTTCACTGCTGTGCTTATGCCGCTTTACACCCACTTGACACACTAACAGAGAGATATCAATACATAGGTTTTACGATTATTATTAGTCAGATATATTCTTGTGCGGTGAATAGGGCGTGTTGAGTCCAGTTCTCTGAGCAAGGAGTAGGTCTTGTCTATTACATATTGGGTTTATGGAACGGTATGTGAGCTAATTTGATACCCTTGTTTTATGTATCACCCCACCTCACCTTTCCCGTTAAGCAGCCATAGTGTGTTTTCTGCAAGTGTGACTCTGTTCTGTTTTGTAATTCAGTTCAAGTGTAATGGTTTTTACATTCCCTCTATCAGTGATACCTTATGAGAAGTGTCCTTTTCTGTGTGACTTATTTCACTTAGAATCGTCGTACCTAAATCCACTCATCATGCTGCTACTAACCTTACGACATTGATTTCATGGCTGAGTGATATTCCATTGTACATAAGGACCACAACTTCTTTATCCATTTTTCTCTTTCCTGGGATATTTAAGGTGGAAAGAAGTGGAGGTCCTGGTCAACAGAGCAGCCCTCAACTTTGGGGTGCTTGTGTCTTGCTGATTTTTAATTTACCCAATTTATACCCCCATGAGTGGAAGTGCCCTATGCTCTCTAAGCTGTGTTTTTCAGATGTTTCAGGACTCACCGGACACTTCTCCAGAGTGGCTCTTGACAATTTACATCCCGCCCATCAGTGTAGCAAGGCTCCCATTTCTCCATGGCCTGTCCTGCATTTCTGGTTTTGACACTTTTTTCAGCATGGCCCTTTTGACCGATGGGAAGCGAGACTTCTTTGTAGCGCTGATTTGCCTTTCCAGGTTGCTTGGTTGGCCAAAAAGGGCGTATGCGTTTTTTCCTGAATATATTCAGGAAAAAACACATACGCCCTTTTTGGCCAAGGGCATCATTGTCAACGTTTTGCCGCTTTTCATGTGCTTTAAAGGCGATTCGTATCTACCTCCTGAAATCTGTTTCCTGCAATTCTGCCTTGATTTCAAATCCTCTTCTTTGCCTTCCCTCAATATATTTGTGGACGAGAGTTATCATTTATAACTCTGCAGGTTTGTGAATTGCAGTGCCCTGAACCTCCATTTTACAACTCGTTTTTATGGGAGCTGGCCGCAAAATCGCAGAATGGCTTCAGGCCCTTTTCTGGTTCCGGGGGGCAGGCTGAGCCTGTGGTTAATTCTTCTTTCTGATGGGAAAATAGAGTGACCTGTGCCTGTCCCAACACCAAGAGCTAGTCTCTCGTTGGTTCCACGTCTTCCCGTTTATCCTCAGGACAAATTGCAACCTGTATGGAACAGGAGGTTAAAGGTGCTGATGCTCCAAGTAGGGAGCTTGCTAGTAAAGCGGCTGGAATGGCTAACCCGGGCACAAGGAGATGAGAAATGAGGTGCGTTTTAGAAACCTTTCCCCATCACACGGTGTACCATCTTCTGGGTTTCTCATGCATGTTTTTGATGTAGGAAGATGCCCTTGAACCTGGAGATTTGGGACCCATGCGATGGGTACCACGCAGTATTACTTTAAAGGGTCTGCGTTTGCTCACCCAACCTCACCAAACCTCTCAGCCCCAAGAGTGTCCACCCTTATGTCTCATCCAGCTGTGGGTCTAGATATGGTCAATCCAGGTTGCATCACAGCCCCTGAACGCATTGTGTAAGAATTTCTCTCTCTTTCACTGTCTTTGTTTCATGGGTGTTTCAAAGTAATTTATTTTTATAATGGGGTTTAGCTGCTTTTCACTGCTGTGTTTATGCCGCTTTACACCCACTTGACACACTAACAGAGAGATATCAATACATAGGTTTTACGATTATTATTAGTCAGATATATTCTTGTGCGGTGAATAGGGCGTGTTGAGTCCAGTTCTCTGAGCAAGGAGTAGGTCTTGTCTATTACATATTGGGTTTATGGAACGGTATCTGAGCTAATTTGATACCCTTGTTTTATGTATCACCCCACCTCACCTTTCCCGTTAAGCAGCCATAGTGTGTTTTCTGCATGTGTGACTCTGTTCTGTTTTGTAATTCAGTTCAAGTGTAATGGTTTTTACATTCCCTCTATCAGTGATACCTTATGAGAAGTGTCCTTTTCTGTGTGACTTATTTCACTTAGAATCGTCGTACCTAAATCCACTCATCGTGCTGCTACTAACCTTACGACATTGATTTCATGGCTGAGTGATATTCCATTGTACATAAGGACCACAACTTCTTTATCCATTTTTCTCTTTTCTGGGATATTGAAGGTGGAATGAAGTGGAGGTCCTGGTCAACAGAGCAGCCCTAAACTTTGGGGTGCTTGTGTCTTGCTGATTTTTAATTTTCCCAATTTATACCCCCATGAGTGGAAGTGCCCTATGCTCTCTAAGCTGTGTTTTTCAGATGTTTCAGGACTCACCGGACACTTCTCCAGAGTGGCTCTTGGCAATTTACATCCCGCCCATCAGTGTAGCAAGGCTCCCATTTCTCCATGGCCTGTCCTGCATTTCTGGTTTTGACACTTTTTTCAGCATGGCCCTTTTGACCGATGGGAAGCGAGACTTCTTTGTAGCGCTGATTTGCCTTTCCAGGTTGCTTGGTTGGCCAAAAAGGGCGTATGCGTTTTTTCCTGAATATATTCAGGAAAAAACGCATACGCCCTTTTTGGCCAATGGCATCATTGTCAACGTTTTGCCGCTTTTCATGTGCTTTAAAGGCGATTCGTATCTACCTCCTGAAATCCGTTTCCTGCAATTCTGCCTTGATTTCAAATCCTCTTCTTTGCCTCCCCTCAATATATTTGTGGACGAGAGTTATCATTTATAACTCTGCAGGTTTGTGAATTGCAGTGCCCTGAACCTCCATTTTACAACTCGTTTTTATGGGAGCTGTCCGCAAAATCGCAGAATGGCTTCAGGCCCTGTTCTGGTTCCGGGGGGCAGGCTTAGCCTGTGGTTAATTCTTCTTTCTGATGGGAAAATAGAGTGACCTGTGCCTGTCCCAACACCAAGAGCTAGTCTCTCGTTGGTTCCACGTCTTCCCGTTTATCCTCAGGACAAATTGCAACCTGTATGGAACAGGAGGTTAAAGGTGCTGATGCTCCAAGTAGGGAGCTTGCTAGTAAAGCGGCTGGAATGGCGAACCCGGGCACAAGGAGATGAGAAATGAGGTGCGTTTTAGAAACCTTTCCCCATCACACGGTGTACCATCTTCTGGGTTTCTCATGCATGTTTTCGATGTAGGAAGATGCCCTTGAAGCTGGAGATTTGGGACCCATGCGATGGGTACCACGCAGTATTACTTTAAAGGGTCTGCGTTTGCTCACCCAACCTCACCAAACCTCTCAGCCCCAAGAGTGTCCACCCTTATGTCTCATCCAGCTGTGGGTCTAGATATGGTCAATCCAGGTTGCATCACAGCCCCTGAACTCATTGTGTAAGAATTTCTATCTCTTTCACTGTCGTTGTTTCATGGGTTTTTCAAAGTAATTTATTTTCATAATGGGGTTTAGCTGCTTTTCACGGCTGTGTTTATGCCGCTTTACACCCACTTGACACACTAACAGAGAGATATCAATACATAGGTTTTACGATTATTACTAGTCAGATATATTCTTGTGCGGTGAATAGGGCGTGTTGAGTCCAGTTCTCTGAGCAAGGAGTAGGTCTTGTCTACTACATATTGGGTTTATGGAACGGTATCTGAGCTAATTTGATACCCTTGTTTTATGTATCACCCCACCTCACCTTTCCCGTTAAGCAGCCATAGTGTGTTTTCTGCATGTGTGACTCTGTTCTGTTTTGTAATTCAGTTCAAGTGTAACGGTTTTTACATTCCCTCTATCAGTGATACCTTATGAGAAGTGTCCTTTTCTGTTTGACTTATTTCACTTAGAATCGTCGTACCTAAATCCACTCATCATGCTGCTACTAACCTTATGACATTGATTTCATGGCTGAGTGATATTCCATTGTACATAAGGACCACAACTTCTTTATCCATTTTTCTCTTTCCTGGGATATTGAAGGTGGAATGAAGTGGAGGTCCTTGTCAACAGAGCAGCCCTCAACTTTGGGGTGCTTGTGTCTTGCTGATTTTTCATTTTCCCAATTTATACCCCCATGAGTGGAAGTGCCCTATGCTCTCTAAGCTGTGTTTTTCAGATGTTTCAGGACACACCGTACACTTCTCCAGAGTGGCTGTTGGCAATTTACATCCCGCCCATCAGTGTAGCAAGGCTCCCATTTCTCCATGGCCTGTCCTGCATTTCTGGTTTTGACACTTTTTTCAGCATGGCCCTTTTGACCGATGGGAAGCGAGACTTCTCTGTAGCGCTGATTTGCCTTTCCAGGTTGCTTGGTTGGCCAAAAAGGGCGTATGCGTTTTTTCCTGAATATATTCAGGAAAAAACGCATACGCCCTTTTTGGCCAAGGGCATCATTGTCAACGTTTTGCCGCTTTTCATGTGCTTTAAAGGCGATTCGTATCTACCTCCTGAAATCTGTTTTGTGCAATTCTGCCTTGATTTCAAATCCTCTTCTTTGCCTTCCCTCAATATATTTGTGGACGAGAGTTATCATTTATAACTCTGCAGGTTTGTGAATTGCAGTGCCCTGAACCTCCATTTTACAACTCGCTTTTTTGGGAGCTGGCCGCAAAAGCGCAGGATGGCTTCAGGCCCTGTTCTGGTTCCGGGGGGCAGGCTGAGCCTGTGGTTAATTCTTCTTCCTGATGGGAAAATAGAGTGACCTGTGCCTGTCCCGACACCAAGAGCTAGTCTCTCGTTGGTTCCCCGTCTTCCCGTTCATCCTCAGGACAAATTGCAACCTGTACGGAACAGGAGGTTAAAGGTGCTGATGCTCCAAGTAGGGAGATTGCTAGTAAAGCGGCTGGAATGGCGAACCCGGGCACAAGGAGATGAGAAATGAGGTGCGTTTTAGAAACCTTTCCCCATCACACAGTGTACTATCTTCTGGGTTTCTCATGCATGTTTTCGATGTAGGAAGATGCCCTTGAAGCTGGAGATTTGGGACCCATGCGATGGGTACCATGAAGTATTACTTTAAAGGGTCTGCGTTTGCTCACCCAACCTCACCAAACCTCTCAGCCCCAAGAGTGTCCACCCTTATGTCTCATCCAGCTGTGGGTCTAGATATGGTCAATCCAGGTTGCATCACAGCCCCTGAACTCATTGTGTAAGAATTTCTCTCTCTTTCACTGTCGTTGTTTCATGGGTTTTTCAAAGTAATTTATTTTCATAATGGGGTTTAGCTGCTTTTTACGGCTGTGTTTATGCTGCTTTACACCCACTTGACACACTAACAGAGAGATATCAATACATAGGTTTTAAGATTATTACTAGTCAGATATATTCTTGTGCGGTGAATAGGGCGTGTTGAGTCCAGTTCTCTGAGCAAGGAGTAGGTCTTGTCTACTACATATTGGGTTTATGGAACGGTATCTGAGCTAATTTGATACCCTTGTTTTATGTATCACCCCACCTCACCTTTCCCGTTAAGCAGCCATAGTGTGTTTTCTGCATGTGTGACTCTGTTCTGTTTTGTAATTCAGTTCAAGTGTAACGGTTTTTACATTCCCTCTATCAGTGATACCTTATGAGAAGTGTCCTTTTCTGTGTGACTTATTTCACTTAGAATCGTCGTACCTAAATCCACTCATCATGCTGCTACTAACCTTATGACATTGATTTCATGGCTGAGTGATATTCCATTGTACATAAGGACCACAACTTCTTTATCCATTTTTCTCTTTCCTGGGATATTGAAGGTGGAATGAAGTGGAGGTCCTTGTCAACAGAGCAGCCCTCAACTTTGGGGTGCTTGTGTCTTGCTGATTTTTCATTTTCCCAATTTATACCCCCATGAGTGGAAGTGCCCTATGCTCTCTAAGCTGTGTTTTTCAGATGTTTCAGGACACACCGTACACTTCTCCAGAGTGGCTGTTGGCAATTTACATCCCGCCCATCAGTGTAGCAAGGCTCCCATTTCTCCATGGCCTGTCCTGCATTTCTGGTTTTGACACTTTTTTCAGCATGGCCCTTTTGACCGATGGGAAGCGAGACTTCTCTGTAGCGCTGATTTGCCTTTCCAGGTTGCTTGGTTGGCCAAAAAGGGCGTATGCGTTTTTTCCTGAATATATTCAGGAAAAAACGCATACGCCCTTTTTGGCCAAGGGCATCATTGTCAACGTTTTGCCGCTTTTCATGTGCTTTAAAGGCGATTCGTATCTACCTCCTGAAATCTGTTTCGTGCAATTCTGCCTTGATTTCAAATCCTCTTCTTTGCCTTCCCTCAATATATTTGTGGACGAGAGTTATCATTTATAACTCTGCAGGTTTGTGAATTGCAGTGCCCTGAACCTCCATTTTACAACTCGCTTTTTTGGGAGCTGGCCGCAAAAGCGCAGGATGGCTTCAGGCCCTGTTCTGGTTCCGGGGGGCAGGCTGAGCCTGTGGTTAATTCTTCTTCCTGATGGGAAAATAGAGTGACCTGTGCCTGTCCCGACACCAAGAGCTTGTCTCTCGTTGGTTCCCCGTCTTCCCGTTCATCCTCAGGACAAATTGCAACCTGTACGGAACAGGAGGTTAAAGGTGCTGATGCTCCAAGTAGGGAGATTGCTAGTAAAGCGGCTGGAATGGCGAACCCGGGCACAAGGAGATGAGAAATGAGGTGCGTTTTAGAAACCTTTCCCTATCACACGGTGTACCATCTTCTGGGTTTCTCATGCATGTTTTCGATGTAGGAAGATGCCCTTGAACCTGGAGATTTGGGACCCATGCGATGGGTACCACGCAGTATTACTTTAAAGGGTCTGTGTTTGCTCACCCAACCTCACCAAACCTCTCAGCCCCAAGAGTGTCCACCCTTATGTCTCATCCAGCTGTGGGTCTAGATATGGTCAATCCAGGTTGCATCACAGCCCCTGAACTCATTGTGTAAGAATTTCTATCTCTTTCACTGTCGTTGTTTCATGGGTTTTTCAAAGTAATTTATTTTCATAATGGGGTTTAGCTGCTTTTCACGGCTGTGTTTATGCCGCTTTACACCCACTTGACACACTAACAGAGAGATATCAATACATAGGTTTTACGATTATTACTAGTCAGATATATTCTTGTGCGGTGAATAGGGCGTGTTGAGTCCAGTTCTCTGAGCAAGGAGTAGGTCTTGTCTACTACATATTGGGTTTATGGAACGGTATCTGAGCTAATTTGATACCCTTGTTTTATGTATCACCCCACCTCACCTTTCCCGTTAAACAGCCATAGTGTGTTTTCTGCATGTGTGACTCTGTTCTGTTTTGTAATTCAGTTCAAGTGTAACGGTTTTTACATTCCCTCTATCAGTGATACCTTATGAGAAGTGTCCTTTTCTGTTTGACTTATTTCACTTAGAATCGTCGTACCTAAATCCACTCATCATGTTGCTACTAACCTTATGACATTGATTTCATGGCTGAGTGATATTCCATTGTACATAAGGACCACAACTTCTTTATCCATTTTTCTCTTTCCTGGGATATTGAAGGTGGAATGAAGTGGAGGTCCTTGTCAACAGAGCAGCCCTCAACTTTGGGGTGCTTGTGTCTTGCTGATTTTTCATTTTCCCAATTTATACCCCCATGAGTGGAAGTGCCCTATGCTCTCTAAGCTGTGTTTTTCAGATGTTTCAGGACACACCGTACACTTCTCCAGAGTGGCTGTTGGCAATTTACATCCCGCCCATCATTGTAGCAAGGCTCCCATTTCTCCATGGCCTGCCCTGCATTTCTGGTTTTGACACTTTTTTCAGCATGGCCCTTTTGACCGATGGGAAGCGAGCCTTCTCTGTAGCGCTGATTTGCCTTTCCAGGTTGCTTGGTTGGCCAAAAAGGGCGTATGCGTTTTTTCCTGAATATATTCAGGAAAAAACGCATACGCCCTTTTTGGCCAAGGGCATCATTGTCAACGTTTTGCCGCTTTTCATGTGCTTTAAAGGCGATTCGTATCTACCTCCTGAAATCTGTTTTGTGCAATTCTGCCTTGATTTCAAATCCTCTTCTTTGCCTTCCCTCAATATATTTGTGGACGAGAGTTATCATTTATAACTCTGCAGGTTTGTGAATTGCAGTGCCCTGAAGCTCCATTTTACAACTCGCTTTTTTGGGAGCTGGCCGCAAAAGCGCAGGATGGCTTCAGGCCCTGTTCTGGTTCCGGGGGGCAGGCTGAGCCTGTGGTTAATTCTTCTTCCTGATGGGAAAATAGAGTGACCTGTGCCTGTCCCGACACCAAGAGCTAGTCTCTCGTTGGTTCCCCGTCTTCCCGTTCATCCTCAGGACAAATTGCAACCCCTACGGAACAGGAGGTTAAAGGTGCTGATGCTCCAAGTAGGGAGATTGCTAGTAAAGCGGCTGGAAAGGCGAACCCGGGCACAAGGAGATGAGAAATGAGGTGCGTTTTAGAAACCTTTCCCCATCACACGGTGTACCATCTTCTGGGTTTCTCATGCATGTTTTCGATGTAGGAAGATGCCCTTGAAGCTGGAGATTTGGGACCCATGCGATGGGTACCATGAAGTATTACTTTAAAGGGTCTGCGTTTGCTCACCCAACCTCACCAAACCTCTCAGCCCCAAGAGTGTCCACCCTTATGTCTCATCCAGCTGTGGGTCTAGATATGGTCAATCCAGGTTGCATCACAGCCCCTGAACGCATTGTGTAAGAATTTCTCTCTCTTTCACTGTCGTTGTTTCATGGGTTTTTCAAAGTAATTTATTTTCATAATGGGGTTTAGCTGCTTTTCACTGCTGTGTTTATGCCGCTTTACACCCACTTGACACACTAACAGAGAGATATCAATACATAGGTTTTAAGATTATTACTAGTCAGATATATTCTTGTGCAGTGAATAGGGCGTGTTGAGTCCAGTTCTCTGAGCAAGGAGTAGGTCTTGTCTACTACATATTGGGTTTATGGAACGGTATCTGAGCTAATTTGATACCCTTGTTTTATGTATCACCCCACCTCACCTTTCCCGTTAAGCAGCCATAGTGTGTTTTCTGCATGTGTGACTCTGTTCTGTTTTGTAATTCAGTTCAAGTGTAACGGTTTTTACATTCCCTCTATCAGTGATACCTTATGAGAAGTGTCCTTTTCTGTGTGACTTATTTCACTTAGAATCGTCGTACCTAAATCCACTCATCATGCTGCTACTAACCTTATGATATTGATTTCATGGCTGAGTGATATTCCATTGTACATAAGGACCACAACTTCTTTATCCATTTTTCTCTTTCCTTGGATATTTAAGGTGGAATGAAGTGGAGGTCCTTGTCAACAGAGCATCCCTCAACTTTGGGGTGCTTGTGTCTTGCTGATTTTTCATTTTCCCAATTTATACCCCCATGAGTGGAAGTGCCCTATGCTCTCTAAGCTGTGTTTTTCAGATGTTTCAGGACACACCGTACACTTCTCCAGAGTGGCTGTTGGCAATTTACATCCCGCCCATCAGTGTAGCAAGGCTCCCATTTCTCCATGGCCTGTACTGCATTTCTGGTTTTGACACTTTTTTCAGCATGGCCCTTTTGACCGATGGGAAGCGAGACTTCCCTGTAGCGCTGATTTGCCTTTCCAGTTTGCTTGGTTGGCCAAAAAGGGCGTATGCGTTTTTTCCTGAATATATTCAGGAAAAAACGCATACGCCCTTTTTGGCCAAGGGCATCATTGTCAACGTTTTGTTGCTTTTCATGTGCTTTAAAGGCGATTCGTATCTACCTCCTGAAATCTGTTTCATGCAATTCTGCCTTGATTTCAAATCCTCTTCTTTGCCTTCCCTCAATATATTTGTGGACGAGAGTTATCATTTATAACTCTGCAGGTTTGTGAATTGCAGTGCCCTGAACCTCCATTTTACAACTCGCTTTTTTGGGAGCTGGCCGCAAAAGCGCAGGATGGCTTCAGGCCCTGTTCTGGTTCCGGGGGGCAGGCTGAGCCTGTGGTTAATTCTTCTTCCTGATGGGAAAATAGAGTGACCTGTGCCTGTCCCGACACCAAGAGCTAGTCTCTCGTTGGTTCCCCGTCTTCCCGTTCATCCTCAGGACAAATTGCAACCTGTACGGAACAGGAGGTTAAAGGTGCTGATGCTCCAAGTAGGGAGATTGCTAGTAAAGCGGCTGGAAAGGCGAACCCGGGCACAAGGAGATGAGAAATGAGGTGCGTTTTAGAAACCTTTCCCCATCACACGGTGTACCATCTTCTGGGTTTCTCATGCATGTTTTCGATGTAGGAAGATGCCCTTGAACCTGGAGATTTGGGACCCATGCGATGGGTACCATGAAGTATTACTTTAAAGGGTCTGCGTTTGCTCACCCAACCTCACCAAACCTCTCAGCCCCAAGAGTGTCCACCCTTATGTCTCATCCAGCTGTGGGTCTAGATATGGTCAATCCAGGTTGCATCACAGCCCCTGAACTCATTGTGTAAGAATTTCTCTCTCTTTCACTGTCGTTGTTTCATGGGTTTTTCAAAGTAATTTATTTTCATAATGGGGTTTAGCTGCTTTTCACTGCTGTGTTTATGCCGCTTTACACCCACTTGACACACTAACAGAGAGATATCAATACATAGGTTTTAAGATTATTACTAGTCAGATATATTCTTGTGCGGTGAATAGGGCGTGTTGAGTCCAGTTCTCTGAGCAAGGAGTAGGTCTTGTCTACTACATATTGGGTTTATGGAACGGTATCTGAGCTAATTTGATACCCTTGTTTTATGTATCACCCCACCTCACCTTTCCCGTTAAGCAGCCATAGTGTGTTTTCTCCATGTGTGACTCTGTTCTGTTTTGTAATTCAGTTCAAGTGTAACGGTTTTTACATTCCCTCTATCAGTGATACCTTATGAGAAGTGTCCTTTTCTGTGTGACTTATTTCACTTAGAATCGTCGTACCTAAATCCACTCATCATGCTGCTACTAACATTATGATATTGATTTCATGGCTGAGTGATATTCCATTGTACATAAGGACCACAACTTCTTTATCCATTTTTCTCTTTCCTTGGATATTTAAGGTGGAATGAAGTGGAGGTCCTTGTCAACAGAGCAGCCCTCAACTTTGGGGTGCTTGTGTCTTGCTGATTTTTCATTTTCCCAATTTATACCCCCATGAGTGGAAGTGCCCTATGCTCTCTAAGCTGTGTTTTTCAGATGTTTCAGGACACACCGTACACTTCTCCAGAGTGGCTGTTGGCAATTTACATCCCGCCCATCAGTGTAGCAAGGCTCCCATTTCTCCACGGCCTGTACTGCATTCCTGGTTTTGACACTTTTTTCAGCATGGCCCTTTTGACCGATGGGAAGCGAGACTTCCCTGTAGCGCTGATTTGCCTTTCCAGTTTGCTTGGTTGGCCAAAAAGGGCGTATGCGTTTTTTCCTAAATATATTCAGGAAAAAACGCATACGCCCTTTTTGGCCAAGGGCATCATTGTCAACGTTTTGCTGCTTTTCATGTGCTTTAAAGGCGATTCGTATCTACCTCCTGAAATCTGTTTCATGCAATTCTGCCTTGATTTCAAATCCTCTTCTTTGCCTTCCCTCAATATATTTGTGGACGAGAGTTATCATTTATAACTCTGCAGGTTTGTGAATTGCAGTGCCCTGAACCTCCATTTTACAACTCGCTTTTTTGGGAGCTGGCCGCAAAAGCGCAGGATGGCTTCAGGCCCTGTTCTGGTTCCGGGGGGCAGGCTGAGCCTGTGGTTAATTCTTCTTCCTGATGGGAAAATAGAGTGACCTGTGCCTGTCCCGACACCAAGAGCTAGTCTCTCTTTGGTTCCCCGTCTTCCCGTTCATCCTCAGGACAAATTGCAACCTGTACAGAACAGGAGGTTAAAGGTGCTGATGCTCCAAGTAGGGAGATTGCTAGTAAAGCGGCTGGAAAGGCGAACCCGGGCACAAGGTGATGAGAAATGAGGTGCGTTTTAGAAACCTTTCCCCATCACACGGTGTACCATCTTCTCGGTTTCTCATGCATGTTTTCGATGTAGGAAGATGCCCTTGAACCTGGAGATTTGGGACCCATGCGATGGGTACCACGCAGTATTACTTTAAAGGGTCTGCGTTTGCTCACCCAACCTCACCAAACCTCTCAGCCCCAAGAGTGTCCACCCTTATGTCTCATCCAGCTGTGGGTCTAGATATGGTCAATCCAGGTTGCATCACAGCCCCTGAACTCATTGTGTAAGAATTTCTATCTCTTTCACTGTCGTTGTTTCATGGGTTTTTCAAAGTAATTTATTTTCATAATGGGGTTTAGCTGCTTTTCACGGCTGTGTTTATGCCGCTTTACACCCACTTGACACACTAACAGAGAGATATCAATACATAGGTTTTAAGATTATTACTAGTCAGATATATTCTTGTGCGGTGAATAGGGCGTGTTGAGTCCAGTTCTCTGAGCAAGGAGTAGGTCTTGTCTACTACATATTGGGTTTATGGAACGGTATCTGAGCTAATTTGATACCCTTGTTTTATGTATCACCCCACCTCACCTTTCCCGTTAAGCAGCCATAGTGTGTTTTCTGCATGTGTGACTCTGTTCTGTTTTGTAATTCAGTTCAAGTGTAACGGTTTTTACATTCCCTCTATCAGTGATACCTTATGAGAAGTGTCCTTTTCTGTGTGACTTATTTCACTTAGAATCGTCGTACCTAAATCCACTCATCATGCTGCTACTAACCTTATGACATTGATTTCATGGCTGAGTGATATTCCATTGTACATAAGGACCACAACTTCTTTATCCATTTTTCTCTTTCCTGGGATATTGAAGGTGGAATGAAGTGGAGGTCCTTGTCAACAGAGCAGCCCTCAACTTTGGGGTGCTTGTGTCTTGCTGATTTTTCATTTTCCCAATTTATACCCCCATGAGTGGAAGTGCCCTATGCTCTCTAAGCTGTGTTTTTCAGATGTTTCAGGACACACCGTACACTTCTCCAGAGTGGCTGTTGGCAATTTACATCCCGCCCATCAGTGTAGCAAGGCTCCCATTTCTCCATGGCCTGTCCTGCATTTCTGGTTTTGACACTTTTTTCAGCATGGCCCTTTTGACCGATGGGAAGCGAGACTTCTCTGTAGCGCTGATTTGCCTTTCCAGGTTGCTTGGTTGGCCAAAAAGGGCGTATGCGTTTTTTCCTGAATATATTCAGGAAAAAACGCATACGCCCTTTTTGGCCAAGGGCATCATTGTCAACGTTTTGCCGCTTTTCATGTGCTTTAAAGGCGATTCGTATCTACCTCCTGAAATCTGTTTCGTGCAATTCTGCCTTGATTTCAAATCCTCTTCTTTGCCTTCCCTCAATATATTTGTGGACGAGAGTTATCATTTATAACTCTGCAGGTTTGTGAATTGCAGTGCCCTGAACCTCCATTTTACAACTCGCTTTTTTGGGAGCTGGCCGCAAAAGCGCAGGATGGCTTCAGGCCCTGTTCTGGTTCCGGGGGGCAGGCTGAGCCTGTGGTTAATTCTTCTTCCTGATGGGAAAATAGAGTGACCTGTGCCTGTCCCGACACCAAGAGCTTGTCTCTCGTTGGTTCCCCGTCTTCCCGTTCATCCTCAGGACAAATTGCAACCTGTACGGAACAGGAGGTTAAAGGTGCTGATGCTCCAAGTAGGGAGATTGCTAGTAAAGCGGCTGGAATGGCGAACCCGGGCACAAGGAGATGAGAAATGAGGTGCGTTTTAGAAACCTTTCCCTATCACACGGTGTACCATCTTCTGGGTTTCTCATGCATGTTTTCGATGTAGGAAGATGCCCTTGAACCTGGAGATTTGGGACCCATGCGATGGGTACCACGCAGTATTACTTTAAAGGGTCTGTGTTTGCTCACCCAACCTCACCAAACCTCTCAGCCCCAAGACTGTCCATCCTTATGTCTCATCCAGCTGTGGGTCTAGATATGGTCAATCCAGGTTGCATCACAGCCCCTGAACTCATTGTGTAAGAATTTCTATCTCTTTCACTGTCGTTGTTTCATGGGTTTTTCAAAGTAATTTATTTTCATAATGGGGTTTAGCTGCTTTTCACGGCTGTGTTTATGCCGCTTTACACCCACTTGACACACTAACAGAGAGATATCAATACATAGGTTTTACGATTATTACTAGTCAGATATATTCTTGTGCGGTGAATAGGGCGTGTTGAGTCCAGTTCTCTGAGCAAGGAGTAGGTCTTGTCTACTACATATTGGGTTTATGGAACGGTATCTGAGCTAATTTGATACCCTTGTTTTATGTATCACCCCACCTCACCTTTCCCGTTAAACAGCCATAGTGTGTTTTCTGCATGTGTGACTCTGTTCTGTTTTGTAATTCAGTTCAAGTGTAACGGTTTTTACATTCCCTCTATCAGTGATACCTTATGAGAAGTGTCCTTTTCTGTTTGACTTATTTCACTTAGAATCGTCGTACCTAAATCCACTCATCATGCTGCTACTAACCTTATGACATTGATTTCATGGCTGAGTGATATTCCATTGTACATAAGGACCACAACTTCTTTATCCATTTTTCTCTTTCCTGGGATATTGAAGGTGGAATGAAGTGGAGGTCCTTGTCAACAGAGCAGCCCTCAACTTTGGGGTGCTTGTGTCTTGCTGATTTTTCATTTTCCCAATTTATACCCCCATGAGTGGAAGTGCCCTATGCTCTCTAAGCTGTGTTTTTCAGATGTTTCAGGACACACCGTACACTTCTCCAGAGTGGCTGTTGGCAATTTACATCCCGCCCATCATTGTAGCAAGGCTCCCATTTCTCCATGGCCTGCCCTGCATTTCTGGTTTTGACACTTTTTTCAGCATGGCCCTTTTGACCGATGGGAAGCGAGCCTTCTCTGTAGCGCTGATTTGCCTTTCCAGGTTGCTTGGTTGGCCAAAAAGGGCGTATGCGTTTTTTCCTGAATATATTCAGGAAAAAACGCATACGCCCTTTTTGGCCAAGGGCATCATTGTCAACGTTTTGCCGCTTTTCATGTGCTTTAAAGGCGATTCGTATCTACCTCCTGAAATCTGTTTTGTGCAATTCTGCCTTGATTTCAAATCCTCTTCTTTGCCTTCCCTCAATATATTTGTGGACGAGAGTTATCATTTATAACTCTGCAGGTTTGTGAATTGCAGTGCCCTGAACCTCCATTTTACAACTCGCTTTTTTGGGAGCTGGCCGCAAAAGCGCAGGATGGCTTCAGGCCCTGTTCTGGTTCCGGGGGGCAGGCTGAGCCTGTGGTTAATTCTTCTTCCTGATGGGAAAATAGAGTGACCTGTGCCTGTCCCGACACCAAGAGCTAGTCTCTCGTTGGTTCCCCGTCTTCCCGTTCATCCTCAGGACAAATTGCAACCCCTACGGAACAGGAGGTTAAAGGTGCTGATGCTCCAAGTAGGGAGATTGCTAGTAAAGCGGCTGGAAAGGCGAACCCGGGCACAAGGAGATGAGAAATGAGGTGCGTTTTAGAAACCTTTCCCCATCACACGGTGTACCATCTTCTGGGTTTCTCATGCATGTTTTCGATGTAGGAAGATGCCCTTGAAGCTGGAGATTTGGGACCCATGCGATGGGTACCATGAAGTATTACTTTAAAGGGTCTGCGTTTGCTCACCCAACCTCACCAAACCTCTCAGCCCCAAGAGTGTCCACCCTTATGTCTCATCCAGCTGTGGGTCTAGATATGGTCAATCCAGGTTGCATCACAGCCCCTGAACGCATTGTGTAAGAATTTCTCTCTCTTTCACTGTCGTTGTTTCATGGGTTTTTCAAAGTAATTTATTTTCATAATGGGGTTTAGCTGCTTTTCACTGCTGTGTTTATGCCGCTTTACACCCACTTGACACACTAACAGAGAGATATCAATACATAGGTTTTAAGATTATTACTAGTCAGATATATTCTTGTGCGGTGAATAGGGCGTGTTGAGTCCAGTTCTCTGAGCAAGGAGTAGGTCTTGTCTACTACATATTGGGTTTATGGAACGGTATCTGAGCTAATTTGATACCCTTGTTTTATGTATCACCCCACCTCACCTCTCCCGTTAAGCAGCCATAGTGTGTTTTCTGCATGTGTGACTCTGTTCTGTTTTGTAATTCAGTTCAAGTGTAACGGTTTTTACATTCCCTCTATCAGTGATACCTTATGAGAAGTGTCCTTTTCTGTGTGACTTATTTCACTTAGAATCGTCGTACCTAAATCCACTCATCCTGCTGCTACTAACCTTATGACATTGATTTCATGGCTGAGTGATATTCCATTGTACATAAGGACCACAACTTCTTTATCCATTTTTCTCTTTCCTGGGATATTGAAGGTGGAATGAAGTGGAGGTCCTTGTCAACAGAGCAGCCCTCAACTTTGGGGTGCTTGTGTCTTGCTGATTTTTAATTTTCCCAATTTATACCCCCATGAGTGGAAGTGCCCTATGCTCTCTAAGCTGTGTTTTTCAGATGTTTCAGGACACACCGTACACTTCTCCAGAGTGGCTGTTGGCAATTTACATCCCGCCCATCAGTGTAGCAAGGCTCCCATTTCTCCATGGCCTGTCCTGCATTTCTGGTTTTGACACTTTTTTCAGCATGGCCCTTTTGACCGATGGGAAGCGAGACTTCTCTGTAGCGCTGATTTGCCTTTCCAGGTTGCTTGGTTGGCCAAAAAGGGCGTATGCGTTTTTTCCTGAATATATTCAGGAAAAAACGCATACGCCCTTTTTGGCCAAGGGCATCATTGTCAACGTTTTGCCGCTTTTCATGTGCTTTAAAGGCGATTCGTATCTACCTCCTGAAATCTGTTTCGTGCAATTCTGCCTTGATTTCAAATCCTCTTCTTTGCCTTCCCTCAATATATTTGTGGACGAGAGTTATCATTTATAACTCTGCAGGTTTGTGAATTGCAGTGCCCTGAACCTCCATTTTACAACTCGCTTTTTTGGGAGCTGGCCGCAAAAGCGCAGGATGGCTTCAGGCCCTGTTCTGGTTCCGGGGGGCAGGCTGAGCCTGTGGTTAATTCTTCTTCCTGATGGGAAAATAGAGTGACCTGTGCCTGTCCCGACACCAAGAGCTAGTCTCTCGTTGGTTCCCCGTCTTCCCGTTCATCCTCAGGACAAATTGCAACCTGTACGGAACAGGAGGTTAAAGGTGCTGATGCTCCAAGTAGGGAGATTGCTAGTAAAGCGGCTGGAATGGCGAACCCGGGCACAAGGAGATGAGAAATGAGGTGCGTTTTAGAAACCTTTCCCCATCACACGGTGTACCATCTTCTGGGTTTCTCATGCATGTTTTCGATGTAGGAAGATGCCCTTGAACCTGGAGATTTGGGACCCATGCGATGGGTACCACGCAGTATTACTTTAAAGGGTCTGCGTTTGCTCACCCAACCTCACCAAACCTCTCAGCCCCAAGAGTGTCCACCCTTATGTCTCATCCAGCTGTGGGTCTAGATATGGTCAATCCAGGTTGCATCACAGCCCCTGAACTCATTGTGTAAGAATTTCTATCTCTTTCACTGTCGCTGTTTCATGGGTTTTTCAAAGTAATTTATTTTCATAATGGGGTTTAGCTGCTTTTCACGGCTGTGTTTATGCCGCTTTACACCCACTTGACACACTAAAAGAGAGATATCAATACATAGGTTTTAAGATTATTACTAGTCAGATATATTCTTGTGCGGTGAATAGGGCGTGTTGAGTCCAGTTCTCTGAGCAAGGAGTAGGTCTTGTCTACTACATATTGGGTTTATGGAACGGTATCTGAGCTAATTTGATACCCTTGTTTTATGTATCACCCCACCTCACCTTTCCCGTTAAGCAGCCATAGTGTGTCTTCTGCATGTGTGACTCTGTTCTGTTTTGTAATTCAGTTCAAGTGTAACGGTTTTTACATTCCCTCTATCAGTGATACCTTATGAGAAGTGTCCTTTTCTGTGTGACTTATTTCACTTAGAATCGTCGTACCTAAATCCACTCATCATGCTGCTACTAACCTTATGACATTGATTTCATGGCTGAGTGATATTCCATTGTACATAAGGACCACAACTTCTTTATCCATTTTTCTCTTTCCTGGGATATTTAAGGTGGAATGAAGTGAAGGTCCTTGTCAACAGAGCAGCCCTCAACTTTGGGGTGCTTGTGTCTTGCTGATTTTTAATTTTCCCAATTTATACCCCCATGAGTGGAAGTGCCCTATGCTCTCTAAGCTGTGTTTTTCAGATGTTTCAGGACACACCGTACACTTCTCCAGAGTGGCTGTTGGCAATTTACATCCCGCCCATCAGTGTAGCAAGGCTCCCATTTCTCCACGGCCTGTACTGCATTCCTGGTTTTGACACTTTTTTCAGCATGGCCCTTTTGACCGATGGGAAGCGAGACTTCCCTGTAGCGCTGATTTGCCTTTCCAGTTTGCTTGGTTGGCCAAAAAGGGCGTATGCGTTTTTTCCTAAATATATTCAGGAAAAAACGCATACGCCCTTTTTGGCCAAGGGCATCATTGTCAACGTTTTGCTGCTTTTCATGTGCTTTAAAGGCGATTCGTATCTACCTCCTGAAATCTGTTTCATGCAATTCTGCCTTGATTTCAAATCCTCTTCTTTGCCTTCCCTCAATATATTTGTGGACGAGAGTTATCATTTATAACTCTGCAGGTTTGTGAATTGCAGTGCCCTGAACCTCCATTTTACAACTCGCTTTTTTGGGAGCTGGCCGCAAAAGCGCAGGATGGCTTCAGGCCCTGTTCTGGTTCCGGGGGGCAGGCTGAGCCTGTGGTTAATTCTTCTTCCTGATGGGAAAATAGAGTGACCTGTGCCTGTCCCGACACCAAGAGCTAGTCTCTCGTTGGTTCCCCGTCTTCCCGTTCATCCTCAGGACAAATTGCAACCCCTACGGAACAGGAGGTTAAAGGTGCTGATGCTCCAAGTAGGGAGATTGCTAGTAAAGCGGCTGGAAAGGCGAACCCGGGCACAAGGAGATGAGAAATGAGGTGCGTTTTAGAAACCTTTCCCCATCACACGGTGTACCATCTTCTGGGTTTCTCATGCATGTTTTCGATGTAGGAAGATGCCCTTGAAGCTGGAGATTTGGGACCCATGCGATGGGTACCATGAAGTATTACTTTAAAGGGTCTGCGTTTGCTCACCCAACCTCACCAAACCTCTCAGCCCCAAGAGTGTCCACCCTTATGTCTCATCCAGCTGTGGGTCTAGATATGGTCAATCCAGGTTGCATCACAGCCCCTGAACGCATTGTGTAAGAATTTCTCTCTCTTTCACTGTCGTTGTTTCATGGGTTTTTCAAAGTAATTTATTTTCATAATGGGGTTTAGCTGCTTTTCACTGCTGTGTTTATGCCGCTTTACACCCACTTGACACACTAACAGAGAGATATCAATACATAGGTTTTAAGATTATTACTAGTCAGATATATTCTTGTGCGGTGAATAGGGCGTGTTGAGTCCAGTTCTCTGAGCAAGGAGTAGGTCTTGTCTACTACATATTGGGTTTATGGAACGGTATCTGAGCTAATTTGATACCCTTGTTTTATGTATCACCCCACCTCACCTCTCCCGTTAAGCAGCCATAGTGTGTTTTCTGCATGTGTGACTCTGTTCTGTTTTGTAATTCAGTTCAAGTGTAACGGTTTTTACATTCCCTCTATCAGTGATACCTTATGAGAAGTGTCCTTTTCTGTGTGACTTATTTCACTTAGAATCGTCGTACCTAAATCCACTCATCCTGCTGCTACTAACCTTATGACATTGATTTCATGGCTGAGTGATATTCCATTGTACATAAGGACCACAACTTCTTTATCCATTTTTCTCTTTCCTGGGATATTGAAGGTGGAATGAAGTGGAGGTCCTTGTCAACAGAGCAGCCCTCAACTTTGGGGTGCTTGTGTCTTGCTGATTTTTAATTTTCCCAATTTATACCCCCATGAGTGGAAGTGCCCTATGCTCTCTAAGCTGTGTTTTTCAGATGTTTCAGGACACACCGTACACTTCTCCAGAGTGGCTGTTGGCAATTTACATCCCGCCCATCAGTGTAGCAAGGCTCCCATTTCTCCATGGCCTGTCCTGCATTTCTGGTTTTGACACTTTTTTCAGCATGGCCCTTTTGACCGATGGGAAGCGAGACTTCTCTGTAGCGCTGATTTGCCTTTCCAGGTTGCTTGGTTGGCCAAAAAGGGCGTATGCGTTTTTTCCTGAATATATTCAGGAAAAAACGCATACGCCCTTTTTGGCCAAGGGCATCATTGTCAACGTTTTGCCGCTTTTCATGTGCTTTAAAGGCGATTCGTATCTACCTCCTGAAATCTGTTTCGTGCAATTCTGCCTTGATTTCAAATCCTCTTCTTTGCCTTCCCTCAATATATTTGTGGACGAGAGTTATCATTTATAACTCTGCAGGTTTGTGAATTGCAGTGCCCTGAACCTCCATTTTACAACTCGCTTTTTTGGGAGCTGGCCGCAAAAGCGCAGGATGGCTTCAGGCCCTGTTCTGGTTCCGGGGGGCAGGCTGAGCCTGTGGTTAATTCTTCTTCCTGATGGGAAAATAGAGTGACCTGTGCCTGTCCCGACACCAAGAGCTAGTCTCTCGTTGGTTCCCCGTCTTCCCGTTCATCCTCAGGACAAATTGCAACCTGTACGGAACAGGAGGTTAAAGGTGCTGATGCTCCAAGTAGGGAGATTGCTAGTAAAGCGGCTGGAATGGCGAACCCGGGCACAAGGAGATGAGAAATGAGGTGCGTTTTAGAAACCTTTCCCCATCACACGGTGTACCATCTTCTGGGTTTCTCATGCATGTTTTCGATGTAGGAAGATGCCCTTGAACCTGGAGATTTGGGACCCATGCGATGGGTACCACGCAGTATTACTTTAAAGGGTCTGCGTTTGCTCACCCAACCTCACCAAACCTCTCAGCCCCAAGAGTGTCCACCCTTATGTCTCATCCAGCTGTGGGTCTAGATATGGTCAATCCAGGTTGCATCACAGCCCCTGAACTCATTGTGTAAGAATTTCTATCTCTTTCACTGTCGCTGTTTCATGGGTTTTTCAAAGTAATTTATTTTCATAATGGGGTTTAGCTGCTTTTCACGGCTGTGTTTATGCCGCTTTACACCCACTTGACACACTAAAAGAGAGATATCAATACATAGGTTTTAAGATTATTACTAGTCAGATATATTCTTGTGCGGTGAATAGGGCGTGTTGAGTCCAGTTCTCTGAGCAAGGAGTAGGTCTTGTCTACTACATATTGGGTTTATGGAACGGTATCTGAGCTAATTTGATACCCTTGTTTTATGTATCACCCCACCTCACCTTTCCCGTTAAGCAGCCATAGTGTGTCTTCTGCATGTGTGACTCTGTTCTGTTTTGTAATTCAGTTCAAGTGTAACGGTTTTTACATTCCCTCTATCAGTGATACCTTATGAGAAGTGTCCTTTTCTGTGTGACTTATTTCACTTAGAATCGTCGTACCTAAATCCACTCATCATGCTGCTACTAACCTTATGACATTGATTTCATGGCTGAGTGATATTCCATTGTACATAAGGACCACAACTTCTTTATCCATTTTTCTCTTTCCTGGGATATTTAAGGTGGAATGAAGTGAAGGTCCTTGTCAACAGAGCAGCCCTCAACTTTGGGGTGCTTGTGTCTTGCTGATTTTTAATTTTCCCAATTTATACCCCCATGAGTGGAAGTGCCCTATGCTCTCTAAGCTGTGTTTTTCAGATGTTTCAGGACACACCGTACACTTCTCCAGAGTGGCTGTTGGCAATTTACATCCCGCCCATCAGTGTAGCAAGGCTCCCATTTCTCCACGGCCTGTACTGCATTCCTGGTTTTGACACTTTTTTCAGCATGGCCCTTTTGACCGATGGGAAGCGAGACTTCCCTGTAGCGCTGATTTGCCTTTCCAGTTTGCTTGGTTGGCCAAAAAGGGCGTATGCGTTTTTTCCTAAATATATTCAGGAAAAAACGCATACGCCCTTTTTGGCCAAGGGCATCATTGTCAACGTTTTGCTGCTTTTCATGTGCTTTAAAGGCGATTCGTATCTACCTCCTGAAATCTGTTTCATGCAATTCTGCCTTGATTTCAAATCCTCTTCTTTGCCTTCCCTCAATATATTTGTGGACGAGAGTTATCATTTATAACTCTGCAGGTTTGTGAATTGCAGTGCCCTGAACCTCCATTTTACAACTCGCTTTTTTGGGAGCTGGCCGCAAAAGCGCAGGATGGCTTCAGGCCCTGTTCTGGTTCCGGGGGGCAGGCTGAGCCTGTGGTTAATTCTTCTTCCTGATGGGAAAATAGAGTGACCTGTGCCTGTCCCGACACCAAGAGCTAGTCTCTCTTTGGTTCCCCGTCTTCCCGTTCATCCTCAGGACAAATTGCAACCTGTACAGAACAGGAGGTTAAAGGTGCTGATGCTCCAAGTAGGGAGATTGCTAGTAAAGCGGCTGGAAAGGCGAACCCGGGCACAAGGTGATGAGAAATGAGGTGCGTTTTAGAAACCTTTCCCCATCACACGGTGTACCATCTTCTCGGTTTCTCATGCATGTTTTCGATGTAGGAAGATGCCCTTGAACCTGGAGATTTGGGACCCATGCGATGGGTACCACGCAGTATTACTTTAAAGGGTCTGCGTTTGCTCACCCAACCTCACCAAACCTCTCAGCCCCAAGAGTGTCCACCCTTATGTCTCATCCAGCTGTGGGTCTAGATATGGTCAATCCAGGTTGCATCACAGCCCCTGAACTCATTGTGTAAGAATTTCTATCTCTTTCACTGTCGTTGTTTCATGGGTTTTTCAAAGTAATTTATTTTCATAATGGGGTTTAGCTGCTTTTCACGGCTGTGTTTATGCCGCTTTACACCCACTTGACACACTAACAGAGAGATATCAATACATAGGTTTTAAGATTATTACTAGTCAGATATATTCTTGTGCGGTGAATAGGGCGTGTTGAGTCCAGTTCTCTGAGCAAGGAGTAGGTCTTGTCTACTACATATTGGGTTTATGGAACGGTATCTGAGCTAATTTGATACCCTTGTTTTATGTATCACCCCACCTCACCTTTCCCGTTAAGCAGCCATAGTGTGTTTTCTGCATGTGTGACTCTGTTCTGTTTTGTAATTCAGTTCAAGTGTAACGGTTTTTACATTCCCTCTATCAGTGATACCTTATGAGAAGTGTCCTTTTCTGTGTGACTTATTTCACTTAGAATCGTCGTACCTAAATCCACTCATCATGCTGCTACTAACCTTATGACATTGATTTCATGGCTGAGTGATATTCCATTGTACATAAGGACCACAACTTCTTTATCCATTTTTCTCTTTCCTGGGATATTGAAGGTGGAATGAAGTGGAGGTCCTTGTCAACAGAGCAGCCCTCAACTTTGGGGTGCTTGTGTCTTGCTGATTTTTCATTTTCCCAATTTATACCCCCATGAGTGGAAGTGCCCTATGCTCTCTAAGCTGTGTTTTTCAGATGTTTCAGGACACACCGTACACTTCTCCAGAGTGGCTGTTGGCAATTTACATCCCGCCCATCAGTGTAGCAAGGCTCCCATTTCTCCATGGCCTGTCCTGCATTTCTGGTTTTGACACTTTTTTCAGCATGGCCCTTTTGACCGATGGGAAGCGAGACTTCTCTGTAGCGCTGATTTGCCTTTCCAGGTTGCTTGGTTGGCCAAAAAGGGCGTATGCGTTTTTTCCTGAATATATTCAGGAAAAAACGCATACGCCCTTTTTGGCCAAGGGCATCATTGTCAACGTTTTGCCGCTTTTCATGTGCTTTAAAGGCGATTCGTATCTACCTCCTGAAATCTGTTTCGTGCAATTCTGCCTTGATTTCAAATCCTCTTCTTTGCCTTCCCTCAATATATTTGTGGACGAGAGTTATCATTTATAACTCTGCAGGTTTGTGAATTGCAGTGCCCTGAACCTCCATTTTACAACTCGCTTTTTTGGGAGCTGGCCGCAAAAGCGCAGGATGGCTTCAGGCCCTGTTCTGGTTCCGGGGGGCAGGCTGAGCCTGTGGTTAATTCTTCTTCCTGATGGGAAAATAGAGTGACCTGTGCCTGTCCCGACACCAAGAGCTTGTCTCTCGTTGGTTCCCCGTCTTCCCGTTCATCCTCAGGACAAATTGCAACCTGTACGGAACCGGAGGTTAAAGGTGCTGATGCTCCAAGTAGGGAGATTGCTAGTAAAGCGGCTGGAATGGCGAACCCGGGCACAAGGAGATGAGAAATGAGGTGCGTTTTAGAAACCTTTCCCCATCACACGGTGTACCATCTTCTGGGTTTCTCATGCATGTTTTCGATGTAGGAAGATGCCCTTGAACCTGGAGATTTGGGACCCATGCGATGGGTACCACGCAGTATTACTTTAAAGGGTCTGCGTTTGCTCACCCAACCTCACCAAACCTCTCAGCCCCAAGAGTGTCCACCCTTATGTCTCATCCAGCTGTGGGTCTAGATATGGTCAATCCAGGTTGCATCACAGCCCCTGAACTCATTGTGTAAGAATTTCTATCTCTTTCACTGTCGTTGTTTCATGGGTTTTTCAAAGTAATTTATTTTCATAATGGGGTTTAGCTGCTTTTCACGGCTGTGTTTATGCCGCTTTACACCCACTTGACACACTAACAGAGAGATATCAATACATAGGTTTTAAGATTATTACTAGTCAGATATATTCTTGTGCGGTGAATAGGGCGTGTTGAGTCCAGTTCTCTGAGCAAGGAGTAGGTCTTGTCTACTACATATTGGGTTTATGGAACGGTATCTGAGCTAATTTGATACCCTTGTTTTATGTATCACCCCACCTCACCTTTCCCGTTAAGCAGCCATAGTGTGTTTTCTGCATGTGTGACTCTGTTCTGTTTTGTAATTCAGTTCAAGTGTAACGGTTTTTACATTCCCTCTATCAGTGATACCTTATGAGAAGTGTCCTTTTCTGTGTGACTTATTTCACTTAGAATCGTCGTACCTAAATCCACTCATCATGCTGCTACTAACCTTATGACATTGATTTCATGGCTGAGTGATATTCCATTGTACATAAGGACCACAACTTCTTTATCCATTTTTCTCTTTCCTGGGATATTGAAGGTGGAATGTAGTGGAGGTCCTTGTCAACAGAGCAGCCCTCAACTTTGGGGTGCTTGTGTCTTGCTGATTTTTCATTTTCCCAATTTATATCCCCATGAGTGGAAGTGCCCTATGCTCTCTAAGCTGTGTTTTTCAGATGTTTCAGGACACACCGTACACTTCTCCAGAGTGGCTGTTGGCAATTTACATCCCGCCCATCAGTGTAGCAAGGCTCCCATTTCTCCATGGCCTGTCCTGCATTTCTGGTTTTGACACTTTTTTCAGCATGGCCCTTTTGACCGATGGGAAGCGAGACTTCTCTGTAGCGCTGATTTGCCTTTCCAGGTTGCTTGGTTGGCCAAAAAGGGCGTATGCGTTTTTTCCTGAATATATTCAGGAAAAAACGCATACGCCCTTTTTGGCCAAGGGCATCATTGTCAACGTTTTGCCGCTTTTCATGTGCTTTAAAGGCGATTCGTATCTACCTCCTGAAATCTGTTTCGTGCAATTCTGCCTTGATTTGAAATCCTCTTCTTTGCCTTCCCTCAATATATTTGTGGACGAGAGTTATCATTTATAACTCTGCAGGTTTGTGAATTGCAGTGCCCTGAACCTCCATTTTACAACTCGCTTTTTTGGGAGCTGGCTGCAAAAGCGCAGGATGGCTTCAGGCCCTGTTCTGGTTCCGGGGGGCAGGCTGAGCCTGTGGTTAATTCTTCTTCCTGATGGGAAAATAGAGTGACCTGTGCCTGTCCCGACACCAAGAGCTTGTCTCTCGTTGGTTCCCCGTCTTCCCGTTCATCCTCAGGACAAATTGCAACCTGTACGGAACAGGAGGTTAAAGGTGCTGATGCTCCAAGTAGGGAGATTGCTAGTAAAGTGGCTGGAATGGCGAACCCGGGCACAAGGAGATGAGAAATGAGGTGCGTTTTAGAAACCTTTCCCTATCACACGGTGTACCATCTTCTGGGTTTCTCATGCATGTTTTCGATGTAGGAAGATGCCCTTGAACCTGGAGATTTGGGACCCATGCGATGGGTACCACGCAGTATTACTTTAAAGGTTCTGCGTTTGCTCACCCAACCTCACCAAACCTCTCAGCCCCAAGAGTGTCCACCCTTATGTCTCATCCAGCTGTGGGTCTAGATATGGTCAATCCAGGTTGCATCACAGCCCCTGAACTCATTGTGTAAGAATTTCTATCTCTTTCACTGTCGTTGTTTCATGGGTTTTTCAAAGTAATTTATTTTCATAATGGGGTTTAGCTGCTTTTCACGGCTGTGTTTATGCCGCTTTACACCCACTTGACACACTAACAGAGAGATATCAATACATAGGTTTTAAGATTATTACTAGTCAGATATATTCTTGTGCGGTGAATAGGGCGTGTTGAGTCCAGTTCTCTGAGCAAGGAGTAGGTCTTGTCTACTACATATTGGGTTTATGGAACGGTATCTGAGCTAATTTGATACCCTTGTTTTATGTATCACCCCACCTCACCTTTCCCGTTAAGCAGCCATAGTGTGTTTTCTGCATGTGTGACTCTGTTCTGTTTTGTAATTCAGTTCAAGTGTAACGGTTTTTACATTCCCTCTATCAGTGATACCTTATGAGAAGTGTCCTTTTCTGTGTGACTTATTTCACTTAGAATCGTCGTACCTAAATCCACTCATCATGCTGCTACTAACATTATGACATTGATTTCATGGCTGAGTGATATTCCATTGTACATAAAGACCACAACTTCTTTATCCATTTTTCGCTTTCCTGGGATATTTAAGGTGGAATGAAGTGGAGGTCCTTGTCAACAGAGCAGCCCTCAACTTTGGGGTGCTTGTGTCTTGCTGATTTTTAATTTTCCCAGTTTATACCCCCATGAGTGGAAGTGCCCTATGCTCTCTAAGCTGTGTTTTTCAGATGTTTCAGGACACACCGTACACTTCTCCAGAGTGGCTGTTGGCAATTTACATCCCTCCCATCAGTGTAGCAAGGCTCCCATTTCTCCATGGCCTGTCCTGCATTTCTGGTTTTGACACTTTTTTCAGCATGGCCCTTTTAACCGATGGGAAGCGAGACTTCTCTGTAGCGCTGATTTGCCTTTCCAGGTTGCTTGGTTAGCCAAAAAGGGCGTATGCGTGTTTTCCTGAATATATTCAGGAAAACACGCATACGCCCTTTTGGGCCAAGGGCATCATTGTCAAAGTTTTGCCGCTTTTCATGTGCTTAAAAGGCGATTCGTATCTACCTCCTGAAATCTGTTTGGTGCAATTCTGCCTTGATTTCAAATCCTCTTCTTTGCCTTCCCTCAATATATTTGTGGACGAGAGTTATCATTTATAACTCTGCAGGTTTGTGAATTGCAGTGCCCTGAACCTCCATTTTACAACTCGCTTTTTTGGGAGCTGGCCGCAAAAGTGCAGGATGGCTTCAGGCCCTGTTCTTTTTCCGGGGGGCAGGCTGAGCCTGTGGTTAATTCTTCTTCCTGATGGGAAAATAGAGTGACCTGTGCCTGTCCCGACACCAAGAGCTAGTCTCTCGTTGGTTCCCCGTCTTCCCGTTCATCCTCAGGACAAAATGCAACCTGTACGGAACCGGAGGTTAAATGTGCTGATGCTCCAAGTAGGGAGATTGCTAGTAAAGCGGCTGGAAAGGCGAACCCGGGCACAAGGAGATGAGAAATGAGGTGCGTTTTAGAAACCTTTCCCCATCACACGGTGTACCATCTTCTGGGTTTCTCATGCATGTTTTCGATGTAGGAAGATGCCCTTGAACCTGGAGATTTGGGACCCATGCGATGGGTACCACGCAGTATTACTTTAAAGGGTCTGCGTTTGCTCACCCAACCTCACCAAACCTCTCAGCCCCAAGAGTGTCCACCCTTATGTCTCATCCAGCTGTGGGTCTAGATATGGTCAATCCAGGTTGCATCACAGCCCCTGAACTCATTGTGTAAGAATTTCTATCTCTTTCATTGTCGTTGTTTCATGGGTTTTTCAATGTAATTTATTTTCATAATGGGGTTTAGCTGCTTTTCACGGCTGTGTTTATGCCGCTTTACACCCACTTGACACACTAACAGAGAGATATCAATACATAGGTTTTAAGATTATTACTAGTCAGATATATTCTTGTGCGGTGAATAGGGCGTGTTGAGTCCAGTTCTCTGAGCAAGGAGTAGGTCTTGTCTACTACATATTGGGTTTATGGAACGGTATCTGAGCTAATTTGATACCCTTGTTTTATGTATCACCCCACCTCACCTTTCCCGTTAAGCAGCCATAGTGTGTTTTCTGCATGTGTGACTCTGTTCTGTTTTGTAATTCAGTTCAAGTGTAACGGTTTTTACATTCCCTCTATCAGTGATACCTTATGAGAAGTGTCCTTTTCTGTGTGACTTATTTCACTTAGAATCGTCGTACCTAAATCCACTCATCATGCTGCTACTAACCTTATGACATTGATTTCATGGCTGAGTGATATTCCATTGTACATAAGGACCACAACTTCTTTATCCATTTTTCTCTTTCCTGGGATATTGAAGGTGGAATGAAGTGGAGGTCCTTGTCAACAGAGCAGCCCTCAACTTTGGGGTGCTTGTGTCTTGCTGATTTTTCATTTTCCCAATTTATACCCCCATGAGTGGAAGTGCCCTATGCTCTCTAAGCTGTGTTTTTCAGATGTTTCAGGACACACCGTACACTTCTCCAGAGTGGCTGTTGGCAATTTACATCCCGCCCATCATTGTAGCAAGGCTCCCATTTCTCCATGGCCTGTCCTGCATTTCTGGTTTTGACACTTTTTTCAGCATGGCCCTTTTGACCGATGGGAAGCGAGACTTCTCTGTAGCGCTGATTTGCCTTTCCAGGTTGCTTGGTTGGCCAAAAAGGGCGTATGCGTTTTTTCCTGAATATATTCAGGAAAAAACGCATACGCCCTTTTTGGCCAAGGGCATCATTGTCAACGTTTTGCCGCTTTTCATGTGCTTTAAAGGCGATTCGTATCTACCTCCTGAAATCTGTTTCGTGCAATTCTGCCTTGATTTCAAATCCTCTTCTTTGCCTTCCCTCAATATATTTGTGGACGAGAGTTATCATTTATAACTCTGCAGGTTTGTGAATTGCAGTGCCCTGAACCTCCATTTTACAACTCGCTTTTTTGGGAGCTGGCTGCAAAAGCGCAGGATGGCTTCAGGCCCTGTTCTGGTTCCGGGGGGCAGGCTGAGCCTGTGGTTAATTCTTCTTCCTGATGGGAAAATAGAGTGACCTGTGCCTGTCCCGACACCAAGAGCTAGTCTCTCGTTGGTTCCCCGTCTTCCCGTTCATCCTCAGGACAAATTGCAACCTGTACGGAACAGGAGGTTAAAGGTGCTGATGCTCCAAGTAGGGAGATTGCTAGTAAAGCGGCTGGAATGGCGAACCCGGGCACAAGGAGATGAGAAATGAGGTGCGTTTTTAGAAACCTTTCCCCATCACACGGTGTACCATCTTCTGGGTTTCTCATGCATGTTTTCGATGTAGGAAGATGCCCTTGAACCTGGAGATTTGGGACCCATGCGATGGGTACCACGCAGTATTACTTTAAAGGGTCTGCGTTTGCTCACCCAACCTCACCAAACCTCTCAGCCCCAAGAGTGTCCACCCTTATGTCTCATCCAGCTGTGGGTCTAGATATGGTCAATCCAGGTTGCATCACAGCCCCTGAACGCATTGTGTAAGAATTTCTAACACTTTCACTTTTGTTGTTTCATGGGTTTTTCAAAGTAATTTATTTTCATAATGGGGTTTAGCTGCTTTTCACTGCTGTGTTTATGCCGCTTTACACCCACTTGACACACTAACAGAGAGATATCAATACATAGGTTTTAAGATTATTACTAGTCAGATAGATTCTTGTGTGGTGAATAGGGAGTGTTGAGTCCAGTTCTCTGAGCAAGGAGTAGGTCTTGTCTATTACATATTGGGTTTATGGAACGGTATCTGAGCTAATTTGATACCCTTGTTTTATGTATCACCCCACCTCACCTTTCCCGTTAAGCAGCCATAGTGTGTTTTCTGCATGTGTGACGCTGTTCTGTTTTGTAATTCAGTTCAAGTGTAACGGTTTTTACATTCCCTCCATAAGTGATACCTTATGAGAAGTGTCCTTTTCTGTGTGACTTATTTCACTTAGAATCGTCGTACCTAAATCCACTCATCATGCTGCTACTAACCTTATGACATTGATTTCATGGCTGAGTGATATTCCATTGTACATAAGGACCACAATTTTATTATCCATTTTTCTCTTTCGTGGGATATTTAAGGTGGAATGAAGTGGAGGTCCTTGTCAACAGAGCAGCCCTCAACTTTGGGGTGCTTGTGTCTTGCTGATTTTTAATTTTCCCAATTTATACACCCATGAGTGGAAGTGCCCTATGCTCTCTAAGCTGTGTTTTTCAGTTGTGTCAGGACACACCGTACACTTCTCCAGAGTGGCTGTTGGCAATTTACATTCCGCACATCAGTGTAGCAAGGCTCCCATTTCTCCATGGCCTGTACTGCATTTCTGGTTTTGACACTTTTTTCAGCATGGCCCTTTTGACCGATGGGAAGCGAGACTTCTCTGTAGCGCTGATTTGCCTTTCCAGGTTGCTTGGTTGGCCAAAAAGGGCGTATGCGTTTTTTCCTGAATATATTCAGGAAAAAACGCATACGCCCTTTTTGGCCAAGGGCATCATTGTCAACGTTTTGCCGCTTTTCATGTGCTTTAAAGGCGATTCGTATCTACCTCCTGAAATCTGTTTCGTGCAATTCTGCCTTGATTTCAAATCCTCTTCTTTGCCTTCCCTCAATATATTTGTGGACGAGAGTTATCATTTATAACTCTGCAGGTTTGTGAATTGCAGTGCCCTGAACCTCTATTTTACAACTCGCTTTTTTGGGAGCTGGCCGCAAAAGCGCAGGATGGCTTCAGGCCCTGTTCTGGTTCCGGGGGGCAGGCTGAGCCTGTGGTTAATTCTTCTTCCTGATGGGAAAATAGAGTGACCTGTGCCTGTCCCAACACCAAGAGCTAGTCTCTCGTTGGTTCCCCGTCTTCCCGTTCATCCTCAGGACAAATTGCAACCTGTACGGAACAGGAGGTTAAAGGTGCTGATGCTCCAAGTAGGGAGATTGCTAGTAAAGCGGCTGGAATGGCGAACCCGGGCACAAGGAGATGAGAAATGAGGTGCGTTTTAGAAACCTTTCCCCATCACACGGTGTACTATCTTCTGGGTTTCTCATGCATGTTTTCGATGTAGGAAGATGCCCTTGAAGCTGGAGATTTGGGACCCATGCGATGGGTACCACACAGTATTAATTTAAAGGGTCTGCGTTTGCTCACCCAACCTCACCAAACCTCTCAGCACCAAGAGTGTCCACCCGTATGTCTCATCCAGCTGTGGGTCTAGATATGGTCAATCCAGGTTGCATCACAGCCCCTGAACGCATTGTGTAAGGATTTCCCTCTCTTTCACTGTCATTGTTTCATGGGTTTTTCAAAGTAATTTATTTTCATAATGGGGTTTAGCTGCTTTTCACTGCTGTGTTTATGCCACTTTACACCCACTTGACACACTAACAGAGAGATATCAATACATAGGTTTTAAGATTATTACTAGTCAGATATATTCTTGTGCGGTGAATAGGGCGTGTTGAGTCCAGTTCTCTGAGCAAGGAGTAGGTCTTGTCTATTACATATTGGGTTTATGGAACGGTATCTGAGCTAATTTGATACCCTTGTTTTATGTATCACCCCACCTCACCTTTCCCGTTAAGCAGCCATAGTGTGTTTTCTGCATGTGTGACTCTGTTCTGTTTTGTAATTCAGTTCAAGTGTAACGGTTTTTACATTCCCTCTATCAGTGATACCTTATGAGAAGTGTCCTTTTCTGTGTGACTTATTTCACTTAGAATCGTCGTACCTAAATCCACTCATCATGCTGCTACTAACCTTATGACATTGATTTCATGGCTGAGTGATATTCCATTGTACATAAGGACCACAATTTTATTATCCATTTTTCTCTTTCGTGGGATATTTAAGGTGGAATGAAGTGGAGGTCCTTGTCAACAGAGCAGCCCTCAACTTTGGGGTGCTTGTGTCTTGCTGATTTTTAATTTTCCCAATTTATACCCCCATGAGTGGAAGTGCCCTATGCTCTCTAAGCTGTGTTTTTCAGATGTTTCAGGACACACCGTACACTTCTCCAGAGTGGCTCTTGGCAATTTACATCCCGCCCATCAGTGTAGCAAGGCTCCCATTTCTCCATGGCCTGTCCTGCATTTCTGGTTTTGACACTTTTTTCAGCATGGCCCTTTTGACCGATGGGAAGCGAGACTTCTCTGTAGCGCTGATTTGCCTTTCCAGGTTGCTTGGTTGGCCAAAAAGGGCGTATGCGTGTTTTCCTGAATATATTCAGGAAAACACGCATACGCCCTTTTGGGCCAAGGGCATCATTGTCAACGTTTTGCCGCTTTTCATGTGCTTTAAAGGCGATTCGTATCTACCTCCTGAAATCTGTTTCGTGCAATTCTGCCTTGATTTCAAATCCTCTTCTTTGCCTTCCCTCAATATATTTGTGGACGAGAGTTATCATTTATAACTCTGCAGGTTTGTGAATTGCAGTGCCCTGAACCTCCATTTTACAACTCGCTTTTTTGGGAGCTGGCCGCAAAAGCGCAGGATGGCTTCAGGCCCTGTTCTGGTTCCGGGGGGCAGGCTGAGCCTGTGGTTAATTCTTCTTCCTGATGGGAAAATAGAGTGACCTGTGCCTGTCCCGACACCAAGAGCTAGTCTCTCGTTGGTTCCCCGTCTTCCCGTTCATCCTCAGGACAAATTGCAACCTGTACGGAACAGGAGGTTAAAGGTGCTGATGCTCCAAGTAGGGAGATTGCTAAATAAAGCGGCTGGAAAGGCGAACCCGGGCACAAGGAGATGAGAAATGAGGTGCGTTTTAGAAACCTTTCCCCATCACACGGTGTACCATCTTCTGGGTTTCTCATGCATGTTTTTGATGTAGGAAGATGCCCTTGAACCTGGAGATTTGGGACCCATGCGATGGGTACCACGCAGTATTACTTTAAAGGGTCTGCGTTTGCTCACCCAACCTCACCAAACCTCTCAGCCCCAAGAGTGTCCACCCTTATGTCTCATCCAGCTGTGGGTCTAGATATGGTCAATCCAGGTTGCATCACAGCCCCTGAACTCATTGTGTAAGAATTTCTATCTCTTTCACTGTCTTTGTTTCATGGGTTTTTCAAAGTAATTTATTTTCATAATGGGGTTTAGCTGCTTTTCACGGCTGTGTTTATGCCGCTTTACACCCACTTGACACACTAACAGAGAGATATCAGTACATAGGTTTTAAGATTATTACTAGTCAGATATATTCTTGTGCGGTGAATAGGGCGTGTTGAGTCCAGTTCTCTGAGCAAGGAGTAGGTCTTGTCTACTACATATTGGGTTTATGGAACGGTATCTGAGCTAATTTGATACCCTTGTTTTATGTATCACCCCACCTCACCTTTCCCGTTAAGCAGCCATAGTGTGTTTTCTGCATGTGTGACTCTGTTCTGTTTTGTAATTGAATTCAAGTGTAACGGTTTTTACATTCCCTCTATCAGTGATACCTTATGAGAAGTGTCCTTTTCTGTGTGACTTATTTCACTTAGAATCGTCGTACCTAAATCCACTCATCATGCTGCTACTAACCTTATGACATTGATTTCCTGGCTGAGTGATATTCCATTGTACATAAGGACCACAACTTCTTTATCCATTTTTCTCTTTCCTGGGATATTGAAGGTGGAATGAAGTGGAGGTCCTTGTCAACAGAGCAGCCCTCAACTTTGGGGTGCTTGTGTCTTGCTGATTTTTCATTTTCCCAATTTATACCCCCATGAGTGGATGTGCCCTATGCTCTCTAAGCTGTGTTTTTCAGATGTTTCAGGACACACCGTACACTTCTCCAGAGTGGCTGTTGGCAATTTACATCCCGCCCATCAGTGTAGTAAGTCTCCCATTTCTCCATGGCCTGTACTGCATTTCTGGTTTTGACACATTTTTCAGCATGGCCCTTTTGACCGATGGGAAGCGAGACTTCCCTGTAGCGCTGATTTGCCTTTCCAGGTTGCTTGGTTGGCCAAAAAGGGCGTATGCGTTTTTTCCTGAATATATTCAGGAAAAAACGCATACGGCCTTTTTGGCCAAGGGCATCATTGTCAACGTTTTGCTGCTTTTCATGTGCTTTAAAGGCGATTCGTATCTACCTCCTGAAATCTGTTTCATGCAATTCTGCCTTGATTTCAAATCCTCTTCTTTGCCTTCCCTCAATATATTTGTGGACGAGAGTTATCATTTATAACTCTGCAGGTTTGTGAATTGCAGTGCCCTGAACCTCCATTTTACAACTCGCTTTTTTGGGAGCTGGCCGCAAAAGCGCAGGATGGCTTCAGGCCCTGTTCTGGTTCCGGGGGGCAGGCTGAGCCTGTGGTTAATTCTTCTTCCTGATGGGAAAATAGAGTGACCTGTGCCTGTCCCGACACCAAGAGCTAGTCTCTCGTTGGTTCCCCGTCTTCCCGTTCATCCTCAGGACAAATTGCAACCTGTACGGAACCGGAGGTTAAAGGTGCTGATGCTCCAAGTAGGGAGATTGCTAGTAAAGCGGCTGGAAAGGCGAACCCGGGCACAAGGAGATGAGAAATGAGGTGCGTTTTAGAAACCTTTCCCCATCACACGGTGTACCATCTTCTGGGTTTCTCATGCATGTTTTCGATGTAGGAAGATGCCCTTGAACCTGGAGATTTGGGACCCATGCGATGGGTACCACGCAGTATTACTTTAAAGGGTCTGCGTTTGCTCACCCAACCTCACCAAACCTCTCAGCCCCAAGAGTGTCCACCCTTATGTCTCATCCAGCTGTGGGTCTAGATATGGTCAATCCAGGTTGCATCACAGCCCCTGAACTCATTGTGTAAGAATTTCTATCTCTTTCACTGTCGTTGTTTCATGGGTTTTTCAAAGTAATTTATTTTCATAATGGGGTTTAGCCGCTTTTCACGGCTGTGTTTATGCCGCTTTACACCCACTTGACACACTAACAGAGAGATATCAATACATAGGTTTTAAGATTATTACTAGTCAGATATATTCTTGTGCGGTGAATAGGGCGTGTTGAGTCCAGTTCTCTGAGCAAGGAGTAGGTCTTGTCTACTACATATTGGGTTTATGGAACGGTATCTGAGCTAATTTGATACCCTTGTTTTATGTATCACCCCACCTCACCTTTCCCGTTAAGCAGCCATAGTGTGTTTTCTGCATGTGTGACTCTGTTCTGTTTTGTAATTCAGTTCAAGTGTAACGGTTTTTACATTCCCTCTATCAGTGATACCTTATGAGAAGTGTCCTTTTCTGTGTGACTTATTTCACTTAGAATCGTCGTACCTAAATCCACTCATCATGCTGCTACTAACCTTATGACATTGATTTCATGGCTGAGTGATATTCCATTGTACATAAGGACCACAACTTCTTTATCCATTTTTCTCTTTCCTGGGATATTGAAGGTGGAATGAAGTGGAGGTCCTTGTCAACAGAGCAGCCCTCAACTTTGGGGTGCTTGTGTCTTGCTGATTTTTCATTTTCCCAATTTATACCCCCATGAGTGGAAGTGCCCTATGCTCTCTAAGCTGTGTTTTTCAGATGTTTCAGGACACACCGTACACTTCTCCAGAGTGGCTGTTGGCAATTTACATCCCGCCCATCAGTGTAGCAAGGCTCCCATTTCTCCATGGCCTGTCCTGCATTTCTGGTTTTGACACTTTTTTCAGCATGGCCCTTTTGACCGATGGGAAGCGAGACTTCTCTGTAGCGCTGATTTGCCTTTCCAGGTTGCTTGGTTGGCCAAAAAGGGCGTATGCGTTTTTTCCTGAATATATTCAGGAAAAAACGCATACGCCCTTTTTGGCCAAGGGCATCATTGTCAACGTTTTGCCGCTTTTCATGTGCTTTAAAGGCGATTCGTATCTACCTCCTGAAATCTGTTTCATGCAATTCTGCCTTGATTTCAAATCCTCTTCTTTGCCTTCCCTCAATATATTTGTGGACGAGAGTTATCATTTATAACTCTGCAGGTTTGTGAATTGCAGTGCCCTGAACCTCCATTTTACAACTCGCTTTTTTGGGAGCTGGCCGCAAAAGCGCAGGATGGCTTCAGGCCCTGTTCTGGTTCCGGGGGGCAGGCTGAGCCTGTGGTTAATTCTTCTTCCTGATGGGAAAATAGAGTGACCTGTGCCTGTCCCGACACCAAGAGCTTGTCTCTCGTTGGTTCCCCGTCTTCCCGTTCATCCTCAGGACAAATTGCAACCTGTACGGAACCGGAGGTTAAAGGTGCTGATGCTCCAAGTAGGGAGATTGCTAGTAAAGCGGCTGGAATGGCGAACCCGGGCACAAGGAGATGAGAAATGAGGTGCGTTTTAGAAACCTTTCCCCATCACACGGTGTACCATCTTCTGGGTTTCTCATGCATGTTTTCGATGTAGGAAGATGCCCTTGAACCTGGAGATTTGGGACCCATGCAATGGGTACCACGCAGTATTACTTTAAAGGGTCTGCGTTTGCTCACCCAACCTCACCAAACCTCTCAGCCCCAAGAGTGTCCACCCTTATGTCTCATCCAGCTGTGGGTCTAGATATGGTCAATCCAGGTTGCATCACAGCCCCTGAACTCATTGTGTAAGAATTTCTATCTCTTTCACTGTCGTTGTTTCATGGGTTTTTCAAAGTAATTTATTTTCATAATGGGGTTTAGCTGCTTTTCACGGCTGTGTTTATGCCGCTTTACACCCACTTGACACACTAACAGAGAGATATCAATACATAGGTTTTAAGATTATTACTAGTCAGATATATTCTTGTGCGGTGAATAGGGCGTGTTGAGTCCAGTTCTCTGAGCAAGGAGTAGGTCTTGTCTACTACATATTGGGTTTATGGAACGGTATCTGAGCTAATTTGATACCCTTGTTTTATGTATCACCCCACCTCACCTTTCCCGTTAAGCAGCCATAGTGTGTTTTCTGCATGTGTGACTCTGTTCTGTTTTGTAATTCAGTTCAAGTGTAACGGTTTTTACATTCCCTCTATCAGTGATACCTTATGAGAAGTGTCCTTTTCTGTGTGACTTATTTCACTTAGAATCGTCGTACCTAAATCCACTCATCATGCTGCTACTAACCTTATGACATTGATTTCATGGCTGAGTGATATTCCATTGTACATAAGGACCACAACTTCTTTATCCATTTTTCTCTTTCCTGGGATATTGAAGGTGGAATGTAGTGGAGGTCCTTGTCAACAGAGCAGCCCTCAACTTTGGGGTGCTTGTGTCTTGCTGATTTTTCATTTTCCCAATTTATATCCCCATGAGTGGAAGTGCCCTATGCTCTCTAAGCTGTGTTTTTCAGATGTTTCAGGACACACCGTACACTTCTCCAGAGTGGCTGTTGGCAATTTACATCCCGCCCATCAGTGTAGCAAGGCTCCCATTTCTCCATGGCCTGTCCTGCATTTCTGGTTTTGACACTTTTTTCAGCATGGCCCTTTTGACCGATGGGAAGCGAGACTTCTCTGTAGCGCTGATTTGCCTTTCCAGGTTGCTTGGTTGGCCAAAAAGGGCGTATGCGTTTTTTCCTGAATATATTCAGGAAAAAACGCATACGCCCTTTTTGGCCAAGGGCATCATTGTCAACGTTTTGCCGCTTTTCATGTGCTTTAAAGGCGATTCGTATCTACCTCCTGAAATCTGTTTCGTGCAATTCTGCCTTGATTTGAAATCCTCTTCTTTTCCTTCCCTCAATATATTTGTGGACGAGAGTTATCATTTATAACTCTGCAGGTTTGTGAATTGCAGTGCCCTGAACCTCCATTTTACAACTCGCTTTTTTGGGAGCTGGCTGCAAAAGCGCAGGATGGCTTCAGGCCCTGTTCTGGTTCCGGGGGGCAGGCTGAGCCTGTGGTTAATTCTTCTTCCTGATGGGAAAATAGAGTGACCTGTGCCTGTCCCGACACCAAGAGCTTGTCTCTCGTTGGTTCCCCGTCTTCCCGTTCATCCTCAGGACAAATTGCAACCTGTACGGAACAGGAGGTTAAAGGTGCTGATGCTCCAAGTAGGGAGATTGCTAGTAAAGTGGCTGGAATGGCGAACCCGGGCACAAGGAGATGAGAAATGAGGTGCGTTTTAGAAACCTTTCCCTATCACACGGTGTACCATCTTCTGGGTTTCTCATGCATGTTTTCGATGTAGGAAGATGCCCTTGAACCTGGAGATTTGGGACCCATGCGATGGGTACCACGCAGTATTACTTTAAAGGTTCTGCGTTTGCTCACCCAACCTCACCAAACCTCTCAGCCCCAAGAGTGTCCACCCTTATGTCTCATCCAGCTGTGGGTCTAGATATGGTCAATCCAGGTTGCATCACAGCCCCTGAACTCATTGTGTAAGAATTTCTATCTCTTTCACTGTCGTTGTTTCATGGGTTTTTCAAAGTAATTTATTTTCATAATGGGGTTTAGCTGCTTTTCACGGCTGTGTTTATGCCGCTTTACACCCACTTGACACACTAACAGAGAGATATCAATACATAGGTTTTAAGATTATTACTAGTCAGATATATTCTTGTGCAGTGAATAGGGCGTGTTGAGTCCAGTTCTCTGAGCAAGGAGTAGGTCTTGTCTACTACATATTGGGTTTATGGAACGGTATCTGAGCTAATTTGATACCCTTGTTTTATGTATCACCCCACCTCACCTTTCCCGTTAAGCAGCCATAGTGTGTTTTCTGCATGTGTGACTCTGTTCTGTTTTGTAATTCAGTTCAAGTGTAACGGTTTTTACATTCCCTCTATCAGTGATACCTTATGAGAAGTGTCCTTTTCTGTGTGACTTATTTCACTTAGAATCGTCGTACCTAAATCCACTCATCATGCTGCTACTAACATTATGACATTGATTTCATGGCTGAGTGATATTCCATTGTACATAAAGACCACAACTTCTTTATCCATTTTTCGCTTTCCTGGGATATTTAAGGTGGAATGAAGTGGAGGTCCTTGTCAACAGAGCAGCCCTCAACTTTGGGGTGCTTGTGTCTTGCTGATTTTTAATTTTCCCAGTTTATACCCCCATGAGTGGAAGTGCCCTATGCTCTCTAAGCTGTGTTTTTCAGATGTTTCAGGACACACCGTACACTTCTCCAGAGTGGCTGTTGGCAATTTACATCCCTCCCATCAGTGTAGCAAGGCTCCCATTTCTCCATGGCCTGTCCTGCATTTCTGGTTTTGACACTTTTTTCAGCATGGCCCTTTTAACCGATGGGAAGCGAGACTTCTCTGTAGCGCTGATTTGCCTTTCCAGGTTGCTTGGTTAGCCAAAAAGGGCGTATGCGTGTTTTCCTGAATATATTCAGGAAAACACGCATACGCCCTTTTGGGCCAAGGGCATCATTGTCAAAGTTTTGCCGCTTTTCATGTGCTTAAAAGGCGATTCGTATCTACCTCCTGAAATCTGTTTGGTGCAATTCTGCCTTGATTTCAAATCCTCTTCTTTGCCTTCCCTCAATATATTTGTGGACGAGAGTTATCATTTATAACTCTGCAGGTTTGTGAATTGCAGTGCCCTGAACCTCCATTTTACAACTCGCTTTTTTGGGAGCTGGCCGCAAAAGTGCAGGATGGCTTCAGGCCCTGTTCTTTTTCCGGGGGGCAGGCTGAGCCTGTGGTTAATTCTTCTTCCTGATGGGAAAATAGAGTGACCTGTGCCTGTCCCGACACCAAGAGCTAGTCTCTCGTTGGTTCCCCGTCTTCCCGTTCATCCTCAGGACAAAATGCAACCTGTACGGAACCGGAGGTTAAATGTGCTGATGCTCCAAGTAGGGAGATTGCTAGTAAAGCGGCTGGAAAGGCGAACCCGGGCACAAGGAGATGAGAAATGAGGTGCGTTTTAGAAACCTTTCCCCATCACACGGTGTACCATCTTCTGGGTTTCTCATGCATGTTTTCGATGTAGGAAGATGCCCTTGAACCTGGAGATTTGGGACCCATGCGATGGGTACCACGCAGTATTACTTTAAAGGGTCTGCGTTTGCTCACCCAACCTCACCAAACCTCTCAGCCCCAAGAGTGTCCACCCTTATGTCTCATCCAGCTGTGGGTCTAGATATGGTCAATCCAGGTTGCATCACAGCCCCTGAACTCATTGTGTAAGAATTTCTATCTCTTTCACTGTCGTTGTTTCATGGGTTTTTCAATGTAATTTATTTTCATAATGGGGTTTAGCTGCTTTTCACGGCTGTGTTTATGCCGCTTTACACCCACTTGACACACTAACAGAGAGATATCAATACATAGGTTTTAAGATTATTACTAGTCAGATATATTCTTGTGCGGTGAATAGGGCGTGTTGAGTCCAGTTCTCTGAGCAAGGAGTAGGTCTTGTCTACTACATATTGGGTTTATGGAACGGTATCTGAGCTAATTTGATACCCTTGTTTTATGTATCACCCCACCTCACCTTTCCCGTTAAGCAGCCATAGTGTGTTTTCTGCATGTGTGACTCTGTTCTGTTTTGTAATTCAGTTCAAGTGTAACGGTTTTTACATTCCCTCTATCAGTGATACCTTATGAGAAGTGTCCTTTTCTGTGTGACTTATTTCACTTAGAATCGTCGTACCTAAATCCACTCATCATGCTGCTACTAACCTTATGACATTGATTTCATGGCTGAGTGATATTCCATTGTACATAAGGACCACAACTTCTTTATCCATTTTTCTCTTTCCTGGGATATTGAAGGTGGAATGAAGTGGAGGTCCTTGTCAACAGAGCAGCCCTCAACTTTGGGGTGCTTGTGTCTTGCTGATTTTTCATTTTCCCAATTTATACCCCCATGAGTGGAAGTGCCCTATGCTCTCTAAGCTGTGTTTTTCAGATGTTTCAGGACACACCGTACACTTCTCCAGAGTGGCTGTTGGCAATTTACATCCCGCCCATCAGTGTAGCAAGGCTCCCATTTCTCCATGGCCTGTCCTGCATTTCTGGTTTTGACACTTTTTTCAGCATGGCCCTTTTGACCGATGGGAAGCGAGACTTCTCTGTAGCGCTGATTTGCCTTTCCAGGTTGCTTGGTTGGCCAAAAAGGGCGTATGCGTTTTTTCCTGAATATATTCAGGAAAAAACGCATACGCCCTTTTTGGCCAAGGGCATCATTGTCAACGTTTTGCCGCTTTTCATGTGCTTTAAAGGCGATTCGTATCTACCTCCTGAAATCTGTTTCGTGCAATTCTGCCTTGATTTCAAATCCTCTTCTTTGCCTTCCCTCAATATATTTGTGGACGAGAGTTATCATTTATAACTCTGCAGGTTTGTGAATTGCAGTGCCCTGAACCTCCATTTTACAACTCGCTTTTTTGGGAGCTGGCCGCAAAAGCGCAGGATGGCTTCAGGCCCTGTTCTGGTTCCGGGGGGCAGGCTGAGCCTGTGGTTAATTCTTCTTCCTGATGGGAAAATAGAGTGACCTGTGCCTGTCCCGACACCAAGAGCTTGTCTCTCGTTGGTTCCCCGTCTTCCCGTTCATCCTCAGGACAAATTGCAACCTGTACGGAACCGGAGGTTAAAGGTGCTGATGCTCCAAGTAGGGAGATTGCTAGTAAAGTGGCTGGAATGGCGAACCCGGGCACAAGGAGATGAGAAATGAGGTGCGTTTTAGAAACCTTTCCCCATCACACGGTGTACCATCTTCTGGGTTTCTCATGCATGTTTTCGATGTAGGAAGATGCCCTTGAACCTGGAGATTTGGGACCCATGCAATGGGTACCACGCAGTATTACTTTAAAGGGTCTGCGTTTGCTCACCCAACCTCACCAAACCTCTCAGCCCCAAGAGTGTCCACCCTTATGTCTCATCCAGCTGTGGGTCTAGATATGGTCAATCCAGGTTGCATCACAGCCCCTGAACTCATTGTGTAAGAATTTCTATCTCTTTCACTGTCGTTGTTTCATGGGTTTTTCAAAGTAATTTATTTTCATAATGGGGTTTAGCTGCTTTTCACGGCTGTGTTTATGCCGCTTTACACCCACTTGACACACTAACAGAGAGATATCAATACATAGGTTTTAAGATTATTACTAGTCAGATATATTCTTGTGCGGTGAATAGGGCGTGTTGAGTCCAGTTCTCTGAGCAAGGAGTAGGTCTTGTCTACTACATATTGGGTTTATGGAACGGTATCTGAGCTAATTTGATACCCTTGTTTTATGTATCACCCCACCTCACCTTTCCCGTTAAGCAGCCATAGTGTGTTTTCTGCATGTGTGACTCTGTTCTGTTTTGTAATTCAGTTCAAGTGTAACGGTTTTTACATTCCCTCTATCAGTGATACCTTATGAGAAGTGTCCTTTTCTGTTTGACTTATTTCACTTAGAATCGTCGTACCTAAATCCACTCATCATGCTGCTACTAACCTTATGACATTGATTTCATGGCTGAGTGATATTCCATTGTACATAAGGACCACAACTTCTTTATCCATTTTTCTCTTTCCTGGGATATTTAAGGTGGAAGGAAGTGGAGGTCCTTGTCAACAGAGCAGCCCTAAACTTTGGGGTGCTTGTGTCTTGCTGATTTTTAATTTTCCCAATTTATACCCCCATGAGTGGAAGTGCCCTATGCTCTCTAAGCTGTGTTTTTCAGATGTTTCAGGACACACCGTACACTTCTCCAGAGTGGCTGTTGGCAATTTACATCCCTCCCATCAGTGTAGCAAGGCTCCCATTTCTCCATGGCCTGTCCTGCATTTCTGGTTTTGACACTTTTTTCAGCATGGCCCTTTTGACCGATGGGAAGCGAGACTTCTCTGTAGCGCTGATTTGCCTTTCCAGGTTGCTTGGTTGGCCAAAAAGGGCGTATGCGTGTTTTCCTGAATATATTCAGGAAAACACGCATACGCCCTTTTGGGCCAAGGGCATCATTGTCAACGTTTTGCCGCTTTTCATGTGCTTTAAAGGCGATTCGTATCTACCTCCTGAAATCTGTTTCGTGCAATTCTGCCTTGATTTCAAATCCTCTTCTTTGCCTTCCCTCAATATATTTGTGGACGAGAGTTATCATTTATAACTCTGCAGGTTTGTGAATTGCAGTGCCCTGAACCTCCATTTTACAACTCGCTTTTTTGGGAGCTGGCCGCAAAAGCGCAGGATGGCTTCAGGCCCTGTTCTGGTTCCGGGGGGCAGGCTGAGCCTGTGGTTAATTCTTCTTCCTGATGGGAAAATAGAGTGACCTGTGCCTGTCCCGACACCAAGAGCTTGTCTCTCGTTGGTTCCCCGTCTTCCCGTTCATCCTCAGGACAAATTGCAACCTGTACGGAACCGGAGGTTAAAGGTGCTGATGCTCCAAGTAGGGAGATTGCTAGTAAAGTGGCTGGAATGGCGAACCCGGGCACAAGGAGATGAGAAATGAGGTGCGTTTTAGAAACCTTTCCCCATCACACGGTGTACCATCTTCTGGGTTTCTCATGCATGTTTTCGATGTAGGAAGATGCCCTTGAACCTGGAGATTTGGGACCCATGCAATGGGTACCACGCAGTATTACTTTAAAGGGTCTGCGTTTGCTCACCCAACCTCACCAAACCTCTCAGCCCCAAGAGTGTCCACCCTTATGTCTCATCCAGCTGTGGGTCTAGATATGGTCAATCCAGGTTGCATCACAGCCCCTGAACTCATTGTGTAAGAATTTCTATCTCTTTCACTGTCGTTGTTTCATGGGTTTTTCAAAGTAATTTATTTTCATAATGGGGTTTAGCTGCTTTTCACGGCTGTGTTTATGCCGCTTTACACCCACTTGACACACTAACAGAGAGATATCAATACATAGGTTTTAAGATTATTACTAGTCAGATATATTCTTGTGCGGTGAATAGGGCGTGTTGAGTCCAGTTCTCTGAGCAAGGAGTAGGTCTTGTCTACTACATATTGGGTTTATGGAACGGTATCTGAGCTAATTTGATACCCTTGTTTTATGTATCACCCCACCTCACCTTTCCCGTTAAGCAGCCATAGTGTGTTTTCTGCATGTGTGACTCTGTTCTGTTTTGTAATTCAGTTCAAGTGTAACGGTTTTTACATTCCCTCTATCAGTGATACCTTATGAGAAGTGTCCTTTTCTGTTTGACTTATTTCACTTAGAATCGTCGTACCTAAATCCACTCATCATGCTGCTACTAACCTTATGACATTGATTTCATGGCTGAGTGATATTCCATTGTACATAAGGACCACAACTTCTTTATCCATTTTTCTCTTTCCTGGGATATTTAAGGTGGAAGGAAGTGGAGGTCCTTGTCAACAGAGCAGCCCTAAACTTTGGGGTGCTTGTGTCTTGCTGATTTTTAATTTTCCCAATTTATACCCCCATGAGTGGAAGTGCCCTATGCTCTCTAAGCTGTGTTTTTCAGATGTTTCAGGACACACCGTACACTTCTCCAGAGTGGCTGTTGGCAATTTACATCCCTCCCATCAGTGTAGCAAGGCTCCCATTTCTCCATGGCCTGTCCTGCATTTCTGGTTTTGACACTTTTTTCAGCATGGCCCTTTTGACCGATGGGAAGCGAGACTTCTCTGTAGCGCTGATTTGCCTTTCCAGGTTGCTTGGTTGGCCAAAAAGGGCGTATGCGTGTTTTCCTGAATATATTCAGGAAAACACGCATACGCCCTTTTGGGCCAAGGGCATCATTGTCAACGTTTTGCCGCTTTTCATGTGCTTTAAAGGCGATTCGTATCTACCTCCTGAAATCTGTTTCGTGCAATTCTGCCTTGATTTCAAATCCTCTTCTTTGCCTTCCCTCAATATATTTGTGGACGAGAGTTATCATTTATAACTCTGCAGGTTTGTGAATTGCAGTGCCCTGAACCTCCATTTTACAACTCGCTTTTTTGGGAGCTGGCCGCAAAAGCGCAGGATGGCTTCAGGCCCTGTTCTGGTTCCGGGGGGCAGGCTGAGCCTGTGGTTAATTCTTCTTCCTGATGGGAAAATAGAGTGACCTGTGCCTGTCCCGACACCAAGAGCTTGTCTCTCGTTGGTTCCCCGTCTTCCCGTTCATCCTCAGGACAAATTGCAACCTGTACGGAACAGGAGGTTAAAGGTGCTGATGCTCCAAGTAGGGAGATTGCTAGTAAAGTGGCTGGAATGGCGAACCCGGGCACAAGGAGATGAGAAATGAGGTGCGTTTTAGAAACCTTTCCCTATCACACGGTGTACCATCTTCTGGGTTTCTCATGCATGTTTTCGATGTAGGAAGATGCCCTTGAACCTGGAGATTTGGGACCCATGCGATGGGTACCACGCAGTATTACTTTAAAGGTTCTGCGTTTGCTCACCCAACCTCACCAAACCTCTCAGCCCCAAGAGTGTCCACCCTTATGTCTCATCCAGCTGTGGGTCTAGATATGGTCAATCCAGGTTGCATCACAGCCCCTGAACTCATTGTGTAAGAATTTCTATCTCTTTCACTGTCGTTGTTTCATGGGTTTTTCAAAGTAATTTATTTTCATAATGGGGTTTAGCTGCTTTTCACGGCTGTGTTTATGCCGCTTTACACCCACTTGACACACTAACAGAGAGATATCAATACATAGGTTTTAAGATTATTACTAGTCAGATATATTCTTGTGCAGTGAATAGGGCGTGTTGAGTCCAGTTCTCTGAGCAAGGAGTAGGTCTTGTCTACTACATATTGGGTTTATGGAACGGTATCTGAGCTAATTTGATACCCTTGTTTTATGTATCACCCCACCTCACCTTTCCCGTTAAGCAGCCATAGTGTGTTTTCTGCATGTGTGACTCTGTTCTGTTTTGTAATTCAGTTCAAGTGTAACGGTTTTTACATTCCCTCTATCAGTGATACCTTATGAGAAGTGTCCTTTTCTGTGTGACTTATTTCACTTAGAATCGTCGTACCTAAATCCACTCATCATGCTGCTACTAACATTATGACATTGATTTCATGGCTGAGTGATATTCCATTGTACATAAAGACCACAACTTCTTTATCCATTTTTCGCTTTCCTGGGATATTTAAGGTGGAATGAAGTGGAGGTCCTTGTCAACAGAGCAGCCCTCAACTTTGGGGTGCTTGTGTCTTGCTGATTTTTAATTTTCCCAGTTTATACCCCCATGAGTGGAAGTGCCCTATGCTCTCTAAGCTGTGTTTTTCAGATGTTTCAGGACACACCGTACACTTCTCCAGAGTGGCTGTTGGCAATTTACATCCCTCCCATCAGTGTAGCAAGGCTCCCATTTCTCCATGGCCTGTCCTGCATTTCTGGTTTTGACACTTTTTTCAGCATGGCCCTTTTAACCGATGGGAAGCGAGACTTCTCTGTAGCGCTGATTTGCCTTTCCAGGTTGCTTGGTTAGCCAAAAAGGGCGTATGCGTGTTTTCCTGAATATATTCAGGAAAACACGCATACGCCCTTTTGGGCCAAGGGCATCATTGTCAAAGTTTTGCCGCTTTTCATGTGCTTAAAAGGCGATTCGTATCTACCTCCTGAAATCTGTTTGGTGCAATTCTGCCTTGATTTCAAATCCTCTTCTTTGCCTTCCCTCAATATATTTGTGGACGAGAGTTATCATTTATAACTCTGCAGGTTTGTGAATTGCAGTGCCCTGAACCTCCATTTTACAACTCGCTTTTTTGGGAGCTGGCCGCAAAAGTGCAGGATGGCTTCAGGCCCTGTTCTTTTTCCGGGGGGCAGGCTGAGCCTGTGGTTAATTCTTCTTCCTGATGGGAAAATAGAGTGACCTGTGCCTGTCCCGACACCAAGAGCTAGTCTCTCGTTGGTTCCCCGTCTTCCCGTTCATCCTCAGGACAAAATGCAACCTGTACGGAACCGGAGGTTAAATGTGCTGATGCTCCAAGTAGGGAGATTGCTAGTAAAGCGGCTGGAAAGGCGAACCCGGGCACAAGGAGATGAGAAATGAGGTGCGTTTTAGAAACCTTTCCCCATCACACGGTGTACCATCTTCTGGGTTTCTCATGCATGTTTTCGATGTAGGAAGATGCCCTTGAACCTGGAGATTTGGGACCCATGCGATGGGTACCACGCAGTATTACTTTAAAGGGTCTGCGTTTGCTCACCCAACCTCACCAAACCTCTCAGCCCCAAGAGTGTCCACCCTTATGTCTCATCCAGCTGTGGGTCTAGATATGGTCAATCCAGGTTGCATCACAGCCCCTGAACTCATTGTGTAAGAATTTCTATCTCTTTCACTGTCGTTGTTTCATGGGTTTTTCAATGTAATTTATTTTCATAATGGGGTTTAGCTGCTTTTCACGGCTGTGTTTATGCCGCTTTACACCCACTTGACACACTAACAGAGAGATATCAATACATAGGTTTTAAGATTATTACTAGTCAGATATATTCTTGTGCGGTGAATAGGGCGTGTTGAGTCCAGTTCTCTGAGCAAGGAGTAGGTCTTGTCTACTACATATTGGGTTTATGGAACGGTATCTGAGCTAATTTGATACCCTTGTTTTATGTATCACCCCACCTCACCTTTCCCGTTAAGCAGCCATAGTGTGTTTTCTGCATGTGTGACTCTGTTCTGTTTTGTAATTCAGTTCAAGTGTAACGGTTTTTACATTCCCTCTATCAGTGATACCTTATGAGAAGTGTCCTTTTCTGTGTGACTTATTTCACTTAGAATCGTCGTACCTAAATCCACTCATCATGCTGCTACTAACCTTATGACATTGATTTCATGGCTGAGTGATATTCCATTGTACATAAGGACCACAACTTCTTTATCCATTTTTCTCTTTCCTGGGATATTGAAGGTGGAATGAAGTGGAGGTCCTTGTCAACAGAGCAGCCCTCAACTTTGGGGTGCTTGTGTCTTGCTGATTTTTCATTTTCCCAATTTATACCCCCATGAGTGGAAGTGCCCTATGCTCTCTAAGCTGTGTTTTTCAGATGTTTCAGGACACACCGTACACTTCTCCAGAGTGGCTGTTGGCAATTTACATCCCGCCCATCAGTGTAGCAAGGCTCCCATTTCTCCATGGCCTGTCCTGCATTTCTGGTTTTGACACTTTTTTCAGCATGGCCCTTTTGACCGATGGGAAGCGAGACTTCTCTGTAGCGCTGATTTGCCTTTCCAGGTTGCTTGGTTGGCCAAAAAGGGCGTATGCGTTTTTTCCTGAATATATTCAGGAAAAAACGCATACGCCCTTTTTGGCCAAGGGCATCATTGTCAACGTTTTGCCGCTTTTCATGTGCTTTAAAGGCGATTCGTATCTACCTCCTGAAATCTGTTTCGTGCAATTCTGCCTTGATTTCAAATCCTCTTCTTTGCCTTCCCTCAATATATTTGTGGACGAGAGTTATCATTTATAACTCTGCAGGTTTGTGAATTGCAGTGCCCTGAACCTCCATTTTACAACTCGCTTTTTTGGGAGCTGGCCGCAAAAGCGCAGGATGGCTTCAGGCCCTGTTCTGGTTCCGGGGGGCAGGCTGAGCCTGTGGTTAATTCTTCTTCCTGATGGGAAAATAGAGTGACCTGTGCCTGTCCCGACACCAAGAGCTTGTCTCTCGTTGGTTCCCCGTCTTCCCGTTCATCCTCAGGACAAATTGCAACCTGTACGGAACCGGAGGTTAAAGGTGCTGATGCTCCAAGTAGGGAGATTGCTAGTAAAGTGGCTGGAATGGCGAACCCGGGCACAAGGAGATGAGAAATGAGGTGCGTTTTAGAAACCTTTCCCCATCACACGGTGTACCATCTTCTGGGTTTCTCATGCATGTTTTCGATGTAGGAAGATGCCCTTGAACCTGGAGATTTGGGACCCATGCAATGGGTACCACGCAGTATTACTTTAAAGGGTCTGCGTTTGCTCACCCAACCTCACCAAACCTCTCAGCCCCAAGAGTGTCCACCCTTATGTCTCATCCAGCTGTGGGTCTAGATATGGTCAATCCAGGTTGCATCACAGCCCCTGAACTCATTGTGTAAGAATTTCTATCTCTTTCACTGTCGTTGTTTCATGGGTTTTTCAAAGTAATTTATTTTCATAATGGGGTTTAGCTGCTTTTCACGGCTGTGTTTATGCCGCTTTACACCCACTTGACACACTAACAGAGAGATATCAATACATAGGTTTTAAGATTATTACTAGTCAGATATATTCTTGTGCGGTGAATAGGGCGTGTTGAGTCCAGTTCTCTGAGCAAGGAGTAGGTCTTGTCTACTACATATTGGGTTTATGGAACGGTATCTGAGCTAATTTGATACCCTTGTTTTATGTATCACCCCACCTCACCTTTCCCGTTAAGCAGCCATAGTGTGTTTTCTGCATGTGTGACTCTGTTCTGTTTTGTAATTCAGTTCAAGTGTAACGGTTTTTACATTCCCTCTATCAGTGATACCTTATGAGAAGTGTCCTTTTCTGTTTGACTTATTTCACTTAGAATCGTCGTACCTAAATCCACTCATCATGCTGCTACTAACCTTATGACATTGATTTCATGGCTGAGTGATATTCCATTGTACATAAGGACCACAACTTCTTTATCCATTTTTCTCTTTCCTGGGATATTTAAGGTGGAAGGAAGTGGAGGTCCTTGTCAACAGAGCAGCCCTAAACTTTGGGGTGCTTGTGTCTTGCTGATTTTTAATTTTCCCAATTTATACCCCCATGAGTGGAAGTGCCCTATGCTCTCTAAGCTGTGTTTTTCAGATGTTTCAGGACACACCGTACACTTCTCCAGAGTGGCTGTTGGCAATTTACATCCCTCCCATCAGTGTAGCAAGGCTCCCATTTCTCCATGGCCTGTCCTGCATTTCTGGTTTTGACACTTTTTTCAGCATGGCCCTTTTGACCGATGGGAAGCGAGACTTCTCTGTAGCGCTGATTTGCCTTTCCAGGTTGCTTGGTTGGCCAAAAAGGGCGTATGCGTGTTTTCCTGAATATATTCAGGAAAACACGCATACGCCCTTTTGGGCCAAGGGCATCATTGTCAACGTTTTGCCGCTTTTCATGTGCTTTAAAGGCGATTCGTATCTACCTCCTGAAATCTGTTTCGTGCAATTCTGCCTTGATTTCAAATCCTCTTCTTTGCCTTCCCTCAATATATTTGTGGACGAGAGTTATCATTTATAACTCTGCAGGTTTGTGAATTGCAGTGCCCTGAACCTCCATTTTACAACTCGCTTTTTTGGGAGCTGGCCGCAAAAGCGCAGGATGGCTTCAGGCCCTGTTCTGGTTCCGGGGGGCAGGCTGAGCCTGTGGTTAATTCTTCTTCCTGATGGGAAAATAGAGTGACCTGTGCCTGTCCCGACACCAAGAGCTAGTCTCTCGTTGGTTCCCCGTCTTCCCGTTCATCCTCAGGACAAATTGCAACCTGTACGGAACAGGAGGTTAAAGGTGCTGATGCTCCAAGTAGGGAGATTGCTAAATAAAGCGGCTGGAAAGGCGAACCCGGGCACAAGGAGATGAGAAATGAGGTGCGTTTTAGAAACCTTTCCCCATCACACGGTGTACCATCTTCTGGGTTTCTCATGCATGTTTTTGATGTAGGAAGATGCCCTTGAACCTGGAGATTTGGGACCCATGCGATGGGTACCACGCAGTATTACTTTAAAGGGTCTGCGTTTGCTCACCCAACCTCACCAAACCTCTCAGCCCCAAGAGTGTCCACCCTTATGTCTCATCCAGCTGTGGGTCTAGATATGGTCAATCCAGGTTGCATCACAGCCCCTGAACTCATTGTGTAAGAATTTCTATCTCTTTCACTGTCTTTGTTTCATGGGTTTTTCAAAGTAATTTATTTTCATAATGGGGTTTAGCTGCTTTTCACGGCTGTGTTTATGCCGCTTTACACCCACTTGACACACTAACAGAGAGATATCAATACATAGGTTTTAAGATTATTACTAGTCAGATATATTCTTGTGCGGTGAATAGGGCGTGTTGAGTCCAGTTCTCTGAGCAAGGAGTAGGTCTTGTCTACTACATATTGGGTTTATGGAACGGTATCTGAGCTAATTTGATACCCTTGTTTTATGTATCACCCCACCTCACCTTTCCCGTTAAGCAGCCATAGTGTGTTTTCTGCATGTGTGACTCTGTTCTGTTTTGTAATTGAATTCAAGTGTAACGGTTTTTACATTCCCTCTATCAGTGATACCTTATGAGAAGTGTCCTTTTCTGTGTGACTTATTTCACTTAGAATCGTCGTACCTAAATCCACTCATCATGCTGCTACTAACCTTATGACGTTGATTTCATGGCTGAGTGATATTCCATTGTACATAAGGACCACAACTTCTTTATCCATTTTTCTCTTTCCTGGGATATTGAAGGTGGAATGAAGTGGAGGTCCTTGTCAACAGAGCAGCCCTCAACTTTGGGGTGCTTGTGTCTTGCTGATTTTTCATTTTCCCAATTTATACCCCCATGAGTGGATGTGCCCTATGCTCTCTAAGCTGTGTTTTTCAGATGTTTCAGGACACACCGTACACTTCTCCAGAGTGGCTGTTGGCAATTTACATCCCGCCCATCAGTGTAGTAAGTCTCCCATTTCTCCATGGCCTGTACTGCATTTCTGGTTTTGACACATTTTTCAGCATGGCCCTTTTGACCGATGGGAAGCGAGACTTCCCTGTAGCGCTGATTTGCCTTTCCAGGTTGCTTGGTTGGCCAAAAAGGGCGTATGCGTTTTTTCCTGAATATATTCAGGAAAAAACGCATACGGCCTTTTTGGCCAAGGGCATCATTGTCAACGTTTTGCCGCTTTTCATGTGCTTTAAAGGCGATTCGTATCTACCTCCTGAAATCTGTTTCGTGCAATTCTGCCTTGATTTCAAATCCTCTTCTTTGCCTTCCCTCAATATATTTGTGGACGAGAGTTATCATTTATAACTCTGCAGGTTTGTGAATTGCAGTGCCCTGAACCTCCATTTTACAACTCGCTTTTTTGGGAGCTGGCCGCAAAAGCGCAGGATGGCTTCAGGCCCTGTTCTGGTTCCGGGGGGCAGGCTGAGCCTGTGGTTAATTCTTCTTCCTGATGGGAAAATAGAGTGACCTGTGCCTGTCCCGACACCAAGAGCTAGTCTCTCGTTGGTTCCCCGTCTTCCCGTTCATCCTCAGGACAAATTGCAACCTGTACGGAACCGGAGGTTAAAGGTGCTGATGCTCCAAGTAGGGAGATTGCTAGTAAAGCGGCTGGAAAGGCGAACCCGGGCACAAGGAGATGAGAAATGAGGTGCGTTTTAGAAACCTTTCCCCATCACACGGTGTACCATCTTCTGGGTTTCTCATGCATGTTTTCGATGTAGGAAGATGCCCTTGAACCTGGAGATTTGGGACCCATGCGATGGGTACCACGCAGTATTACTTTAAAGGGTCTGCGTTTGCTCACCCAACCTCACCAAACCTCTCAGCCCCAAGAGTGTCCACCCTTATGTCTCATCCAGCTGTGGGTCTAGATATGGTCAATCCAGGTTGCATCACAGCCCCTGAACTCATTGTGTAAGAATTTCTATCTCTTTCACTGTCGTTGTTTCATGCGTTTTTCAAAGTAATTTATTTTCATAATGGGGTTTAGCCGCTTTTCACGGCTGTGTTTATGCCGCTTTACACCCACTTGACACACTAACAGAGAGATATCAATACATAGGTTTTAAGATTATTACTAGTCAGATATATTCTTGTGCGGTGAATAGGGCGTGTTGAGTCCAGTTCTCTGAGCAAGGAGTAGGTCTTGTCTATTACATATTGGGTTTATGAAACGGTATCTGAGCTAATTGGATACCCTTGTTTTATGTATCACCCCACCTCCCCTTTCCCGTTAAGCAGCCATAGTGTGTTTTCTGCATGTGTGACTCTGTTCTGTTTTGTAATTCAGTTCAAGTGTAACGGTTTTTACATTCCATCTAAAAGTGATACCTTATGAGAAGTGTCCTTTTCTGTGTGACTTATTTCACTTAGAATCGTCGTACCTAAATCCACTCATCATGCTGCTACTAACCTTATGACATTGATTTCATGGCTGAGTGATATTCCATTGTACATAAAGACCACAACTTCATTATCCATTTTTCTCTTTCCTGGGATATTGAAGGTGGAATGAAGTGGAGGTCCTTGTCAACAGAGCAGCCCTCAACTTTGGGGTGCTTGTGTCTTGCTGATTTTTAATTTTCCCAATTTATACACCCATGAGTGGAAGTGCCCTATGCTCTCTAAGCTGTGTTTTTCAGATGTTTCAGGACACACCGTACACTTCTCCAGAGTGGCTGTTGGCAATTTATATCCAGCCCATCAGTGTAGCAAGGCTCTCATTTCTCCATGGCCTGTCTTGCATTTCTGGTTTTGACACTTTTTTCAGCATGGCCCTTTTGACCGATGGGAAGCGAGACTTCTTTGTAGCGCTGATTTGCCTTTCCAGGTTGCTTGGTTGGCCAAAAAGGGCGTATGCGTTTTTTCCTGAATATATTCAGGAAAAAACGCATACGCCCTTTTTGGCCAAGGGCATCATTGTCAACATTTTGCCGCTTTTCATGTGCTTTAAAGGCGATTCGAATCTACCTCCTGAAATCTGTTTCGTGCAATTCTGCCTTGATTTCAAATCCTCTTCTTTGCCTTCCCTCAATATATTTGTGGACGAGAGTTATCATTTATAACTCTGCAGGTTTGTGAATTGCAGTGCCCTGAACCTCCATTTTACAACTCGCTTTTTTGGGAGCTGGCCGCAAAAGGGCAGGATGGCTTCAGGCCCTGTTCTGGTTCCGGGGGGCAGGCTGAGCCTGTGGTTAATTCTTCTTCCTGATGGGAAAATAGAGTGACCTGTGCCTGTCCCAACACCAAGAGCTAGTCTCTCGTTGGTTCCCCGTCTTCCCGTTCATCCTCAGGACAAATTGCAACCTGTACGGAACAGGAGGTTAAAGGTGCTGATGCTCCAAGTAGGGAGATTGCTAGTAAAGCGGCTGGAATGGCGAACCCGGGCACAAGGAGATGAGAAATGAGGTGCGTTTTAGAAACCTTTCCCCATCACACGGTGTACTATCTTCTGGGTTTCTCATTCATGTTTTCGATGTAGGAAGATGCCCTTGAAGCTGGAGATTTGGGACCCATGCGATGGGTACCACGCAGTATTATTTTAAAGGGTCTGCGTTTGCTCACCCAACCTCACCAAACCTCTCAGCCCCAAGAGTGTCCACCCTTATGTCTCATCCAGCTGTGGGTCTAGATATGGTCAATCCAGGTTGCATCACAGCCCCTGAACGCATTGTGTAAGAATTTCCCTCTCTTTCACTGTCGTTGTTTCATGGGTTTTTCAAAGTAACTTATTTTCATAATGGGGTTTAGCTGCTTTTCACTGCTGTGTTTATGCCACTTTACACCCACTTGACACACTAACAGAGAGATATCAATACATAGGTTTTAAGATTATTACTAGTCAGATATATTCTTGTGCGGTGAATAGGGCGTGTTGAGTCCAGTTCTCTGAGCAAGGAGTAGTTCTTGTCTATTACATATTGGGTTTATGGAACGGTATCTGAGCTAATTTGATACCCTTGTTTTATGTATCACCCCACCTCACCTTTCCCGTTAAGCAGCCATAGTGTGTTTTCTGCATGTGTGACTCTGTTCTGTTTTGTAATTCAGTTCAAGTGTAACGGTTTTTACATTCCCTCTATCAGTGATACCTTATGAGAAGTGTCCTTTTCTGTGTGACTTATTTCACTTAGAATCGTCGTACCTAAATCCACTCATCATGCTGCTACTAACATTATGACATTGATTTCATGGCTGAGTGATATTCCATTGTACATAAAGACCACAACTTCTTTATCCATTTTTCGCTTTCCTGGGATATTTAAGGTGGAATGAAGTGGAGGTCCTTGTCAACAGAGCAGCCCTCAACTTTGGGGTGCTTGTGTCTTGCTGATTTTTCATTTTCCCAGTTTATACCCCCATGAGTGGAAGTGCCCTATGCTCTCTAAGCTGTGTTTTTCAGATGTTTCAGGACACACCGTACACTTCTCCAGAGTGGCTGTTGGCAATTTACATCCCGCCCATCAGTGTAGCAAGGCTCCCATTTCTCCATGGCCTGTCCTGCATTTCTGGTTTTGACACTTTTTTCAGCATGGCCCTTTTGACCGATGGGAAGCGAGACTTCTCTGTAGCGCTGATTTGCCTTTCCAGGTTGCTTGGTTGGCCAAAAAGGGCGTATGCGTGTTTTCCTGAATATATTCAGGAAAAAACGCATACGCCCTTTTTGGCCAAGGGCATCATTGTCAACGTTTTGCCGCTTTTCATGTGCTTAAAAGGCGATTCGTATCTACCTCCTGAAATCTGTTTGGTGCAATTCTGCCTTGATTTCAAATCCTCTTCTTTGCCTTCCCTCAATATATTTGTGGACGAGAGTTATCATTTATAACTCTGCAGGTTTGTGAATTGCAGTGCCCTGAACCTCTATTTTACAACTCGCTTTTTTGGGAGCTGGCCGCAAAAGCGCAGGATGGCTTCAGGCCCTGTTCTGGTTCCGGGGGGCAGGCTGAGCCTGTGGTTAATTCTTCTTCCTGATGGGAAAATAGAGTGACCTGTGCCTGTCCCGACACCAAGAGCTAGTCTCTCGTTGGTTCCCCGTCTTCCCGTTCATCCTCAGGACAAATTGCAACCTGTACGGAACAGGAGGTTAAAGGTGCTGATGCTCCAAGTAGGGAGATTGCTAAATAAAGCGGCTGGAAAGGCGAACCCGGGCACAAGGAGATGAGAAATGAGGTGCGTTTTAGAAACCTTTCCCCATCACACGGTGTACCATCTTCTGGGTTTCTCATGCATGTTTTTGATGTAGGAAGATGCCCTTGAACCTGGAGATTTGGGACCCATGCGATGGGTACCACGCAGTATTACTTTAAAGGGTCTGCGTTTGCTCACCCAACCTCACCAAACCTCTCAGCCCCAAGAGTGTCCACCCTTATGTCTCATCCAGCTGTGGGTCTAGATATGGTCAATCCAGGTTGCATCACAGCCCCTGAACTCATTGTGTAAGAATTTCTATCTCTTTCACTGTCTTTGTTTCATGGGTTTTTCAAAGTAATTTATTTTCATAATGGGGTTTAGCTGCTTTTCACGGCTGTGTTTATGCCGCTTTACACCCACTTGACACACTAACAGAGAGATATCAATACATAGGTTTTAAGATTATTACTAGTCAGATATATTCTTGTGCGGTGAATAGGGCGTGTTGAGTCCAGTTCTCTGAGCAAGGAGTAGGTCTTGTCTACTACATATTGGGTTTATGGAACGGTATCTGAGCTAATTTGATACCCTTGTTTTATGTATCACCCCACCTCACCTTTCCCGTTAAGCAGCCATAGTGTGTTTTCTGCATGTGTGACTCTGTTCTGTTTTGTAATTGAATTCAAGTGTAACGGTTTTTACATTCCCTCTATCAGTGATACCTTATGAGAAGTGTCCTTTTCTGTGTGACTTATTTCACTTAGAATCGTCGTACCTAAATCCACTCATCATGCTGCTACTAACCTTATGACGTTGATTTCATGGCTGAGTGATATTCCATTGTACATAAGGACCACAACTTCTTTATCCATTTTTCTCTTTCCTGGGATATTGAAGGTGGAATGAAGTGGAGGTCCTTGTCAACAGAGCAGCCCTCAACTTTGGGGTGCTTGTGTCTTGCTGATTTTTCATTTTCCCAATTTATACCCCCATGAGTGGATGTGCCCTATGCTCTCTAAGCTGTGTTTTTCAGATGTTTCAGGACACACCGTACACTTCTCCAGAGTGGCTGTTGGCAATTTACATCCCGCCCATCAGTGTAGTAAGTCTCCCATTTCTCCATGGCCTGTACTGCATTTCTGGTTTTGACACATTTTTCAGCATGGCCCTTTTGACCGATGGGAAGCGAGACTTCCCTGTAGCGCTGATTTGCCTTTCCAGGTTGCTTGGTTGGCCAAAAAGGGCGTATGCGTTTTTTCCTGAATATATTCAGGAAAAAACGCATACGGCCTTTTTGGCCAAGGGCATCATTGTCAACGTTTTGCCGCTTTTCATGTGCTTTAAAGGCGATTCGTATCTACCTCCTGAAATCTGTTTCGTGCAATTCTGCCTTGATTTCAAATCCTCTTCTTTGCCTTCCCTCAATATATTTGTGGACGAGAGTTATCATTTATAACTCTGCAGGTTTGTGAATTGCAGTGCCCTGAACCTCCATTTTACAACTCGCTTTTTTGGGAGCTGGCCGCAAAAGCGCAGGATGGCTTCAGGCCCTGTTCTGGTTCCGGGGGGCAGGCTGAGCCTGTGGTTAATTCTTCTTCCTGATGGGAAAATAGAGTGACCTGTGCCTGTCCCGACACCAAGAGCTAGTCTCTCGTTGGTTCCCCGTCTTCCCGTTCATCCTCAGGACAAATTGCAACCTGTACGGAACCGGAGGTTAAAGGTGCTGATGCTCCAAGTAGGGAGATTGCTAGTAAAGCGGCTGGAAAGGCGAACCCGGGCACAAGGAGATGAGAAATGAGGTGCGTTTTAGAAACCTTTCCCCATCACACGGTGTACCATCTTCTGGGTTTCTCATGCATGTTTTCGATGTAGGAAGATGCCCTTGAACCTGGAGATTTGGGACCCATGCGATGGGTACCACGCAGTATTACTTTAAAGGGTCTGCGTTTGCTCACCCAACCTCACCAAACCTCTCAGCCCCAAGAGTGTCCACCCTTATGTCTCATCCAGCTGTGGGTCTAGATATGGTCAATCCAGGTTGCATCACAGCCCCTGAACTCATTGTGTAAGAATTTCTATCTCTTTCACTGTCGTTGTTTCATGCGTTTTTCAAAGTAATTTATTTTCATAATGGGGTTTAGCCGCTTTTCACGGCTGTGTTTATGCCGCTTTACACCCACTTGACACACTAACAGAGAGATATCAATACATAGGTTTTAAGATTATTACTAGTCAGATATATTCTTGTGCGGTGAATAGGGCGTGTTGAGTCCAGTTCTCTGAGCAAGGAGTAGGTCTTGTCTATTACATATTGGGTTTATGAAACGGTATCTGAGCTAATTGGATACCCTTGTTTTATGTATCACCCCACCTCCCCTTTCCCGTTAAGCAGCCATAGTGTGTTTTCTGCATGTGTGACTCTGTTCTGTTTTGTAATTCAGTTCAAGTGTAACGGTTTTTACATTCCATCTAAAAGTGATACCTTATGAGAAGTGTCCTTTTCTGTGTGACTTATTTCACTTAGAATCGTCGTACCTAAATCCACTCATCATGCTGCTACTAACCTTATGACATTGATTTCATGGCTGAGTGATATTCCATTGTACATAAAGACCACAACTTCATTATCCATTTTTCTCTTTCCTGGGATATTGAAGGTGGAATGAAGTGGAGGTCCTTGTCAACAGAGCAGCCCTCAACTTTGGGGTGCTTGTGTCTTGCTGATTTTTAATTTTCCCAATTTATACACCCATGAGTGGAAGTGCCCTATGCTCTCTAAGCTGTGTTTTTCAGATGTTTCAGGACACACCGTACACTTCTCCAGAGTGGCTGTTGGCAATTTATATCCAGCCCATCAGTGTAGCAAGGCTCTCATTTCTCCATGGCCTGTCTTGCATTTCTGGTTTTGACACTTTTTTCAGCATGGCCCTTTTGACCGATGGGAAGCGAGACTTCTTTGTAGCGCTGATTTGCCTTTCCAGGTTGCTTGGTTGGCCAAAAAGGGCGTATGCGTTTTTTCCTGAATATATTCAGGAAAAAACGCATACGCCCTTTTTGGCCAAGGGCATCATTGTCAACATTTTGCCGCTTTTCATGTGCTTTAAAGGCGATTCGAATCTACCTCCTGAAATCTGTTTCGTGCAATTCTGCCTTGATTTCAAATCCTCTTCTTTGCCTTCCCTCAATATATTTGTGGACGAGAGTTATCATTTATAACTCTGCAGGTTTGTGAATTGCAGTGCCCTGAACCTCCATTTTACAACTCGCTTTTTTGGGAGCTGGCCGCAAAAGGGCAGGATGGCTTCAGGCCCTGTTCTGGTTCCGGGGGGCAGGCTGAGCCTGTGGTTAATTCTTCTTCCTGATGGGAAAATAGAGTGACCTGTGCCTGTCCCAACACCAAGAGCTAGTCTCTCGTTGGTTCCCCGTCTTCCCGTTCATCCTCAGGACAAATTGCAACCTGTACGGAACAGGAGGTTAAAGGTGCTGATGCTCCAAGTAGGGAGATTGCTAGTAAAGCGGCTGGAATGGCGAACCCGGGCACAAGGAGATGAGAAATGAGGTGCGTTTTAGAAACCTTTCCCCATCACACGGTGTACTATCTTCTGGGTTTCTCATTCATGTTTTCGATGTAGGAAGATGCCCTTGAAGCTGGAGATTTGGGACCCATGCGATGGGTACCACGCAGTATTATTTTAAAGGGTCTGCGTTTGCTCACCCAACCTCACCAAACCTCTCAGCCCCAAGAGTGTCCACCCTTATGTCTCATCCAGCTGTGGGTCTAGATATGGTCAATCCAGGTTGCATCACAGCCCCTGAACGCATTGTGTAAGAATTTCCCTCTCTTTCACTGTCGTTGTTTCATGGGTTTTTCAAAGTAACTTATTTTCATAATGGGGTTTAGCTGCTTTTCACTGCTGTGTTTATGCCACTTTACACCCACTTGACACACTAACAGAGAGATATCAATACATAGGTTTTAAGATTATTACTAGTCAGATATATTCTTGTGCGGTGAATAGGGCGTGTTGAGTCCAGTTCTCTGAGCAAGGAGTAGTTCTTGTCTATTACATATTGGGTTTATGGAACGGTATCTGAGCTAATTTGATACCCTTGTTTTATGTATCACCCCACCTCACCTTTCCCGTTAAGCAGCCATAGTGTGTTTTCTGCATGTGTGACTCTGTTCTGTTTTGTAATTCAGTTCAAGTGTAACGGTTTTTACATTCCCTCTATCAGTGATACCTTATGAGAAGTGTCCTTTTCTGTGTGACTTATTTCACTTAGAATCGTCGTACCTAAATCCACTCATCATGCTGCTACTAACATTATGACATTGATTTCATGGCTGAGTGATATTCCATTGTACATAAAGACCACAACTTCTTTATCCATTTTTCGCTTTCCTGGGATATTTAAGGTGGAATGAAGTGGAGGTCCTTGTCAACAGAGCAGCCCTCAACTTTGGGGTGCTTGTGTCTTGCTGATTTTTCATTTTCCCAGTTTATACCCCCATGAGTGGAAGTGCCCTATGCTCTCTAAGCTGTGTTTTTCAGATGTTTCAGGACACACCGTACACTTCTCCAGAGTGGCTGTTGGCAATTTACATCCCGCCCATCAGTGTAGCAAGGCTCCCATTTCTCCATGGCCTGTCCTGCATTTCTGGTTTTGACACTTTTTTCAGCATGGCCCTTTTGACCGATGGGAAGCGAGACTTCTCTGTAGCGCTGATTTGCCTTTCCAGGTTGCTTGGTTGGCCAAAAAGGGCGTATGCGTGTTTTCCTGAATATATTCAGGAAAAAACGCATACGCCCTTTTTGGCCAAGGGCATCATTGTCAACGTTTTGCCGCTTTTCATGTGCTTAAAAGGCGATTCGTATCTACCTCCTGAAATCTGTTTGGTGCAATTCTGCCTTGATTTCAAATCCTCTTCTTTGCCTTCCCTCAATATATTTGTGGACGAGAGTTATCATTTATAACTCTGCAGGTTTGTGAATTGCAGTGCCCTGAACCTCTATTTTACAACTCGCTTTTTTGGGAGCTGGCCGCAAAAGCGCAGGATGGCTTCAGGCCCTGTTCTGGTTCCGGGGGGCAGGCTGAGCCTGTGGTTAATTCTTCTTCCTGATGGGAAAATAGAGTGACCTGTGCCTGTCCCAACACCAAGAGCTAGTCTCTCGTTGGTTCCCCGTCTTCCCGTTCATCCTCAGGACAAATTGCAACCTGTACGGAACAGGAGGTTAAAGGTGCTGATGCTCCAAGTAGGGAGATTGCTAGTAAAGCGGCTGGAATGGCGAACCCGGGCACAAGGAGATGAGAAATGAGGTGCGTTTTAGAAACCTTTCCCCATCACACGGTGTACTATCTTCTGGGTTTCTCATGCATGTTTTCGATGTAGGAAGATGCCCTTGAAGCTGGAGATTTGGGACCCATGCGATGGGTACCACACAGTATTAATTTAAAGGGTCTGCGTTTGCTCACCCAACCTCACCAAACCTCTCAGCACCAAGAGTGTCCACCCGTATGTCTCATCCAGCTGTGGGTCTAGATATGGTCAATCCAGGTTGCATCACAGCCCCTGAACGCATTGTGTAAGGATTTCCCTCTCTTTCACTGTCATTGTTTCATGGGTTTTTCAAAGTAATTTATTTTCATAATGGGGTTTAGCTGCTTTTCACTGCTGTGTTTATGCCACTTTACACCCACTTGACACACTAACAGAGAGATATCAATACATAGGTTTTAAGATTATTACTAGTCAGATATATTCTTGTGCGGTGAATAGGGCGTGTTGAGTCCAGTTCTCTGAGCAAGGAGTAGGTCTTGTCTATTACATATTGGGTTTATGGAACGGTATCTGAGCTAATTTGATACCCTTGTTTTATGTATCACCCCACCTCACCTTTCCCGTTAAGCAGCCATAGTGTGTTTTCTGCATGTGTGACTCTGTTCTGTTTTGTAATTCAGTTCAAGTGTAACGGTTTTTACATTCCCTCTATCAGTGATACCTTATGAGAAGTGTCCTTTTCTGTGTGACTTATTTCACTTAGAATCGTCGTACCTAAATCCACTCATCATGCTGCTACTAACCTTATGACATTGATTTCATGGCTGAGTGATATTCCATTGTACATAAGGACTACAATTTTATTATCCATTTTTCTCTTTCGTGGGATATTTAAGGTGGAATGAAGTGGAGGTCCTTGTCAACAGAGCAGCCCTCAACTTTGGGGTGCTTGTGTCTTGCTGATTTTTAATTTTCCCAATTTATACCCCCATGAGTGGAAGTGCCCTATGCTCTCTAAGCTGTGTTTTTCAGATGTTTCAGGACACACCGTACACTTCTCCAGAGTGGCTGTTGGCAATTTACATCCCTCCCATCAGTGTAGCAAGGCTCCCATTTCTCCATGGCCTGTCCTGCATTTCTGGTTTTGACACTTTTTTCAGCATGGCCCTTTTGACCGATGGGAAGCGAGACTTCTCTGTAGCGCTGATTTGCCTTTCCAGGTTGCTTGGTTGGCCAAAAAGGGCGTATGCGTGTTTTCCTGAATATATTCAGGAAAACACGCATACGCCCTTTTGGGCCAAGGGCATCATTGTCAACGTTTTGCCGCTTTTCATGTGCTTTAAAGGCGATTCGTATCTACCTCCTGAAATCTGTTTCGTGCAATTCTGCCTTGATTTCAAATCCTCTTCTTTGCCTTCCCTCAATATATTTGTGGACGAGAGTTATCATTTATAACTCTGCAGGTTTGTGAATTGCAGTGCCCTGAACCTCCATTTTACAACTCGCTTTTTTGGGAGCTGGCCGCAAAAGCGCAGGATGGCTTCAGGCCCTGTTCTGGTTCCGGGGGGCAGGCTGAGCCTGTGGTTAATTCTTCTTCCTGATGGGAAAATAGAGTGACCTGTGCCTGTCCCGACACCAAGAGCTAGTCTCTCGTTGGTTCCCCGTCTTCCCGTTCATCCTCAGGACAAATTGCAACCTGTACGGAACAGGAGGTTAAAGGTGCTGATGCTCCAAGTAGGGAGATTGCTAAATAAAGCGGCTGGAAAGGCGAACCCGGGCACAAGGAGATGAGAAATGAGGTGCGTTTTAGAAACCTTTCCCCATCACACGGTGTACCATCTTCTGGGTTTCTCATGCATGTTTTTGATGTAGGAAGATGCCCTTGAACCTGGAGATTTGGGACCCATGCGATGGGTACCACGCAGTATTACTTTAAAGGGTCTGCGTTTGCTCACCCAACCTCACCAAACCTCTCAGCCCCAAGAGTGTCCACCCTTATGTCTCATCCAGCTGTGGGTCTAGATATGGTCAATCCAGGTTGCATCACAGCCCCTGAACTCATTGTGTAAGAATTTCTATCTCTTTCACTGTCGTTGTTTCATGGGTTTTTCAAAGTAATTTATTTTCATAATGGGGTTTAGCTGCTTTTCACGGCTGTGTTTATTCCGCTTTACACCCACTTGACACACTAACAGAGAGATATCAATACATAGGTTTTAAGATTATTACTAGTCAGATATATTCTTGTGCGGTGAATAGGGCGTGTTGAGTCCAGTTCTCTGAGCAAGGAGTAGGTCTTGTCTACTACATATTGGGTTTATGGAACGGTATCTGAGCTAATTTGATACCCTTGTTTTATGTATCACCCCACCTCACCTTTCCCGTTAAGCAGCCATAGTGTGTTTTCTGCATGTGTGACTCTGTTCTGTTTTGTAATTGAATTCAAGTGTAACGGTTTTTACATTCCCTCTATCAGTGATACCTTATGAGAAGTGTCCTTTTCTGTGTGACTTATTTCACTTAGAATCGTCGTACCTAAATCCACTCATCATGCTGCTACTAACCTTATGACATTGATTTCATGGCTGAGTGATATTCCATTGTACATAAGGACCACAACTTCTTTATCCATTTTTCTCTTTCCTGGGATATTGAAGGTGGAATGAAGTGGAGGTCCTTGTCAACAGAGCAGCCCTCAACTTTGGGGTGCTTGTGTCTTGCTGATTTTTCATTTTCCCAATTTATACCCCCATGAGTGGATGTGCCCTATGCTCTCTAAGCTGTGTTTTTCAGATGTTTCAGGACACACCGTACACTTCTCCAGAGTGGCTGTTGGCAATTTACATCCCGCCCATCAGTGTAGTAAGTCTCCCATTTCTCCATGGCCTGTACTGCATTTCTGGTTTTGACACATTTTTCAGCATGGCCCTTTTGACCGATGGGAAGCGAGACTTCCCTGTAGCGCTGATTTGCCTTTCCAGGTTGCTTGGTTGGCCAAAAAGGGCGTATGCGTTTTTTCCTGAATATATTCAGGAAAAAACGCATACGGCCTTTTTGGCCAAGGGCATCATTGTCAACGTTTTGCTGCTTTTCATGTGCTTTAAAGGCGATTCGTATCTACCTCCTGAAATCTGTTTCGTGCAATTCTGCCTTGATTTCAAATCCTCTTCTTTGCCTTCCCTCAATATATTTGTGGACGAGAGTTATCATTTATAACTCTGCAGGTTTGTGAATTGCAGTGCCCTGAACCTCCATTTTACAACTCGCTTTTTTGGGAGCTGGCCGCAAAAGCGCAGGATGGCTTCAGGCCCTGTTCTGGTTCCGGGGGGCAGGCTGAGCCTGTGGTTAATTCTTCTTCCTGATGGGAAAATAGAGTGACCTGTGCCTGTCCCGACACCAAGAGCTAGTCTCTCGTTGGTTCCCCGTCTTCCCGTTCATCCTCAGGACAAATTGCAACCTGTACGGAACCGGAGGTTAAAGGTGCTGATGCTCCAAGTAGGGAGATTGCTAGTAAAGCGGCTGGAAAGGCGAACCCGGGCACAAGGAGATGAGAAATGAGGTGCGTTTTAGAAACCTTTCCCCATCACACGGTGTACCATCTTCTGGGTTTCTCATGCATGTTTTCGATGTAGGAAGATGCCCTTGAACCTGGAGATTTGGGACCCATGCGATGGGTACCATGCAGTATTACTTTAAAGGGTCTGCGTTTGCTCACCCAACCTCACCAAACCTCTCAGCCCCAAGAGTGTCCACCCTTATGTCTCATCCAGCTGTGGGTCTAGATATGGTCAATCCAGGTTGCATCACAGCCCCTGAACTCATTGTGTAAGAATTTCTATCTCTTTCACTGTCGTTGTTTCATGGGTTTTTCAAAGTAATTTATTTTCATAATGGGGTTTAGCTGCTTTTCACGGCTGTGTTTATGCCGCTTTACACCCACTTGACACACTAACAGAGAGATATCAATACATAGGTTTTAAGATTATTACTAGTCAGATATATTCTTGTGCGGTGAATAGGGCGTGTTGAGTCCAGTTCTCTGAGCAAGGAGTAGGTCTTGTCTACTACATATTGGGTTTATGGAACGGTATCTGAGCTAATTTGATACCCTTGTTTTATGTATCACCCCACCTCACCTTTCCCGTTAAGCAGCCATAGTGTGTTTTCTGCATGTGTGACTCTGTTCTGTTTTGTAATTCAGTTCAAGTGTAACGGTTTTTACATTCCCTCTATCAGTGATACCTTATGAGAAGTGTCCTTTTCTGTGTGACTTATTTCACTTAGAATCGTCGTACCTAAATCCACTCATCATGCTGCTACTAACCTTATGACATTGATTTCATGGCTGAGTGATATTCCATTGTACATAAGGACCACAACTTCTTTATCCATTTTTCTCTTTCCTGGGATATTGAAGGTGGAATGTAGTGGAGGTCCTTGTCAACAGAGCAGCCCTCAACTTTGGGGTGCTTGTGTCTTGCTGATTTTTCATTTTCCCAATTTATATCCCCATGAGTGGAAGTGCCCTATGCTCTCTAAGCTGTGTTTTTCAGATGTTTCAGGACACACCGTACACTTCTCCAGAGTGGCTGTTGGCAATTTACATCCCGCCCATCAGTGTAGCAAGGCTCCCATTTCTCCATGGCCTGTCCTGCATTTCTGGTTTTGACACTTTTTTCAGCATGGCCCTTTTGACCGATGGGAAGCGAGACTTCTCTGTAGCGCTGATTTGCCTTTCCAGGTTGCTTGGTTGGCCAAAAAGGGCGTATGCGTTTTTTCCTGAATATATTCAGGAAAAAACGCATACGCCCTTTTTGGCCAAGGGCATCATTGTCAACGTTTTGCCGCTTTTCATGTGCTTTAAAGGCGATTCGTATCTACCTCCTGAAATCTGTTTCGTGCAATTCTGCCTTGATTTCAAATCCTCTTCTTTGCCTTCCCTAAATATATTTGTGGACGAGAGTTATCATTTATAACTCTGCAGGTTTGTGAATTGCAGTGCCCTGAACCTCCATTTTAGAACTCGCTTTTTTGGGAGCTGGCCGCAAAAGTGCAGGATGGCTTCAGGCCCTGTTCTTTTTCCGGGGGGCAGGCTGAGCCTGTGGTTAATTCTTCTTCCTAATGGGAAAATAGAGTGACCTGTGCCTGTCCCGACACCAAGAGCTAGTCTCTCGTTGGTTCCCCGTCTTCCCGTTCATCCTCAGGACAAAATGCAACCTGTACGGAACCGGAGGTTAAATGTGCTGATGCTCCAAGTAGGGAGATTGCTAGTAAAGCGGCTGGAATGGCGAACCCGGGCACAAGGAGATGAGAAATGAGGTGCGTTTTAGAAACCTTTCCCCATCACACGGTGTACCATCTTCTGGGTTTCTCATGCATGTTTTCGATGTAGGAAGATGCCCTTGAACCTGGAGATTTGGGACCCATGCGATGGGTACCACGCAGTATTACTTTAAAGGGTCTGCGTTTGCTCACCCAACCTCACCAAACCTCTCAGCCCCAAGAGTGTCCACCCTTATGTCTCATCCAGCTGTGGGTCTAGATATGGTCAATCCAGGTTGCATCACAGCCCCTGAACGCATTGTGTAAGAATTTCTAACTCTTTCACTTTTGTTGTTTCATGGGTTTTTCAAAGTAATTTATTTTCATAATGGGGTTTAGCTGCTTTTCACGGCTGTGTTTATGCCGCTTTACACCCACTTGACACACTAACAGAGAGATATTAATACATAGGATTTAAGATTATTACTAGTCAGATATATTCTTGTGCGGTGAATAGGGCGTGTTGAGTCCAGTTCTCTGAGCAAGGAGTAGGTCTTGTCTATTACATATTGGGTTTATGAAACGGTATCTGAGCTAATTGGATACCCTTGTTTTATGTATCACCCCACCTCCCCTTTCCCGTTAAGCAGCCATAGTGTGTTTTCTGCATGTGTGACTCTGTTCTGTTTTGTAATTCAGTTCAAGTGTAACGGTTTTTACATTCCATCTAAAAGTGATACCTTATGAGAAGTGTCCTTTTCTGTGTGACTTATTTCACTTAGAATCGTCGTACCTAAATCCACTCATCATGCTGCTACTAACCTTATGACATTGATTTCATGGCTGAGTGATATTCCATTGTACATAAAGACCACAACTTCATTATCCATTTTTCTCTTTCCTGGGATATTGAAGGTGGAATGAAGTGGAGGTCCTTGTCAACAGAGCAGCCCTCAACTTTGGGGTGCTTGTGTCTTGCTGATTTTTAATTTTCCCAATTTATACACCCATGAGTGGAAGTGCCCTATGCTCTCTAAGCTGTGTTTTTCAGATGTTTCAGGACACACCGTACACTTCTCCAGAGTGGCTGTTGGCAATTTATATCCAGCCCATCAGTGTAGCAAGGCTCTCATTTCTCCATGGCCTGTCTTGCATTTCTGGTTTTGACACTTTTTTCAGCATGGCCCTTTTGACCGATGGGAAGCGAGACTTCTTTGTAGCGCTGATTTGCCTTTCCAGGTTGCTTGGTTGGCCAAAAAGGGCGTATGCGTTTTTTCCTGAATATATTCAGGAAAAAACGCATACGCCCTTTTTGGCCAAGGGCATCATTGTCAACATTTTGCCGCTTTTCATGTGCTTTAAAGGCGATTCGAATCTACCTCCTGAAATCTGTTTCGTGCAATTCTGCCTTGATTTCAAATCCTCTTCTTTGCCTTCCCTCAATATATTTGTGGACGAGAGTTATCATTTATAACTCTGCAGGTTTGTGAATTGCAGTGCCCTGAACCTCCATTTTACAACTCGCTTTTTTGGGAGCTGGCCGCAAAAGGGCAGGATGGCTTCAGGCCCTGTTCTGGTTCCGGGGGGCAGGCTGAGCCTGTGGTTAATTCTTCTTCCTGATGGGAAAATAGAGTGACCTGTGCCTGTCCCAACACCAAGAGCTAGTCTCTCGTTGGTTCCCCGTCTTCCCGTTCATCCTCAGGACAAATTGCAACCTGTACGGAACAGGAGGTTAAAGGTGCTGATGCTCCAAGTAGGGAGATTGCTAGTAAAGCGGCTGGAATGGCGAACCCGGGCACAAGGAGATGAGAAATGAGGTGCGTTTTAGAAACCTTTCCCCATCACACGGTGTACTATCTTCTGGGTTTCTCATTCATGTTTTCGATGTAGGAAGATGCCCTTGAAGCTGGAGATTTGGGACCCATGCGATGGGTACCACGCAGTATTATTTTAAAGGGTCTGCGTTTGCTCACCCAACCTCACCAAACCTCTCAGCCCCAAGAGTGTCCACCCTTATGTCTCATCCAGCTGTGGGTCTAGATATGGTCAATCCAGGTTGCATCACAGCCCCTGAACGCATTGTGTAAGAATTTCCCTCTCTTTCACTGTCGTTGTTTCATGGGTTTTTCAAAGTAACTTATTTTCATAATGGGGTTTAGCTGCTTTTCACTGCTGTGTTTATGCCACTTTACACCCACTTGACACACTAACAGAGAGATATCAATACATAGGTTTTAAGATTATTACTAGTCAGATATATTCTTGTGCGGTGAATAGGGCGTGTTGAGTCCAGTTCTCTGAGCAAGGAGTAGTTCTTGTCTATTACATATTGGGTTTATGGAACGGTATCTGAGCTAATTTGATACCCTTGTTTTATGTATCACCCCACCTCACCTTTCCCGTTAAGCAGCCATAGTGTGTTTTCTGCATGTGTGACTCTGTTCTGTTTTGTAATTCAGTTCAAGTGTAACGGTTTTTACATTCCCTCTATCAGTGATACCTTATGAGAAGTGTCCTTTTCTGTGTGACTTATTTCACTTAGAATCGTCGTACCTAAATCCACTCATCATGCTGCTACTAACATTATGACATTGATTTCATGGCTGAGTGATATTCCATTGTACATAAAGACCACAACTTCTTTATCCATTTTTCTCTTTCCTGGGATATTTAAGGTGGAATGAAGTGGAGGTCCTTGTCAACAGAGCAGCCCTCAACTTTGGGGTGCTTGTGTCTTGCTGATTTTTCATTTTCCCAATTTATACCCCCATGAGTGGAAGTGCCCTATGCTCTCTAAGCTGTGTTTTTCAGATGTTTCAGGACACACCGTACACTTCTCCAGAGTGGCTGTTGGCAATTTACATCCCGCCCATCAGTGTAGCAAGGCTCCCATTTCTCCATGGCCTGTCCTGCATTTCTGGTTTTGACACTTTTTTCAGCATGGCCCTTTTGACCGATGGGAAGCGAGACTTCTCTGTAGCGCTGATTTGCCTTTCCAGGTTGCTTGGTTGGCCAAAAAGGGCGTATGCGTGTTTTCCTGAATATATTCAGGAAAAAACGCATACGCCCTTTTGGGCCAAGGGCATCATTGTCAACGTTTTGCCGCTTTTCATGTGCTTAAAAGGCGATTCGTATCTACCTCCTGAAATCTGTTTGGTGCAATTCTGCCTTGATTTCAAATCCTCTTCTTTGCCTTCCCTCAATATATTTGTGGACGAGAGTTATCATTTATAACTCTGCAGGTTTGTGAATTGCAGTGCCCTGAACCTCCATTTTACAACTCGCTTTTTTGGGAGCTGGCCGCAAAAGTGCAGGATGGCTTCAGGCCCTGTTCTTTTTCCGGGGGGCAGGCTGAGCCTGTGGTTAATTCTTCTTCCTGATGGGAAAATAGAGTGACCTGTGCCTGTCCCGACACCAAGAGCTAGTCTCTCGTTGGTTCCCCGTCTTCCCGTTCATCCTCAGGACAAATTGCAACCTGTACGGAACCGGAGGTTAAAGGTGCTGATGCTCCAAGTAGGGAGATTGCTAGTAAAGCGGCTGGAATGGCGAACCCGGGCACAAGGAGATGAGAAATGAGGTGCGTTTTAGAAACCTTTCCCCATCACACAGTGTACTATCTTCTGGGTTTCTCAAGCATGTTGTCGATGTAGGAAGATGCCCTTGAAGCTGGAGATTTGGGACCCATGCGATGGGTACCACGAAGTATTACTTTAAAGGGTCTGCGTTTGCTCACCCAACCTCACCAAACCTCTCAGCCCCAAGAGTGTCCACCCTTATGTCTCATCCAGCTGTGGGTCTAGATATGGTCAATCCAGGTTGCATCACAGCCCCTGAACGCATTGTGTAAGAATTTCTCTCTCTTTCACTGTCGTTGTTTCATGGGTTTTTCAAAGTAATTTATTTTCATAATGGGGTTTAGCTGCTTTTCACGCCTGTGTTTATGCCGCTTTACACCCACTTGACACACTAACAGAGAGATATCAATACATAGGTTTTAAGATTATTACTAGTCAGATATATTCTTGTGCGGTGAATAGGGCGTGTTGAGTCCAGTTCTCTGAGCAAGGAGTAGGTCTTGTCTACTACATATTGGGTTTATGGAACGGTATCTGAGCTAATTTGATACCCTTGTTTTATGTATCACCCCACCTCACCTTTCCCGTTAAGCAGCCATAGTGTGTTTTCTGCATGTGTGACTCTGTTCTGTTTTGTAATTCAGTTCAAGTGTAACGGTTTTTACATTCCCTCTAAAAGTGATACCTTATGAGAAGTGTCCTTTTCTGTGTGACTTATTTCACTTAGAATCGTCGTACCTAAATCCACTCATCATGCTGCTACTAACCTTATGACATTGATTTCATGGCTGAGTGATATTCCATTGTACATAAGGACCACAACTTCTTTATCCATTTTTCTCTTTCCTGGGATATTGAAGGTGGAATGAAGTGGAGGTCCTGGTCAACAGAGCAGCCCTCAACTTTGGGGTGCTTGTGTCTTGCTGATTTTTCATTTTCCCAATTTATACCCCCATGAGTGGAAGTGCCCTATGCTCTCTAAGCTGTGTTTTTCAGATGTTTCAGGACACACCGTACACTTCTCCAGAGTGGCTGTTGGCAATTTACATCCCGCCCATCAGTGTAGCAAGGCTCCCATTTCTCCATGGCCTGTCCTGCATTTCTGGTTTTGACACTTTTTTCAGCATGGCCCTTTTGACCGATGGGAAGCGAGACTTCTCTGTAGCGCTGATTTGCCTTTCCAGGTTGCTTGGTTGGCCAAAAAGGGCGTATGCGTTTTTTCCTGAATATATTCAGGAAAAAACGCATACGCCCTTTTTGGCCAAGGGCATCATTGTCAACGTTTTGCCGCTTTTCATGTGCTTTAAAGGCGATTCGTATCTACCTCCTGAAATCTGTTTCGTGCAATTCTGCCTTGATTTCAAATCCTCTTCTTTGCCTTCCCTCAATATATTTGTGGACGAGAGTTATCATTTATAACTCTGCAGGTTTGTGAATTGCAGTGCCCTGAACCTCCATTTTACAACTCGCTTTTTTGGGAGCTGGCCGCAAAAGCGCAGGATGGCTTCAGGCCCTGTTCTGGTTCCGGGGGGCAGGCTGAGCCTGTGGTTAATTCTTCTTCCTGATGGGAAAATAGAGTGACCTGTGCCTGTCCCGACACCAAGAGCTAGTCTCTCGTTGGTTCCCCGTCTTCCCGTTCATCCTCAGGACAAATTGCAACCTGTACGGAACAGGAGGTTAAAGGTGCTGATGCTCCAAGTAGGGAGATTGCTAGTAAAGCGGCTGGAAAGGCGAACCCGGGCACAAGGAGATGAGAAATGAGGTGCGTTTTAGAAACCTTTCCCCATCACACGGTGTACCATCTTCTGGGTTTCTCATGCATGTTTTCGATGTAGGAAGATGCCCTTGAACCTGCAGATTTGGGACCCATGCGATGGGTACCACGCAGTATTACTTTAAAGGGTCTGCGTTTGCTCACCCAACCTCACCAAACCTCTCAGCCCCAAGAGTGTCCACCCTTATGTCTCATCCAGCTGTGGGTCTAGATATGGTCAATCCAGGTTGCATCACAGCCCCTGAACTCATTGTGTAAGAATTTCTATCTCTTTCACTGTCGTTGTTTCATGGGTTTTTCAAAGTAATTTATTTTCATAATGGGGTTTAGCTGCTTTTCACGGCTGTGTTTATGCCGCTTTACACCCACTTGACACACTAACAGAGAGATATCAATACATAGGTTTTAAGATTATTACTAGTCAGATATATACTTGTGCGGTGAATAGGGCGTGTTGAGTCCAGTTCTCTGAGCAAGGAGTAGGTCTTGTCTACTACATATTGGGTTTATGGAACTGTATCTGAGCTAATTTGATACCCTTGTTTTATGTATCACCCCACCTCACCTTTACCCGTTAAGCAGCCATAGTGTGTTTTCTGCATGTGTGACTCTGTTCTGTTTTGTAATTCAGTTCAAGTGTAACGGTTTTTACATTCCCTCTATCAGTGATACCTTATGAGAAGTGTCCTTTTCTGTGTGACTTATTTCACTTAGAATCGTCGTACCTAAATCCACTCATCATGCTGCTACTAACCTTATGACATTGATTTCATGGCTGAGTGATATTCCATTGTACATAAGGACCACAACTTCTTTATCCATTTTTCTCTTTCCTGGGATATTGAAGGTGGAATGAAGTGGAGGTCCTTGTCAACAGAGCAGCCCTCAACTTTGGGGTGCTTGTGTCTTGCTGATTTTTCATTTTCCCAATTTATACCCCCATGAGTGGAAGTGCCCTATGCTCTCTAAGCTGTGTTTTTCAGATGTTTCAGGACACACCGTACACTTCTCCAGAGTGGCTGTTGGCAATTTACATCCCGCCCATCAGTGTAGCAAGGCTCCCATTTCTCCATGGCCTGTCCTGCATTTCTGGTTTTGACACTTTTTTCAGCATGGCCCTTTTGACCGATGGGAAGCGAGACTTCTCTGTAGCGCTGATTTGCCTTTCCAGGTTGCTTGGTTGGCCAAAAAGGGCGTATGCGTTTTTTCCTGAATATATTCAGGAAAAAACGCATACGCCCTTTTTGGCCAAGGGCATCATTGTCAACGTTTTGCCGCTTTTCATGTGCTTTAAAGGCGATTCGTATCTACCTCCTGAAATCTGTTTCCTGCAATTCTGCCTTGATTTCAAATCCTCTTCTTTGCCTTCCCTCAATATATTTGTGGACGAGAGTTATCATTTATAACTCTGCAGGTTTGTGAATTGCAGTGCCCTGAACCTCCATTTTACAACTCGCTTTTTTGGGAGCTGGCCGCAAAAGCGCAGGATGGCTTCAGGCCCTGTTCTGGTTCCGGGGGGCAGGCTGAGCCTGTGGTTAATTCTTCTTCCTGATGGGAAAATAGAGTGACCTGTGCCTGTCCCGACACCAAGAGCTAGTCTCTCGTTGGTTCCCCGTCTTCCCGTTCATCCTCAGGACAAATTGCAACCTGTACGGAACAGGAGGTTAAAGGTGCTGATGCTCCAAGTAGGGAGATTGCTAGTAAAGCGGCTGGAAAGGCGAACCCGGGCACAAGGAGATGAGAAATGAGGTGCGTTTTAGAAACCTTTCCCCATCACACGGTGTACCATCTTCTGGGTTTCTCATGCATGTTTTCGATGTAGGAAGATGCCCTTGAACCTGCAGATTTGGGACCCATGCGATGGGTACCACGCAGTATTACTTTAAAGGGTCTGCGTTTGCTCACCCAACCTCACCAAACCTCTCAGCCCCAAGAGTGTCCACCCTTATGTCTCATCCAGCTGTGGGTCTAGATATGGTCAATCCAGGTTGCATCACAGCCCCTGAACTCATTGTGTAAGAATTTCTATCTCTTTCACTGTCGTTGTTTCATGGGTTTTTCAAAGTAATTTATTTTCATAATGGGGTTTAGCTGCTTTTCACGCCTGTGTTTATGCCGCTTTACACCCACTTGACACACTAACAGAGAGATATCAATACATAGGTTTTAAGATTATTACTAGTCAGATATATTCTTGTGCGGTGAATAGGGCGTGTTGAGTCCAGTTCTCTGAGCAAGGAGTAGGTCTTGTCTACTACATATTGGGTTTATGGAACGGTATCTGAGCTAATTTGATACCCTTGTTTTATGTATCACCCCACCTCACCTTTCCCGTTAAGCAGCCATAGTCTGTTTTCTGCATGTGTGACTCTGTTCTGTTTTGTAATTCAGTTCAAGTGTAACGGTTTTTACATTCCCTCTATCAGTGATACCTTATGAGAAGTGTCCTTTTCTGTGTGACTTATTTCACTTAGAATCGTCGTACCTAAATCCACTCATCATGCTGCTACTAACCTTATGACATTGATTTCATGGCTGAGTGATATTCCATTGTACATAAAGACCACAACTTCATTATCCATTTTTCTCTTTCCTGGGATATTGAAGGTGGAATGAAGTGGAGGTCCTTGTCAACAGAGCAGCCCTCAACTTTGGGGTGCTTGTGTCTTGCTGATTTTTAATTTTCCCAATTTATACACCCATGAGTGGAAGTGCCCTATGCTCTCTAAGCTGTGTTTTTCAGATGTTTCAGGACACACCGTACACTTCTCCAGAGTGGCTGTTGGCAATTTATATCCAGCCCATCAGTGTAGCAAGGCTCTCATTTCTCCATGGCCTGTCTTGCATTTCTGGTTTTGACACTTTTTTCAGCATGGCCCTTTTGACCGATGGGAAGCGAGACTTCTTTGTAGCGCTGATTTGCCTTTCCAGGTTGCTTGGTTGGCCAAAAAGGGCGTATGCGTTTTTTCCTGAATATATTCAGGAAAAAACGCATACGCCCTTTTTGGCCAAGGGCATCATTGTCAACATTTTGCCGCTTTTCATGTGCTTTAAAGGCGATTCGAATCTACCTCCTGAAATCTGTTTCGTGCAATTCTGCCTTGATTTCAAATCCTCTTCTTTGCCTTCCCTCAATATATTTGTGGACGAGAGTTATCATTTATAACTCTGCAGGTTTGTGAATTGCAGTGCCCTGAACCTCCATTTTACAACTCGCTTTTTTGGGAGCTGGCCGCAAAAGGGCAGGATGGCTTCAGGCCCTGTTCTGGTTCCGGGGGGCAGGCTGAGCCTGTGGTTAATTCTTCTTCCTGATGGGAAAATAGAGTGACCTGTGCCTGTCCCAACACCAAGAGCTAGTCTCTCGTTGGTTCCCCGTCTTCCCGTTCATCCTCAGGACAAATTGCAACCTGTACGGAACAGGAGGTTAAAGGTGCTGATGCTCCAAGTAGGGAGATTGCTAGTAAAGCGGCTGGAATGGCGAACCCGGGCACAAGGAGATGAGAAATGAGGTGCGTTTTAGAAACCTTTCCCCATCACACGGTGTACTATCTTCTGGGTTTCTCATTCATGTTTTCGATGTAGGAAGATGCCCTTGAAGCTGGAGATTTGGGACCCATGCGATGGGTACCACGAAGTATTACTTTAAAGGGTCTGCGTTTGCTCACCCAACCTCACCAAACCTCTCAGCCCCAAGAGTGTCCACCCTTATGTCTCATCCAGCTGTGGGTCTAGATATGGTCAATCCAGGTTGCATCACAGCCCCTGAACGCATTGTGTAAGAATTTCTCTCTCTTTCACTGTCGTTGTTTCATGGGTTTTTCAAAGTAATTTATTTTCATAATGGGGTTTAGCTGCTTTTCACGCCTGTGTTTATGCCGCTTTACACCCACTTGACACACTAACAGAGAGATATCAATACATAGGTTTTAAGATTATTACTAGTCAGATATATTCTTGTGCGGTGAATAGGGCGTGTTGAGTCCAGTTCTCTGAGCAAGGAGTAGGTCTTGTCTACTACATATTGGGTTTATGGAACGGTATCTGAGCTAATTTGATACCCTTGTTTTATGTATCACCCCACCTCACCTTTCCCGTTAAGCAGCCATAGTGTGTTTTCTGCATGTGTGACTCTGTTCTGTTTTGTAATTCAGTTCAAGTGTAACGGTTTTTACATTCCCTCTAAAAGTGATACCTTATGAGAAGTGTCCTTTTCTGTGTGACTTATTTCACTTAGAATCGTCGTACCTAAATCCACTCATCATGCTGCTACTAACCTTACGACATTGATTTCATGGCTGAGTGATATTCCATTGTACATAAGGACCACAACTTCTTTATCCATTTTTCTCTTTCCTGGGATATTGAAGGTGGAATGAAGTGGAGGTCCTGGTCAACAGAGCAGCCCTCAACTTTGGGGTGCTTGTGTCTTGCTGATTTTTCATTTTCCCAATTTATACCCCCATGAGTGGAAGTGCCCTATGCTCTCTAAGCTGTGTTTTTCAGATGTTTCAGGACACACCGTACACTTCTCCAGAGTGGCTGTTGGCAATTTACATCCCGCCCATCAGTGTAGCAAGGCTCCCATTTCTCCATGGCCTGTCCTGCATTTCTGGTTTTGACACTTTTTTCAGCATGGCCCTTTTGACCGATGGGAAGCGAGACTTCTCTGTAGCGCTGATTTGCCTTTCCAGGTTGCTTGGTTGGCCAAAAAGGGCGTATGCGTTTTTTCCTGAATATATTCAGGAAAAAACGCATACGCCCTTTTTGGCCAAGGGCATCATTGTCAACGTTTTGCCGCTTTTCATGTGCTTTAAAGGCGATTCGTATCTACCTCCTGAAATCTGTTTCGTGCAATTCTGCCTTGATTTCAAATCCTCTTCTTTGCCTTCCCTCAATATATTTGTGGACGAGAGTTATCATTTATAACTCTGCAGGTTTGTGAATTGCAGTGCCCTGAACCTCCATTTTACAACTCGCTTTTTTGGGAGCTGGCCGCAAAAGCGCAGGATGGCTTCAGGCCCTGTTCTGGTTCCGGGGGGCAGGCTGAGCCTGTGGTTAATTCTTCTTCCTGATGGGAAAATAGAGTGACCTGTGCCTGTCCCGACACCAAGAGCTAGTCTCTCGTTGGTTCCCCGTCTTCCCGTTCATCCTCAGGACAAATTGCAACCTGTACGGAACAGGAGGTTAAAGGTGCTGATGCTCCAAGTAGGGAGATTGCTAGTAAAGCGGCTGGAAAGGCGAACCCGGGCACAAGGAGATGAGAAATGAGGTGCGTTTTAGAAACCTTTCCCCATCACACGGTGTACCATCTTCTGGGTTTCTCATGCATGTTTTCGATGTAGGAAGATGCCCTTGAACCTGCAGATTTGGGACCCATGCGATGGGTACCACGCAGTATTACTTTAAAGGGTCTGCGTTTGCTCACCCAACCTCACCAAACCTCTCAGCCCCAAGAGTGTCCACCCTTATGTCTCATCCAGCTGTGGGTCTAGATATGGTCAATCCAGGTTGCATCACAGCCCCTGAACTCATTGTGTAAGAATTTCTATCTCTTTCACTGTCGTTGTTTCATGGGTTTTTCAAAGTAATTTATTTTCATAATGGGGTTTAGCTGCTTTTCACGGCTGTGTTTATGCCGCTTTACACCCACTTGACACACTAACAGAGAGATATCAATACATAGGTTTTAAGATTATTACTAGTCAGATATATACTTGTGCGGTGAATAGGGCGTGTTGAGTCCAGTTCTCTGAGCAAGGAGTAGGTCTTGTCTACTACATATTGGGTTTATGGAACTGTATCTGAGCTAATTTGATACCCTTGTTTTATGTATCACCCCACCTCACCTTTACCCGTTAAGCAGCCATAGTGTGTTTTCTGCATGTGTGACTCTGTTCTGTTTTGTAATTCAGTTCAAGTGTAACGGTTTTTACATTCCCTCTATCAGTGATACCTTATGAGAAGTGTCCTTTTCTGTGTGACTTATTTCACTTAGAATCGTCGTACCTAAATCCACTCATCATGCTGCTACTAACCTTATGACATTGATTTCATGGCTGAGTGATATTCCATTGTACATAAGGACCACAACTTCTTTATCCATTTTTCTCTTTCCTGGGATATTGAAGGTGGAATGAAGTGGAGGTCCTTGTCAACAGAGCAGCCCTCAACTTTGGGGTGCTTGTGTCTTGCTGATTTTTCATTTTCCCAATTTATACCCCCATGAGTGGAAGTGCCCTATGCTCTCTAAGCTGTGTTTTTCAGATGTTTCAGGACACACCGTACACTTCTCCAGAGTGGCTGTTGGCAATTTACATCCCGCCCATCAGTGTAGCAAGGCTCCCATTTCTCCATGGCCTGTCCTGCATTTCTGGTTTTGACACTTTTTTCAGCATGGCCCTTTTGACCGATGGGAAGCGAGACTTCTCTGTAGCGCTGATTTGCCTTTCCAGGTTGCTTGGTTGGCCAAAAAGGGCGTATGCGTTTTTTCCTGAATATATTCAGGAAAAAACGCATACGCCCTTTTTGGCCAAGGGCATCATTGTCAACGTTTTGCCGCTTTTCATGTGCTTTAAAGGCGATTCGTATCTACCTCCTGAAATCTGTTTCCTGCAATTCTGCCTTGATTTCAAATCCTCTTCTTTGCCTTCCCTCAATATATTTGTGGACGAGAGTTATCATTTATAACTCTGCAGGTTTGTGAATTGCAGTGCCCTGAACCTCCATTTTACAACTCGCTTTTTTGGGAGCTGGCCGCAAAAGCGCAGGATGGCTTCAGGCCCTGTTCTGGTTCCGGGGGGCAGGCTGAGCCTGTGGTTAATTCTTCTTCCTGATGGGAAAATAGAGTGACCTGTGCCTGTCCCGACACCAAGAGCTAGTCTCTCGTTGGTTCCCCGTCTTCCCGTTCATCCTCAGGACAAATTGCAACCTGTACGGAACAGGAGGTTAAAGGTGCTGATGCTCCAAGTAGGGAGATTGCTAGTAAAGCGGCTGGAAAGGCGAACCCGGGCACAAGGAGATGAGAAATGAGGTGCGTTTTAGAAACCTTTCCCCATCACACGGTGTACCATCTTCTGGGTTTCTCATGCATGTTTTCGATGTAGGAAGATGCCCTTGAACCTGCAGATTTGGGACCCATGCGATGGGTACCACGCAGTATTACTTTAAAGGGTCTGCGTTTGCTCACCCAACCTCACCAAACCTCTCAGCCCCAAGAGTGTCCACCCTTATGTCTCATCCAGCTGTGGGTCTAGATATGGTCAATCCAGGTTGCATCACAGCCCCTGAACTCATTGTGTAAGAATTTCTATCTCTTTCACTGTCGTTGTTTCATGGGTTTTTCAAAGTAATTTATTTTCATAATGGGGTTTAGCTGCTTTTCACGCCTGTGTTTATGCCGCTTTACACCCACTTGACACACTAACAGAGAGATATCAATACATAGGTTTTAAGATTATTACTAGTCAGATATATTCTTGTGCGGTGAATAGGGCGTGTTGAGTCCAGTTCTCTGAGCAAGGAGTAGGTCTTGTCTACTACATATTGGGTTTATGGAACGGTATCTGAGCTAATTTGATACCCTTGTTTTATGTATCACCCCACCTCACCTTTCCCGTTAAGCAGCCATAGTCTGTTTTCTGCATGTGTGACTCTGTTCTGTTTTGTAATTCAGTTCAAGTGTAACGGTTTTTACATTCCCTCTATCAGTGATACCTTATGAGAAGTGTCCTTTTCTGTGTGACTTATTTCACTTAGAATCGTCGTACCTAAATCCACTCATCATGCTGCTACTAACCTTATGACATTGATTTCATGGCTGAGTGATATTCCATTGTACATAAAGACCACAACTTCATTATCCATTTTTCTCTTTCCTGGGATATTGAAGGTGGAATGAAGTGGAGGTCCTTGTCAACAGAGCAGCCCTCAACTTTGGGGTGCTTGTGTCTTGCTGATTTTTAATTTTCCCAATTTATACACCCATGAGTGGAAGTGCCCTATGCTCTCTAAGCTGTGTTTTTCAGATGTTTCAGGACACACCGTACACTTCTCCAGAGTGGCTGTTGGCAATTTATATCCAGCCCATCAGTGTAGCAAGGCTCTCATTTCTCCATGGCCTGTCTTGCATTTCTGGTTTTGACACTTTTTTCAGCATGGCCCTTTTGACCGATGGGAAGCGAGACTTCTTTGTAGCGCTGATTTGCCTTTCCAGGTTGCTTGGTTGGCCAAAAAGGGCGTATGCGTTTTTTCCTGAATATATTCAGGAAAAAACGCATACGCCCTTTTTGGCCAAGGGCATCATTGTCAACATTTTGCCGCTTTTCATGTGCTTTAAAGGCGATTCGAATCTACCTCCTGAAATCTGTTTCGTGCAATTCTGCCTTGATTTCAAATCCTCTTCTTTGCCTTCCCTCAATATATTTGTGGACGAGAGTTATCATTTATAACTCTGCAGGTTTGTGAATTGCAGTGCCCTGAACCTCCATTTTACAACTCGCTTTTTTGGGAGCTGGCCGCAAAAGGGCAGGATGGCTTCAGGCCCTGTTCTGGTTCCGGGGGGCAGGCTGAGCCTGTGGTTAATTCTTCTTCCTGATGGGAAAATAGAGTGACCTGTGCCTGTCCCAACACCAAGAGCTAGTCTCTCGTTGGTTCCCCGTCTTCCCGTTCATCCTCAGGACAAATTGCAACCTGTACGGAACAGGAGGTTAAAGGTGCTGATGCTCCAAGTAGGGAGATTGCTAGTAAAGCGGCTGGAATGGCGAACCCGGGCACAAGGAGATGAGAAATGAGGTGCGTTTTAGAAACCTTTCCCCATCACACGGTGTACTATCTTCTGGGTTTCTCATTCATGTTTTCGATGTAGGAAGATGCCCTTGAAGCTGGAGATTTGGGACCCATGCGATGGGTACCACGAAGTATTACTTTAAAGGGTCTGCGTTTGCTCACCCAACCTCACCAAACCTCTCAGCCCCAAGAGTGTCCACCCTTATGTCTCATCCAGCTGTGGGTCTAGATATGGTCAATCCAGGTTGCATCACAGCCCCTGAACGCATTGTGTAAGAATTTCTCTCTCTTTCACTGTCGTTGTTTCATGGGTTTTTCAAAGTAATTTATTTTCATAATGGGGTTTAGCTGCTTTTCACGCCTGTGTTTATGCCGCTTTACACCCACTTGACACACTAACAGAGAGATATCAATACATAGGTTTTAAGATTATTACTAGTCAGATATATTCTTGTGCGGTGAATAGGGCGTGTTGAGTCCAGTTCTCTGAGCAAGGAGTAGGTCTTGTCTACTACATATTGGGTTTATGGAACGGTATCTGAGCTAATTTGATACCCTTGTTTTATGTATCACCCCACCTCACCTTTCCCGTTAAGCAGCCATAGTGTGTTTTCTGCATGTGTGACTCTGTTCTGTTTTGTAATTCAGTTCAAGTGTAACGGTTTTTACATTCCCTCTAAAAGTGATACCTTATGAGAAGTGTCCTTTTCTGTGTGACTTATTTCACTTAGAATCGTCGTACCTAAATCCACTCATCATGCTGCTACTAACCTTACGACATTGATTTCATGGCTGAGTGATATTCCATTGTACATAAGGACCACAACTTCTTTATCCATTTTTCTCTTTCCTGGGATATTGAAGGTGGAATGAAGTGGAGGTCCTGGTCAACAGAGCAGCCCTCAACTTTGGGGTGCTTGTGTCTTGCTGATTTTTCATTTTCCCAATTTATACCCCCATGAGTGGAAGTGCCCTATGCTCTCTAAGCTGTGTTTTTCAGATGTTTCAGGACACACCGTACACTTCTCCAGAGTGGCTGTTGGCAATTTACATCCCGCCCATCAGTGTAGCAAGGCTCCCATTTCTCCATGGCCTGTCCTGCATTTCTGGTTTTGACACTTTTTTCAGCATGGCCCTTTTGACCGATGGGAAGCGAGACTTCTCTGTAGCGCTGATTTGCCTTTCCAGGTTGCTTGGTTGGCCAAAAAGGGCGTATGCGTTTTTTCCTGAATATATTCAGGAAAAAACGCATACGCCCTTTTTGGCCAAGGGCATCATTGTCAACGTTTTGCCGCTTTTCATGTGCTTTAAAGGCGATTCGTATCTACCTCCTGAAATCTGTTTCCTGCAATTCTGCCTTGATTTCAAATCCTCTTCTTTGCCTTCCCTCAATATATTTGTGGACGAGAGTTATCATTTATAACTCTGCAGGTTTGTGAATTGCAGTGCCCTGAACCTCCATTTTACAACTCGCTTTTTTGGGAGCTGGCCGCAAAAGCGCAGGATGGCTTCAGGCCCTGTTCTGGTTCCGGGGGGCAGGCTGAGCCTGTGGTTAATTCTTCTTCCTGATGGGAAAATAGAGTGACCTGTGCCTGTCCCGACACCAAGAGCTAGTCTCTCGTTGGTTCCCCGTCTTCCCGTTCATCCTCAGGACAAATTGCAACCTGTACGGAACAGGAGGTTAAAGGTGCTGATGCTCCAAGTAGGGAGATTGCTAGTAAAGCGGCTGGAAAGGCGAACCCGGGCACAAGGAGATGAGAAATGAGGTGCGTTTTAGAAACCTTTCCCCATCACACGGTGTACCATCTTCTGGGTTTCTCATGCATGTTTTCGATGTAGGAAGATGCCCTTGAACCTGCAGATTTGGGACCCATGCGATGGGTACCACGCAGTATTACTTTAAAGGGTCTGCGTTTGCTCACCCAACCTCACCAAACCTCTCAGCCCCAAGAGTGTCCACCCTTATGTCTCATCCAGCTGTGGGTCTAGATATGGTCAATCCAGGTTGCATCACAGCCCCTGAACTCATTGTGTAAGAATTTCTATCTCTTTCACTGTCGTTGTTTCATGGGTTTTTCAAAGTAATTTATTTTCATAATGGGGTTTAGCTGCTTTTCACGGCTGTGTTTATGCCGCTTTACACCCACTTGACACACTAACAGAGAGATATCAATACATAGGTTTTAAGATTATTACTAGTCAGATATATACTTGTGCGGTGAATAGGGCGTGTTGAGTCCAGTTCTCTGAGCAAGGAGTAGGTCTTGTCTACTACATATTGGGTTTATGGAACTGTATCTGAGCTAATTTGATACCCTTGTTTTATGTATCACCCCACCTCACCTTTACCCGTTAAGCAGCCATAGTGTGTTTTCTGCATGTGTGACTCTGTTCTGTTTTGTAATTCAGTTCAAGTGTAACGGTTTTTACATTCCCTCTATCAGTGATACCTTATGAGAAGTGTCCTTTTCTGTGTGACTTATTTCACTTAGAATCGTCGTACCTAAATCCACTCATCATGCTGCTACTAACCTTATGACATTGATTTCATGGCTGAGTGATATTCCATTGTACATAAGGACCACAACTTCTTTATCCATTTTTCTCTTTCCTGGGATATTGAAGGTGGAATGAAGTGGAGGTCCTTGTCAACAGAGCAGCCCTCAACTTTGGGGTGCTTGTGTCTTGCTGATTTTTCATTTTCCCAATTTATACCCCCATGAGTGGAAGTGCCCTATGCTCTCTAAGCTGTGTTTTTCAGATGTTTCAGGACACACCGTACACTTCTCCAGAGTGGCTGTTGGCAATTTACATCCCGCCCATCAGTGTAGCAAGGCTCCCATTTCTCCATGGCCTGTCCTGCATTTCTGGTTTTGACACTTTTTTCAGCATGGCCCTTTTGACCGATGGGAAGCGAGACTTCTCTGTAGCGCTGATTTGCCTTTCCAGGTTGCTTGGTTGGCCAAAAAGGGCGTATGCGTTTTTTCCTGAATATATTCAGGAAAAAACGCATACGCCCTTTTTGGCCAAGGGCATCATTGTCAACGTTTTGCCGCTTTTCATGTGCTTTAAAGGCGATTCGTATCTACCTCCTGAAATCTGTTTCCTGCAATTCTGCCTTGATTTCAAATCCTCTTCTTTGCCTTCCCTCAATATATTTGTGGACGAGAGTTATCATTTATAACTCTGCAGGTTTGTGAATTGCAGTGCCCTGAACCTCCATTTTACAACTCGCTTTTTTGGGAGCTGGCCGCAAAAGCGCAGGATGGCTTCAGGCCCTGTTCTGGTTCCGGGGGGCAGGCTGAGCCTGTGGTTAATTCTTCTTCCTGATGGGAAAATAGAGTGACCTGTGCCTGTCCCGACACCAAGAGCTAGTCTCTCGTTGGTTCCCCGTCTTCCCGTTCATCCTCAGGACAAATTGCAACCTGTACGGAACAGGAGGTTAAAGGTGCTGATGCTCCAAGTAGGGAGATTGCTAGTAAAGCGGCTGGAAAGGCGAACCCGGGCACAAGGAGATGAGAAATGAGGTGCGTTTTAGAAACCTTTCCCCATCACACGGTGTACCATCTTCTGGGTTTCTCATGCATGTTTTCGATGTAGGAAGATGCCCTTGAACCTGCAGATTTGGGACCCATGCGATGGGTACCACGCAGTATTACTTTAAAGGGTCTGCGTTTGCTCACCCAACCTCACCAAACCTCTCAGCCCCAAGAGTGTCCACCCTTATGTCTCATCCAGCTGTGGGTCTAGATATGGTCAATCCAGGTTGCATCACAGCCCCTGAACTCATTGTGTAAGAATTTCTATCTCTTTCACTGTCGTTGTTTCATGGGTTTTTCAAAGTAATTTATTTTCATAATGGGGTTTAGCTGCTTTTCACGGCTGTGTTTATGCCGCTTTACACCCACTTGACACACTAACAGAGAGATATCAATACATAGGTTTTAAGATTATTACTAGTCAGATATATTCTTGTGCGGTGAATAGGGCGTGTTGAGTCCAGTTCTCTGAGCAAGGAGTAGGTCTTGTCTACTACATATTGGGTTTATGGAACGGTATCTGAGCTAATTTGATACCCTTGTTTTATGTATCACCCCACCTCACCTTTCCCGTTAAGCAGCCATAGTGTGTTTTCTGCATGTGTGACTCTGTTCTGTTTTGTAATTCAGTTCAAGTGTAACGGTTTTTACATTCCCTCTATCAGTGATACCTTATGAGAAGTGTCCTTTTCTGTGTGACTTATTTCACTTAGAATCGTCGTACCTAAATCCACTCATCATGCTGCTACTAAACTTATGACATTGATTTCATGGCTGAGTGATATTCCATTGTACATAAGGACCACAACTTCTTTATCCATTTTTCTCTTTCCTGGGATATTGAAGGTGGAATGAAGTGGAGGTCCTTGTCAACAGAGCAGCCCTCAACTTTGGGGTGCTTGTGTCTTGCTGATTTTTCATTTTCCCAATTTATACCCCCATGAGTGGAAGTGCCCTATGCTCTCTAAGCTGTGTTTTTCAGATGTTTCAGGACACACCGTACACTTCTCCAGAGTGGCTGTTGGCAATTTACATCCCGCCCATCAGTGTAGCAAGGCTCCCATTTCTCCATGGCCTGTCCTGCATTTCTGGTTTTGACACTTTTTTCAGCATGGCCCTTTTGACCGATGGGAAGCGAGACTTCTCTGTAGCGCTGATTTGCCTTTCCAGGTTGCTTGGTTGGCCAAAAAGGGCGTATGCGTTTTTTCCTGAATATATTCAGGAAAAAACGCATACGCCCTTTTTGGCCAAGGGCATCATTGTCAACGTTTTGCTGCTTTTCATGTGCTTTAAAGGCGATTCGTATCTACCTCCTGAAATCTGTTTCGTGCAATTCTGCCTTGATTTCAAATCCTCTTCTTTGCCTTCCCTCAATATATTTGTGGACGAGAGTTATCATTTATAACTCTGCAGGTTTGTGAATTGCAGTGCCCTGAACCTCCATTTTACAACTCGCTTTTTTGGGAGCTGGCCGCAAAAGCGCAGGATGGCTTCAGGCCCTGTTCTTGTTCTGGGGGGCAGGCTGAGCCTGTGGTTAATTCTTCTTCCTGATGGGAAAATAGAGTGACCTGTGCCTGTCCCGACACCAAGAGCTTGTCTCTCGTTGGTTCCCCGTCTTCCCGTTCATCCTCAGGACAAATTGCAACCTGTACGGAACAGGAGGTTAAAGGTGCTGATGCTCCAAGTAGGGAGATTGCTAGTAAAGCGGCTGGAATGGCGAACCCGGGCACAAGGAGATGAGAAATGAGGTGCGTTTTAGAAACCTTTCCCTATCACACGGTGTACCATCTTCTGGGTTTCTCATGCATGTTTTCGATGTAGGAAGATGCCCTTGAACCTGGAGATTTGGGACCCATGCGATGGGTACCACGCAGTATTACTTTAAAGGGTCTGCGTTTGCTCACCCAACCTCACCAAACCTCTCAGCCCCAAGAGTGTCCACCCTTATGTCTCATCCAGCTGTGGGTCTAGATATGGTCAATCCAGGTTGCATCACAGCCCCTGAACTCATTGTGTAAGAATTTCTATCTCTTTCACTGTCGTTGTTTCATGGGTTTTTCAAAGTAATTTATTTTCATAATGGGGTTTAGCTGCTTTTCACGGCTGTGTTTATGCCGCTTTACACCCACTTGACACACTAACAGAGAGATATCAATACATAGGTTTTAAGATTATTACTAGTCAGATATATTCTTGTGCGGTGAATAGGGCGTGTTGAGTCCAGTTCTCTGAGCAAGGAGTAGGTCTTGTCTACTACATATTGGGTTTATGGAACGGTATCTGAGCTAATTTGATACCCTTGTTTTATGTATCACCCCACCTCACCTTTCCCGTTAAGCAGCCATAGTGTGTTTTCTGCATGTGTGACTCTGTTCTGTTTTGTAATTCAGTTCAAGTGTAACGGTTTTTACATTCCCTCTATCAGTGATACCTTATGAGAAGTGGCCTTTTCTGTGTGACTTATTTCACTTAGAATCGTCGTACCTAAATCCACTCATCATGCTGCTACTAACCTTATGACATTGATTTCATGGCTGAGTGATATTCCATTGTACATAAGGACCACAACTTCTTTATCCATTTTTCTCTTTCCTGGGATATTGAAGGTGGAATGAAGTGGAGGTCCTTGTCAACAGAGCAGCCCTCAACTTTGGGGTGCTTGTGTCTTGCTGATTTTTCATTTTCCCAATTTATACCCCCATGAGTGGAAGTGCCCTATGCTCTCTAAGCTGTGTTTTTCAGATGTTTCAGGACACACCGTACACTTCTCCAGAGTGGCTGTTGGCAATTTACATCCCGCCCATCAGTGTAGCAAGGCTCCCATTTCTCCATGGCCTGTCCTGCATTTCTGGTTTTGACACTTTTTTCAGCATGGCCCTTTTGACCGATGGGAAGCGAGACTTCTCTGTAGCGCTGATTTGCCTTTCCAGGTTGCTTGGTTGGCCAAAAAGGGCGTATGCGTTTTTTCCTGAATATATTCAGGAAAAAACGCATACGCCCTTTTTGGCCAAGGGCATCATTGTCAACGTTTTGCCGCTTTTCATGTGCTTTAAAGGCGATTCGTATCTACCTCCTGAAATCTGTTTCGTGCAATTCTGCCTTGATTTCAAATCCTCTTCTTTGCCTTCCCTCAATATATTTGTGGACGAGAGTTATCATTTATAACTCTGCAGGTTTGTGAATTGCAGTGCCCTGAACCTCCATTTTACAACTCGCTTTTTTGGGAGCTGGCCGCAAAAGCGCAGGATGGCTTCAGGCCCTGTTCTGGTTCCGGGGGGCAGGCTGAGCCTGTGGTTAATTCTTCTTCCTGATGGGAAAATAGAGTGACCTGTGCCTGTCCCGACACCAAGAGCTTGTCTCTCGTTGGTTCCCCGTCTTCCCGTTCATCCTCAGGACAAATTGCAACCTGTACGGAACAGGAGGTTAAAGGTGCTGATGCTCCAAGTAGGGAGATTGCTAGTAAAGCGGCTGGAATGGCGAACCCGGGCACAAGGAGATGAGAAATGAGGTGCGTTTTAGAAACCTTTCCCTATCACACGGTGTACCATCTTCTGGGTTTCTCATGCATGTTTTCGATGTAGGAAGATGCCCTTGAACCTGGAGATTTGGGACCCATGCGATGGGTACCACGCAGTATTACTTTAAAGGGTCTGCGTTTGCTCACCCAACCTCACCAAACCTCTCAGCCCCAAGAGTGTCCACCCTTATGTCTCATCCAGCTGTGGGTCTAGATATGGTCAATCCAGGTTGCATCACAGCCCCTGAACTCATTGTGTAAGAATTTCTATCTCTTTCACTGTCGTTGTTTCATGGGTTTTTCAAAGTAATTTATTTTCATAATGGGGTTTAGCTGCTTTTCACGGCTGTGTTTATGCCGCTTTACACCCACTTGACACACTAACAGAGAGATATCAATACATAGGTTTTAAGATTATTACTAGTCAGATATATTCTTGTGCGGTGAATAGGGCGTGTTGAGTCCAGTTCTCTGAGCAAGGAGTAGGTCTTGTCTACTACATATTGGGTTTATGGAACGGTATCTGAGCTAATTTGATACCCTTGTTTTATGTATCACCCCACCTCACCTTTCCCGTTAAGCAGCCATAGTGTGTTTTCTGCATGTGTGACTCTGTTCTGTTTTGTAATTCAGTTCAAGTGTAACGGTTTTTACATTCCCTCTAAAAGTGATACCTTATGAGAAGTGTCCTTTTCTGTGTGACTTATTTCACTTAGAATCGTCGTACCTAAATCCACTCATCATGCTGCTACTAACCTTATGACATTGATTTCATGGCTGAGTGATATTCCATTGTACATAAGGACCACAACTTCTTTATCCATTTTTCTCTTTCCTGGGATATTGAAGGTGGAATGAAGTGGAGGTCCTTGTCAACAGAGCAGCCCTCAACTTTGGGGTGCTTGTGTCTTGCTGATTTTTCATTTTCCCAATTTATACCCCCATGAGTGGAAGTGCCCTATGCTCTCTAAGCTGTGTTTTTCAGATGTTTCAGGACACACCGTACACTTCTCCAGAGTGGCTGTTGGCAATTTACATCCCGCCCATCAGTGTAGCAAGGCTCCCATTTCTCCATGGCCTGTCCTGCATTTCTGGTTTTGACACTTTTTTCAGCATGGCCCTTTTGACCGATGGGAAGCGAGACTTCTCTGTAGCGCTGATTTGCCTTTCCAGGTTGCTTGGTTGGCCAAAAAGGGCGTATGCGTTTTTTCCTGAATATATTCAGGAAAAAACGCATACGCCCTTTTTGGCCAAGGGCATCATTGTCAACGTTTTGCCGCTTTTCATGTGCTTTAAAGGCGATTCGTATCTACCTCCTGAAATCTGTTTCGTGCAATTCTGCCTTGATTTCAAATCCTCTTCTTTGCCTTCCCTCAATATATTTGTGGACGAGAGTTATCATTTATAACTCTGCAGGTTTGTGAATTGCAGTGCCCTGAACCTCCATTTTACAACTCGCTTTTTTGGGAGCTGGCCGCAAAAGGGCAGGATGGCTTCAGGCCCTGTTCTGGTTCCGGGGGGCAGGCTGAGCCTGTGGTTAATTCTTCTTCCTGATGGGAAAATAGAGTGACCTGTGCCTGTCCCGACACCAAGAGCTTGTCTCTCGTTGGTTCCCCGTCTTCCCGTTCATCCTCAGGACAAATTGCAACCTGTACGGAACAGGAGGTTAAAGGTGCTGATGCTCCAAGTAGGGAGATTGCTAGTAAACCGGCTGGAAGGGCGAACCCGGGCACAAGGAGATGAGAAATGAGGTGCGTTTTAGAAACCTTTCCCTATCACACGGTGTACCATCTTCTGGGTTTCTCATGCATGTTTTCGATGTAGGAAGATGCCCTTGAACCTGGAGATTTGGGACCCATGCGATGGGTACCACGCAGTATTACTTTAAAGGGTCTGCGTTTGCTCACCCAACCTCACCAAACCTCTCAGCCCCAAGAGTGTCCACCCTTATGTCTCATCCAGCTGTGGGTCTAGATATGGTCAATCCAGGTTGCATCACAGCCCCTGAACTCATTGTGTAAGAATTTCTATCTCTTTCACTGTCGTTGTTTCATGGGTTTTTCAAAGTAATTTATTTTCATAATGGGGTTTAGCTGCTTTTCACGGCTGTGTTTATGCCGCTTTACACCCACTTGACACACTAACAGAGAGATATCAATACATAGGTTTTAAGATTATTACTAGTCAGATATATTCTTGTGCGGTGAATAGGGCGTGTTGAGTCCAGTTCTCTGAGCAAGGAGTAGGTCTTGTCTACTACATATTGGGTTTATGGAACGGTATCTGAGCTAATTTGATACCCTTGTTTTATGTATCACCCCACCTCACCTTTCCCGTTAAGCAGCCATAGTCTGTTTTCTGCATGTGTGACTCTGTTCTGTTTTGTAATTCAGTTCAAGTGTAACGGTTTTTACATTCCCTCTATCAGTGATACCTTATGAGAAGTGTCCTTTTCTGTGTGACTTATTTCACTTAGAATCGTCGTACCTAAATCCACTCATCATGCTGCTACTAGCCTTATGACATTGATTTCATGGCTGAGTGATATTCCATTGTACATAAGGACCACAACTTCTTTATCCATTTTTCTCTTTCCTGGGATATTGAAGGTGGAATGAAGTGGAGGTCCTTGTCAACAGAGCAGCCCTCAACTTTGGGGTGCTTGTGTCTTGCTGATTTTTCATTTTCCCAATTTATACCCCCATGAGTGGAAGTGCCCTATGCTCTCTAAGCTGTGTTTTTCAGATGTTTCAGGACACACCGTACACTTCTCCAGAGTGGCTGTTGGCAATTTACATCCCGCCCATCATTGTAGCAAGGCTCCCATTTCTCCATGGCCTGTCCTGCATTTCTGGTTTTGACAGGTTTTTCAGCATGGCCCTTTTGACCGATGGGTAGCGAGTCTTCTTTGTAGCCCTGATTTGCCTTTCCAGGTTGCTTGGTTGGCCAAAAAGGGCGTATGCGTTTTTTCCTGAATATATTCAGGAAAAAACGCATACGCCCTTTTTGGCCAAGGGCATCATTGTCAACGTTTTGCCGCTTTTCATGTGCTTTAAAGGCGATTCGAATCTACCTCCTGAAATCTGTTTCCTGCAATTCTGCCTTGATTTCAAATCCTCTTCTTTGCCTTCCCTCAATATATTTGTGGACGAGAGTTATCATTTATAACTTTGCAGGTTTGTGAATTGCAGTGCCCTGAAGCTCCATTTTACAACTCGCTTTTTTAGGAGCTGGCCACAAAAGCACTGGATGGCTTCAGGCCCTGTTCTGGTTCCGGGGGGGATGATGAGCCTGTGGTTAATTCTTCTTCCTGATGGGAAAATAGAGTGACCTGTGCCTGTCCCAACACCAAGAGCTAGTCTCTCGTTGGTTCCCCGTCTTCCCGTTCATCCTCAGGACAAATTGCAACCTGTACGGAACAGGAGGTTAAAGGTGCTGATGCTCCACGTAAGGAGATTGGTAGTAAAGGGGCTGGAATGGCGAACCCGGGCACAAGGAGATGAGAAATGAGGTGCGTTTTAGATATCTTTCCCCATCACATGGTGTACCATCTTCTGGGTTTCTCATGCATGTTTTCGATGTAGGAAGATGCCCTTGAACCTGGAGATTTGGGACCCATGGGATGGGTACCACGCAGTATTACTTTAAAGGGTCTGCGTTTGCTCACCCAACCTCACCAAACCTCTCAGCCCCAAGAGTGTCCACCCTTATGTCTCATCCAGTTGTGGGTCTAGATATGGTCAATCCAGGTTGCATCACAGCCCCTGAACGCATTGTGTAAGAATTTCTCTCTCTTTCACTGTCTTCATTTCATGGGTTTGTAAAAGTAATTTATTTTTATAATGGGGTTTAGCTGCTTTTCACTGCTGTGTTTATGCCGCTTTACACCCACTTGACACACTAACAGTGAGATATCAATACATAGGTTTTAAGATTATTACTAGTCAGATATATTCTTGTGCGGTGAATAGGGCGTGTTGAGTCCAGTTCTCTGAGCAAGGAGTAGGTCTTGTCTATTACATATTGGGTTTATGGAACGGTATCTGAGCTAATTTGAAACCCTTGTTTTATGTATCACCCCACCTCACCTTTCCCGTTAAGCAGCCATAGTGTGTTTTCTGCATGTGTGACTCTGTTCTGTTTTGTAATTCAGTTCAAGTGTAATGGTTTTTACATTCCCTCTATCAGTGATACCTTATGAGAAGTGTCCTTTTCTGTGTGACTTATTTCACTTAGAATCGTCGTACCTAAATCCACTCATCATGCTGCTACTAACCTTATGACATTGATTTCATGGCTGAGTGATATTCCATTGTACATAAGGACCACAACTTCTTTATCCATTTTTCTCTTTCCTGGGATATTGAAGGTGGAATGAAGTGGAGGTCCTTGTCAACAGAGCAGCCCTCAACTTTGGGGTGCTTGTGTCTTGCTGATTTTTCATTTTCCCAATTTATACCCCCATGAGTGGAAGTGCCCTATGCTCTCTAAGCTGTGTTTTTCAGATGTTTCAGGACACACCGTACACTTCTCCAGAGTGGTTGTTGGCAATTTACATCCCGCCCATCAGTGTAGCAAGGCTCCCATTTCTCCATGGCCTGTCCTGCATTTCTGGTTTTGACACTTTTTTCAGCATGGCCCTTTTGACCGATGGGAAGCGAGACTTCTCTGTAGCGCTGATTTGCCTTTCCAGGTTGCTTGGTTGGCCAAAAAGGGCGTATGCGTTTTTTCCTGAATATATTCAGGAAAAAACGCATACGCCCTTTTTGGCCAAGGGCATCATTGTCAACGTTTTGCCGCTTTTCATGTGCTTTAAAGGCGATTCGTATCTACCTCCTGAAATCTGTTTCGTGCAATTCTGCCTTGATTTCAAATCCTCTTCTTTGCCTTCCCTCAATATATTTGTGGACGAGAGTTATCATTTATAACTCTGCAGGTTTGTGAATTGCAGTGCCCTGAACCTCCATTTTACAACTCGCTTTTTTGGGAGCTGGCCGCAAAAGCGCAGGATGGCTTCAGGCCCTGTTCTGGTTCCGGGGGGCAGGCTGAGCCTGTGGTTAATTCTTCTTCCTGATGGGAAAATAGAGTGACCTGTGCCTGTCCCGACACCAAGAGCTAGTCTCTCGTTGGTTCCCCGTCTTCCCGTTCATCCTCAGGACAAATTGCAACCTGTACGGAACAGGAGGTTAAAGGTGCTGATGCTCCAAGTAGGGAGATTGCTAGTAAAGCGGCTGGAAAGGCGAACCCGGGCACAAGGAGATGAGAAATGAGGTGCGTTTTAGAAACCTTTCCCCATCACACGGTGTACCATCTTCTGGGTTTCTCATGCATGTTTTCGATGTAGGAAGATGCCCTTGAACCTGCAGATTTGGGACCCATGCGATGGGTACCACGCAGTATTACTTTAAAGGGTCTGCGTTTGCTCACCCAACCTCACCAAACCTCTCAGCCCCAAGAGTGTCCACCCTTATGTCTCATCCAGCTGTGGGTCTAGATATGGTCAATCCAGGTTGCATCACAGCCCCTGAACTCATTGTGTAAGAATTTCTATCTCTTTCACTGTCGTTGTTTCATGGGTTTTTCAAAGTAATTTATTTTCATAATGGGGTTTAGCTGCTTTTCACGGCTGTGTTTATGCCGCTTTACACCCACTTGACACACTAACAGAGAGATATCAATACATAGGTTTTAAGATTATTACTAGTCAGATATATTCTTGTGCGGTGAATAGGGCGTGTTGAGTCCAGTTCTCTGAGCAAGGAGTAGGTCTTGTCTACTACATATTGGGTTTATGGAACGGTATCTGAGCTAATTTGATACCCTTGTTTTATGTATCACCCCACCTCACCTTTCCCGTTAAGCAGCCATAGTGTGTTTTCTGCATGTGTGACTCTGTTCTGTTTTGTAATTCAGTTCAAGTGTAACGGTTTTTACATTCCCTCTATCAGTGATACCTTATGAGAAGTGGCCTTTTCTGTGTGACTTATTTCACTTAGAATCGTCGTACCTAAATCCACTCATCATGCTGCTACTAACCTTATGACATTGATTTCATGGCTGAGTGATATTCCATTGTACATAAGGACCACAACTTCTTTATCCATTTTTCTCTTTCCTGGGATATTGAAGGTGGAATGAAGTGGAGGTCCTTGTCAACAGAGCAGCCCTCAACTTTGGGGTGCTTGTGTCTTGCTGATTTTTCATTTTCCCAATTTATACCCCCATGAGTGGAAGTGCCCTATGCTCTCTAAGCTGTGTTTTTCAGATGTTTCAGGACACACCGTACACTTCTCCAGAGTGGCTGTTGGCAATTTACATCCCGCCCATCAGTGTAGCAAGGCTCCCATTTCTCCATGGCCTGTCCTGCATTTCTGGTTTTGACACTTTTTTCAGCATGGCCCTTTTGACCGATGGGAAGCGAGACTTCTCTGTAGCGCTGATTTGCCTTTCCAGGTTGCTTGGTTGGCCAAAAAGGGCGTATGCGTTTTTTCCTGAATATATTCAGGAAAAAACGCATACGCCCTTTTTGGCCAAGGGCATCATTGTCAACGTTTTGCCGCTTTTCATGTGCTTTAAAGGCGATTCGTATCTACCTCCTGAAATCTGTTTCGTGCAATTCTGCCTTGATTTCAAATCCTCTTCATTGCCTTCCCTCAATATATTTGTGGACGAGAGTTATCATTTATAACTCTGCAGGTTTGTGAATTGCAGTGCCCTGAACCTCCATTTTACAACTCGCTTTTTTGGGAGCTGGCCGCAAAAGCGCAGGATGGCTTCAGGCCCTGTTCTGGTTCCGGGGGGCAGGCTGAGCCTGTGGTTAATTCTTCTTCCTGATGGGTAAATAGAGTGACCTGTGCCTGTCCCGATACCAAGAGCTAGTCTCTCGTTGGTTCCCCGTCTTCCCGTTCATCCTCAGGACAAATTGCAACCTGTACGGAACAGGAGGTTAAAGGTGCTGATGCTCCAAGTAGGGAGATTGCTAGTAAAGCGGCTGGAAAGGCGAACCCGGGCACAAGGAGATGAGAAATGAGGTGCGTTTTAGAAACCTTTCCCCATCACACGGTGTACCATCTTCTGGGTTTCTCATGCATGTTTTCGATGTAGGAAGATGCCCTTGAACCTGCAGATTTGGGACCCATGCGATGGGTACCACGCAGTATTACTTTAAAGGGTCTGCGTTTGCTCACCCAACCTCACCAAACCTCTCAGCCCCAAGAGTGTCCACCCTTATGTCTCATCCAGCTGTGGGTCTAGATATGGTCAATCCAGGTTGCATCACAGCCCCTGAACTCATTGTGTAAGAATTTCTATCTCTTTCACTGTCGTTGTTTCATGGGTTTTTCAAAGTAATTTATTTTCATAATGGGGTTTAGCTGCTTTTCACGGCTGTGTTTATGCCGCTTTACACCCACTTGACACACTAACAGAGAGATATCAATACATAGGTTTTAAGATTATTACTAGTCAGATATATTCTTGTGCGGTGAATAGGGCGTGTTGAGTCCAGTTCTCTGAGCAAGGAGTAGGTCTTGTCTACTACATATTGGGTTTATGGAACGGTATCTGAGCTAATTTGATACCCTTGTTTTATGTATCACCCCACCTCACCTTTCCCGTTAAGCAGCCATAGTGTGTTTTCTGCATGTGTGACTCTGTTCTGTTTTGTAATTCAGTTCAAGTGTAACGGTTTTTACATTCCCTCTATCAGTGATACCTTATGAGAAGTGTCCTTTTCTGTGTGACTTATTTCACTTAGAATCGTCGTACCTAAATCCACTCATCATGCTGCTACTAACCTTATGACATTGATTTCATGGCTGAGTGATATTCCATTGTACATAAGGACCACAACTTCTTTATCCATTTTTCTCTTTCCTGGGATATTGAAGGTGGAATGAAGTGGAGGTCCTTGTCAACAGAGCAGCCCTCAACTTTGGGGTGCTTGTGTCTTGCTGATTTTTCATTTTCCCAATTTATACCCCCATGAGTGGAAGTGCCCTATGCTCTCTAAGCTGTGTTTTTCAGATGTTTCAGGACACACCGTACACTTCTCCAGAGTGGCTGTTGGCAATTTACATCCCGCCCATCAGTGTAGCAAGGCTCCCATTTCTCCATGGCCTGTCCTGCATTTCTGGTTTTGACACTTTTTTCAGCATGGCCCTTTTGACCGATGGGAAGCGAGACTTCTCTGTAGCGCTGATTTGCCTTTCCAGGTTGCTTGGTTGGCCAAAAAGGGCGTATGCGTTTTTTCCTGAATATATTCAGGAAAAAACGCATACGCCCTTTTTGGCCAAGGGCATCATTGTCAACGTTTTGCCGCTTTTCATGTGCTTTAAAGGCGATTCGTATCTACCTCCTGAAATCTGTTTCGTGCAATTCTGCCTTGATTTCAAATCCTCTTCTTTGCCTTCCCTCAATATATTTGTGGACGAGAGTTATCATTTATAACTCTGCAGGTTTGTGAATTGCAGTGCCCTGAACCTCCATTTTACAACTCGCTTTTTTGGGAGCTGGCCGCAAAAGCGCAGGATGGCTTCAGGCCCTGTTCTGGTTCCGGGGGGCAGGCTGAGCCTGTGGTTAATTCTTCTTCCTGATGGGAAAATAGAGTGACCTGTGCCTGTCCCGACACCAAGAGCTTGTCTCTCGTTGGTTCCCCGTCTTCCCGTTCATCCTCAGGACAAATTGCAACCTGTACGGAACAGGAGGTTAAAGGTGCTGATGCTCCAAGTAGGGAGATTGCTAGTAAAGCGGCTGGAATGGCGAACCCGGGCACAAGGAGATGAGAAATGAGGTGCGTTTTAGAAACCTTTCCCTATCACACGGTGTACCATCTTCTGGGTTTCTCATGCATGTTTTCGATGTAGGAAGATGCCCTTGAACCTGGAGATTTGGGACCCATGCGATGGGTACCACGCAGTATTACTTTAAAGGGTCTGCGTTTGCTCACCCAACCTCACCAAACCTCTCAGCCCCAAGAGTGTCCACCCTTATGTCTCATCCAGCTGTGGGTCTAGATATGGTCAATCCAGGTTGCATCACAGCCCCTGAACTCATTGTGTAAGAATTTCTATCTCTTTCACTGTCGTTGTTTCATGGGTTTTTCAAAGTAATTTATTTTCATAATGGGGTTTAGCTGCTTTTCACGGCTGTGTTTATGCCGCTTTACACCCACTTGACACACTAACAGAGAGATATCAATACATAGGTTTTAAGATTATTACTAGTCAGATATATTCTTGTGCGGTGAATAGGGCGTGTTGAGTCCAGTTCTCTGAGCAAGGAGTAGGTCTTGTCTACTACATATTGGGTTTATGGAACGGTATCTGAGCTAATTTGATACCCTTGTTTTATGTATCACCCCACCTCACCTTTCCCGTTAAGCAGCCATAGTGTGTTTTCTGCATGTGTGACTCTGTTCTGTTTTGTAATTCAGTTCAAGTGTAACGGTTTTTACATTCCCTCTATCAGTGATACCTTATGAGAAGTGGCCTTTTCTGTGTGACTTATTTCACTTAGAATCGTCGTACCTAAATCCACTCATCATGCTGCTACTAACCTTATGATATTGATTTCATGGCTGAGTGATATTCCATTGTACATAAGGACCACAACTTCTTTATCCATTTTTCTCTTTCCTGGGATATTGAAGGTGGAATGAAGTGGAGGTCCTTGTCAACAGAGCAGCCCTCAACTTTGGGGTGCTTGTGTCTTGCTGATTTTTCATTTTCCCAATTTATACCCCCATGAGTGGAAGTGCCCTATGCTCTCTAAGCTGTGTTTTTCAGATGTTTCAGGACACACCGTACACTTCTCCAGAGTGGCTGTTGGCAATTTACATCCCGCCCATCAGTGTAGCAAGGCTCCCATTTCTCCATGGCCTGTCCTGCATTTCTGGTTTTGACACTTTTTTCAGCATGGCCCTTTTGACCGATGGGAAGCGAGACTTCTCTGTAGCGCTGATTTGCCTTTCCAGGTTGCTTGGTTGGCCAAAAAGGGCGTATGCGTTTTTTCCTGAATATATTCAGGAAAAAACGCATACGCCCTTTTTGGCCAAGGGCATCATTGTCAACGTTTTGCCGCTTTTCATGTGCTTTAAAGGCGATTCGTATCTACCTCCTGAAATCTGTTTCGTGCAATTCTGCCTTGATTTCAAATCCTCTTCTTTGCCTTCCCTCAATATATTTGTGGACGAGAGTTATCATTTATAACTCTGCAGGTTTGTGAATTGCAGTGCCCTGAACCTCCATTTTACAACTCGCTTTTTTGGGAGCTGGCCGCAAAAGGGCAGGATGGCTTCAGGCCCTGTTCTGGTTCCGGGGGGCAGGCTGAGCCTGTGGTTAATTCTTCTTCCTGATGGGAAAATAGAGTGACCTGTGCCTGTCCCGACACCAAGAGCTTGACTCTCGTTGGTTCCCCGTCTTCCCGTTCATCCTCAGGACAAATTGCAACCTGTACGGAACAGGAGGTTAAAGGTGCTGATGCTCCAAGTAGGGAGATTGCTAGTAAAGCGGCTGGAAGGGCGAACCCGGGCACAAGGAGATGAGAAATGAGGTGCGTTTTAGAAACCTTTCCCTATCACACGGTGTACCATCTTCTGGGTTTCTCATGCATGTTTTCGATGTAGGAAGATGCCCTTGAACCTGGAGATTTGGGACCCATGCGATGGGTACCACGCAGTATTACTTTAAAGGGTCTGCGTTTGCTCACCCAACCTCACCAAACCTCTCAGCCCCAAGAGTGTCCACCCTTATGTCTCATCCAGCTGTGGGTCTAGATATGGTCAATCCAGGTTGCATCACAGCCCCTGAACTCATTGTGTAAGAATTTCTATCTCTTTCACTGTCGTTGTTTCATGGGTTTTTCAAAGTAATTTATTTTCATAATGGGGTTTAGCTGCTTTTCACGGCTGTGTTTATGCCGCTTTACACCCACTTGACACACTAACAGAGAGATATCAATACATAGGTTTTAAGATTATTACTAGTCAGATATATTCTTGTGCGGTGAATAGGGCGTGTTGAGTCCAGTTCTCTGAGCAAGGAGTAGGTCTTGTCTACTACATATTGGGTTTATGGAACGGTATCTGAGCTAATTTGATACCCTTGTTTTATGTATCACCCCACCTCACCTTTCCCGTTAAGCAGCCATAGTCTGTTTTCTGCATGTGTGACTCTGTTCTGTTTTGTAATTCAGTTCAAGTGTAACGGTTTTTACATTCCCTCTATCAGTGATACCTTATGAGAAGTGTCCTTTTCTGTGTGACTTATTTCACTTAGAATCGTCGTACCTAAATCCACTCATCATGCTGCTACTAGCCTTATGACATTGATTTCATGGCTGAGTGATATTCCATTGTACATAAGGACCACAACTTCTTTATCCATTTTTCTCTTTCCTGGGATATTGAAGGTGGAATGAAGTGGAGGTCCTTGTCAACAGAGCAGCCCTCAACTTTGGGGTGCTTGTGTCTTGCTGATTTTTCATTTTCCCAATTTATACCCCCATGAGTGGAAGTGCCCTATGCTCTCTAAGCTGTGTTTTTCAGATGTTTCAGGACACACCGTACACTTCTCCAGAGTGGCTGTTGGCAATTTACATCCCGCCCATCATTGTAGCAAGGCTCCCATTTCTCCATGGCCTGTCCTGCATTTCTGGTTTTGACAGGTTTTTCAGCATGGCCCTTTTGACCGATGGGTAGCGAGTCTTCTTTGTAGCCCTGATTTGCCTTTCCAGGTTGCTTGGTTGGCCAAAAAGGGCGTATGCGTTTTTTCCTGAATATATTCAGGAAAAAACGCATACGCCCTTTTTGGCCAAGGGCATCATTGTCAACGTTTTGCCGCTTTTCATGTGCTTTAAAGGCGATTCGAATCTACCTCCTGAAATCTGTTTCCTGCAATTCTGCCTTGATTTCAAATCCTCTTCTTTGCCTTCCCTCAATATATTTGTGGACGAGAGTTATCATTTATAACTTTGCAGGTTTGTGAATTGCAGTGCCCTGAAGCTCCATTTTACAACTCGCTTTTTTAGGAGCTGGCCACAAAAGCACTGGATGGCTTCAGGCCCTGTTCTGGTTCCGGGGGGGATGATGAGCCTGTGGTTAATTCTTCTTCCTGATGGGAAAATAGAGTGACCTGTGCCTGTCCCAACACCAAGAGCTAGTCTCTCGTTGGTTCCCCGTCTTCCCGTTCATCCTCAGGACAAATTGCAACCTGTACAGAACAGGAGGTTAAAGGTGCTGATGCTCCACGTAAGGAGATTGCTAGTAAAGGGGCTGGAATGGCGAACCCGGGCACAAGGAGATGAGAAATGAGGTGCGTTTTAGATATCTTTCCCCATCACATGGTGTACCATCTTCTGGGTTTCTCATGCATGTTTTCGATGTAGGAAGATGCCCTTGAACCTGGAGATTTGGGACCCATGGGATGGGTACCACGCAGTATTACTTTAAAGGGTCTGCGTTTGCTCACCCAACCTCACCAAACCTCTCAGCCCCAAGAGTGTCCACCCTTATGTCTCATCCAGTTGTGGGTCTAGATATGGTCAATCCAGGTTGCATCACAGCCCCTGAACGCATTGTGTAAGAATTTCTCTCTCTTTCACTGTCTTCATTTCATGGGTTTGTAAAAGTAATTTATTTTTATAATGGGGTTTAGCTGCTTTTCACTGCTGTGTTTATGCCGCTTTACACCCACTTGACACACTAACAGAGAGATATCAATACATAGGTTTTAAGATTATTACTAGTCAGATATATTCTTGTGCGGTGAATAGGGCGTGTTGAGTCCAGTTCTCTGAGCAAGGAGTAGGTCTTGTCTATTACATATTGGGTTTATGGAACGGTATCTGAGATAATTTGAAACCCTTGTTTTATGTATCACCCCACCTCACCTTTCCCGTTAAGCAGCCATAGTGTGTTTTCTGCATGTGTGACTCTGTTCTGTTTTGTAATTCAGTTCAAGTGTAATGGTTTTTACATTCCCTCTATCAGTGATACCTTATGAGAAGTGTCCTTTTCTGTGTGACTTATTTCACTTAGAATCGTCGTACCTAAATCCACTCATCATGCTGCTACTAACCTTATGACATTGATTTCATGGCTGAGTGATATTCCATTGTACATAAGGACCACAACTTCTTTATCCATTTTTCTCTTTCCTGGGATATTGAAGGTGGAATGAAGTGGAGGTCCTTGTCAACAGAGCAGCCCTCAACTTTGGGGTGCTTGTGTCTTGCTGATTTTTCATTTTCCCAATTTATACCCCCATGAGTGGAAGTGCCCTATGCTCTCTAAGCTGTGTTTTTCAGATGTTTCAGGACACACCGTACACTTCTCCAGAGTGGCTGTTGGCAATTTACATCCCGCCCATCAGTGTAGCAAGGCTCCCATTTCTCCATGGCCTGTCCTGCATTTCTGGTTTTGACACTTTTTTCAGCATGGCCCTTTTGACCGATGGGAAGCGAGACTTCTCTGTAGCGCTGATTTGCCTTTCCAGGTTGCTTGGTTGGCCAAAAAGGGCGTATGCGTTTTTTCCTGAATATATTCAGGAAAAAACGCATACGCCCTTTTTGGCCAAGGGCATCATTGTCAACGTTTTGCCGCTTTTCATGTGCTTTAAAGGCGATTCGTATCTACCTCCTGAAATCTGTTTCGTGCAATTCTGCCTTGATTTCAAATCCTCTTCTTTGCCTTCCCTCAATATATTTGTGGACGAGAGTTATCATTTATAACTCTGCAGGTTTGTGAATTGCAGTGCCCTGAACCTCCATTTTACAACTCGCTTTTTTGGGAGCTGGCCGCAAAAGGGCAGGATGGCTTCAGGCCCTGTTCTGGTTCCGGGGGGCAGGCTGAGCCTGTGGTTAATTCTTCTTCCTGATGGGAAAATAGAGTGACCTGTGCCTGTCCCGACACCAAGAGCTTGTCTCTCGTTGGTTCCCCGTCTTCCCGTTCATCCTCAGGACAAATTGCAACCTGTACGGAACAGGAGGTTAAAGGTGCTGATGCTCCAAGTAGGGAGATTGCTAGTAAAGCGGCTGGAAGGGCGAACCCGGGCACAAGGAGATGAGAAATGAGGTGCGTTTTAGAAACCTTTCCCTATCACACGGTGTACCATCTTCTGGGTTTCTCATGCATGTTTTCGATGTAGGAAGATGCCCTTGAACCTGGAGATTTGGGACCCATGCGATGGGTACCACGCAGTATTACTTTAAAGGGTCTGCGTTTGCTCACCCAACCTCACCAAACCTCTCAGCCCCAAGAGTGTCCACCCTTATGTCTCATCCAGCTGTGGGTCTAGATATGGTCAATCCAGGTTGCATCACAGCCCCTGAACTCATTGTGTAAGAATTTCTATCTCTTTCACTGTCGTTGTTTCATGGGTTTTTCAAAGTAATTTATTTTCATAATGGGGTTTAGCTGCTTTTCACGGCTGTGTTTATGCCGCTTTACACCCACTTGACACACTAACAGAGAGATATCAATACATAGGTTTTAAGATTATTACTAGTCAGATATATTCTTGTGCGGTGAATAGGGCGTGTTGAGTCCAGTTCTCTGAGCAAGGAGTAGGTCTTGTCTACTACATATTGGGTTTATGGAACGGTATCTGAGCTAATTTGATACCCTTGTTTTATGTATCACCCCACCTCACCTTTCCCGTTAAGCAGCCATAGTCTGTTTTCTGCATGTGTGACTCTGTTCTGTTTTGTAATTCAGTTCAAGTGTAACGGTTTTTACATTCCCTCTATCAGTGATACCTTATGAGAAGTGTCCTTTTCTGTGTGACTTATTTCACTTAGAATCGTCGTACCTAAATCCACTCATCATGCTGCTACTAGCCTTATGACATTGATTTCATGGCTGAGTGATATTCCATTGTACATAAGGACCACAACTTCTTTATCCATTTTTCTCTTTCCTGGGATATTGAAGGTGGAATGAAGTGGAGGTCCTTGTCAACAGAGCAGCCCTCAACTTTGGGGTGCTTGTGTCTTGCTGATTTTTCATTTTCCCAATTTATACCCCCATGAGTGGAAGTGCCCTATGCTCTCTAAGCTGTGTTTTTCAGATGTTTCAGGACACACCGTACACTTCTCCAGAGTGGCTGTTGGCAATTTACATCCCGCCCATCATTGTAGCAAGGCTCCCATTTCTCCATGGCCTGTCCTGCATTTCTGGTTTTGATAGGTTTTTCAGCATGGCCCTTTTGACCGATGGGTAGCGAGTCTTCTTTGTAGCCCTGATTTGCCTTTCCAGGTTGCTTGGTTGGCCAAAAAGGGCGTATGCGTTTTTTCCTGAATATATTCAGGAAAAAACGCATACGCCCTTTTTGACCAAGGGCATCATTGTCAACGTTTTGCCGCTTTTCATGTGCTTTAAAGGCGATTCGAATCTACCTCCTGAAATCTGTTTCCTGCAATTCTGCCTTGATTTCAAATCCTCTTCTTTGCCTTCCCTCAATATATTTGTGGACGAGAGTTATCATTTATAACTTTGCAGGTTTGTGAATTGCAGTGCCCTGAAGCTCCATTTTACAACTCGCTTTTTTAGGTGCTGGCCACAAAAGCACTGGATGGCTTCAGGCCCTGTTCTGGTTCCGGGGGGGATGATGAGCCTGTGGTTAATTCTTCTTCCTGATGGGAAAATAGAGTGACCTGTGCCTGTCCCAACACCAAGAGCTAGTCTCTCGTTGGTTCCCCGTCTTCCCGTTCATCCTCAGGACAAATTGCAACCTGTACGGAACAGGAGGTTAAAGGTGCTGATGCTCCACGTAAGGAGATTGCTAGTAAAGGGGCTGGAATGGCGAACCCGGGCACAAGGAGATGAGAAATGAGGTGCGTTTTAGATATCTTTCCCCATCACATGGTGTACCATCTTCTGGGTTTCTCATGCATGTTTTCGATGTAGGAAGATGCCCTTGAACCTGGAGATTTGGGACCCATGGGATGGGTACCACGCAGTATTACTTTAAAGGGTCTGCGTTTGCTCACCCAACCTCACCAAACCTCTCAGCCCCAAGAGTGTCCACCCTTATGTCTCATCCAGTTGTGGGTCTAGATATGGTCAATCCAGGTTGCATCACAGCCCCTGAACGCATTGTGTAAGAATTTCTCTCTCTTTCACTGTCTTCATTTCATGGGTTTGTAAAAGTAATTTATTTTTATAATGGGGTTTAGCTGCTTTTCACTGCTGTGTTTATGCCGCTTTACACCCACTTGACACACTAACAGTGAGATATCAATACATAGGTTTTAAGATTATTACTAGTCAGATATATTCTTGTGCGGTGAATAGGGCGTGTTGAGTCCAGTTCTCTGAGCAAGGAGTAGGTCTTGTCTATTACATATTGGGTTTATGGAACGGTATCTGAGCTAATTTGAAACCCTTGTTTTATGTATCACCCCACCTCACCTTTCCCGTTAAGCAGCCATAGTGTGTTTTCTGCATGTGTGACTCTGTTCTGTTTTGTAATTCAGTTCAAGTGTAATGGTTTTTACATTCCCTCTATCAGTGATACCTTATGAGAAGTGTCCTTTTCTGTGTGACTTATTTCACTTAGAATCGTCGTACCTAAATCCACTCATCATGCTTCTACTAGCCTTATGACATTGATTTCATGGCTGAGTGATATTCCATTGTACATAAGGACCACAACTTCTTTATCTATTTTTCTCTTTCCTGGGATATTGAAGGTGGAATGAAGTGGAGGACCTTGTCAACAGAGCAGCCCTAAACTTTGGGGTGCTTGTGTCTTGCTGATTTTTCATTTTCCCAATTTATACCCCCATGAGTGGAAGTGCCCTATGCTCTCCAAGCTGTGTTTTTTAGATGTTTCAGGACACACCGTACACTTCTCCAGAGTGGCTGTTGGCAATTTACATCCCACCCATCAGTGTAGCAAGGCTCCCATTTCTCCATGGCCTGTCCTGCATTTCTGGTTTTGAGACTTTTTTCAGCATGGCCCTTTTGACCGATGGGGAGCGAGTCTTCTTTGTAGCCCTGATTTGCCATTCCAGGTTGCTTGGTTGGCCAAAAAGGGCGTATGCGTTTTTTCCTGAATATATTCAGGAAAAAACGCATACGCCCTTTTTGGCCAAGGGCATCATTGTCAACGTTTTGCCGCTTTTCATGTGCTTTAAAGGCGATTCGAATGTACCTCCTGAAATCTGTTTCCTGCAATTCTGCCTTGATTTCAAATCCTCTTCTTTGCCTTCTCTCAATATATTTGTGGACGAGAGTTATCATTTATAACTCTGCAGGTTTGTGAATTGCAGTGCCCTGAAGCTCCATTTTACAACTCGCTTTTTTGGGAGCTGGCCGCAAAAGCGCAGGATGGCTTCAGGCCCTGTTCTGGTTCCGGGGTCCGGGTGAGCCTGTGGTTAATTCTTCTTCCTGATGGGAAAATAGAGTGACCTGTGCCTGTCACAACACCAAGAGCTAGTCTCTCACTGGTTCCCCGCCTACCCGTTCAACCTCAGGACTAATTGCAACCTGTACGGAACAGGAGGTTAAAGGTGCTGATGCTCCAAGTAGGGAGATTGTTAGTAAAGCAGCTGGAATGGCGAACCCGCGCACAAGGAGAAGAGAAATGAGGTGCGTTTTAGAAACCTTTCCCCATCACATGATGTACCATCTTTTTGTTTTCTCATGCATGTTTTCGATGTAGGAATATGCCCTTGAACCTGGAGATTTGGGACCCATGCGATGGGTACCACACAGTATTACTTTAAAGGGTCTGCGTTTGCTCACCCAACCTCACCAAACCTCTCAGCCCCAAGAGTGTCCACCCTTATGTCTCATCCAGCTGTGGGTCTAGATATGGTCAATCCAGGTTGCATCACAGCCCCTGAACGCATTGTGTAAGAATTTCTCTCTCTTTCACTGTCTTTGTTTCATGGGTTTTTTGAAGTAATTTATTTTTATAATGGGGTTTAGCTGCTTTTCACTGCTGTGTTTATGCCGCTTTACACCCACTTGACACACTAACAGAGAGATATCAATACATAGGTTTTAAGATTATTACTAGTCAGATATATTCTTGTGCGGTGAATAGGGCGTGTTGAGTCCAGTTCTCTGAGCAAGGAGTAGGTCTTGTCTATTACATATTGGGTTTATGGAACGGTATCTGAGCTAATTTGATACCCTTGTTTTATGTATCACCCCACCTCACCTTTCCCGTTAAGCAGCCATAGTGTGTTTTCTGCATGTGTGACTCTGTTCTGTTTTGTAATTCAGTTCAAGTGTAACGGTTTTTACATTCCCTCTATAAGTGATACCTTATGAGAAGTGTCCTTTTCTGTGTGACTTATTTCACTTAGAATCGTCGTACCTAAATCCACTCATCATGCTGCTACTAGCCTTATGACATTGATTTCATGGCTGAGTGATATTCCATTGTACATAAGGACCACAACTTCTTTATCCATATTTCTCTTTCCTGGGATATTGAAGGTGGAATGAAGTGGAGGTCCTTGTCAACAGAGCAGCCCTCAACTTTGGGGTGCTTGTGTCTTGCTGATTTTTCATTTTCCCAATTTATACCCCCATGAGTGGAAGTGACCTATGCTCTCTAAGCTGTGTTTTTTAGATGTTTCAGGAAACACCGTACACTTCTTCAGAGTGGCTGTTGGCAATTTACATCCCGCCCATCAGTGTAGCAAGGCTCCCATTTCTCCATGGCCTGTCCTGCATTTCTGGTTTTGAGACTTTTTTCAGCATGCCCCTTTTGACCGATGGGTAGCGAGTCTTCTTTGTATCGCTGACTTGCCTTTCCAGGTTGCTTGGTTGGCCAAAAAGGGCGTATGCGTTTTTACCTGAATATATTCAGGAAAAAACGCATACGCCCTTTTTGGCCAAGGGCATCATTGTCAACGTTTTCCCGCTTTTCACGTGCTTTAAAGGCGATTCGACTCTACCTCCTGAAATCTGTTTCCTGCAATTCTGCCTTGATTTCAAATCCTCTTCTTTGCCTTCCCTCAATATATTTGTGGACGAGAGTTGTCATTTATAACTCTGCAGGTTTGTGATTTGCAGTGCCCTGAAGCTCCATTTTACAACTCGCTTTTTTGGGAGCTGGCCGCAAAAGCGCAGGATGGCTTCAGGCCCTGTTCTGGTTCCGGGGGGCAGGCTGAGCCTGTGGTTAATTCTTCTTCCTGATGGGAAAATAGAGTGACCTGTGCCTGTCCCGACACCAAGAGCTTGTCTCTCGTTGGTTCCCCATCTTCCCGTTCATCCTCAGGACAAATTGCAACCTGTACGGAACAGGAGGTTAAAGGTGCTGATGCTCCAAGTAGGGAGATTGCTAGTAAAGCGGCTGGAATGGCGAACCCGGGCACAAGGAGATGAGAAATGAGGTGCGTTTTAGAAACCTTTCCCTATCACACGGTGTACCATCTTCTGGGTTTCTCATGCATGTTTTCGATGTAGGAAGATGCCCTTGAACCTGGAGATTTGGGACCCATGCGATGGGTACCACACAGTATTACTTTAAAGGGTCTGCGTTTGCTCACCCAACCTCACCAAACCTCTCAGCCCCAAGAGTGTCCACCCTTATGTCTCATCCAGCTGTGGGTCTAGATATGGTTAATCCAGGTTGCATCACAGCCCCTGAACTCATTGTGTAAGAATTTCTATCTCTTTCACTGTCGTTGTTTCATGGGTTTTTCAAAGTAATTTATTTTCATAATGGGGTTTAGCTGCTTTTCACGGCTGTGTTTATGCCGCTTTACACCCACTTGACACACTAACAGAGAGATATCAATACATAGGTTTTAAGATTATTACTAGTCAGATATATTCTTGTGCGGTGAATAGGGCGTGTTGAGTCCAGTTCTCTGAGCAAGGAGTAGGTCTTGTCTATTACATATTGGGTTTATGGAACGGTATCTGAGATAATTTGAAACCCTTGTTTTATGTATCACCCCACCTCACCTTTCCCGTTAAGCAGCCATAGTGTGTTTTCTGCATGTGTGACTCTGTTCTGTTTTGTAATTCAGTTCAAGTGTAACGGTTTTTACATTCCCTCTATAAGTGATACCTTATGAGATGTGTCCTTTTCTGTGTGACTTATTTCACTTAGAATCGTCGTACCTAAATCCACTCATCATGCTTCTACTAGCCTTATGACATTGATTTCATGGCTGAGTGATATTCCATTGTACATAAGGACCACAACTTCTTTATCCATTTTTCTCTTTCCTGGGATATTGAAGGTGGAATGAAGTGGAGGTCCTTGTCAACAGAGCAGCCCTCAACTTTGGGGTGCTTGTGTCTTGCTGATTTTTCATTTTCCCAATTTATACCCCCATGAGTGGAAGTGCCCTATGCTCTCTAAGCTGTGTTTTTTAGATGTTTCAGGAAACACCGTACACTTCTCCAGAGTGGCTGTTGGCAATTTACATCCCGCCCATCAGTGTAGCAAGGCTCCCATTTCTCCATGGCCTGTCCTGCATTTCTGGTTTTGAGACTTTTTTCAGCATGGCCCTTTTGACCGATGGGGAGCGAGTCTTCTTTGTAGCCCTGATTTGCCTTTCCAGGTTGCTTGGTTGGCCAAAAAGGGCGTATGCGTTTTTTCCTGAATATATTCAGGAAAAAACGCATACGCCCTTTTTGGCCAAGGGCATCATTGTCAACGTTTTCCCGCTTTTCATGTGCTTTAAAGGCGATTCGAATCTACCTCCTGAAATCTGTTTCCTGCAATTCTGCCTTGATTTCAAATCCTCTTCTTTGCCTTCCCTCAATATATTTGTGGACGAGAGTTATCATTTATAACTCTGCAGGTTTGTGAATTGCAGTGCCCTGAAGCTCCATTTTACAACTCGCTTTTTTGGGAGCTGGCCGCAAAAGCGCAGGATGGCTTCAGGCCCTGTTCTGGTTCCGGGGTCCGGGTGAGCCTGTGGTTAATTCTTCTTCCTGATGGGAAAATAGAGTGACCTGTGCCTGTCACAACACCAAGAGCTAGTCTCTCACTGGTTCCCCGTCTACCCGTTCAACCTCAGGACTAATTGCAACCTGTACGGAACAGGAGGTTAAAGGTGCTGATGCTCCAAGTAGGGAGATTGTTAGTAAAGCGGCTGGAATGGCGAACCCGGGCACAAGGAGAAGAGAAATGAGGTGCGTTTTAGAAACCTTTCCCCATCACATGATGTACCATCTTTTTGTTTTCTCATGCATGTTTTCGATGTAGGAATATGCCCTTGAACCTGGAGATTTGGGACCCATGCGATGGGTACCACACAGTATTACTTTAAAGGGTCTGCGTTTGCTCACCCAACCTCACCAAACCTCTCAGCCCCAAGAGTGTCCACCCTTATGTCTCATCCAGCTGTGGGTCTAGATATGGTCAATCCAGGTTGCATCACAGCCCCTGAACGCATTGTGTAAGAATTTCTCTCTCTTTCACTGTCTTTGTTTCATGGGTTTTTCGAAGTAATTTATTTTTATAATGGGGTTTAGCTGCTTTTCACTGCTGTGTTTATGCCGCTTTACACCCACCTGACACACTAACAGAGAGATATCAATACATAGGTTTTAAGATTATTACTAGTCAGATATATTCTTGTGCGGTGAATAGGGCGTGTTGAGTCCAGTTCTCTGAGCAAGGAGTAGGTCTTGTCTATTACATATTGGGTTTATGGAACGGTATCTGAGATAATTTGAAACCCTTGTTTTATGTATCACCCCACCTCACCTTTCCCGTTAAGCAGCCATAGTGTGTTTTCTGCATGTGTGACTCTGTTCTGTTTTGTAATTCAGTTCAAGTGTAACGGTTTTTACATTCCCTCTATAAGTGATACCTTATGAGATGTGTCCTTTTCTGTGTGACTTATTTCACTTAGAATCGTCGTACCTAAATCCACTCATCATGCTTCTACTAGCCTTATGACATTGATTTCATGGCTGAGTGATATTCCATTGTACATAAGGACCACAACTTCTTTATCCATTTTTCTCTTTCCTGGGATATTGAAGGTGGAATGAAGTGGAGGTCCTTGTCAACAGAGCAGCCCTCAACTTTGGGGTGCTTGTGTCTTGCTGATTTTTCATTTTCCCAATTTATACCCCCATGAGTGGAAGTGCCCTATGCTCTCTAAGCTGTGTTTTTTAGATGTTTCAGGACACACCGTACACTTCTCCAGAGTGGCTGTTGGCAATTTACATCCCGCCCATCAGTGTAGCAAGGCTCCCATTTCTCCATGGCCTGTCCTGCATTTCTGGTTTTGAGACTTTTTTCAGCATGCCCCTTTTAACCGATGGGTAGCGAGTCTTCTTTGTATCGCTGACTTGCCTTTCCAGGTTGCTTGGTTGGCCAAAAAGGGCGTATGCGTTTTTTCCTGAATATATTCAGGAAAATACGCATACGCCCTTTTTGGCCAAGGGCATCATTGTCAACGTTTTGCCGCTTTTCATGTGCTTTAAAGGCGATTCGAATCTACCTCCTGAAATCTGTTTCCTGCAATTCTGCCTTGATTTCAAATCCTCTTCTTTGCCTTCCCTCAATATATTTGTGGACGAGAGTTATCATTTATAACTCTGCAGGTTTGTGAATTGCAGTGCCCTGAAGCTCCATTTTACAACTCGCTTTTTTGGGAGCTGGCCGCAAAAGCGCAGGATGGCTTCAGGCCCTGTTCTGGTTCCGGGGTCCGGGTGAGCCTGTGGTTAATTCTTCTTCCTGATGGGAAAATAGAGTGACCTGTGCCTGTCACAACACCAAGAGCTAGTCTCTCACTGGTTCCCCGTCTACCCGTTCAACCTCAGGACTAATTGCAACCTGTACGGAACAGGAGGTTAAAGGTGCTGATGCTCCAAGTAGGGAGATTGTTAGTAAAGCGGCTGGAATGGCGAACCCGGGCACAAGGAGAAGAGAAATGAGGTGCGTTTTAGAAACCTTTCCCCATCACATGATGTACCATCTTTTTGTTTTCTCATGCATGTTTTCGATGTAGGAATATGCCCTTGAACCTGGAGATTTGGGACCCATGCGATGGGTACCACACAGTATTACTTTAAAGGGTCTGCGTTTGCTCACCCAACCTCACCAAACCTCTCAGCCCCAAGAGTGTCCACCCTTATGTCTCATCCAGCTGTGGGTCTAGATATGGTCAATCCAGGTTGCATCACAGCCCCTGAACGCATTGTGTAAGAATTTCTCTCTCTTTCACTGTCTTTGTTTCATGGGTTTTTCGAAGTAATTTATTTTTATAATGGGGTTTAGCTGCTTTTCACTGCTGTGTTTATGCCGCTTTACACCCACTTGACACACTAACAGAGAGATATCAATACATAGGTTTTAAGATTATTACTAGTCAGATATATTCTTGTGCGGTGAATAGGGCGTGTTGAGTCCAGTTCTCTGAGCAAGGAGTAGGTCTTGTCTATTACATATTGGGTTTATGGAACGGTATCTGAGCTAATTTGATACCCTTGTTTTATGTATCACCCCACCTCACCTTTCCCGTTAAGCAGCCATAGTGTGTTTTCTGCATGTGTGACTCTGTTCTGTTTTGTAATTCAGTTCAAGTGTAACGGTTTTTACATTCCCTCTATAAGTGATACCTTATGAGAAGTGTCCTTTTCTGTGTGACTTATTTCACTTAGAATCGTCGTACCTAAATCCACTCATCATGCTGCTACTAGCCTTATGACATTGATTTCATGGCTGAGTGATATTCCATTGTACATAAGGACCACAACTTCTTTATCCATTTTTCTCTTTCCTGGGATATTGAAGGTGGAATGAAGTGGAGGTCCTTGTCAACAGAGCAGCCCTAAACTTTGGGGTGCTTGTGTCTTGCTGATTTTTCATTTTCCCAATTTATACCCCCATGAGTGGAAGTGACCTATGCTCTCTAAGCTGTGTTTTTTAGATGTTTCAGGAAACACCGTACACTTCTTCAGAGTGGCTGTTGGCAATTTACATCCCGCCCATCAGTGTAGCAAGGCTCCCATTTCTCCATGGCCTGTCCTGCATTTCTGGTTTTGAGACTTTTTTCAGCATGCCCCTTTTAACCGATGGGTAGCGAGTCTTCTTTGTATCGCTGACTTGCCTTTCCAGGTTGCTTGGTTGGCCAAAAAGGGCGTATGCGTTTTTTCCTGAATATATTCAGGAAAATACGCATACGCCCTTTTTGGCCAAGGGCATCATTGTCAACGTTTTGCCGCTTTTCATGTGCTTTAAAGGCGATTCGAATCTACCTCCTGAAATCTGTTTCCTGCAATTCTGCCTTGATTTCAAATCCTCTTCTTTGCCTTCCCTCAATATATTTGTGGACGAGAGTTATCATTTATAACTCTGCAGGTTTGTGAATTGCAGTGCCCTGAAGCTCCATTTTACAACTCGCTTTTTTGGGAGCTGGCCGCAAAAGCGCAGGATGGCTTCAGGCCCTGTTCTGGTTCCGGGGTCCGGGTGAGCCTGTGGTTAATTCTTCTTCCTGATGGGAAAATAGAGTGACCTGTGCCTGTCACAACACCAAGAGCTAGTCTCTCACTGGTTCCCCGTCTACCCGTTCAACCTCAGGACTAATTGGAACCTGTACGGAACAGGAGGTTAAAGGTGCTGATGCTCCAAGTAGGGAGATTGTTAGTAAAGCGGCTGGAATGGCGAACCCGGGCACAAGGAGAAGAGAAATGAGGTGCGTTTTAGAAACCTTTCCCCATCACATGATGTACCATCTTTTTGTTTTCTCATGCATGTTTTCGATGTAGGAATATGCCCTTGAACCTGGAGATTTGGGACCCATGCGATGGGTACCACACAGTATTACTTTAAAGGGTCTGCGTTTGCTCACCCAACCTCACCAAACCTCTCAGCCCCAAGAGTGTCCACCCTTATGTCTCATCCAGCTGTGGGTCTAGATATGGTCAATCCAGGTTGCATCACAGCCCCTGAACGCATTGTGTAAGAATTTCTCTCTCTTTCACTGTCTTTGTTTCATGGGTTTTTCGAAGTAATTTATTTTTATAATGGGGTTTAGCTTCTTTTCACTGCTGTGTTTATGCCGCTTTACACCCACTTGACACACTAACAGAGAGATATCAATACATAGGTTTTAAGATTATTACTAGTCAGATATATTCTTGTGCGGTGAATAGGGCGTGTTGAGTCCAGTTCTCTGAGCAAGGAGTAGGTCTTGTCTATTACATATTGGGTTTATGGAACGGTATCTGAGCTAATTTGATACCCTTGTTTTATGTATCACCCCACCTCACCTTTCCCGTTAAGCAGCCATAGTGTGTTTTCTGCATGTGTGACTCTGTTCTGTTTTGTAATTCAGTTCAAGTGTAACGGTTTTTACATTCCCTCTATAAGTGATACCTTATGAGAAGTGTCCTTTTCTGTGTGACTTATTTCACTTAGAATCGTCGTACCTAAATCCACTCATCATGCTGCTACTAGCCTTATGACATTGATTTCATGGCTGAGTGATATTCCATTGTACATAAGGACCACAACTTCTTTATCCATTTTTCTCTTTCCTGGGATATTGAAGGTGGAATGAAGTGGAGGTCCTTGTCAACAGAGCAGCCCTAAACTTTGGGGTGCTTGTGTCTTGCTGATTTTTCATTTTCCCAATTTATACCCCCATGAGTGGAAGTGACCTATGCTCTCTAAGCTGTGTTTTTTAGATGTTTCAGGAAACACCGTACACTTCTTCAGAGTGGCTGTTGGCAATTTACATCCCGCCCATCAGTGTAGCAAGGCTCCCATTTCTCCATGGCCTGTCCTGCATTTCTGGTTTTGAGACTTTTTTCAGCATGCCCCTTTTGACCGATGGGTAGCGAGTCTTCTTTGTATCGCTGACTTGCCTTTCCAGGTTGCTTGGTTGGCCAAAAAGGGCGTATGCGTTTTTACCTGAATATATTCAGGAAAATACGCATACGCCCTTTTTAGCCAAGGGCATCATTGTCAACGTTTTGCCGCTTTTCATGTGCTTTAAAGGCGATTCGAATCTGCCTCCTGAAATCTGTTTCCTGCAATTCTGCCTTGATTTCAAATCCTCTTCTTTGCCTTCCCTCAATATATTTGTGGACGAGAGTTGTCATTTATAACTCTGCAGGTTTGTGATTTGCAGTGCCCTGAAGCTCCATTTTACAACTCGCTTTTTTGGGAGCTGGCCGCAAAAGCGCAGGATGGCTTCAGGCCCTGTTCTGGTTCCGGGGTCCGGGTGAGCCTGTGGTTAATTCTTCTTCCTGATGGGAAAATAGAGTGACCTGTGCCTGTCACAACACCAAGAGCTAGTCTCTCACTGGTTCCCCGTCTACCCGTTCAACCTCAGGACTAATTGCAACCTGTACGGAACAGGAGGTTAAAGGTGCTGATGCTCCAAGTAGGGAGATTGTTAGTAAAGCGGCTGGAATGGCGAACCCGGGCACAAGGAGAAGAGAAATGAGGTGCGTTTTAGAAACCTTTCCCCATCACATGATGTACCATCTTTTTGTTTTCTCATGCATGTTTTCGATGTAGGAATATGCCCTTGAACCTGGAGATTTGGGACCCATGCGATGGGTACCACACAGTATTACTTTAAAGGGTCTGCGTTTGCTCACCCAACCTCACCAAACCTCTCAGCCCCAAGAGTGTCCACCCTTATGTCTCATCCAGCTGTGGGTCTAGATATGGTCAATCCAGGTTGCATCACAGCCCCCGAACGCATTGTGTAAGAATTTCTCTCTCTTTCACTGTCTTTGTTTCATGGGTTTTTCGAAGTAATTTATTTTTATAATGGGGTTTAGCTGCTTTTCACTGCTGTGTTTATGCCGCTTTACACCCACTTGACACACTAACAGAGAGATATCAATACATAGGTTTTAAGATTATTACTAGTCAGATATATTCTTGTGCGGTGAATAGGGCGTGTTGAGTCCAGTTCTCTGAGCAAGGAGTAGGTCTTGTCTATTACATATTGGGTTTATGGAACGGTATCTGAGCTACTTTGATACCCTTGTTTTATGTATCACCCCACCTCACCTTTCCCGTTAAGCAGCCATAGTGTGTTTTCTGCATGTGTGACTCTGTTCTGTTTTGTAATTCAGTTCAAGTGTAACGGTTTTTACATTCCCTCTATAAGTGATACCTTATGAGAAGTGTCCTTTTCTGTGTGACTTATTTCACTTAGAATCGTCGTACCTAAATCCACTCATCATGCTGCTACTAGCCTTATGACATTGATTTCATGGCTGAGTGATATTCCATTGTACATAAGGACCACAACTTCTTTATCCATTTTTCTCTTTCCTGGGATATTGAAGGTGGAATGAAGTGGAGGTCCTTGTCAACAGAGCAGCCCTAAACTTTGGGGTGCTTGTGTCTTGCGGATTTTTCATTTTCCCAATTTATACCCCCATGAGTGGAAGTGACCTATGCTCTCTAAGCTGTGTTTTTTAGATGTTTCAGGAAACACCGTACACTTCTTCAGAGTGGCTGTTGGCAACTTACATCCCGCCCATCAGTGTAGCAAGGCTCCCATTTCTCCATGGCCTGTCCTGCATTTCTGGTTTTGAGACTTTTTTCAGCATGCCCCTTTTAACCGATGGGTAGCGAGTCTTCTTTGTATCGCTGACTTGCCTTTCCAGGTTGCTTGGTTGGCCAAAAAGGGCGTATGCGTTTTTTCCTGAATATATTCAGGAAAAAACGCATACGCCCTTTTTGGCCAAGGGCATCATTGTCAACGTTTTCCCGCTTTTCATGTGCTTTAAAGGCGATTCGAATCTACCTCCTGAAATCTGTTTCCTGCAATTCTGCCTTGATTTCAAATCCTCTTCTTTGCCTTCCCTCAATATATTTGTGGACGAGAGTTATCATTTATAACTCTGCAGGTTTGTGAATTGCAGTGCCCTGGAGCTCCATTTTACAACTCGCTTTTTTGGGAGCTGGCCGCAAAAGCGCAGGATGGCTTCAGGCCCTGTTCTGGTTCCGGGGTCCGGGTGAGCCTGTGGTTAATTCTTCTTCCTGATGGGAAAATAGAGTGACCTGTGCCTGTCACAACACCAAGAGCTAGTCTCTCACTGGTTCCCCGTCTACCCGTTCAACCTCAGGACTAATTGGAACCTGTACGGAACAGGAGGTTAAAGGTGCTGATGCTCCAAGTAGGGAGATTGTTAGTAAAGCGGCTGGAATGGCGAACCCGGGCACAAGGAGAAGAGAAATGAGGTGCGTTTTAGAAACCTTTCCCCATCACATGATGTACCATCTTTTTGTTTTCTCATGCATGTTTTCGATGTAGGAATATGCCCTTGAACCTGGAGATTTGGGACCCATGCGATGGGTACCACACAGTATTACTTTAAAGGGTCTGCGTTTGCTCACCCAACCTCACCAAACCTCTCAGCCCCAAGAGTGTCCACCCTTATGTCTCATCCAGCTGTGGGTCTAGATATGGTCAATCCAGGTTGCATCACAGCCCCTGAACGCATTGTGTAAGAATTTCTCTCTCTTTCACTGTCTTTGTTTCATGGGTTTTTCGAAGTAATTTATTTTTATAATGGGGTTTAGCTGCTTTTCACTGCTGTGTTTATGCCGCTTTACACCCACTTGACACACTAACAGAGAGATATCAATACATAGGTTTTAAGATTATTACTAGTCAGATATATTCTTGTGCGGTGAATAGGGCGTGTTGAGTCCAGTTCTCTGAGCAAGGAGTAGGTCTTGTCTATTACATATTGGGTTTATGGAACGGTATCTGAGCTAATTTGATACCCTTGTTTTATGTATCACCCCACCTCACCTTTCCCGTTAAGCAGCCATAGTGTGTTTTCTGCATGTGTGACTCTGTTCTGTTTTGTAATTCAGTTCAAGTGTAACGGTTTTTACATTCCCTCTATAAGTGATACCTTATGAGAAGTGTCCTTTTCTGTGTGACTTATTTCACTTAGAATCGTCGTACCTAAATCCACTCATCATGCTGCTACTAGCTTTATGATATTGATTTCATGGCTGAGTGATATTCCATTGTACATAAGGACCACAACTTCTTTATCCATTTTTCTCTTTCCTTGGATATTGAAGGTGGAATGAAGTGGAGGTCCTTGTCAACAGAGCAGCCCTAAACTTTGGGGTGCTTGTGTCTTGCGGATTTTTCATTTTCCCAATTTATACCCCCATGAGTGGAAGTGACCTATGCTCTCTAAGCTGTGTTTTTTAGATGTTTCAGGAAACACCGTACACTTCTTCAGAGTGGCTGTTGGCAATTTACATCCCGCCCATCAGTGTAGCAAGGCTCCCATTTCTCCATGGCCTGTCCTGCATTTCTGGTTTTGAGACTTTTTTCAGCATGCCCCTTTTGACCGATGGGTAGCGAGTCTTCTTTGTATCGCTGACTTGCCTTTCCAGGTTGCTTGGTTGGCCAAAAAGGGCGTATGCGTTTTTACCTGAATATATTCAGGAAAATACGCATACGCCCTTTTTAGCCAAGGGCATCATTGTCAACGTTTTGCCGCTTTTCATGTGCTTTAAAGGCGATTCGAATCTGCCTCCTGAAATCTGTTTCCTGCAATTCTGCCTTGATTTCAAATCCTCTTCTTTGCCTTCCCTCAATATATTTGTGGACGAGAGTTGTCATTTATAACTCTGCAGGTTTGTGATTTGCAGTGCCCTGAAGCTCCATTTTACAACTCGCTTTTTTGGGAGCTGGCCGCAAAAGCGCAGGATGGCTTCAGGCCCTGTTCTGGTTCCGGGGTCATGGTGAGCCTGTGGTTAATTCTTCTTCCTGATGGGAAAATAGGGTGACCTGTGCCTGTCACAACACCAAGAGCTAGTCTCTCACTGGTTCCCCATCTACCCGTTAATCCTCAGGACAAATTGCAACCTGTACGGAACAGGAGGTTAAAGGTGCTGATGCTCCAAGTAGGGAGATTGTTAGTAAAGCAGCTGGAATGGCGAACCCGGGCACAAGGAGAAGAGAAATGAGGTGAGTTTTAGAAACCTTTCCCCATCACATGGTGTACCAACTTTTTGTTTTCTCATGGATGTTTTCGATGTAGGAATATGGCCTTGAACCTGTAGATTTGGGACCCATGCGAAGGGTACCACGCAGTATTACTTTAAAGGGTCTGCGTTTGCTCACCCAACCTCACCAAACCTCTCAGCGCCAAGAGTGTCCACCCTTATGTCTCATCCAGCTGTGGGTCTAGATATGGTCAATCCAGGTTGCATCACAGCCCCTGAACGCATTGTGTAAGAATTTCTCTCTCTTTCACTGTCTTTGTTTCATGGGTTTTTCGAAGTAATTTATTTTTATAATGGGGTTTAGCTGCTTTTCACTGCTGTGTTTATGCCGCTTTACACCCACTTGACACACTAACAGAGAGATATCAATACATAGGTTTTAAGATTATTACTAGTCAGATATATTCTTGTGCGGTGAATAGGGCGTGTTGAGTCCAGTTCTCTGAGCAAGGAGTAGGTCTTGTCTATTACATATTGGGTTTATGGAACGGTATCTGAGCTAATTTGAAACCCTTGTTTTATGTATCACCCCACCTCACCTTTCCCGTTAAGCAGCCATAGTGTGTTTTCTGCATGTGTGACTCTGTTCTGTTTTCTAATTCAGTTCAAGTGTAACGGTTTTTACATTCCCTCTATAAGTGATACCTTATGAGAAGTGTCCTTTTCTGTGTGACTTATTTCACTTAGAATCGTCGTACCTAAATCCACTCATCATGCTGCTACTAGCCTTATGACATTGATTTCATGGCTGAGTGATATTCCATTGTACATAAGGACCACAACTTCTTTATCCATTTTTCTCTTTCCTGGGATATTGAAGGTGGAATGAAGTGGAGGTCCTTGTCAACAGAGCAGCCCTAAACTTTGGGGTGCTTGTGTCTTGCGGATTTTTCATTTTCCCAATTTATACCCCCATGAGTGGAAGTGACCTATGCTCTCTAAGCTGTGTTTTTTAGATGTTTCAGGAAACACCGTACACTTCTTCAGAGTGGCTGTTGGCAACTTACATCCCGCCCATCAGTGTAGCAAGGCTCCCATTTCTCCATGGCCTGTCCTGCATTTCTGGTTTTGAGACTTTTTTCAGCATGCCCCTTTTAACCGATGGGTAGCGAGTCTTCTTTGTATCGCTGACTTGCCTTTCCAGGTTGCTTGGTTGGCCAAAAAGGGCGTATGCGTTTTTTCCTGAATATATTCAGGAAAAAACGCATACGCCCTTTTTGGCCAAGGGCATCATTGTCAACGTTTTCCCGCTTTTCATGTGCTTTAAACGCGATTCGAATCTACCTCCTGAAATCTGTTTCCTGCAATTCTGCCTTGATTTCAAATCCTCTTCTTTGCCTTCCCTCAATATATTTGTGGACGAGAGTTATCATTTATAACTCTGCAGGTTTGTGAATTGCAGTGCCCTGGAGCTCCATTTTACAACTCGCTTTTTTGGGAGCTGGCCGCAAAAGCGCAGGATGGCTTCAGGCCCTGTTCTGGTTCCGGGGTCCGGGTGAGCCTGTGGTTAATTCTTCTTCCTGATGGGAAAATAGAGTGACCTGTGCCTGTCACAACACCAAGAGCTAGTCTCTCACTGGTTCCCCGTCTACCCGTTCAACCTCAGGACTAATTGCAACCTGTACGGAACAGGAGGTTAAAGGTGCTGATGCTCCAAGTAGGGAGATTGTTAGTAAAGCGGCTGGAATGGCGAACCCGGGCACAAGGAGAAGAGAAATGAGGTGCGTTTTAGAAACCTTTCCCCATCACATGATGTACCATCTTTTTGTTTTCTCATGCATGTTTTCGATGTAGGAATATGCCCTTGAACCTGGAGATTTGGGACCCATGCGATGGGTACCACACAGTATTACTTTAAAGGGTCTGCGTTTGCTCACCCAACCTCACCAAACCTCTCAGCCCCAAGAGTGTCCACCCTTATGTCTCATCCAGCTGTGGGTCTAGATATGGTCAATCCAGGTTGCATCACAGCCCCTGAACGCATTGTGTAAGAATTTCTCTCTCTTTCACTGTCTTTGTTTCATGGGTTTTTCGAAGTAATTTATTTTTATAATGGGGTTTAGCTGCTTTTCACTGCTGTGTTTATGCCGCTTTACACCCACTTGACACACTAACAGAGAGATATCAATACATAGGTTTTAAGATTATTACTAGTCAGATATATTCTTGTGCGGTGAATAGGGCGTGTTGAGTCCAGTTCTCTGAGCAAGGAGTAGGTCTTGTCTATTACATATTGGGTTTATGGAACGGTATCTGAGCTAATTTGATACCCTTGTTTTATGTATCACCCCACCTCACCTTTCCCGTTAAGCAGCCATAGTGTGTTTTCTGCATGTGTGACTCTGTTCTGTTTTGTAATTCAGTTCAAGTGTAACGGTTTTTACATTCCCTCTATAAGTGATACCTTATGAGAAGTGTCCTTTTCTGTGTGACTTATTTCACTTAGAATCGTCGTACCTAAATCCACTCATCATGCTGCTACTAGCCTTATGATATTGATTTCATGGCTGAGTGATATTCCATTGTACATAAGGACCACAACTTCTTTATCCATTTTTCTCTTTCCTTGGATATTGAAGGTGGAATGAAGTGGAGGTCCTTGTCAACAGAGCAGCCCTAAACTTTGGGGTGCTTGTGTCTTGCGGATTTTTCATTTTCCCAATTTATACCCCCATGAGTGGAAGTGACCTATGCTCTCTAAGCTGTGTTTTTTAGATGTTTCAGGAAACACCGTACACTTCTTCAGAGTGGCTGTTGGCAATTTACATCCCGCCCATCAGTGTAGCAAGGCTCCCATTTCTCCATGGCCTGTCCTGCATTTCTGGTTTTGAGACTTTTTTCAGCATGCCCCTTTTGACCGATGGGTAGCGAGTCTTCTTTGTATCGCTGACTTGCCTTTCCAGGTTGCTTGGTTGGCCAAAAAGGGCGTATGCGTTTTTACCTGAATATATTCAGGAAAATACGCATACGCCCTTTTTAGCCAAGGGCATCATTGTCAACGTTTTGCCGCTTTTCATGTGCTTTAAAGGCGATTCGAATCTGCCTCCTGAAATCTGTTTCCTGCAATTCTGCCTTGATTTCAAATCCTCTTCTTTGCCTTCCCTCAATATATTTGTGGACGAGAGTTGTCATTTATAACTCTGCAGGTTTGTGATTTGCAGTGCCCTGAAGCTCCATTTTACAACTCGCTTTTTTGGGAGCTGGCCGCAAAAGCGCAGGATGGCTTCAGGCCCTGTTCTGGTTCCGGGGTCATGGTGAGCCTGTGGTTAATTCTTCTTCCTGATGGGAAAATAGGGTGACCTGTGCCTGTCACAACACCAAGAGCTAGTCTCTCACTGGTTCCCCATCTACCCGTTAATCCTCAGGACAAATTGCAACCTGTACGGAACAGGAGGTTAAAGGTGCTGATGCTCCAAGTAGGGAGATTGTTAGTAAAGCAGCTGGAATGGCGAACCCGGGCACAAGGAGAAGAGAAATGAGGTGAGTTTTAGAAACCTTTCCCCATCACATGGTGTACCAACTTTTTGTTTTCTCATGGATGTTTTCGATGTAGGAATATGGCCTTGAACCTGTAGATTTGGGACCCATGCGAAGGGTACCACGCAGTATTACTTTAAAGGGTCTGCGTTTGCTCACCCAACCTCACCAAACCTCTCAGCCCCAAGAGTGTCCACCCTTATGTCTCATCCAGCTGTGGGTCTAGATATGGTCAATCCAGGTTGCATCACAGCCCCTGAACGCATTGTGTAAGAATTTCTCTCTCTTTCACTGTCTTTGTTTCATGGGTTTTTCGAAGTAATTTATTTTTATAATGGGGTTTAGCTGCTTTTCACTGCTGTGTTTATGCCGCTTTACACCCACTTGACACACTAACAGAGAGATATCAATACATAGGTTTTAAGATTATTACTAGTCAGATATATTCTTGTGCGGTGAATAGGGCGTGTTGAGTCCAGTTCTCTGAGCAAGGAGTAGGTCTTGTCTATTACATATTGGGTTTATGGAACGGTATCTGAGCTAATTTGAAACCCTTGTTTTATGTATCACCCCACCTCACCTTTCCCGTTAAGCAGCCATAGTGTGTTTTCTGCATGTGTGACTCTGTTCTGTTTTCTAATTCAGTTCAAGTGTAATGGTTTTTACATTCCCTCTATAAGTGATACCTTATGAGATGTGTCCTTTTCTGTGTGACTTATTTCACTTAGAATCGTCGTACCTAAATCCACTCATCATGCTTCTACTAGCCTTATGACATTGATTTCATGGCTGAGTGATATTCCATTGTACATAAGGACCACAACTTCTTTATCCATTTTTCTCTTTCCTGGGATATTGAAGGTGGAATTAAGTGGAGGTCCTTGTCAACAGAGCAGCCCTAAACTTTGGGGTGCTTGTGTCTTGCTGATTTTTCATTTTCCCAATTTATACCCCCATGAGTGGAAGTGCCCTATGCTCTCTAAGCTGTGCTTTTTAGATGTTTCAGGACACACCGTACACTTCTCCAGAGTGGCTGTTGGCAATTTACATCCCGCCCATCAGTGTAGCAAGGCTCCCATTTCTCCATGGCCTGTCCTGCATTTCTGGTTTTGAGACTTTTTTCAGCATGGCCCTTTTGACCGATGGGGAGCGAGTCTTCTTTGTAGCCCTGATTTGCCTTTCCAGGTTGCTTGGTTGGCCAAAAAGGGCGTATGCGTTTTTTCCTGAATATATTCAGGAAAAAACGCATACGCCCTTTTTGGCCAAGGGCATCATTGTCAACGTTTTCCCGCTTTTCATGTGCTTTAAAGGCGATTCGAATCTACCTCCTGAAATCTGTTTCCTGCAATTCTGCCTTGATTTCAAATCCTCTTCTTTGCCTTCCCTCAATATATTTGTGGACGAGAGTTATCATTTATACCTCTGCAGGTTTGTGAATTGCAGTGCCCTGAAGCTCCATTTTACAACTCGCTTTTTTGGGAGCTGGCCGCAAAAGCGCAGGATGGCTTCAGGCCCTGTTCTGGTTCCGGGGTCCGGGTGAGCCTGTGGTTTATTCTTCTTCCTGATGGGAAAATAGAGTGACCTGTGCCTGTCACAACACCAAGAGCTAGTCTCTCACTGGTTCCCCGTCTACCCGTTCAACCTCAGGACTAATTGCAACCTGTACGGAACAGGAGGTTAAAGGTGCTGATGCTCCAAGTAGGGAGATTGTTAGTAAAGCGGCTGGAATGGCGAACCCGGGCACAAGGAGAAGAGAAATGAGGTGCGTTTTAGAAACCTTTCCCCATCACATGGTGTACCAACTTTTTGTTTTCTCATGGATGGTTTCGATGTAGGAATATGGCCTTGAACCTGTAGATTTGGGACCCATGCGAAGGGTACCACGCAGTATTACTTTAAAGGGTCTGCGTTTGCTCACCCAACCTCACCAAACCTCTCAGCCCCAAGAGTGTCCACCCTTATGTCTCATCCAGCTGTGGGTCTAGATATGGTCAATCCAGGTTGCATCACAGCCCCTGAACGCATTGTGTAAGAATTTCTCTCTCTTTCACTGTCTTTGTTTCATGGGTTTTTCGAAGTAATTTATTTTTATAATGGGGTTTAGCTGCTTTTCACTGCTGTGTTTATGCCGCTTTACACCCACTTGACACACTAACAGAGAGATATCAATACATAGGTTTTAAGATTATTACTAGTCAGATATATTCTTGTGCGGTGAATAGGGCGTGTTGAGTCCAGTTCTCTGAGCAAGGAGTAGGTCTTGTCTATTACATATTGGGTTTATGGAACGGTATCTGAGCTAATTTGAAACCCTTGTTTTATGTATCACCCCACCTCACCTTTCCCGTTAAGCAGCCATAGTGTGTTTTCTGCATGTGTGACTCTGTTCTGTTTTGTAATTCAGTTCAAGTGTAACGGTTTTTACATTCCCTCTATAAGTGATACCTTATGAGATGTGTCCTTTTCTGTGTGACTTATTTCACTTAGAATCGTCGTACCTAAATCCACTCATCATGCTTCTATTAGCCTTATGACATTGATTTCATGGCTGAGTGATATTCCATTGTACATAAGGACCACAACTTCTTTATCCATTTTTCTCTTTCCTGGGATATTGAAGGTGGAATGAAGTGGAGGTCCTTGTCAACAGAGCAGCCCTAAACTTTGGGGTGCTTGTGTCTTGCTGATTTTTCATTTTCCCAATTTATACCCCCATGAGTGGAAGTGCCCTATGCTCTCTAAGCTGTGTTTTTTAGATGTTTCAGGACACACCGTACACTTCTCCAGAGTGGCTGTTGGCAATTTACATCCCGCCCATCAGTGTAGCAAGGCTCCCATTTCTCCATGGCCTGTCCTGCATTTCTGGTTTTGAGACTTTTTTCAGCATGGCCCTTTTGACCGATGGGGAGCGAGTCTTCTTTGTAGCCCTGATTTGCCATTCCAGGTTGCTTGGTTGGCCAAAAAGGGCGTATGCGTTTTTTCCTGAATATATTCAGGAAAATACGCATACGCCCTTTTTGGCCAAGGGCATCATTGTCAACGTTTTGCCGCTTTTCATGTGCTTTAAAGGCGATTCGAATCTACCTCCTGAAATCTGTTTCCTGCAATTCTGCCTTGATTTCAAATCCTCTTCTTTGCCTTCCCTCAATATATTTGTGGACGAGAGTTATCATTTATAACTCTGCAGGTTTGTGAATTGCAGTGCCCTGAAGCTCCATTTTACAACTCGCTTTTTTGGGAGCTGGCCGCAAAAGCGCAGGATGGCTTCAGGCCCTGTTCTGGTTCCGGGGTCCGGGTGAGCCTGTGGTTAATTCTTCTTCCTGATGGGAAAATAGAGTGACCTGTGCCTGTCACAACACCAAGAGCTAGTCTCTCACTGGTTCCCCGTCTACCCGTTCAACCTCAGGACTAATTGGAACCTGTACGGAACAGGAGGTTAAAGGTGCTGATGCTCCAAGTAGGGAGATTGTTAGTAAAGCGGCTGGAATGGCGAACCCGGGCACAAGGAGAAGAGAAATGAGGTGCGTTTTACAAACCTTTCCCCATCACATGATGTACCATCTTTTTGTTTTCTCATGCATGTTTTCGATGTAGGAATATGCCCTTGAACCTGGAGATTTGGGACCCATGCGATGGGTACCACACAGTATTACTTTAAAGGGTCTGCGTTTGCTCACCCAACCTCACCAAACCTCTCAGCCCCAAGAGTGTCCACCCTTATGTCTCATCCAGCTGTGGGTCTAGATATGGTCAATCCAGGTTGCATCACAGCCCCTGAACGCATTGTGTAAGAATTTCTCTCTCTTTCACTGTCTTTGTTTCATGGGTTTTTCGAAGTAATTTATTTTTATAATGGGGTTTAGCTGCTTTTCACTGCTGTGTTTATGCCGCTTTACACCCACTTGACACACTAACAGAGAGATATCAATACATAGGTTTTAAGATTATTACTAGTCAGATATATTCTTGTGCGGTGAATAGGGCGTGTTGAGTCCAGTTCTCTGAGCAAGGAGTAGGTCTTGTCTATTACATATTGGGTTTATGGAACGGTATCTGAGCTAATTTGATACCCTTGTTTTATGTATCACCCCACCTCACCTTTCCCGTTAAGCAGCCATAGTCTGTTTTCTGCATGTGTGACTCTGTTCTGTTTTGTAATTCAGTTCAAGTGTAACGGTTTTTACATTCCCTCTATCAGTGATACCTTATGAGAAGTGTCCTTTTCTGTGTGACTTATTTCACTTAGAATCGTCGTACCTAAATCTACTCATCATGCTGCTACTAGCCTTATGACATTGATTTCATGGCTGAGTGATATTCCATTGTACATAAGGACCACAACTTCTTTATCCATTTTTCTCTTTCCTGGGATATTGAAGGTGGAATTAAGTGGAGGTCCTTGTCAACAGAGCAGCCCTAAACTTTGGGGTGCTTGTGTCTTGCTGATTTTTCATTTTCCCAATTTATACCCCCATGAGTGGAAGTGACCTATGCTCTCTAAGCTGTGTTTTTTAGATGTTTCAGGAAACACCGTACACTTCTTCAGAGTGGCTGTTGGCAATTTACATCCCGCCCATCAGTGTAGCAAGGCTCCCATTTCTCCATGGCCTGTCCTGCATTTCTGGTTTTGAGACTTTTTTCAGCATGCCCCTTTTGACCGATGGGGAGCGAGTCTTCTTTGTAGCGCTGACTTGCCTTTCCAGGTTGCTTGGTTGGCCAAAAAGGGCGTATGCGTTTTTTCCTGAATATATTCAGGAAAATACGCATACGCCCTTTTTGGCCAAGGGCATCATTGTCAACGTTTTGCCGCTTTTCATGTGCTTTAAAGGCGATTCGAATCTACCTCCTGAAATCTGTTTCCTGCAATTCTGCCTTGATTTCAAATCCTCTTCTTTGCCTTCCCTCAATATATTTGTGGACGAGAGTTATCATTTATAACTCTGCAGGTTTGTGAATTGCAGTGCCCTGAAGCTCCATTTTACAACTCGCTTTTTTGGGAGCTGGCCGCAAATGCGCAGGATGGCTTCAGGCCCTGTTCTGGTTCCGGGGTCCGGGTGAGCCTGTGGTTAATTCTTCTTCCTGATGGGAAAATAGAGTGACCTGTGCCTGTCCCAACACCAAGAGCTAGTCTCTCACTGGTTCCCCATCTACCCGTTCATCCTCAGGACAAATTGCAACCTGTACGGAACAGGAGGTTAAAGGTGCTGATGCTCCAAGTAGGGAGATTGTTAGTAAAGCAGCTGGAATGGCGAACCCGGGCACAAGGAGAAGAGAAATTAGGTGAGTTTTAGAAACCTTTCCCCATCACATGGTGTACCAACTTTTTGTTTTCTCATGGATGGTTTCGATGTAGGAATATGGCCTTGAACCTGTAGATTTGGGACCCATGCGAAGGGTACCACGCAGTATTACTTTAAAGGGTCTGCGTTTGCTCACCCAACCTCACCAAACCTCTCAGCCCCAAGAGTGTCCACCCTTATGTCTCATCCAGCTGTGGGTCTAGATATGGTCAATCCAGGTTGCATCACAACCCCTGAACGCATTGTGTAAGAATTTCTCTCTCTTTCACTGTCTTTGTTTCATGGGTTTTTCGAAGTAATTTATTTTTATAATGGGGTTTAGCTGCTTTTCACTGCTGTGTTTATGCCGCTTTACACCCACTTGACACACTAACAGAGAGATATCAATACATAGGTTTTAAGATTATTACTAGTCAGATATATTCTTGTGCGGTGAATAGGGCGTGTTGAGTCCAGTTCTCTGAGCAAGGAGTAGGTCTTGTCTATTACATATTGGGTTTATGGAACGGTATCTGAGCTAATTTGAAACCCTTGTTTTATGTATCACCCCACCTCACCTTTCCCGTTAAGCAGCCATAGTGTGTTTTCTGCATGTGTGACTCTGTTCTGTTTTGTAATTCAGTTCAAGTGTAACGGTTTTTACATTCCCTCTATAAGTGATACCTTATGAGATGTGTCCTTTTCTGTGTGACTTATTTCACTTAGAATCGTCGTACCTAAATCCACTCATCATGCTTCTATTAGCCTTATGACATTGATTTCATGGCTGAGTGATATTCCATTGTACATAAGGACCACAACTTCTTTATCCATTTTTCTCTTTCCTGGGATATTGAAGGTGGAATGAAGTGGAGGTCCTTGTCAACAGAGCAGCCCTAAACTTTGGGGTGCTTGTGTCTTGCTGATTTTTCATTTTCCCAATTTATACCCCCATGAGTGGAAGTGCCCTATGCTCTCTAAGCAGTGTTTTTTAGATGTTTCAGGACACACCGTACACTTCTCCAGAGTGGCTGTTGGCAATTTACATCCCGCCCATCAGTGTAGCAAGGCTCCCATTTCTCCATGGCCTGTCCTGCATTTCTGGTTTTGAGACTTTTTTCAGCATGGCCCTTTTGACCGATGGGGAGCGAGTCTTCTTTGTAGCCCTGATTTGCCTTTCCAGGTTGCTTGGTTGGCCAAAAAGGGCGTATGCGTTTTTTCCTGAATATATTCAGGAAAAAACGCATACGCCCTTTTTGGCCAAGGGCATCATTGTCAACGTTTTCCCGCTTTTCATGTGCTTTAAAGGCGATTCGAATCTACCTCCTGAAATCTGTTTCCTGCAATTCTGCCTTGATTTCAAATCCTCTTCTTTGCCTTCCCTCAATATATTTGTGGACGAGAGTTATCATTTATAACTCTGCAGGTTTGTGAATTGCAGTGCCCTGAAGCTCCATTTTACAACTCGCTTTTTTGGGAGCTGGCCGCAAAAGCGCAGGATGGCTTCAGGCCCTGTTCTGGTTCCGGGGTCCGGGTGAGCCTGTGGTTAATTCTTCTTCCTGATGGGAAAATAGAGTGACCTGTGCCTGTCACAACACCAAGAGCTAGTCTCTCACTGGTTCCCCGTCTACCCGTTCAACCTCAGGACTAATTGCAACCTGTACGGAACAGGAGGTTAAAGGTGCTGATGCTCCAAGTAGGGAGATTGTTAGTAAAGCGGCTGGAATGGCGAACCCGGGCACAAGGAGAAGAGAAATGAGGTGCGTTTTACAAACCTTTCCCCATCACATGATGTACCATCTTTTTGTTTTCTCATGCATGTTTTCGATGTAGGAAAATGCCCTTGAACCTGGAGATTTGGGACCCATGCGATGGGTACCACACAGTATTACTTTAAAGGGTCTGCGTTTGCTCACCCAACCTCACCAAACCTCTCAGCCCCAAGAGTGTCCACCCTTATGTCTCATCCAGCTGTGGGTCTAGATATGGTCAATCCAGGTTGCATCACAGCCCCTGAACGCATTGTGTAAGAATTTCTCTCTCTTTCACTGTCTTTGTTTCATGGGTTTTTCGAAGTAATTTATTTTTATAATGGGGTTTAGCTGCTTTTCACTGCTGTGTTTATGCCGCTTTACACCCACTTGACACACTAACAGAGAGATATCAATACATAGGTTTTAAGATTATTACTAGTCAGATATATTCTTGTGCGGTGAATAGGGCGTGTTGAGTCCAGTTCTCTGAGCAAGGAGTAGGTTCTGTCTATTACATATTGGGTTTATGGAACGGTATCTGAGCTAATTTGATACCCTTGTTTTATGTATCACCCCACCTCACCTTTCCCGTTAAGCAGCCATAGTGTGTTTTCTGCATGTGTGACTCTGTTCTGTTTTGTAATTCAGTTCAAGTGTAACAGTTTTTACATTCCCTCTATAAGTGATACCTTATGAGAAGTGTCCTTTTCTGTGTGACTTATTTCACTTAGAATCGTCGTACCTAAATCCACTCATCATGCTGCTACTAGCCTTATGACATTGATTTCATGGCTGAGTGATATTCCATTGTACATAAGGACCACAACTTCTTTATCCATTTTTCTCTTTCCTGGGATATTGAAGGTGGAATGAAGTGGAGGTCCTTGTCAACAGAGCAGCCCTAAACTTTGGGGTGCTTGTGTCTTGCTGATTTTTCATTTTCCCAATTTATACCCCCATGAGTGGAAGTGCCCTATGCTCTCTAAGCTGTGTTTTTTAGATGTTTCAGGACACACCGTACACTTCTCCAGAGTGGCTGTTGGCAATTTACATCCCGCCCATCAGTGTAGCAAGGCTCCCATTTCTCCATGGCCTGTCCTGCATTTATGGTTTTGAGACTTTTTTCAGCATGGCCCTTTTGACCGATGGGGAGCGAGTCTTCTTTGTAGCCCTGATTTGCCATTCCAGGTTGCTTGGTTGGCCAAAAAGGGCGTATGCGTTTTTTCCTGAATATATTCAGGAAAATACGCATATGCCCTTTTTGGCCAAGGGCATCATTGTCAACGTTTTGCCGCTTTTCATGTGCTTTAAAGGCGATTCGAATCTACCTCCTGAAATCTGTTTCCTGCAATTCTGCCTTGATTTCAAATCCTCTTCTTTGCCTTCCCTCAATATATTTGTGGACGAGAGTTATCATTTATAACTCTGCAGGTTTGTGAATTGCAGTGCCCTGAAGCTCCATTTTACAACTCGCTTTTTTGGGAGCTGGCCACAAAAGCGCATGATGGATTCACGCCCTGTTCTTGTTCCAGGGGGAAGGCTGAGCCTGTGGTTAATTCTTCTTCCTGATGGGAAAATAGAGTGACCTGTGCCTGTGTCCACACCAAGAGCTAGTCTCTCATTGGTTCCCTGTCTTCCCGTTCATCCTCAGGACAAATTGCAACCTGTACGGAACAGGAGGTTAAAGGTGCTGATGCTCCAAGAAGGGAGATTGCTAGTAAAGCGGCTGGAATGGCGAACCCGGGCACAAGGAGATGAGAAATGAGGTGCGTTTTAGAAACCTTTCCCCATCACACGCTGTACCATCCTCTGGGTTTCTCATGCATGTTTTCGATGTAGGAAGATGCCCTTGAACCTGGAGATTTGGATCCCATGGGACGGGTACTACGCAGTATTACTTTAAAGGGTCTGCGTTTGCTCACCCAACCTCACCAAACCTCTCAGCCCCAAGAGTGTCCACCCTTATGTCTCATCCAGCTGTGGGTCTAGATATGGTCAATCCAGGTTGCATCACAGCCCCTGAACGCATTGTGTAAGAATTTCTCTCTCTTTCACTGTCTTTGTTTGTGGGTTTTTCAAAGTAATTTATTTTTATAATGGGGTTTAGCTGCTTTTCACTGCTGTGTTTATGCCACTTTACACCCACTTGACACACTAACAGAGAGATATCAATACATAGGTTTTAAGATTATTACTAGTCAGATATATTCTGGTGCGGTGAATAGGGCGTGTTGAGTCCAGTTCTCTGAGCAAGGAGTAGGTCTTGTCTATTACATATTGGGTTTATGGAACGGTATCTGAGCTAATTTGAAACCCTTGTTTTATGTATCACCCCACCTCACCTTTCCCGTTAAGCAGCCATAGTGTGTTTTCTGCATGTGTGACTCTGTTCTGTTTTGTAATTCAGTTCAAGTGTAACGGTTTTTACATTCCCTCTATAAGTGATACCTTATGAGAAGTGTCCTTTTCTGTGTGACTTATTTCACTTAGAATCGTCGTACCTAAATCCACTCATCATGCTGCTACTAGCCTTATGACATTGATTTCATGGCTGAGTGATTTTCCATTGTACATAAGGACCACAACTTCTTTATCCATTTTTCTCTTTCCTGGGATATTGAAGGTGGAATGAAGTGGAGGTCCTTGTCAACAGAGCAGCCCTAAACTTTGGGGTGCTTGTGTCTTGCTGATTTTTCATTTTCCCAATTTATACCCCCATGAGTGGAAGTGCCCTATGCTGTCTAAGCTGTGTTTTTTAGATGTTTCAGGACTCACCGTACACTTCTCCAGAGTGACTGTTGGCAATTTACATCCCGCCCATCAGTGTAGCAAGGCTCCCATTTCTCCATGGCCTGTCCTGCATTTCCGGTTTTTAGACTTTTTTCAGCATGGCCCTTTTGACCGATGGGTAGCGAGTCTTCTTTGTAGCCCTGATTTGCCTTTCCAGGTTGCTTGGTTGGCCAAAAAGGGCGTAAGCGTTTTTTCCTGAATATATTCAGGAAAAAACGCATACGCCCTTTTTGGCCAAGGGCATCATTGTCAACGTTTTGCCGCTTTTCATGTGCTTTAAAGGCGATTCGAATCTACCTCCTGAAATCTGTTTCCTGCAATTCTGCCTTGATTTCAAATCCTCTTCTTTGCCTTCCCTCAATATATTTGTGGACGAGAGTTATCATTTATAACTCTGCAGGTTTGTGAATTGCAGTGACCTGAAGCTTCATTTTACAACTTGCTTTTTGGGGAGCTGGCCGCAAAAGCGCTTGATGGTTTCACACCCTGTTCTGGTTCCGGGGGGAAGGCTGAGCCTGTGGTTAATTCTTCTTCCTGATGGGAAAATAGAGTGACCTGTGCCTGTCCCAACACCAAGAGCTAGTCTCTCACTGGTTCCCCATCTACCCGTTCATCCTCAGGACAAATTGCAACCTGTACGGAACAGGAGGTTAAAGGTGCTGATGCTCCAAGTAGGGAGATTGCTAGTAAAGCGGCTGGAATGGCGAACCCGGGCACAAGGAGATGAGAAATGAGGTGCGTTTTAGAAACCTTTCCCCATCACACGGTGTACCATCTTCTGGGTTTCTCATGCATGTTTTCGATGTAGGAATATGCCCTTGAACCTGGAGATTTGGGACCCATGGGACGGGTACCATGCAGTATTACTTTAAAGGGTCTGCGTTTGCTCACCCCACCTCACCAAACCTCTCAGCCCCAAGAGTGTCCACCCTTATGTTTCATCCAGCTGTGGGTCTAGATATGGTCAATCCAGGTTGCATCACAGCACCTGAACGCATTTTGTAAGAATTTCTCTCTCTTTCACTGTCTTTGTTTCATGGGTTTTTCAAAGTAATTTATTTTTATAATGGGGTTTACCTGCTTTTCACTGCTGTGTTTATGCCGCTTTACACCCACTTGACACACTAACAGAGAGATATCAATACATAGGTTTTAAGATTATTACTAGTCAGATATATTCTTGTGCGGTGAATAGGGCGTGTTGAGTCCAGTTCTCTGAGCAAGGAGTAGGTCTTGTCTATTACATATTGGGTTTATGGAAAGGTATCTGAGCTAATTTGAAACCCTTGTTTTATGTATCACCCCACCTCATCTTTCCCGTTAAGCAGCCATAGTGTGTTTTCTGCATGTGAGACTCTGTTCTGTTTTGTAATTCAGTTCAAGTGTAACGGTTTTTACATTCCCTCTATAAGTGATACCTTATGAGAAGTGTCCTTTTCTGTGTGACTTATTTCACTTAGAATCGTCGTATCTAAATCCACTCATCATGCTGCTACTAGCCTTATGACATTGATTTCATGGCTGAGTGATTTTCCATTGTACATAAGGACCACAACTTCTTTATCCATTTTTCTCTTTCCTGGGATATTTAAGGTGGAATGAAGTGGAGGTCCTTTTCAACAGAGCAGACCTAAACTTTGGGGTGCTTGTGTCTTGCTGATTTTTCATTTTCCCAATTTATACCCCCATGAGTGGAAGTGCCCTATGCTCTCTAAGCTGTGTTTTTTAGATGTTTCAGGACTCACCGTAGACTTCTCCAGAGTGTCTGTTGGCAATTTACATCCCGCCCATCAGTGTAGCAAGGCTCCCATTTCTCCATGGCCTGTCCCGCATTTCTGGTTTTGACACTTTTTTCACCATGGCCCTTTTGACCGATGGGTAGCGAGTCTTCTTTGTAGCCCTGATTTGCCTTTCCAGGTTGCTTGGTTGGCCAAAAAGGGCGTATGCGTTTTTTCCTGAATATATTCAGGAAAAAACGCATACGCCCTTTTTGGCCAAGGGAATCATTGTCTACGTTTTCCCGCTTTTCATGTGCTTTAAAGGCGATTCGAATCTACCTCCTGAAATCTGTTTCCTGCAATTCTGCCTTGATTTCAAAACCTCTTCTTTGCCTTCCCTCAATATATTTGTGGACGAGAGTTATCATTTATAACTCTGCAGGTCTGTGATTTTCAGTGCCCTGAAGCTCCATTTTACAACTCGCTTTTTTGGGAGCTGGCCACAAAAGCGCATGATGGATTCACGCCCTGTTCTTGTTCCGGGGGGAAGGCTGAGCCTGTGGTTAATTCTTCTTCCTGATGGGAAAATAGAGTGACCTGTGCCTGTGTCCACACCAAGAGCTAGTCTCTCATTGGTTCCCCGTCTTCCCGTTCATCCTCAGGACAAATTGCAACCTGTATGGAACAGGAGGTTAAAGGTGCAGATGCTCCAAGTAGGGAGATTGCTAGTAAAGCGGCTGGAATGGCGAACCCGGGCACAAGGAGATGAGAAATGAGGTGCGTTTTAGAAACCTTTCCCCATCACACGCTGTACCATCCTCTGGGTTTCTCATGCATGTTTTCGATGTAGGAAGATGCCCTTGAACCTGGAGATTTGGATCCCATGGGTCGGGTACTACGCAGTATTACTTTAAAGGGTCTGCGTTTGCTCACCCAACCTCACCAAACCTCTCAGCCGCAAGAGTGTCCACCCTTATGTCTCATCCAGCTGTGGGTCTAGATATGGTCAATCCAGGTTGCATCACAGCCCCTGAACGCATTGTGTAAGAATTTCTCTCCCTTTCACTGTGTTTGTTTCGTGGTTTTTTCAAAGTAATTTATTTTTATAATGGGGTTTAGCTGCTTTTCACTGCTGTGTTTATGCCGCTTTACACCCACTTGACACACTAACAGAGAGATATCAATACATAGGTTTTAAGATTATTACTAGTCAGATATATTCTTGTGCGGTGAATAGGGTGTGTTGAGTCCAGTTCTCTGAGAAAGGAGTAGGTCTTGTCTATTACATATTGGGTTTATGGAACGGTATCTGAGCTAATTTGAAACCCTTTTTTTATGTATCACCCCACCTCACCTTTCCCGTTAAGCAGCCATAGTGTGTTTTCTGCATGTGAGACTCTGTTCTGTTTTGTAATTCAGTTCAAGTGTAACGGTTTTTACATTCCCTCTATAAGTGATACCTTATGAGAAGTGTCCTTTTCTGTGTGACTTATTTCACTTAGAATCGTCGTACCTAAATCCACTCATCATGCTGCTACTAGCCTTATGACATTGATTTCATGGCTGAGTGATTTTCCATTGTACATAAGGACCACAACTTCTTTATCCATTTTTCTCTTTCCTGGGATATTTAAGGTGGAATGAAGTGGAGGTCCTTGTCAACAGAGCAGCCCTAAACTTTGGGGTGCTTGTGTCTTGCTGATTTTTCATTTTCCCAATTTATACCCCCATGAGTGGAAGTGCCCTATGCTCTCTAAGCTGTGTTTTTTAGATGTTTCAGGACTCACCGTAGACTTCTCCAGAGTGTCTGTTGGCAATTTACATCCCGCCCATCAGTGTAGCAAGGCTCCCATTTCTCCATGGCCTGTCCCGCATTTCTGGTTTTGACACTTTTTTCACCATGGCCCTTTTGACCGATGGGTAGCGAGTCTTCTTTGTAGCCCTGATTTGCCTTTCCAGGTTGCTTGGTTGGCCAAAAAGGGCGTATGCGTTTTTTCCTGAATATATTCAGGAAAAAACGCATACGCCCTTTTTGGCCAAGGGCATCATTGTCAACGTTTTGCCGCTTTTCATGTGCTTTAAAGGCGATTCGAATCTACCTCCTGAAATCTGTTTCCTGCAATTCTGCCTTGATTTCAAATCCTCTTCTTTGCCTTCCCTCAATATATTTGTGGACGAGAGTTATCATTTATAACTCTGCAGGTTTGTGAATTGCAGTGCCCTGAACCTCCATTTTACAACTCGCTTTTTTGGGAGCTGGCCGCAAAAGCGCATGATGGATTCCCGCCCTGTTCTTGTTCCGGGGGGCAGGCTGAGCCTGTGGTTAATTCTTCTTCCTGATGGGAAAATAGAGTGACCTGTGCCTGTGTCCACACCAAGAGCTAGTCTCTCATTGGTTCCCCGTCTTCCCGTTTATCCTCAGGACAAATTGCAACCTGTACGGAACAGGAGGTTAAAGGTGCTGATGCTCCAAGTAGGGAGATTGCTAGTAAAGCGGCTGGAATGGCGAACCCGGGCACAAGGAGATGAGAAATGAGGTGCGTTTTAGAAACCTTTCCCCATCACACGCTGTACCATCTTCTGGGTTTCTCATGCATGTTTTCGATGCAGGAAGATGCCCTTGAACCTGGAGATTTGGATCCCATGGGACGGGTACTACGCAGTATTACTTTAAAGGGTCTGCGTTTGCTCACCCAACCTCACCAAACCTCTCAGCCCCAAGAGTGTCCACCCTTATGTCTCATCCAGCTGTGGGTCTAGATATGGTCAATCCAGGTTGCATCACAGCCCTTGAACGCATTGTGTAAGAATTTCTCTCTCTTTCACTGTGTTTGTTTCATGGGTTTTTCAAAGTAATTTATTTTTATAATGGGGTTTAGCTGCTTTTCACTGCTGTGTTTATGCCGCTTTACACCCACTTGACACACTAACAGAGAGATATCAATACATAGGTTTTAAGATTATTCCTAGTCAGATATATTCTAGTGTGGTGAATAGGGCGTGTTGAGTCCAGTTCTCTGAGCAAGGAGTAGGTCTTGTCTATTACATATTGGGTTTATGGAACGGTATCTGAGCTAATTTGAAACCCTTGTTTTATGTATCACCCCACCTCACCTTTCCCGTTAAGCAGCCATAGTGTGTTTTCTGCATGTGTGACTCTGTTCTGTTTTGTAATTCAGTTCAAGTGTAACGGTTTTTACATTCCCTCTGTAAGTGATACCTTATGAGAAGTGTCCTTTTCTCTGTGACTTATTTCACTTAGAATCGTCGTACCTAAATCCACTCATCATGCTGCTACTAGCCTTATGACATTGATTTCGTGGCTGAGTGATATTCCATTGTACATAAGGACCACAACTTCTTTATCCATTTTTCTCTTTCCTGGGATATTTAAGGTGGAATGAAGTGGAGGTCCTTGTCAACAGAGCAGCCCTAAACTTTGGGGTGCTTGTGTCTTGCTGATTTTTCATTTTCCCAATTTATACCCCCATGAGTGGAAGTGCCCTATGCTCTCTAAGCTGTGTTTTTTAGATGTTTCAGGACTCACCGTACACTCCTCCAGAGTGGCTGTTGGTAATTTACATCCCGCCCATCAGTGTAGCAAGGCTCCCATTTCTCCATGGCCTGTCCTGCATTTCTGGTTTTGACAAGTTTTTCAGCATGGCCCTTTTGACCGATGGGTAGCGAGTCTTCTTTGTAGCCCTGATTTGCCTTTCCAGATTGCTTGGTTGGCCAAAAAGTGCGTATGCGTTTTTTCCTGAATATATTCAGGAAAAAACGCATATGCCCTTTTTGGCCAAGGGCATCATTGTCAACGTTTTGCCGCTTTTCTTGTGCTTTAAAGGCGATTCGAATCTACCTCCTGAAATCTGTTTCCTGCAATTCTGCCTTGATTTTAAATCCTCTTCTTTGCCTTCCCTCAATATATTTGTGGACGAGAGTTATCATTTATAACTCTGCAGGTTTGTGAATTGCAGTGCCCTGAACCTCCATTTTACAACTCGCTTTTTTGGGAGCTGGCCGCAAAAGCGCATGATGGATTCCCGCCCTGTTCTTGTTCCGGGGGGCAGGCTGAGCCTGTGGTTAATTCTTATTCCTGATGGGAAAATAGAGTGACCTGTGCCTGTCCCAAAACCAAGAGCTAGACTCTCATTGGTTCCCCGTCTTCCCGTTCATCCTCAGGACAAATTGCAACCTGTACGGAACAGGAGGTTAAAGGTGCTGATGCTCCAAGTAGGGAGATTGCTAGTAAAGCGGCTGGAATGGCGAACCCGGGCACAAGGAGATGAGAAATGAGGTGCGTTTTAGAAACCTTTCCCCATCACACGGTGTACCATCTTCTGGGTTTCTCATGCATGTTTTCGATGTAGGAAGATGCCCTTGAACCTGGAGATTTGGATCCCATGGGACGGGTACTACGCAGTATTACTTTAAAGGGTCTGCGTTTGCTCACCCAACCTCACCAAACCTCTCAGCCCCAAGAGTGTCCACCCTTATGTCTCATCCAGCTGTGGGTCTAGATATGGTCCATCTAGGTTGCATCACAGCCCTTGAATGCATTGTGTAAGAATTTCTCTCTCTTTCACTGTCTTTGTTTCATGGGTTTTTCAAAATAATTTATTTTTATAATGGGGTTTAGCTGCTTTTCACTGCTGTGTTTATGCCGCTTTACACCCACTTGACACACTAACAGAGAGATATCAATACATAGGTTTTAAGATTATTCCTAGTCAGATATATTCTCGTGCGGTGAATAGGGCGTGTTGAGTCCAGTTCTCTGAGCAAGGAGTAGGTCTTGTCTATTACATATTGGGTTTATGGAACGGTATCTGAGCTAATTTGAAACCCTTGTTTTATGTATCACCCCACCTCACCTTTCCCGTTAAGCAGCCATAGTGTGTTTTCTGCATGTGTGACTCTGTTCTGTTTTGTAATTCAGTTCAAGTGTAACGGTTTTTACATTCCCTCTATAAGTGATACCTTATGAGAAGTGTCCTTTTCTGTGTGACTTATTTCACTTAGAATCGTCGTACCTAAATCCACTCATCATGCTGCTACTAGCCTTATGACATTGATTTCATGGCTGAGTGATATTCCATTGTACATAAGGACCACAACTTCTTTATCCATTTTTCTCTTTCCTGGGATATTTAAGGTGGAAGGAAGTGGAGGTCCTTGTCAACAGAGCAGCCCTAAACTTTGGGGTGCTTGTGTCTTGCTGATTTTTCATTTTCCCAATTTATACCCCCATGAGTGGAAGTGCCCTATGCTGTCTAAACTGTGTTTTTTAGATGTTTCAGGACTCACCGTACACTTCTCCAGAGTGGCTGTTGGCAATTTACATCCCGCCCATCAGTGTAGCAAGGCTCCCATTTCTCCATGGCCTGTCCTGCATTTCTGGTTTTGACACGTTTTTCAGCATGGCCCTTTTGACCGATGGGTAGCGAGTCTTCTTTGTAGCCCTGATTTGCCTTTCCAGGTTGCTTGGTTGGCCAAAAAGGGCGTATGCGTTTTTTCCTGAATATATTCAGGAAAAAACGCATACGCCCTTTTTGGCCAAGGGCATCATTGTCAACGTTTTGCCGCTTTTCATGTGCTTTAAAGGCGATTCGAATCTACCTCCTGAAATCTGTTTCCTGCAATTCTGCCTTGATTTCAAATCCTCTGCTTTGCCTTCCCTCAATATATTTGTGGACGAGAGTTATCATTTATAACTCTGTAGGTTTGTGAATTGCAGTGCCCTGAAGCTCCATTTTACAACTCGCTTTTTTGGGAGCTGGCCGCAAAAGCGCAGGATGGATTCACGCCCTGTTCTTGTTCCGGGGGGCAGGCTGAGCCTGTGGTTAATTCTTCTTCCTGATGGGAAAATAGAGTAACCTGTGCCTGTGTCCACACCAAAAGCTAGTCTCTCATTGGTTCCCCGTCTTCCCGTTCATCCTCAGGACAAATTGCAACCTGTACGGAACAGGAGGTTAAAGGTGCTGATGCTCCAAGTAGGGAGATTGCTAGTAAAGTGCCTGGAATGGGGAACCCGGGCACAAGGAGATGAGAAATGAGGTGCGTTTCCGAAACCTTTCCCCATCACACGGTGTACCATCTTCTGGGTTTCTCATGCATGTTTTCGATGCAGGAAGATGCCCTTGAACCTGGAGATTTGGGACCCATTGGACGGGTACCACGCAGTATTAATTTAAAGGGTCTGCGTTTGCTCACCCAACCTCACCAAACCTCTCAGCCCCAAGAGTGTCCACCGTTATGTCTCATCCAGCTGTGGGTCTAGATATGGTCAATCCAGGTTGCATCACAGCCCCTGAACGCATTGTGTAAGAATTTCTCTCCCTTTCACTGTGTTTGTTTCGTGGTTTTTTCAAAGTAATTTATTTTTATAATGGGGTTTAGCTGCTTTTCACTGCTGTGTTTATGCCGCTTTACACCCACTTGACACACTAACAGAGAGATATCAATACATAGGTTTTAAGATTATTACTAGTCAGATATATTCTTGTGCGGTGAATAGGGTGTGTTGAGTCCAGTTCTCTGAGAAAGGAGTAGGTCTTGTCTATTACATATTGGGTTTATGGAACGGTATCTGAGCTAATTTGAAACCCTTTTTTTACGTATCACCCCACCTCACCTTTCCCGTTAAGCAGCCATAGTGTGTTTTCTGCATGTGAGACTCTGTTCTGTTTTGTAATTCAGTTCAAGTGTAACGGTTTTTACATTCCCTCTATAAGTGATACCTTATGAGAAGTGTCCTTTTCTGTGTGACTTATTTCACTTAGAATCGTCGTACCTAAATCCACTCATCATGCTGCTACTAGCCTTATGACATTGATTTCATGGCTGAGTGATTTTCCATTGTACATAAGGACCACAACTTCTTTATCCATTTTTCTCTTTCCTGGGATATTTAAGGTGGAATGAAGTGGAGGTCCTTGTCAACAGAGCAGCCCTAAACTTTGGGGTGCTTGTGTCTTGCTGATTTTTCATTTTCCCAATTTATACCCCCATGAGTGGAAGTGCCCTATGCTCTCTAAGCTGTGTTTTTTAGATGTTTCAGGACTCACCGTAGACTTCTCCAGAGTGTCTGTTGGCAATTTACATCCCGCCCATCAGTGTAGCAAGGCTCCCATTTCTCCATGGCCTGTCCCGCATTTCTGGTTTTGACACTTTTTTCACCATGGCCCTTTTGACCGATGGGTAGCGAGTCTTCTTTGTAGCCCTGATTTGCCTTTCCAGGTTGCTTGGTTGGCCAAAAAGGGCGTATGCGTTTTTTCCTGAATATATTCAGGAAAAAACGCATACGCCCTTTTTGGCCAAGGGCATCATTGTCAACGTTTTGCCGCTTTTCATGTGCTTTAAAGGCGATTCGAATCTACCTCCTGAAATCTGTTTCCTGCAATTCTGCCTTGATTTCAAATCCTCTTCTTTGCCTTCCCTCAATATATTTGTGGACGAGAGTTATCATTTATAACTCTGCAGGTTTGTGAATTGCAGTGCCCTGAAGCTCCATTTTACAACTCGCTTTTTTGGGAGCTGGCCACAAAAGCGCATGATGGATTCACGCCCTGTTCTTGTTCCAGGGGGAAGGCTGAGCCTGTGGTTAATTCTTCTTCCTGATGGGAAAATAGAGTGACCTGTGCCTGTGTCCACACCAAGAGCTAGTCTCTCATTGGTTCCCTGTCTTCCCGTTCATCCTCAGGACAAATTGCAACCTGTACGGAACAGGAGGTTAAAGGTGCTGATGCTCCAAGTAGGGAGATTGCTAGTAAAGCGGCTGGAATGGCGAACCCGGGCACAAGGAGATGAGAAATGAGGTGCGTTTTAGAAACCTTTCCCCATCACACGCTGTACCATCCTCTGGGTTTCTCATGCATGTTTTCGATGTAGGAAGATGCCCTTGAACCTGGAGATTTGGATCCCATGGGACGGGTACTACGCAGTATTACTTTAAAGGGTCTGCGTTTGCTCACCCAACCTCACCAAACCTCTCAGCCCCAAGAGTGTCCACCCTTATGTCTCATCCAGCTGTGGGTCTAGATATGGTCAATCCAGGTTGCATCACAGCCCCTGAACGCATTGTGTAAGAATTTCTCTCTCTTTCACTGTCTTTGTTTGTGGGTTTTTCAAAGTAATTTATTTTTATAATGGGGTTTAGCTGCTTTTCACTGCTGTGTTTATGCCACTTTACACCCACTTGACACACTAACAGAGAGATATCAATACATAGGTTTTAAGATTATTACTAGTCAGATATATTCTGGTGCGGTGAATAGGGCGTGTTGAGTCCAGTTCTCTGAGCAAGGAGTAGGTCTTGTCTATTACATATTGGGTTTATGGAACGGTATCTGAGCTAATTTGAAACCCTTGTTTTATGTATCACCCCACCTCACCTTTCCCGTTAAGCAGCCATAGTGTGTTTTCTGCATGTGTGACTCTGTTCTGTTTTGTAATTCAGTTCAAGTGTAACGGTTTTTACATTCCCTCTATAAGTGATACCTTATGAGAAGTGTCCTTTTCTGTGTGACTTATTTCACTTAGAATCGTCGTACCTAAATCCACTCATCATGCTGCTACTAGCCTTATGACATTGATTTCATGGCTGAGTGATTTTCCATTGTACATAAGGACCACAACTTCTTTATCCATTTTTCTCTTTCCTGGGATATTGAAGGTGGAATGAAGTGGAGGTCCTTGTCAACAGAGCAGCCCTAAACTTTGGGGTGCTTGTGTCTTGCTGATTTTTCATTTTCCCAATTTATACCCCCATGAGTGGAAGTGCCCTATGCTGTCTAAGCTGTGTTTTTTAGATGTTTCAGGACTCACCGTACACTTCTCCAGAGTGACTGTTGGCAATTTACATCCCGCCCATCAGTGTAGCAAGGCTCCCATTTCTCCATGGCCTGTCCTGCATTTCTGGTTTTTAGACTTTTTTCAGCATGGCCCTTTTGACCGATGGGTAGCGAGTCTTCTTTGTAGCCCTGATTTGCCTTTCCAGGTTGCTTGGTTGGCCAAAAAGGGCGTAAGCGTTTTTTCCTGAATATATTCAGGAAAAAACGCATACGCCCTTTTTGGCCAAGGGCATCATTGTCAACGTTTTGCCGCTTTTCATGTGCTTTAAAGGCGATTCGAATCTACCTCCTGAAATCTGTTTCCTGCAATTCTGCCTTGATTTCAAATCCTCTTCTTTGCCTTCCCTCAATATATTTGTGGACGAGAGTTATCATTTATAACTCTGCAGGTTTGTGAATTGCAGTGACCTGAAGCTTCATTTTACAACTTGCTTTTTGGGGAGCTGGCCGCAAAAGCGCTTGATGGTTTCACACCCTGTTCTGGTTCCGGGGTGAAGGCTGAGCCTGTGGTTAATTCTTCTTCCTGATGGGAAAATAGAGTGACCTGTGCCTGTCCCAACACCAAGAGCTAGTCTCTCACTGGTTCCCCATCTACCCGTTCATCCTCAGGACAAATTGCAACCTGTACGGAACAGGAGGTTAAAGGTGCTGATGCTCCAAGTAGGGAGATTGCTAGTAAAGCGGCTGGAATGGCGAACCCGGGCACAAGGAGATGAGAAATGAGGTGCGTTTTAGAAACCTTTCCCCATCACACGGTGTACCATCTTCTGGGTTTCTCATGCATGTTTTCGATGTAGGAATATGCCCTTGAACCTGGAGATTTGGGACCCATGGGACGGGTACCATGCAGTATTACTTTAAAGGGTCTGCGTTTGCTCACCCCACCTCACCAAACCTCTCAGCCCCAAGAGTGTCCACCCTTATGTTTCATCCAGCTGTGGGTCTAGATATGGTCAATCCAGGTTGCATCACAGCACCTGAACGCATTTTGTAAGAATTTCTCTCTCTTTCACTGTCTTTGTTTCATGGGTTTTTCAAAGTAATTTATTTTTATAATGGGGTTTACCTGCTTTTCACTGCTGTGTTTATGCCGCTTTACACCCACTTGACACACTAACAGAGAGATATCAATACATAGGTTTTAAGATTATTACTAGTCAGATATATTCTTGTGCGGTGAATAGGGCGTGTTGAGTCCAGTTCTCTGAGCAAGGAGTAGGTCTTGTCTATTACATATTGGGTTTATGGAAAGGTATCTGAGCTAATTTGAAACCCTTGTTTTATGTATCACCCCACCTCATCTTTCCCGTTAAGCAGCCATAGTGTGTTTTCTGCATGTGAGACTCTGTTCTGTTTTGTAATTCAGTTCAAGTGTAACGGTTTTTACATTCCCTCTATAAGTGATACCTTATGAGAAGTGTCCTTTTCTGTGTGACTTATTTCACTTAGAATCGTCGTACCTAAATCCACTCATCATGCTGCTACTAGCCTTATGACATTGATTTCATGGCTGAGTGATTTTCCATTGTACATAAGGACCACAACTTCTTTTTCCATTTTTCTCTTTCCTGGGATATTTAAGGTGGAATGAAGTGGAGGTCCTTTTCAACAGAGCAGACCTAAACTTTGGGGTGCTTGTGTCTTGCTGATTTTTCATTTTCCCAATTTATACCCCCATGAGTGGAAGTGCCCTATGCTCTCTAAGCTGTGTTTTTTAGATGTTTCAGGACTCACCGTAGACTTCTCCAGAGTGTCTGTTGGCAATTTACATCCCGCCCATCAGTGTAGCAAGGCTCCCATTTCTCCATGGCCTGTCCCGCATTTCTGGTTTTGACACTTTTTTCAGCATGGCCCTTTTGACCGATGGGTAGCGAGTCTTCTTTGTAGCCCTGATTTGCCTTTCCAGGTTGCTTGGTTGGCCAAAAAGGGCGTATGCGTTTTTTCCTGAATATATTCAGGAAAAAACGCATACGCCCTTTTTGGCCAAGGGAATCATTGTCTACGTTTTCCCGCTTTTCATGTGCTTTAAAGGCGATTCGAATCTACCTCCTGAAATCTGTTTCCTGCAATTCTGCCTTGATTTCAAAACCTCTTCTTTGCCTTCCCTCAATATATTTGTGGACGAGAGTTATCATTTATAACTCTGCAGGTCTGTGATTTTCAGTGCCCTGAAGCTCCATTTTACAACTCGCTTTTTTGGGAGCTGGCCACAAAAGCGCATGATGGATTCACGCCCTGTTCTTGTTCCGGGGGGAAGGCTGAGCCTGTGGTTAATTCTTCTTCCTGATGGGAAAATAGAGTGACCTGTGCCTGTGTCCACACCAAGAGCTAGTCTCTCATTGGTTCCCCGTCTTCCCGTTCATCCTCAGGACAAATTGCAACCTGTATGGAACAGGAGGTTAAAGGTGCAGATGCTCCAAGTAGGGAGATTGCTAGTAAAGCGGCTGGAATGGCGAACCCGGGCACAAGGAGATGAGAAATGAGGTGCGTTTTAGAAACCTTTCCCCATCACACGCTGTACCATCCTCTGGGTTTCTCATGCATGTTTTCGATGTAGGAAGATGCCCTTGAACCTGGAGATTTGGATCCCATGGGTCGGGTACTACGCAGTATTACTTTAAAGGGTCTGCGTTTGCTCACCCAACCTCACCAAACCTCTCAGCCGCAAGAGTGTCCACCCTTATGTCTCATCCAGCTGTGGGTCTAGATATGGTCAATCCAGGTTGCATCACAGCCCCTGAACGCATTGTGTAAGAATTTCTCTCCCTTTCACAGTGTTTGTTTCGTGGTTTTTTCAAAGTAATTTATTTTTATAATGGGGTTTAGCTGCTTTTCACTGCTGTGTTTATGCCGCTTTACACCCACTTGACACACTAACAGAGAGATATCAATACATAGGTTTTAAGATTATTACTAGTCAGATATATTCTTGTGCGGTGAATAGGGTGTGTTGAGTCCAGTTCTCTGAGAAAGGAGTAGGTCTTGTCTATTACATATTGGGTTTATGGAACGGTATCTGAGCTAATTTGAAACCCTTTTTTTATGTATCACCCCACCTCACCTTTCCCGTTAAGCAGCCATAGTGTGTTTTCTGCATGTGAGACTCTGTTCTGTTTTGTAATTCAGTTCAAGTGTAACGGTTTTTACATTCCCTCTATAAGTGATACCTTATGAGAAGTGTCCTTTTCTGTGTGACTTATTTCACTTAGAATCGTCGTACCTAAATCCACTCATCATGCTGCTACTAGCCTTATGACATTGATTTCATGGCTGAGTGATTTTCCATTGTACATAAGGACCACAACTTCTTTATCCATTTTTCTCTTTCCTGGGATATTTAAGGTGGAATGAAGTGGAGGTCCTTGTCAACAGAGCAGCCCTAAACTTTGGGGTGCTTGTGTCTTGCTGATTTTTCATTTTCCCAATTTATACCCCCATGAGTGGAAGTGCCCTATGCTCTCTAAGCTGTGTTTTTTAGATGTTTCAGGACTCACCGTAGACTTCTCCAGAGTGTCTGTTGGCAATTTACATCCCGCCCATCAGTGTAGCAAGGCTCCCATTTCTCCATGGCCTGTCCCGCATTTCTGGTTTTGACACTTTTTTCACCATGGCCCTTTTGACCGATGGGTAGCGAGTCTTCTTTGTAGCCCTGATTTGCCTTTCCAGGTTGCTTGGTTGGCCAAAAAGGGCGTATGCGTTTTTTCCTGAATATATTCAGGAAAAAACGCATACGCCCTTTTTGGCCAAGGGCATCATTGTCAACGTTTTGCCGCTTTTCATGTGCTTTAAAGGCGATTCGAATCTACCTCCTGAAATCTGTTTCCTGCAATTCTGCCTTGATTTCAAATCCTCTTCTTTGCCTTCCCTCAATATATTTGTGGACGAGAGTTATCATTTATAACTCTGCAGGTTTGTGAATTGCAGTGCCCTGAACCTCCATTTTACAACTCGCTTTTTTGGGAGCTGGCCGCAAAAGCGCATGATGGATTCCCGCCCTGTTCTTGTTCCGGGGGGCAGGCTGAGCCTGTGGTTAATTCTTCTTCCTGATGGGAAAATAGAGTGACCTGTGCCTGTGTCCACACCAAGAGCTAGTCTCTCATTGGTTCCCCGTCTTCCCGTTTATCCTCAGGACAAATTGCAACCTGTACGGAACAGGAGGTTAAAGGTGCTGATGCTCCAAGTAGGGAGATTGCTAGTAAAGCGGCTGGAATGGCGAACCCGGGCACAAGGAGATGAGAAATGAGGTGCGTTTTAGAAACCTTTCCCCATCACACGCTGTACCATCTTCTGGGTTTCTCATGCATGTTTTCGATGCAGGAAGATGCCCTTGAACCTGGAGATTTGGATCCCATGGGACGGGTACTACGCAGTATTACTTTAAAGGGTCTGCGTTTGCTCACCCAACCTCACCAAACCTCTCAGCCCCAAGAGTGTCCACCCTTATGTCTCATCCAGCTGTGGGTCTAGATATGGTCAATCCAGGTTGCATCACAGCCCTTGAACGCATTGTGTAAGAATTTCTCTCTCTTTCACTGTGTTTGTTTCATGGGTTTTTCAAAGTAATTTATTTTTATAATGGGGTTTAGCTGCTTTTCACTGCTGTGTTTATGCCGCTTTACACCCACTTGACACACTAACAGAGAGATATCAATACATAGGTTTTAAGATTATTCCTAGTCAGATATATTCTAGTGTGGTGAATAGGGCGTGTTGAGTCCAGTTCTCTGAGCAAGGAGTAGGTCTTGTCTATTACATATTGGGTTTATGGAACGGTATCTGAGCTAATTTGAAACCCTTGTTTTATGTATCACCCCACCTCACCTTTCCCGTTAAGCAGCCATAGTGTGTTTTCTGCATGTGTGACTCTGTTCTGTTTTGTAATTCAGTTCAAGTGTAACGGTTTTTACATTCCCTCTGTAAGTGATACCTTATGAGAAGTGTCCTTTTCTCTGTGACTTATTTCACTTAGAATCGTCGTACCTAAATCCACTCATCATGCTGCTACTAGCCTTATGACATTGATTTCGTGGCTGAGTGATATTCCATTGTACATAAGGACCACAACTTCTTTATCCATTTTTCTCTTTCCTGGGATATTTAAGGTGGAATGAAGTGGAGGTCCTTGTCAACAGAGCAGCCCTAAACTTTGGGGTGCTTGTGTCTTGCTGATTTTTCATTTTCCCAATTTATACCCCCATGAGTGGAAGTGCCCTATGCTCTCTAAGCTGTGTTTTTTAGATGTTTCAGGACTCACCGTACACTCCTCCAGAGTGGCTGTTGGTAATTTACATCCCGCCCATCAGTGTAGCAAGGCTCCCATTTCTCCATGGCCTGTCCTGCATTTCTGGTTTTGACAAGTTTTTCAGCATGGCCCTTTTGACCGATGGGTAGCGAGTCTTCTTTGTAGCCCTGATTTGCCTTTCCAGATTGCTTGGTTGGCCAAAAAGTGCGTATGCGTTTTTTCCTGAATATATTCAGGAAAAAACGCATATGCCCTTTTTGGCCAAGGGCATCATTGTCAACGTTTTGCCGCTTTTCTTGTGCTTTAAAGGCGATTCGAATCTACCTCCTGAAATCTGTTTCCTGCAATTCTGCCTTGATTTCAAATCCTCTTCTTTGCCTTCCCTCAATATATTTGTGGATGAGAGTTATCATTTATAACTCTGCAGGTTTGTGAATTGGAGTGCCCTGAACCTCCATTTTACAACTCGCTTTTTTGGGAGCTGGCCGCAAAAGCGCATGATGGATTCCCGCCCTGTTCTTGTTCCGGGGGGCAGGCTGAGCCTGTGGTTAATTCTTATTCCTGATGGGAAAATAGAGTGACCTGTGCCTGTCCCAAAACCAAGAGCTAGACTCTCATTGGTTCCCCGTCTTCCCGTTCATCCTCAGGACAAATTGCAACCTGTACGGAACAGGAGGTTAAAGGTGCTGATGCTCCAAGTAGGGAGATTGCTAGTAAAGCGGCTGGAATGGCGAACCCGGGCACAAGGAGATGAGAAATGAGGTGCGTTTTAGAAACCTTTCCCCATCACACGGTGTACCATCTTCTGGGTTTCTCATGCATGTTTTCGATGTAGGAAGATGCCCTTGAACCTGGAGATTTGGATCCCATGGGACGGGTACTACGCAGTATTACTTTAAAGGGTCTGCGTTTGCTCACCCAACCTCACCAAACCTCTCAGCCCCAAGAGTGTCCACCCTTATGTCTCATCCAGCTGTGGGTCTAGATATGGTCCATCTAGGTTGCATCACAGCCCTTGAATGCATTGTGTAAGAATTTCTCTCTCTTTCACTGTCTTTGTTTCATGGGTTTTTCAAAATAATTTATTTTTATAATGGGGTTTAGCTGCTTTTCACTGCTGTGTTTATGCCGCTTTACACCCACTTGACACACTAACAGAGAGATATCAATACATAGGTTTTAAGATTATTCCTAGTCAGATATATTCTCGTGCGGTGAATAGGGCGTGTTGAGTCCAGTTCTCTGAGCAAGGAGTAGGTCTTGTCTATTACATATTGGGTTTATGGAACGGTATCTGAGCTAATTTGAAACCCTTGTTTTATGTATCACCCCACCTCACCTTTCCCGTTAAGCAGCCATAGTGTGTTTTCTGCATGTGTGACTCTGTTCTGTTTTGTAATTCAGTTCAAGTGTAACGGTTTTTACATTCCCTCTATAAGTGATACCTTATGAGAAGTGTCCTTTTCTGTGTGACTTATTTCACTTAGAATCGTCGTACCTAAATCCACTCATCATGCTGCTACTAGCCTTATGACATTGATTTCATGGCTGAGTGATATTCCATTGTACATAAGGACCACAACTTCTTTATCCATTTTTCTCTTTCCTGGGATATTTAAGGTGGAAGGAAGTGGAGGTCCTTGTCAACAGAGCAGCCCTAAACTTTGGGGTGCTTGTGTCTTGCTGATTTTTCATTTTCCCAATTTATACCCCCATGAGTGGAAGTGCCCTATGCTGTCTAAACTGTGTTTTTTAGATGTTTCAGGACTCACCGTACACTTCTCCAGAGTGGCTGTTGGCAATTTACATCCCGCCCATCAGTGTAGCAAGGCTCCCATTTCTCCATGGCCTGTCCTGCATTTCTGGTTTTGACACGTTTTTCAGCATGGCCCTTTTGACCGATGGGTAGCGAGTCTTCTTTGTAGCCCTGATTTGCCTTTCCAGGTTGCTTGGTTGGCCAAAAAGGGCGTATGCGTTTTTTCCTGAATATATTCAGGAAAAAACGCATACGCCCTTTTTGGCCAAGGGCATCATTGTCAACGTTTTGCCGCTTTTCATGTGCTTTAAAGGCGATTCGAATCTACCTCCTGAAATCTGTTTCCTGCAATTCTGCCTTGATTTCAAATCCTCTGCTTTGCCTTCCCTCAATATATTTGTGGACGAGAGTTATCATTTATAACTCTGTAGGTTTGTGAATTGCAGTGCCCTGAACCTCCATTTTACAACTCGCTTTTTTGGGAGCTGGCCGCAAAAGCGCAGGATGGATTCACGCCCTGTTCTTGTTCCGGGGGGCAGGCTGAGCCTGTGGTTAATTCTTCTTCCTGATGGGAAAATAGAGTAACCTGTGCCTGTGTCCACACCAAAAGCTAGTCTCTCATTGGTTCCCCGTCTTCCCGTTCATCCTCAGGACAAATTGCAACCTGTACGGAACAGGAGGTTAAAGGTGCTGATGCTCCAAGTAGGGAGATTGCTAGTAAAGTGCCTGGAATGGGGAACCCGGGCACAAGGAGATGAGAAATGAGGTGCGTTTTAGAAACCTTTCCCCATCACACGGTGTACCATCTTCTGGGTTTCTCATGCATGTTTTCGATGCAGGAAGATGCCCTTGAACCTGGAGATTTGGGACCCATTGGACGGGTACCACGCAGTATTAATTTAAAGGGTCTGCGTTTGCTCACCCAACCTCACCAAACCTCTCAGCCCCAAGAGTGTCCACCGTTATGTCTCATCCAGCTGTGGGTCTAGATATGGTCAATCCAGGTTGCATCACAGCCCCTGAACGCATTGTGTAAGAATTTCTCTCCCTTTCACTGTGTTTGTTTCGTGGTTTTTTCAAAGTAATTTATTTTTATAATGGGGTTTAGCTGCTTTTCACTGCTGTGTTTATGCCGCTTTACACCCACTTGACACACTAACAGAGAGATATCAATACATAGGTTTTAAGATTATTACTAGTCAGATATATTCTTGTGCGGTGAATAGGGTGTGTTGAGTCCAGTTCTCTGAGAAAGGAGTAGGTCTTGTCTATTACATATTGGGTTTATGGAACGGTATCTGAGCTAATTTGAAACCCTTTTTTTACGTATCACCCCACCTCACCTTTCCCGTTAAGCAGCCATAGTGTGTTTTCTGCATGTGAGACTCTGTTCTGTTTTGTAATTCAGTTCAAGTGTAACGGTTTTTACATTCCCTCTATAAGTGATACCTTATGAGAAGTGTCCTTTTCTGTGTGACTTATTTCACTTAGAATCGTCGTACCTAAATCCACTCATCATGCTGCTACTAGCCTTATGACATTGATTTCATGGCTGAGTGATTTTCCATTGTACATAAGGACCACAACTTCTTTATCCATTTTTCTCTTTCCTGGGATATTTAAGGTGGAATGAAGTGGAGGTCCTTGTCAACAGAGCAGCCCTAAACTTTGGGGTGCTTGTGTCTTGCTGATTTTTCATTTTCCCAATTTATACCCCCATGAGTGGAAGTGCCCTATGCTCTCTAAGCTGTGTTTTTTAGATGTTTCAGGACTCACCGTAGACTTCTCCAGAGTGTCTGTTGGCAATTTACATCCCGCCCATCAGTGTAGCAAGGCTCCCATTTCTCCATGGCCTGTCCCGCATTTCTGGTTTTGACACTTTTTTCACCATGGCCCTTTTGACCGATGGGTAGCGAGTCTTCTTTGTAGCCCTGATTTGCCTTTCCAGGTTGCTTGGTTGGCCAAAAAGGGCGTATGCGTTTTTTCCTGAATATATTCAGGAAAAAACGCATACGCCCTTTTTGGCCAAGGGCATCATTGTCAACGTTTTGCCGCTTTTCATGTGCTTTAAAGGCGATTCGAATCTACCTCCTGAAATCTGTTTCCTGCAATTCTGCCTTGATTTCAAATCCTCTTCTTTGCCTTCCCTCAATATATTTGTGGACGAGAGTTATCATTTATAACTCTGCAGGTTTGTGAATTGCAGTGCCCTGAACCTCCATCTTACAACTCGCTTTTTTGGGAGCTGGCCGCAAAAGCGCATGATGGATTCCCGCCCTGTTCTTGTTCCGGGGGGCAGGCTGAGCCTGTGGTTAATTCTTATTCCTGATGGGAAAATAGAGTGACCTGTGCCTGTGTCCACACCAAGAGCTAGTCTCTCATTGGTTCCCCGTCTTCCCGTTTATCCTCAGGACAAATTGCAACCTGTACGGAACAGGAGGTTAAAGGTGCTGATGCTCCAAGTAGGGAGATTGCTAGTAAAGCGGCTGGAATGGCGAACCCGGGCACAAGGAGATGAGAAATGAGGTGCGTTTTAGAAACCTTTCCCCATCACACGCTGTACCATCTTCTGGGTTTCTCATGCATGTTTTCGATGCAGGAAGATGCCCTTGAACCTGGAGATTTGGATCCCATGGGACGGGTACTACGCAGTATTACTTTAAAGGGTCTGCGTTTGCTCACCCAACCTCACCAAACCTCTCAGCCCCAAGAGTGTCCACCCTTATGTCTCATCCAGCTGTGGGTCTAGATATGGTCAATCCAGGTTGCATCACAGCCCTTGAACGCATTGTGTAAGAATTTCTCTCTCTTTCACTGTGTTTGTTTCATGGGTTTTTCAAAGTAATTTATTTTTATAATGGGGTTTAGCTGCTTTTCACTGCTGTGTTTATGCCGCTTTACACCCACTTGACACACTAACAGAGAGATATCAATACATAGGTTTTAAGATTATTCCTAGTCAGATATATTCTCGTGCGGTGAATAGGGCGTGTTGAGTCCAGTTCTCTGAGCAAGGAGTAGGTCTTGTCTATTACATATTGGGTTTATGGAACGGTATCTGAGCTAATTTGAAACCCTTGTTTTATGTATCACCCCACCTCACCTTTCCCGTTAAGCAGCCATAGTGTGTTTTCTGCATGTGTGACTCTGTTCTGTTTTGTAATTCAGTTCAAGTGTAACGGTTTTTACATTCCCTCTATAAGTGATACCTTATGAGAAGTGTCCTTTTCTGTGTGACTTATTTCACTTAGAATCGTCGTACCTAAATCCACTCATCATGCTGCTACTAGCCTTATGACATTGATTTCATGGCTGAGTGATATTCCATTGTACATAAGGACCACAACTTCTTTATCCATTTTTCTCTTTCCTGGGATATTTAAGGTGGAAGGAAGTGGAGGTCCTTGTCAACAGAGCAGCCCTAAACTTTGGGGTGCTTGTGTCTTGCTGATTTTTCATTTTCCCAATTTATACCCCCATGAGTGGAAGTGCCCTATGCTGTCTAAACTGTGTTTTTTAGATGTTTCAGGACTCACCGTACACTTCTCCAGAGTGGCTGTTGGCAATTTACATCCCGCCCATCAGTGTAGCAAGGCTCCCATTTCTCCATGGCCTGTCCTGCATTTCTGGTTTTGACACGTTTTTCAGCATGGCCCTTTTGACCGATGGGTAGCGAGTCTTCTTTGTAGCCCTGATTTGCCTTTCCAGGTTGCTTGGTTGGCCAAAAAGGGCGTATGCGTTTTTTCCTGAATATATTCAGGAAAAAACGCATACGCCCTTTTTGGCCAAGGGCATCATTGTCAACGTTTTGCCGCTTTTCATGTGCTTTAAAGGCGATTCGAATCTACCTCCTGAAATCTGTTTCCTGCAATTCTGCCTTGATTTCAAATCCTCTGCTTTGCCTTCCCTCAATATATTTGTGGACGAGAGTTATCATTTATAACTCTGTAGGTTTGTGAATTGCAGTGCCCTGAACCTCCATTTTACAACTCGCTTTTTTGGGAGCTGGCCGCAAAAGCGCAGGATGGATTCACGCCCTGTTCTTGTTCCGGGGGGCAGGCTGAGCCTGTGGTTAATTCTTCTTCCTGATGGGAAAATAGAGTAACCTGTGCCTGTGTCCACACCAAAAGCTAGTCTCTCATTGGTTCCCCGTCTTCCCGTTCATCCTCAGGACAAATTGCAACCTGTACGGAACAGGAGGTTAAAGGTGCTGATGCTCCAAGTAGGGAGATTGCTAGTAAAGTGCCTGGAATGGGGAACCCGGGCACAAGGAGATGAGAAATGAGGTGCGTTTTAGAAACCTTTCCCCATCACACGGTGTACCATCTTCTGGGTTTCTCATGCATGTTTTCGATGCAGGAAGATGCCCTTGAACCTGGAGATTTGGGACCCATTGGACGGGTACCACGCAGTATTAATTTAAAGGGTCTGCGTTTGCTCACCCAACCTCACCAAACCTCTCAGCCCCAAGAGTGTCCACCGTTATGTCTCATCCAGCTGTGGGTCTAGATATGGTCAATCCAGGTTGCATCACAGCCCCTGAACGCATTGTGTAAGAATTTCTCTCCCTTTCACTGTGTTTGTTTCGTGGTTTTTTCAAAGTAATTTATTTTTATAATGGGGTTTAGCTGCTTTTCACTGCTGTGTTTATGCCGCTTTACACCCACTTGACACACTAACAGAGAGATATCAATACATAGGTTTTAAGATTATTACTAGTCAGATATATTCTTGTGCGGTGAATAGGGTGTGTTGAGTCCAGTTCTCTGAGAAAGGAGTAGGTCTTGTCTATTACATATTGGGTTTATGGAACGGTATCTGAGCTAATTTGAAACCCTTTTTTTACGTATCACCCCACCTCACCTTTCCCGTTAAGCAGCCATAGTGTGTTTTCTGCATGTGAGACTCTGTTCTGTTTTGTAATTCAGTTCAAGTGTAACGGTTTTTACATTCCCTCTATAAGTGATACCTTATGAGAAGTGTCCTTTTCTGTGTGACTTATTTCACTTAGAATCGTCGTACCTAAATCCACTCATCATGCTGCTACTAGCCTTATGACATTGATTTCATGGCTGAGTGATTTTCCATTGTACATAAGGACCACAACTTCTTTATCCATTTTTCTCTTTCCTGGGATATTTAAGGTGGAATGAAGTGGAGGTCCTTGTCAACAGAGCAGCCCTAAACTTTGGGGTGCTTGTGTCTTGCTGATTTTTCATTTTCCCAATTTATACCCCCATGAGTGGAAGTGCCCTATGCTCTCTAAGCTGTGTTTTTTAGATGTTTCAGGACTCACCGTAGACTTCTCCAGAGTGTCTGTTGGCAATTTACATCCCGCCCATCAGTGTAGCAAGGCTCCCATTTCTCCATGGCCTGTCCCGCATTTCTGGTTTTGACACTTTTTTCACCATGGCCCTTTTGACCGATGGGTAGCGAGTCTTCTTTGTAGCCCTGATTTGCCTTTCCAGGTTGCTTGGTTGGCCAAAAAGGGCGTATGCGTTTTTTCCTGAATATATTCAGGAAAAAACGCATACGCCCTTTTTGGCCAAGGGCATCATTGTCAACGTTTTGCCGCTTTTCATGTGCTTTAAAGGCGATTCGAATCTACCTCCTGAAATCTGTTTCCTGCAATTCTGCCTTGATTTCAAATCCTCTTCTTTGCCTTCCCTCAATATATTTGTGGACGAGAGTTATCATTTATAACTCTGCAGGTTTGTGAATTGCAGTGCCCTGAACCTCCATTTTACAACTCGCTTTTTTGGGAGCTGGCCGCAAAAGCGCATGATGGATTCCCGCCCTGTTCTTGTTCCGGGGGGCAGGCTGAGCCTGTGGTTAATTCTTCTTCCTGATGGGAAAATAGAGTGACCTGTGCCTGTGTCCACACCAAGAGCTAGTCTCTCATTGGTTCCCCGTCTTCCCGTTTATCCTCAGGACAAATTGCAACCTGTACGGAACAGGAGGTTAAAGGTGCTGATGCTCCAAGTAGGGAGATTGCTAGTAAAGCGGCTGGAATGGCGAACCCGGGCACAAGGAGATGAGAAATGAGGTGCGTTTTAGAAACCTTTCCCCATCACACGCTGTACCATCTTCTGGGTTTCTCATGCATGTTTTCGATGCAGGAAGATGCCCTTGAACCTGGAGATTTGGATCCCATGGGACGGGTACTACGCAGTATTACTTTAAAGGGTCTGCGTTTGCTCACCCAACCTCACCAAACCTCTCAGCCCCAAGAGTGTCCACCCTTATGTCTCATCCAGCTGTGGGTCTAGATATGGTCAATCCAGGTTGCATCACAGCCCTTGAACGCATTGTGTAAGAATTTCTCTCTCTTTCACTGTGTTTGTTTCATGGGTTTTTCAAAGTAATTTATTTTTATAATGGGGTTTAGCTGCTTTTCACTGCTGTGTTTATGCCGCTTTACACCCACTTGACACACTAACAGAGAGATATCAATACATAGGTTTTAAGATTATTCCTAGTCAGATATATTCTAGTGTGGTGAATAGGGCGTGTTGAGTCCAGTTCTCTGAGCAAGGAGTAGGTCTTGTCTATTACATATTGGGTTTATGGAACGGTATCTGAGCTAATTTGAAACCCTTGTTTTATGTATCACCCCACCTCACCTTTCCCGTTAAGCAGCCATAGTGTGTTTTCTGCATGTGTGACTCTGTTCTGTTTTGTAATTCAGTTCAAGTGTAACGGTTTTTACATTCCCTCTGTAAGTGATACCTTATGAGAAGTGTCCTTTTCTCTGTGACTTATTTCACTTAGAATCGTCGTACCTAAATCCACTCATCATGCTGCTACTAGCCTTATGACATTGATTTCGTGGCTGAGTGATATTCCATTGTACATAAGGACCACAACTTCTTTATCCATTTTTCTCTTTCCTGGGATATTTAAGGTGGAATGAAGTGGAGGTCCTTGTCAACAGAGCAGCCCTAAACTTTGGGGTGCTTGTGTCTTGCTGATTTTTCATTTTCCCAATTTATACCCCCATGAGTGGAAGTGCCCTATGCTCTCTAAGCTGTGTTTTTTAGATGTTTCAGGACTCACCGTACACTCCTCCAGAGTGGCTGTTGGTAATTTACATCCCGCCCATCAGTGTAGCAAGGCTCCCATTTCTCCATGGCCTGTCCTGCATTTCTGGTTTTGACAAGTTTTTCAGCATGGCCCTTTTGACCGATGGGTAGCGAGTCTTCTTTGTAGCCCTGATTTGCCTTTCCAGATTGCTTGGTTGGCCAAAAAGTGCGTATGCGTTTTTTCCTGAATATATTCAGGAAAAAACGCATATGCCCTTTTTGGCCAAGGGCATCATTGTCAACGTTTTGCCGCTTTTCATGTGCTTTAAAGGTGATTCGAATCTACCTCCTGAAATCTGTTTCCTGCAATTCTGCCTTGATTTCAAATCCTCTTCTTTGCCTTCCCTCAATATATTTGTGGACGAGAGTTATCATTTATAACTCTGCAGGTTTGTGAATTGCAGTGCCCTGAACCTCCATTTTACAACTCGCTTTTTTGGGAGCTGGCCGCAAAAGCGCATGATGGATTCCCGCCCTGTTCTTGTTCCGGGGGGCAGGCTGAGCCTGTGGTTAATTCTTATTCCTGATGGGAAAATAGAGTGACCTGTGCCTGTCCCAAAACCAAGAGCTAGACTCTCATTGGTTCCCCGTCTTCCCGTTCATCCTCAGGACAAATTGCAACCTGTACGGAACAGGAGGTTAAAGGTGCTGATGCTCCAAGTAGGGAGATTGCTAGTAAAGCGGCTGGAATGGCGAACCCGGGCACAAGGAGATGAGAAATGAGGTGCGTTTTAGAAACCTTTCCCCATCACACGGTGTACCATCTTCTGGGTTTCTCATGCATGTTTTCGATGCAGGAAGATGCCCTTGAACCTGGAGATTTGGATCCCATGGGACGGGTACTACGCAGTATTACTTTAAAGGGTCTGCGTTTGCTCACCCAACCTCACCAAACCTCTCAGCCCCAAGAGTGTCCACCCTTATGTCTCATCCAGCTGTGGGTCTAGATATGGTCAATCCAGGTTGCATCACAGCCCTTGAACGCATTGTGTAAGAATTTCTCTCTCTTTCACTGTGTTTGTTTCATGGGTTTTTCAAAGTAATTTATTTTTATAATGGGGTTTAGCTGCTTTTCACTGCTGTGTTTATGCCGCTTTACACCCACTTGACACACTAACAGAGAGATATCAATACATAGGTTTTAAGATTATTCCTAGTCAGATATATTCTAGTGTGGTGAATAGGGCGTGTTGAGTCCAGTTCTCTGAGCAAGGAGTAGGTCTTGTCTATTACATATTGGGTTTATGGAACGGTATCTGAGCTAATTTGAAACCCTTGTTTTATGTATCACCCCACCTCACCTTTCCCGTTAAGCAGCCATAGTGTGTTTTCTGCATGTGTGACTCTGTTCTGTTTTGTAATTCAGTTCAAGTGTAACGGTTTTTACATTCCCTCTGTAAGTGATACCTTATGAGAAGTGTCCTTTTCTCTGTGACTTATTTCACTTAGAATCGTCGTACCTAAATCCACTCATCATGCTGCTACTAGCCTTATGACATTGATTTCGTGGCTGAGTGATATTCCATTGTACATAAGGACCACAACTTCTTTATCCATTTTTCTCTTTCCTGGGATATTTAAGGTGGAATGAAGTGGAGGTCCTTGTCAACAGAGCAGCCCTAAACTTTGGGGTGCTTGTGTCTTGCTGATTTTTCATTTTCCCAATTTATACCCCCATGAGTGGAAGTGCCCTATGCTCTCTAAGCTGTGTTTTTTAGATGTTTCAGGACTCACCGTACACTCCTCCAGAGTGGCTGTTGGTAATTTACATCCCGCCCATCAGTGTAGCAAGGCTCCCATTTCTCCATGGCCTGTCCTGCATTTCTGGTTTTGACAAGTTTTTCAGCATGGCCCTTTTGACCGATGGGTAGCGAGTCTTCTTTGTAGCCCTGATTTGCCTTTCCAGATTGCTTGGTTGGCCAAAAAGTGCGTATGCGTTTTTTCCTGAATATATTCAGGAAAAAACGCATATGCCCTTTTTGGCCAAGGGCATCATTGTCAACGTTTTGCCGCTTTTCTTGTGCTTTAAAGGCGATTCGAATCTACCTCCTGAAATCTGTTTCCTGCAATTCTGCCTTGATTTCAAATCCTCTTCTTTGCCTTCCCTCAATATATTTGTGGACGAGAGTTATCATTTATAACTCTGCAGGTTTGTGAATTGCAGTGCCCTGAACCTCCATTTTACAACTCGCTTTTTTGGGAGCTGGCCGCAAAAGCGCATGATGGATTCCCGCCCTGTTCTTGTTCCGGGGGGCAGGCTGAGCCTGTGGTTAATTCTTATTCCTGATGGGAAAATAGAGTGACCTGTGCCTGTCCCAAAACCAAGAGCTAGACTCTCATTGGTTCCCCGTCTTCCCGTTCATCCTCAGGACAAATTGCAACCTGTACGGAACAGGAGGTTAAAGGTGCTGATGCTCCAAGTAGGGAGATTGCTAGTAAAGCGGCTGGAATGGCGAACCCGGGCACAAGGAGATGAGAAATGAGGTGCGTTTTAGAAACCTTTCCCCATCACACGGTGTACCATCTTCTGGGTTTCTCATGCATGTTTTCGATGTAGGAAGATGCCCTTGAACCTGGAGATTTGGATCCCATGGGACGGGTACTACGCAGTATTACTTTAAAGGGTCTGCGTTTGCTCACCCAACCTCACCAAACCTCTCAGCCCCAAGAGTGTCCACCCTTATGTCTCATCCAGCTGTGGGTCTAGATATGGTCCATCTAGGTTGCATCACAGCCCTTGAATGCATTGTGTAAGAATTTCTCTCTCTTTCACTGTCTTTGTTTCATGGGTTTTTCAAAATAATTTATTTTTATAATGGGGTTTAGCTGCTTTTCACTGCTGTGTTTATGCCGCTTTACACCCACTTGACACACTAACAGAGAGATATCAATACATAGGTTTTAAGATTATTCCTAGTCAGATATATTCTCGTGCGGTGAATAGGGCGTGTTGAGTCCAGTTCTCTGAGCAAGGAGTAGGTCTTGTCTATTACATATTGGGTTTATGGAACGGTATCTGAGCTAATTTGAAACCCTTGTTTTATGTATCACCCCACCTCACCTTTCCCGTTAAGCAGCCATAGTGTGTTTTCTGCATGTGTGACTCTGTTCTGTTTTGTAATTCAGTTCAAGTGTAACGGTTTTTACATTCCCTCTATAAGTGATACCTTATGAGAAGTGTCCTTTTCTGTGTGACTTATTTCACTTAGAATCGTCGTACCTAAATCCACTCATCATGCTGCTACTAGCCTTATGACATTGATTTCATGGCTGAGTGATATTCCATTGTACATAAGGACCACAACTTCTTTATCCATTTTTCTCTTTCCTGGGATATTTAAGGTGGAAGGAAGTGGAGGTCCTTGTCAACAGAGCAGCCCTAAACTTTGGGGTGCTTGTGTCTTGCTGATTTTTCATTTTCCCAATTTATACCCCCATGAGTGGAAGTGCCCTATGCTGTCTAAACTGTGTTTTTTAGATGTTTCAGGACTCACCGTACACTTCTCCAGAGTGGCTGTTGGCAATTTACATCCCGCCCATCAGTGTAGCAAGGCTCCCATTTCTCCATGGCCTGTCCTGCATTTCTGGTTTTGACACGTTTTTCAGCATGGCCCTTTTGACCGATGGGTAGCGAGTCTTCTTTGTAGCCCTGATTTGCCTTTCCAGGTTGCTTGGTTGGCCAAAAAGGGCGTATGCGTTTTTTCCTGAATATATTCAGGAAAAAACGCATACGCCCTTTTTGGCCAAGGGCATCATTGTCAACGTTTTGCCGCTTTTCATGTGCTTTAAAGGCGATTCGAATCTACCTCCTGAAATCTGTTTCCTGCAATTCTGCCTTGATTTCAAATCCTCTGCTTTGCCTTCCCTCAATATATTTGTGGACGAGAGTTATCATTTATAACTCTGTAGGTTTGTGAATTGCAGTGCCCTGAAGCTCCATTTTACAACTCGCTTTTTTGGGAGCTGGCCGCAAAAGCGCAGGATGGATTCACGCCCTGTTCTTGTTCCGGGGGGCAGGCTGAGCCTGTGGTTAATTCTTCTTCCTGATGGGAAATTAGAGTAACCTGTGCCTGTGTCCACACCAAAAGCTAGTCTCTCATTGGTTCCCCGTCTTCCCGTTCATCCTCAGGACAAATTGCAACCTGTACGGAACAGGAGGTTAAAGGTGCTGATGCTCCAAGTAGGGAGATTGCTAGTAAAGTGCCTGGAATGGGGAACCCGGGCACAAGGAGATGAGAAATGAGGTGCGTTTTAGAAACCTTTCCCCATCACACGGTGTACCATCTTCTGGGTTTCTCATGCATGTTTTCGATGCAGGAAGATGCCCTTGAACCTGGAGATTTGGGACCCATTGGACGGGTACCACGCAGTATTAATTTAAAGGGTCTGCGTTTGCTCACCCAACCTCACCAAACCTCTCAGCCCCAAGAGTGTCCACCGTTATGTCTCATCCAGCTGTGGGTCTAGATATGGTCAATCCAGGTTGCATCACAGCCCCTGAACGCATTGTGTAAGAATTTCTCTCCCTTTCACTGTGTTTGTTTCGTGGTTTTTTCAAAGTAATTTATTTTTATAATGGGGTTTAGCTGCTTTTCACTGCTGTGTTTATGCCGCTTTACACCCACTTGACACACTAACAGAGAGATATCAATACATAGGTTTTAAGATTATTACTAGTCAGATATATTCTTGTGCGGTGAATAGGGTGTGTTGAGTCCAGTTCTCTGAGAAAGGAGTAGGTCTTGTCTATTACATATTGGGTTTATGGAACGGTATCTGAGCTAATTTGAAACCCTTTTTTTACGTATCACCCCACCTCACCTTTCCCGTTAAGCAGCCATAGTGTGTTTTCTGCATGTGAGACTCTGTTCTGTTTTGTAATTCAGTTCAAGTGTAACGGTTTTTACATTCCCTCTATAAGTGATACCTTATGAGAAGTGTCCTTTTCTGTGTGACTTATTTCACTTAGAATCGTCGTACCTAAATCCACTCATCATGCTGCTACTAGCCTTATGACATTGATTTCATGGCTGAGTGATTTTCCATTGTACATAAGGACCACAACTTCTTTATCCATTTTTCTCTTTCCTGGGATATTTAAGGTGGAATGAAGTGGAGGTCCTTGTCAACAGAGCAGCCCTAAACTTTGGGGTGCTTGTGTCTTGCTGATTTTTCATTTTCCCAATTTATACCCCCATGAGTGGAAGTGCCCTATGCTCTCTAAGCTGTGTTTTTTAGATGTTTCAGGACTCACCGTAGACTTCTCCAGAGTGTCTGTTGGCAATTTACATCCCGCCCATCAGTGTAGCAAGGCTCCCATTTCTCCATGGCCTGTCCCGCATTTCTGGTTTTGACACTTTTTTCACCATGGCCCTTTTGACCGATGGGTAGCGAGTCTTCTTTGTAGCCCTGATTTGCCTTTCCAGGTTGCTTGGTTGGCCAAAAAGGGCGTATGCGTTTTTTCCTGAATATATTCAGGAAAAAACGCATACGCCCTTTTTGGCCAAGGGCATCATTGTCAACGTTTTGCCGCTTTTCATGTGCTTTAAAGGCGATTCGAATCTACCTCCTGAAATCTGTTTCCTGCAATTCTGCCTTGATTTCAAATCCTCTTCTTTGCCTTCCCTCAATATATTTGTGGACGAGAGTTATCATTTATAACTCTGCAGGTTTGTGAATTGCAGTGCCCTGAACCTCCATTTTACAACTCGCTTTTTTGGGAGCTGGCCGCAAAAGCGCATGATGGATTCCCGCCCTGTTCTTGTTCCGGGGGGCAGGCTGAGCCTGTGGTTAATTCTTCTTCCTGATGGGAAAATAGAGTGACCTGTGCCTGTGTCCACACCAAGAGCTAGTCTCTCATTGGTTCCCCGTCTTCCCGTTTATCCTCAGGACAAATTGCAACCTGTACGGAACAGGAGGTTAAAGGTGCTGATGCTCCAAGTAGGGAGATTGCTAGTAAAGCGGCTGGAATGGCGAACCCGGGCACAAGGAGATGAGAAATGAGGTGCGTTTTAGAAACCTTTCCCCATCACACGCTGTACCATCTTCTGGGTTTCTCATGCATGTTTTCGATGCAGGAAGATGCCCTTGAACCTGGAGATTTGGATCCCATGGGACGGGTACTACGCAGTATTACTTTAAAGGGTCTGCGTTTGCTCACCCAACCTCACCAAACCTCTCAGCCCCAAGAGTGTCCACCCTTATGTCTCATCCAGCTGTGGGTCTAGATATGGTCAATCCAGGTTGCATCACAGCCCTTGAACGCATTGTGTAAGAATTTCTCTCTCTTTCACTGTGTTTGTTTCATGGGTTTTTCAAAGTAATTTATTTTTATAATGGGGTTTAGCTGCTTTTCACTGCTGTGTTTATGCCGCTTTACACCCACTTGACACACTAACAGAGAGATATCAATACATAGGTTTTAAGATTATTCCTAGTCAGATATATTCTCGTGCGGTGAATAGGGCGTGTTGAGTCCAGTTCTCTGAGCAAGGAGTAGGTCTTGTCTATTACATATTGGGTTTATGGAACGGTATCTGAGCTAATTTGAAACCCTTGTTTTATGTATCACCCCACCTCACCTTTCCCGTTAAGCAGCCATAGTGTGTTTTCTGCATGTGTGACTCTGTTCTGTTTTGTAATTCAGTTCAAGTGTAACGGTTTTTACATTCCCTCTGTAAGTGATACCTTATGAGAAGTGTCCTTTTCTCTGTGACTTATTTCACTTAGAATCGTCGTACCTAAATCCACTCATCATGCTGCTACTAGCCTTATGACATTGATTTCGTGGCTGAGTGATATTCCATTGTACATAAGGACCACAACTTCTTTATCCATTTTTCTCTTTCCTGGGATATTTAAGGTGGAATGAAGTGGAGGTCCTTGTCAACAGAGCAGCCCTAAACTTTGGGGTGCTTGTGTCTTGCTGATTTTTCATTTTCCCAATTTATACCCCCATGAGTGGAAGTGCCCTATGCTCTCTAAGCTGTGTTTTTTAGATGTTTCAGGACTCACCGTACACTCCTCCAGAGTGGCTGTTGGTAATTTACATCCCGCCCATCAGTGTAGCAAGGCTCCCATTTCTCCATGGCCTGTCCTGCATTTCTGGTTTTGACAAGTTTTTCAGCATGGCCCTTTTGACCGATGGGTAGCGAGTCTTCTTTGTAGCCCTGATTTGCCTTTCCAGATTGCTTGGTTGGCCAAAAAGGGCGTATGCGTTTTTTCCTGAATATATTCAGGAAAAAACGCATATGCCCTTTTTGGCCAAGGGCATCATTGTCAACGTTTTGCCGCTTTTCATGTGCTTTAAAGGCGATTCGAATCTACCTCCTGAAATCTGTTTCCTGCAATTCTGCCTTGATTTCAAATCCTCTTCTTTGCCTTCCCTCAATATATTTGTGGACGAGAGTTATCATTTATAACTCTGCAGGTTTGTGAATTGCAGTGCCCTGAACCTCCATTTTACAACTCGCTTTTTTGGGAGCTGGCCGCAAAAGCGCATGATGGATTCCCGCCCTGTTCTTGTTCCGGGGGGCAGGCTGAGCCTGTGGTTAATTCTTATTCCTGATGGGAAAATAGAGTGACCTGTGCCTGTCCCAAAACCAAGAGCTAGACTCTCATTGGTTCCCCGTCTTCCCGTTCATCCTCAGGACAAATTGCAACCTGTACGGAACAGGAGGTTAAAGGTGCTGATGCTCCAAGTAGGGAGATTGCTAGTAAAGCGGCTGGAATGGCGAACCCGGGCACAAGGAGATGAGAAATGAGGTGCGTTTTAGAAACCTTTCCCCATCACACGGTGTACCATCTTCTGGGTTTCTCATGCATGTTTTCGATGTAGGAAGATGCCCTTGAACCTGGAGATTTGGATCCCATGGGACGGGTACTACGCAGTATTACTTTAAAGGGTCTGCGTTTGCTCACCCAACCTCACCAAACCTCTCAGCCCCAAGAGTGTCCACCCTTATGTCTCATCCAGCTGTGGGTCTAGATATGGTCCATCTAGGTTGCATCACAGCCCTTGAATGCATTGTGTAAGAATTTCTCTCTCTTTCACTGTCTTTGTTTCATGGGTTTTTCAAAATAATTTATTTTTATAATGGGGTTTAGCTGCTTTTCACTGCTGTGTTTATGCCGCTTTACACCCACTTGACACACTAACAGAGAGATATCAATACATAGGTTTTAAGATTATTCCTAGTCAGATATATTCTCGTGCGGTGAATAGGGCGTGTTGAGTCCAGTTCTCTGAGCAAGGAGTAGGTCTTGTCTATTACATATTGGGTTTATGGAACGGTATCTGAGCTAATTTGAAACCCTTGTTTTATGTATCACCCCACCTCACCTTTCCCGTTAAGCAGCCATAGTGTGTTTTCTGCATGTGTGACTCTGTTCTGTTTTGTAATTCAGTTCAAGTGTAACGGTTTTTACATTCCCTCTATAAGTGATACCTTATGAGAAGTGTCCTTTTCTGTGTGACTTATTTCACTTAGAATCGTCGTACCTAAATCCACTCATCATGCTGCTACTAGCCTTATGACATTGATTTCATGGCTGAGTGATATTCCATTGTACATAAGGACCACAACTTCTTTATCCATTTTTCTCTTTCCTGGGATATTTAAGGTGGAAGGAAGTGGAGGTCCTTGTCAACAGAGCAGCCCTAAACTTTGGGGTGCTTGTGTCTTGCTGATTTTTCATTTTCCCAATTTATACCCCCATGAGTGGAAGTGCCCTATGCTGTCTAAACTGTGTTTTTTAGATGTTTCAGGACTCACCGTACACTTCTCCAGAGTGGCTGTTGGCAATTTACATCCCGCCCATCAGTGTAGCAAGGCTCCCATTTCTCCATGGCCTGTCCTGCATTTCTGGTTTTGACAAGTTTTTCAGCATGGCCCTTTTGACCGATGGGTAGCGAGTCTTCTTTGTAGCCCTGATTTGCCTTTCCAGGTTGCTTGGTTGGCCAAAAAGGGCGTATGCGTTTTTTCCTGAATATATTCAGGAAAAAACGCATACGCCCTTTTTGGCCAAGGGCATCATTGTCAACGTTTTGCCGCTTTTCATGTGCTTTAAAGGCGATTCGAATCTACCTCCTGAAATCTGTTTCCTGCAATTCTGCCTTGATTTCAAATCCTCTGCTTTGCCTTCCCTCAATATATTTGTGGACGAGAGTTATCATTTATAACTCTGTAGGTTTGTGAATTGCAGTGCCCTGAAGCTCCATTTTACAACTCGCTTTTTTGGAAGCTGGCCGCAAAAGCGCAGGATGGATTCACGCCCTGTTCTTGTTCCGGGGGGCAGGCTGAGCCTGTGGTTAATTCTTCTTCCTGATGGGAAAATAGAGTAACCTGTGCCTGTGTCCACACCAAAAGCTAGTCTCTCATTGGTTCCCCGTCTTCCCGTTCATCCTCAGGACAAATTGCAACCTGTACGGAACAGGAGGTTAAAGGTGCTGATGCTCCAAGTAGGGAGATTGCTAGTAAAGTGCCTGGAATGGGGAACCCGGGCACAAGGAGATGAGAAATGAGGTGCGTTTCCGAAACCTTTCCCCATCACACGGTGTACCATCTTCTGGGTTTCTCATGCATGTTTTCGATGCAGGAAGATGCCCTTGAACCTGGAGATTTGGGACTCATTGGACGGGTACCACGCAGTATTAATTTAAAGGGTCTGCGTTTGCTCACCCAACCTCACCAAACCTCTCAGCCCCAAGAGTGTCCACCGTTATGTCTCATCCAGCTGTGGGTCTAGATATGGTCAATCCAGGTTGCATCACAGCCCCTGAACGCATTGTGTAAGAATTTCTCTCTCTTTCACTGTCTTTGTTTCATGGGTTTGTAAAAGTAATTTATTTTTATAATGGGGTTTAGCTGCTTTTCACTGCTGTGTTTATGCCGCTTTACACCCACTTGACACACTAATAGAGAGTTATCAATACATAGGTTTTAAGATTATTACTAGTCAGATATATTCTTGTGCGTTGAATAGGGCGTGTTGAGTCCAGTTCTCTGAGCAAGGAGTAGGTCTTGTCTATTACATATTGGGTTTATGGAACGGTATCTGAGCTAATTTGAAACCCTTGTTTTATGTATCACCCCACCTCACCTTTCCCGTTAAGCAGCCATAGTGTGTTTACTGCATGTGTGACTCTGTTCTGTTTTGTAATTCAGTTCAAGTGTAACGGTTTTTACATTCCCTCTATAAGTGATACCTTATGAGAAGTGTCCTTTTCTGTGTGACTTATTTCACTTAGAATCGTCGTACCTAAATCCACTCATCATGCTGCTACTAGCCTTAGGACATTGATTTCATGGCTGAGTGATATTCCATTGTACATAAGGACCACAACTTCTTTATCCATTTTTCTCTTTCCTGGGATATTTAAGGTGGAATGAAGTGGAGGTCCTTGTCAACAGAGCAGCCCTAAACTTTGGGGTGCTTGTGTCTTGCTGATTTTTCATTTTCCCAATTTATACCCCCATGAGTGGAAGTGCCCTATACTCTCTAAGCTGTGTTTTTTAGATGTTTCAGGACTCACCGTACACTCCTCCAGAGTGGCTGTTGGCAATTTACATCCCGCCCATCAGTGTAGCAAGGCTCCCATTTCTCCATGGCCTGTCCTGCATTTCTGGTTTTGACACGTTTTTCAGCATGGCCCTTTTGACCGATGGGTAGCGAGTCTTCTTTGTAGCGCTGATTTGCCTTTCTAGATTGCTTGGTTGGCCAAAAAGTGCGTATGCGTTTTTTCCTGAATATATTCAGGAAAAAACGCATATGCCCTTTTTGGCCAAGGGCATCATTGTCAACGTTTTGCCGCTTTTCATGTGCTTTAAAGGCGATTCGAATCTACCTCCTGAAATCTGTTTCCTGCAATTCTGCCTTGATTTCAAATCCTCTTCTTTGCCTTCCCTCAATATATTTGTGGACGAGAGTTATCATTTATAACTCTGCAGGTTTGTGAATTGCAGTGCCCTGAACCTCCATTTTACAACTCGCTTTTTTGGGATCTGGCCGCAAAAGCGCATGATGGATTCACGCCCTGTTCTTGTTCCGGGGGGCAGGCTGAGCCTGTGGTTAATTCTTCTTCATGATGGGAAAATAGAGTGACCTGTGCCTGTGTCCACACCAAGAGCTAGTCTCTCATTGGTTCCCCATCTTCCCGTTCATCCTCAGGACAAATTGCAACCTGTACGGAACAGGAGGTTAAAGGTGCTGATGCTCCAAGTAGGGAGATTGCTAGTAAAGTGGCTGGAATGGGGAACCCGGGCACAAGGGGATGAGAAATGAGGTTCGTTTTAGAAACCTTTCCCCATCACATGGTGTACCATCTTCTGGGTTTCTCATGCATGTTTTCGATGCAGGAAGATGCCCTTGAACCTGGAGATTTGGGACCCATGCGATGGGTACCACGCAGTATTACTTTAAAGGGTCTGCGTTTGCTCACCCAACCTCACCAAACCTCTCAGCCCCAAGAGTGTCCACCCTTATGTCTCATCCAGCTGTGGGTCTAGATATGGTCAATCCAGGTTGCATCACAGCCCCTGAACGCATTGTGTAAGAATTTCGCTCTCTTTCACTGTCTTTGTTTCATGGGTTTTTCAAAGTAATTTATTTTTATAATGGGGTTTAGCTGCTTTTCACTGCTGTGTTTATGCCGCTTTACACCCACTTGACACACTAACAGAGAGATATCAGTACATAGGTTTTAAGATTATTACTAGTCAGATATATTCTTGTGCGGTGAATAGGGCGTGTTGAGTCCAGTTCTCTGAGCAAGGAGTAGGTCTTGTCTATTACATATTGGGTTTATGGAACGGTATCTGAGCTAATGTGAACCCCTTGTTTTATGTATCACCCCACCTCACCTTTCCCGTTAAGCAGCCATAGTTTGTTTTCTGCATGTGTGCCTCTCTTCTGTTTTGTAATTCAGTTCAAGTGTAACGGTTTTTACATTCCCTCTATCAGTGATACCTTATGAGAAGTGTCCTTTTCTGTGTGACTTATTTCACTTAGAATCGTCGTACCTAAATCCACTCATCATGCTGCTACTAGCCTTATGACATTGATTTCATGGCTGAGTGATATTCCATTGTACATAAGGACCACAACTTCTTTATCCATTTTTCTCTTTCCTGGGATATTGAAGGTGGAACGAAGTGGAGGTCCTTGTCAACAGAGCAGCCCTAAACTTTGGGGTGCTTGTGTCTTGCTGATTTTTCATTTTCCCAATTTATACCCCCATGAGTGGAAGTGCCCTATGCTCTCTAAGCTGTGTTTTTTAGATGTTTCAGGACTCACCGTTCACTTCTCCAGAGTGGCTGTTGGCAATTTACATCCCGCCCATCAGTGTAGCAAGGCTCCCATTTCTCCATGGCCTGTCTTGCATTTCTGGTTTTGACACTTTTTTCAGCATGGGCCTTTTGACCGATGGGAAGCGAGACTTTTTGTAGCGCTGATTTGTCTTTCCAGGTTGCTTGGTTGGCCAAAAAGGGCGTATGCGTTTTTTCCTGAATATATTCAGGAAAAAACGCATACGCCCTTTTTGGCCAAGGGCATCATTGTCAACGTTTTACCGCTTTTCATGTGCTTTAAAGGCGATTCGAATCTACCTCCTGAAATCTGTTCCCTGCAATTCTGCCTTGATTTCAAATCCTCTTCTTTGCCTTCCCTCAATATATTTGTGGACGAGAGTTATCATTTATAACTCTGCAGGTTTGTGAATTGCAGTGCCCTGAAGCTCCATTTTACAACTCGCTTTTTTGGGAGCTGGCCGCAAAAGCGCAGGATGGCTTCAGGCCCTGTTCTGGTTCCAGGGGGCAGGCTGAGCCTGTGGTTAATTCTTCTTCCTGATGGGAAAATAGAGTGACCTGTGCCTGTCCCAACACCAAGAGCTAGTCTCTCATTGGTTCCACGTCTTCCCGTTCATCCTCAGGACAAATAGCAACCTGTACGGAACAGGAGGTTAAAGGTGCTGATGCTCCAAGTAGGGAGATTGCTAGTAGAGCGGCTGGAATGGCGAACCCGGGCACAAGGAGATGAGAAATGAGGTGCGTTTTAGGAACCTTTCCCCATCACACGGTGTACCATCTTTTTGTTTTCTCATGCATGTTTTCGATGTAGGAAGATGCCCTTGAACCTGGAGATTTCGGACCCATGCGATGGGTACCACGCAGTATTACTTTAAAGGGTCTGCGTTTGCTCACCCAACCTCACCAAACCTCTCAGCCCCAAGAGTGTCCACCCTTATGTCTCATCCAGCTGTGGGTCTAGATATGGTCAATCCAGGTTGCATCACAGCCCCTGAACGCATTGTGTAAGAATTTCGCTCTCTTTCACTGTCTTTGTTTCATGGGTTTTTCAAAGTAATTTATTTTTATAATGGGGTTTAGCTGCTTTTCACTGCTGTGTTTATGCCGCTTTACAGCCACTTGACACACTAACAGAGAGATATCAGTACATAGGTTTTAAGATTATTACTAGTCAGATATATTCTTGTGCGGTGAATAGGGCGTGTTGAGTCCAGTTCTCTGAGCAAGGAGTAGGTCTTGTCTATTACATATTGGGTTTATGGAACGGTATCTGAGCTAATTTGAAACCCTTGTTTTATGTATCACCCCACCTCACCTTTCCCGTTAAGCAGCCATAGTTTGTTTTCTGCATGTGTGCCTCTCTTCTGTTTTGTAATTCAGTTCAAGTGTAACGGTTTTTACATTCCCTCTATCAGTGATACCTTATGAGAAGTGTCCTTTTCTGTGTGACTTATTTCACTTAGAATCGTCGTACCTAAATCCACTCATCATGCTGCTACTAGCCTTATGACATTGATTTCATGGCTGAGTGATATTCCATTGTACATAAGGACCACAACTTCTTTATCCATTTTTCTCTTTCCTGGGATATTGAAGGTGGAACGAAGTGGAGGTCCTTGTCAACAGAGCAGCCCTAAACTTTGGGGTGCTTGTGTCTTGCTGATTTTTCATTTTCCCAATTTATACCCCCATGAGTGGAAGTGCCCTGTGCTCTCTAAGCTGTGTTTTTTAGATGTTTCAGGACTCACCGTTCACTTCTCCAGAGTGGCTGTTGGCAATTTACATCCCGCCCATCAGTGTAGCAAGGCTCCCATTTCTCCATGGCCTGTCTTGCATTTCTGGTTTTGACACTTTTTTCAGCATGGGCCTTTTGACCGATGGGAAGCGAGACTTTTTGTAGCGCTGATTTGTCTTTCCAGGTTGCTTGGTTGGCCAAAAAGGGCGTATGCGTTTTTTCCTGAATATATTCAGGAAAAAACGCATACGCCCTTTTTGGCCAAGGGCATCATTGTCAACGTTTTACCGCTTTTCATGTGCTTTAAAGGCGATTCGAATCTACCTCCTGAAATCTGTTCCCTGCAATTCTGCCTTGATTTCAAATCCTCTTCTTTGCCTTCCCTCAATATATTTGTGGACGAGAGTTATCATTTATAACTCTGCAGGTTTGTGAATTGCAGTGCCCTGAAGCTCCATTTTACAACTCGCTTTTTTGGGAGCTGGCCGCAAAAGCGCAGGATGGCTTCAGGCCCTGTTCTGGTTCCAGGGGGCAGGCTGAGCCTGTGGTTAATTCTTCTTCCTGATGGGAAAATAGAGTGACCTGTGCCTGTCCCAACACCAAGAGCTAGTCTCTCATTGGTTCCACGTCTTCCCGTTCATCCTCAGGACAAATAGCAACCTGTACGGAACAGGAGGTTAAAGGTGCTGATGCTCCAAGTAGGGAGATTGCTAGTAGAGCGGCTGGAATGGCGAACCCGGGCACAAGGAGATGAGAAATGAGGTGCGTTTTAGAAACCTTTCCCCATCACACGGTGTACCATCTTTTTGTTTTCTCATGCATGTTTTCGATGTAGGAAGATGCCCTTGAACCTGGAGATTTGGGACCCATGGGACGGGTACCATGCAGTATTACTTTAAAGGGTCTGCGTTTGCTCACCCCACCTCACCAAACCTCTCAGCCCCAAGAGTGTCCACCCTTATGTTTCATCCAGCTGTGGGTCTAGATATGGTCAATCCAGGTTGCATCACAGCACCTGAACGCATTTTGTAAGAATTTCTCTCTCTTTCACTGTCTTTGTTTCATGGGTTTTTCAAAGTAATTTATTTTTATAATGGGGTTTACCTGCTTTTCACTGCTGTGTTTATGCCGCTTTACACCCACTTGACACACTAACAGAGAGATATCAATACATAGGTTTTAAGATTATTACTAGTCAGATATATTCTTGTGCGGTGAATAGGGCGTGTTGAGTCCAGTTCTCTGAGCAAGGAGTAGGTCTTGTCTATTACATATTGGGTTTATGGAAAGGTATCTGAGCTAATTTGAAACCCTTGTTTTATGTATCACCCCACCTCATCTTTCCCGTTAAGCAGCCATAGTGTGTTTTCTGCATGTGAGACTCTGTTCTGTTTTGTAATTCAGTTCAAGTGTAACGGTTTTTACATTCCCTCTATAAGTGATACCTTATGAGAAGTGTCCTTTTCTGTGTGACTTATTTCACTTAGAATCGTCGTACCTAAATCCACTCATCATGCTGCTACTAGCCTTATGACATTGATTTCATGGCTGAGTGATTTTCCTTTGTACATAAGGACCACAACTTCTTTTTCCATTTTTCTCTTTCCTGGGATATTTAAGGTGGAATGAAGTGGAGGTCCTTTTCAACAGAGCAGACCTAAACTTTGGGGTGCTTGTGTCTTGCTGATTTTTCATTTTCCCAATTTATACCCCCATGAGTGGAAGTGCCCTATGCTCTCTAAGCTGTGTTTTTTAGATGTTTCAGGACTCACCGTAGACTTCTCCAGAGTGTCTGTTGGCAATTTACATCCCGCCCATCAGTGTAGCAAGGCTCCCATTTCTCCATGGCCTGTCCCGCATTTCTGGTTTTGACACTTTTTTCACCATGGCCCTTTTGACCGATGGGTAGCGAGTCTTCTTTGTAGCCCTGATTTGCCTTTCCAGGTTGCTTGGTTGGCCAAAAAGGGCGTATGCGTTTTTTCCTGAATATATTCAGGAAAAAACGCATACGCCCTTTTTGGCCAAGGGAATCATTGTCTACGTTTTCCCGCTTTTCATGTGCTTTAAAGGCGATTCGAATCTACCTCCTGAAATCTGTTTCCTGCAATTCTGCCTTGATTTCAAAACCTCTTCTTTGCCTTCCCTCAATATATTTGTGGACGAGAGTTATCATTTATAACTCTGCAGGTCTGTGATTTTCAGTGCCCTGAAGCTCCATTTTACAACTCGCTTTTTTGGGAGCTGGCCACAAAAGCGCATGATGGATTCACGCCCTGTTCTTGTTCCGGGGGGAAGGCTGAGCCTGTGGTTAATTCTTCTTCCTGATGGGAAAATAGAGTGACCTGTGCCTGTGTCCACACCAAGAGCTAGTCTCTCATTGGTTCCCCGTCTTCCCGTTCATCCTCAGGACAAATTGCAACCTGTATGGAACAGGAGGTTAAAGGTGCAGATGCTCCAAGTAGGGAGATTGCTAGTAAAGCGGCTGGAATGGCGAACCCGGGCACAAGGAGATGAGAAATGAGGTGCGTTTTAGAAACCTTTCCCCATCACACGCTGTACCATCCTCTGGGTTTCTCATGCATGTTTTCGATGTAGGAAGATGCCCTTGAACCTGGAGATTTGGATCCCATGGGTCGGGTACTACGCAGTATTACTTTAAAGGGTCTGCGTTTGCTCACCCAACCTCACCAAACCTCTCAGCCGCAAGAGTGTCCACCCTTATGTCTCATCCAGCTGTGGGTCTAGATATGGTCAATCCAGGTTGCATCACAGCCCCTGAACGCATTGTGTAAGAATTTCTCTCCCTTTCACTGTGTTTGTTTCGTGGTTTTTTCAAAGTAATTTATTTTTATAATGGGGTTTAGCTGCTTTTCACTGCTGTGTTTATGCCGCTTTACACCCACTTGACACACTAACAGAGAGATATCAATACATAGGTTTTAAGATTATTACTAGTCAGATATATTCTTGTGCGGTGAATAGGGTGTGTTGAGTCCAGTTCTCTGAGAAAGGAGTAGGTCTTGTCTATTACATATTGGGTTTATGGAACGGTATCTGAGCTAATTTGAAACCCTTTTTTTATGTATCACCCCACCTCACCTTTCCCGTTAAGCAGCCATAGTGTGTTTTCTGCATGTGAGACTCTGTTCTGTTTTGTAATTCAGTTCAAGTGTAACGGTTTTTACATTCCCTCTATAAGTGATACCTTATGAGAAGTGTCCTTTTCTGTGTGACTTATTTCACTTAGAATCGTCGTACCTAAATCCACTCATCATGCTGCTACTAGCCTTATGACATTGATTTCATGGCTGAGTGATTTTCCATTGTACATAAGGACCACAACTTCTTTATCCATTTTTCTCTTTCCTGGGATATTTAAGGTGGAATGAAGTGGAGGTCCTTGTCAACAGAGCAGCCCTAAACTTTGGGGTGCTTGTGTCTTGCTGATTTTTCATTTTCCCAATTTATACCCCCATGAGTGGAAGTGCCCTATGCTCTCTAAGCTGTGTTTTTTAGATGTTTCAGGACTCACCGTAGACTTCTCCAGAGTGTCTGTTGGCAATTTACATCCCGCCCATCAGTGTAGCAAGGCTCCCATTTCTCCATGGCCTGTCCCGCATTTCTGGTTTTGACACTTTTTTCACCATGGCCCTTTTGACCGATGGGTAGCGAGTCTTCTTTGTAGCCCTGATTTGCCTTTCCAGGTTGCTTGGTTGGCCAAAAAGGGCGTATGCGTTTTTTCCTGAATATATTCAGGAAAAAACGCATACGCCCTTTTTGGCCAAGGGCATCATTGTCAACGTTTTGCCGCTTTTCATGTGCTTTAAAGGCGATTCGAATCTACCTCCTGAAATCTGTTTCCTGCAATTCTGCCTTGATTTCAAATCCTCTTCTTTGCCTTCCCTCAATATATTTGTGGACGAGAGTTATCATTTATAACTCTGCAGGTTTGTGAATTGCAGTGCCCTGAACCTCCATTTTACAACTCGCTTTTTTGGGAGCTGGCCGCAAAAGCGCATGATGGATTCCCGCCCTGTTCTTGTTCCGGGGGGCAGGCTGAGCCTGTGGTTAATTCTTCTTCCTGATGGGAAAATAGAGTGACCTGTGCCTGTGTCCACACCAAGAGCTAGTCTCTCATTGGTTCCCCGTCTTCCCGTTTATCCTCAGGACAAATTGCAACCTGTACGGAACAGGAGGTTAAAGGTGCTGATGCTCCAAGTAGGGAGATTGCTAGTAAAGCGGCTGGAATGGCGAACCCGGGCACAAGGAGATGAGAAATGAGGTGCGTTTTAGAAACCTTTCCCCATCACACGCTGTACCATCTTCTGGGTTTCTCATGCATGTTTTCGATGCAGGAAGATGCCCTTGAACCTGGAGATTTGGATCCCATGGGACGGGTACTACGCAGTATTACTTTAAAGGGTCTGCGTTTGCTCACCCAACCTCACCAAACCTCTCAGCCCCAAGAGTGTCCACCCTTATGTCTCATCCAGCTGTGGGTCTAGATATGGTCAATCCAGGTTGCATCACAGCCCTTGAACGCATTGTGTAAGAATTTCTCTCTCTTTCACTGTGTTTGTTTCATGGGTTTTTCAAAGTAATTTATTTTTATAATGGGGTTTAGCTGCTTTTCACTGCTGTGTTTATGCCGCTTTACACCCACTTGACACACTAACAGAGAGATATCAATACATAGGTTTTAAGATTATTCCTAGTCAGATATATTCTAGTGTGGTGAATAGGGCGTGTTGAGTCCAGTTCTCTGAGCAAGGAGTAGGTCTTGTCTATTACATATTGGGTTTATGGAACGGTATCTGAGCTAATTTGAAACCCTTGTTTTATGTATCACCCCACCTCACCTTTCCCGTTAAGCAGCCATAGTGTGTTTTCTGCATGTGTGACTCTGTTCTGTTTTGTAATTCAGTTCAAGTGTAACGGTTTTTACATTCCCTCTGTAAGTGATACCTTATGAGAAGTGTCCTTTTCTCTGTGACTTATTTCACTTAGAATCGTCGTACCTAAATCCACTCATCATGCTGCTACTAGCCTTATGACATTGATTTCGTGGCTGAGTGATATTCCATTGTACATAAGGACCACAACTTCTTTATCCATTTTTCTCTTTCCTGGGATATTTAAGGTGGAATGAAGTGGAGGTCCTTGTCAACAGAGCAGCCCTAAACTTTGGGGTGCTTGTGTCTTGCTGATTTTTCATTTTCCCAATTTATACCCCCATGAGTGGAAGTGCCCTATGCTCTCTAAGCTGTGTTTTTTAGATGTTTCAGGACTCACCGTACACTCCTCCAGAGTGGCTGTTGGTAATTTACATCCCGCCCATCAGTGTAGCAAGGCTCCCATTTCTCCATGGCCTGTCCTGCATTTCTGGTTTTGACAAGTTTTTCAGCATGGCCCTTTTGACCGATGGGTAGCGAGTCTTCTTTGTAGCCCTGATTTGCCTTTCCAGATTGCTTGGTTGGCCAAAAAGTGCGTATGCGTTTTTTCCTGAATATATTCAGGAAAAAACGCATATGCCCTTTTTGGCCAAGGGCATCATTGTCAACGTTTTGCCGCTTTTCTTGTGCTTTAAAGGCGATTCGAATCTACCTCCTGAAATCTGTTTCCTGCAATTCTGCCTTGATTTCAAATCCTCTTCTTTGCCTTCCCTCAATATATTTGTGGACGAGAGTTATCATTTATAACTCTGCAGGTTTGTGAATTGCAGTGCCCTGAACCTCCATTTTACAACTCGCTTTTTTGGGAGCTGGCCGCAAAAGCGCATGATGGATTCCCGCCCTGTTCTTGTTCCGGGGGGCAGGCTGAGCCTGTGGTTAATTCTTATTCCTGATGGGAAAATAGAGTGACCTGTGCCTGTCCCAAAACCAAGAGCTAGACTCTCATTGGTTCCCCGTCTTCCCGTTCATCCTCAGGACAAATTGCAACCTGTACGGAACAGGAGGTTAAAGGTGCTGATGCTCCAAGTAGGGAGATTGCTAGTAAAGCGGCTGGAATGGCGAACCCGGGCACAAGGAGATGAGAAATGAGGTGCGTTTTAGAAACCTTTCCCCATCACACGGTGTACCATCTTCTGGGTTTCTCATGCATGTTTTCGATGTAGGAAGATGCCCTTGAACCTGGAGATTTGGATCCCATGGGACGGGTACTACGCAGTATTACTTTAAAGGGTCTGCGTTTGCTCACCCAACCTCACCAAACCTCTCAGCCCCAAGAGTGTCCACCCTTATGTCTCATCCAGCTGTGGGTCTAGATATGGTCCATCTAGGTTGCATCACAGCCCTTGAATGCATTGTGTAAGAATTTCTCTCTCTTTCACTGTCTTTGTTTCATGGGTTTTTCAAAATAATTTATTTTTATAATGGGGTTTAGCTGCTTTTCACTGCTGTGTTTATGCCGCTTTACACCCACTTGACACACTAACAGAGAGATATCAATACATAGGTTTTAAGATTATTCCTAGTCAGATATATTCTCGTGCGGTGAATAGGGCGTGTTGAGTCCAGTTCTCTGAGCAAGGAGTAGGTCTTGTCTATTACATATTGGGTTTATGGAACGGTATCTGAGCTAATTTGAAACCCTTGTTTTATGTATCACCCCACCTCACCTTTCCCGTTAAGCAGCCATAGTGTGTTTTCTGCATGTGTGACTCTGTTCTGTTTTGTAATTCAGTTCAAGTGTAACGGTTTTTACATTCCCTCTATAAGTGATACCTTATGAGAAGTGTCCTTTTCTGTGTGACTTATTTCACTTAGAATCGTCGTACCTAAATCCACTCATCATGCTGCTACTAGCCTTATGACATTGATTTCATGGCTGAGTGATATTCCATTGTACATAAGGACCACAACTTCTTTATCCATTTTTCTCTTTCCTGGGATATTTAAGGTGGAAGGAAGTGGAGGTCCTTGTCAACAGAGCAGCCCTAAACTTTGGGGTGCTTGTGTCTTGCTGATTTTTCATTTTCCCAATTTATACCCCCATGAGTGGAAGTGCCCTATGCTGTCTAAACTGTGTTTTTTAGATGTTTCAGGACTCACCGTACACTTCTCCAGAGTGGCTGTTGGCAATTTACATCCCGCCCATCAGTGTAGCAAGGCTCCCATTTCTCCATGGCCTGTCCTGCATTTCTGGTTTTGACACGTTTTTCAGCATGGCCCTTTTGACCGATGGGTAGCGAGTCTTCTTTGTAGCCCTGATTTGCCTTTCCAGGTTGCTTGGTTGGCCAAAAAGGGCGTATGCGTTTTTTCCTGAATATATTCAGGAAAAAACGCATACGCCCTTTTTGGCCAAGGGCATCATTGTCAACGTTTTGCCGCTTTTCATGTGCTTTAAAGGCGATTCGAATCTACCTCCTGAAATCTGTTTCCTGCAATTCTGCCTTGATTTCAAATCCTCTGCTTTGCCTTCCCTCAATATATTTGTGGACGAGAGTTATCATTTATAACTCTGTAGGTTTGTGAATTGCAGTGCCCTGAACCTCCATTTTACAACTCGCTTTTTTGGGAGCTGGCCGCAAAAGCGCAGGATGGATTCACGCCCTGTTCTTGTTCCGGGGGGCAGGCTGAGCCTGTGGTTAATTCTTCTTCCTGATGGGAAAATAGAGTAACCTGTGCCTGTGTCCACACCAAAAGCTAGTCTCTCATTGGTTCCCCGTCTTCCCGTTCATCCTCAGGACAAATTGCAACCTGTACGGAACAGGAGGTTAAAGGTGCTGATGCTCCAAGTAGGGAGATTGCTAGTAAAGTGCCTGGAATGGGGAACCCGGGCACAAGGAGATGAGAAATGAGGTGCGTTTTAGAAACCATTCCCCATCACACGGTGTACCATCTTCTGGGTTTCTCATGCATGTTTTCGATGCAGGAAGATGCCCTTGAACCTGGAGATTTGGGACCCATTGGACGGGTACCACGCAGTATTAATTTAAAGGGTCTGCGTTTGCTCACCCAACCTCACCAAACCTCTCAGCCCCAAGAGTGTCCACCGTTATGTCTCATCCAGCTGTGGGTCTAGATATGGTCAATCCAGGTTGCATCACAGCCCCTGAACGCATTGTGTAAGAATTTCTCTCCCTTTCACTGTGTTTGTTTCGTGGTTTTTTCAGAGTAATTTATTTTTATAATGGGGTTTAGCTGCTTTTCACTGCTGTGTTTATGCCGCTTTACACCCACTTGACACACTAACAGAGAGATATCAATACATAGGTTTTAAGATTATTACTAGTCAGATATATTCTTGTGCGGTGAATAGGGTGTGTTGAGTCCAGTTCTCTGAGAAAGGAGTAGGTCTTGTCTATTACATATTGGGTTTATGGAACGGTATCTGAGCTAATTTGAAACCCTTTTTTTACGTATCACCCCACCTCACCTTTCCCGTTAAGCAGCCATAGTGTGTTTTCTGCATGTGAGACTCTGTTCTGTTTTGTAATTCAGTTCAAGTGTAACGGTTTTTACATTCCCTCTATAAGTGATACCTTATGAGAAGTGTCCTTTTCTGTGTGACTTATTTCACTTAGAATCGTCGTACCTAAATCCACTCATCATGCTGCTACTAGCCTTATGACATTGATTTCATGGCTGAGTGATTTTCCATTGTACATAAGGACCACAACTTCTTTATCCATTTTTCTCTTTCCTGGGATATTTAAGGTGGAATGAAGTGGAGGTCCTTGTCAACAGAGCAGCCCTAAACTTTGGGGTGCTTGTGTCTTGCTGATTTTTCATTTTCCCAATTTATACCCCCATGAGTGGAAGTGCCCTATGCTCTCTAAGCTGTGTTTTTTAGATGTTTCAGGACTCACCGTAGACTTCTCCAGAGTGTCTGTTGGCAATTTACATCCCGCCCATCAGTGTAGCAAGGCTCCCATTTCTCCATGGCCTGTCCCGCATTTCTGGTTTTGACACTTTTTTCACCATGGCCCTTTTGACCGATGGGTAGCGAGTCTTCTTTGTAGCCCTGATTTGCCTTTCCAGGTTGCTTGGTTGGCCAAAAAGGGCGTATGCGTTTTTTCCTGAATATATTCAGGAAAAAACGCATACGCCCTTTTTGGCCAAGGGCATCATTGTCAACGTTTTGCCGCTTTTCATGTGCTTTAAAGGCGATTCGAATCTACCTCCTGAAATCTGTTTCCTGCAATTCTGCCTTGATTTCAAATCCTCTTCTTTGCCTTCCCTCAATATATTTGTGGACGAGAGTTATCATTTATAACTCTGCAGGTTTGTGAATTGCAGTGCCCTGAACCTCCATTTTACAACTCGCTTTTTTGGGAGCTGGCCGCAAAAGCGCATGATGGATTCCCGCCCTGTTCTTGTTCCGGGGGGCAGGCTGAGCCTGTGGTTAATTCTTCTTCCTGATGGGAAAATAGAGTGACCTGTGCCTGTGTCCACACCAAGAGCTAGTCTCTCATTGGTTCCCCGTCTTCCCGTTTATCCTCAGGACAAATTGCAACCTGTACGGAACAGGAGGTTAAAGGTGCTGATGCTCCAAGTAGGGAGATTGCTAGTAAAGCGGCTGGAATGGCGAACCCGGGCACAAGGAGATGAGAAATGAGGTGCGTTTTAGAAACCTTTCCCCATCACACGCTGTACCATCTTCTGGGTTTCTCATGCATGTTTTCGATGCAGGAAGATGCCCTTGAACCTGGAGATTTGGATCCCATGGGACGGGTACTACGCAGTATTACTTTAAAGGGTCTGCGTTTGCTCACCCAACCTCACCAAACCTCTCAGCCCCAAGAGTGTCCACCCTTATGTCTCATCCAGCTGTGGGTCTAGATATGGTCAATCCAGGTTGCATCACAGCCCTTGAACGCATTGTGTAAGAATTTCTCTCTCTTTCACTGTGTTTGTTTCATGGGTTTTTCAAAGTAATTTATTTTTATAATGGGGTTTAGCTGCTTTTCACTGCTGTGTTTATGCCGCTTTACACCCACTTGACACACTAACAGAGAGATATCAATACATAGGTTTTAAGATTATTCCTAGTCAGATATATTCTAGTGTGGTGAATAGGGCGTGTTGAGTCCAGTTCTCTGAGCAAGGAGTAGGTCTTGTCTATTACATATTGGGTTTATGGAACGGTATCTGAGCTAATTTGAAACCCTTGTTTTATGTATCACCCCACCTCACCTTTCCCGTTAAGCAGCCATAGTGTGTTTTCTGCATGTGTGACTCTGTTCTGTTTTGTAATTCAGTTCAAGTGTAACGGTTTTTACATTCCCTCTGTAAGTGATACCTTATGAGAAGTGTCCTTTTCTCTGTGACTTATTTCACTTAGAATCGTCGTACCTAAATCCACTCATCATGCTGCTACTAGCCTTATGACATTGATTTCGTGGCTGAGTGATATTCCATTGTACATAAGGACCACAACTTCTTTATCCATTTTTCTCTTTCCTGGGATATTTAAGGTGGAATGAAGTGGAGGTCCTTGTCAACAGAGCAGCCCTAAACTTTGGGGTGCTTGTGTCTTGCTGATTTTTCATTTTCCCAATTTATACCCCCATGAGTGGAAGTGCCCTATGCTCTCTAAGCTGTGTTTTTTAGATGTTTCAGGACTCACCGTACACTCCTCCAGAGTGGCTGTTGGTAATTTACATCCCGCCCATCAGTGTAGCAAGGCTCCCATTTCTCCATGGCCTGTCCTGCATTTCTGGTTTTGACAAGTTTTTCAGCATGGCCCTTTTGACCGATGGGTAGCGAGTCTTCTTTGTAGCCCTGATTTGCCTTTCCAGATTGCTTGGTTGGCCAAAAAGTGCGTATGCGTTTTTTCCTGAATATATTCAGGAAAAAACGCATACGCCCTTTTTGGCCAAGGGCATCATTGTCAACGTTTTGCCGCTTTTCTTGTGCTTTAAAGGCGATTCGAATCTACCTCCTGAAATCTGTTTCCTGCAATTCTGCCTTGATTTCAAATCCTCTTCTTTGCCTTCCCTCAATATATTTGTGGACGAGAGTTATCATTTATAACTCTGCAGGTTTGTGAATTGCAGTGCCCTGAACCTCCATTTTACAACTCGCTTTTTTGGGAGCTGGCCGCAAAAGCGCATGATGGATTCCCGCCCTGTTCTTGTTCCGGGGGGCAGGCTGAGCCTGTGGTTAATTCTTATTCCTGATGGGAAAATAGAGTGACCTGTGCCTGTCCCAAAACCAAGAGCTAGACTCTCATTGGTTCCCCGTCTTCCCGTTCATCCTCAGGACAAATTGCAACCTGTACGGAACAGGAGGTTAAAGGTGCTGATGCTCCAAGTAGGGAGATTGCTAGTAAAGCGGCTGGAATGGCGAACCCGGGCACAAGGAGATGAGAAATGAGGTGCGTTTTAGAAACCTTTCCCCATCACACGGTGTACCATCTTCTGGGTTTCTCATGCATGTTTTCGATGTAGGAAGATGCCCTTGAACCTGGAGATTTGGATCCCATGGGACGGGTACTACGCAGTATTACTTTAAAGGGTCTGCGTTTGCTCACCCAACCTCACCAAACCTCTCAGCCCCAAGAGTGTCCACCCTTATGTCTCATCCAGCTGTGGGTCTAGATATGGTCCATCTAGGTTGCATCACAGCCCTTGAATGCATTGTGTAAGAATTTCTCTCTCTTTCACTGTCTTTGTTTCATGGGTTTTTCAAAATAATTTATTTTTATAATGGGGTTTAGCTGCTTTTCACTGCTGTGTTTATGCCGCTTTACACCCACTTGACACACTAACAGAGAGATATCAATACATAGGTTTTAAGATTATTCCTAGTCAGATATATTCTCGTGCGGTGAATAGGGCGTGTTGAGTCCAGTTCTCTGAGCAAGGAGTAGGTCTTGTCTATTACATATTGGGTTTATGGAACGGTATCTGAGCTAATTTGAAACCCTTGTTTTATGTATCACCCCACCTCACCTTTCCCGTTAAGCAGCCATAGTGTGTTTTCTGCATGTGTGACTCTGTTCTGTTTTGTAATTCAGTTCAAGTGTAACGGTTTTTACATTCCCTCTATAAGTGATACCTTATGAGAAGTGTCCTTTTCTGTGTGACTTATTTCACTTAGAATCGTCGTACCTAAATCCACTCATCATGCTGCTACTAGCCTTATGACATTGATTTCATGGCTGAGTGATATTCCATTGTACATAAGGACCACAACTTCTTTATCCATTTTTCTCTTTCCTGGGATATTTAAGGTGGAAGGAAGTGGAGGTCCTTGTCAACAGAGCAGCCCTAAACTTTGGGGTGCTTGTGTCTTGCTGATTTTTCATTTTCCCAATTTATACCCCCATGAGTGGAAGTGCCCTATGCTGTCTAAACTGTGTTTTTTAGATGTTTCAGGACTCACCGTACACTTCTCCAGAGTGGCTGTTGGCAATTTACATCCCGCCCATCAGTGTAGCAAGGCTCCCATTTCTCCATGGCCTGTCCTGCATTTCTGGTTTTGACACGTTTTTCAGCATGGCCCTTTTGACCGATGGGTAGCGAGTCTTCTTTGTAGCCCTGATTTGCCTTTCCAGGTTGCTTGGTTGGCCAAAAAGGGCGTATGCGTTTTTTCCTGAATATATTCAGGAAAAAACGCATACGCCCTTTTTGGCCAAGGGCATCATTGTCAACGTTTTGCCGCTTTTCATGTGCTTTAAAGGCGATTCGAATCTACCTCCTGAAATCTGTTTCCTGCAATTCTGCCTTGATTTCAAATCCTCTGCTTTGCCTTCCCTCAATATATTTGTGGACGAGAGTTATCATTTATAACTCTGTAGGTTTGTGAATTGCAGTGCCCTGAAGCTCCATTTTACAACTCGCTTTTTTGGGAGCTGGCCGCAAAAGCGCAGGATGGATTCACGCCCTGTTCTTGTTCCGGGGGGCAGGCTGAGCCTGTGGTTAATTCTTCTTCCTGATGGGAAAATAGAGTAACCTGTGCCTGTGTCCACACCAAAAGCTAGTCTCTCATTGGTTCCCCGTCTTCCCGTTCATCCTCAGGACAAATTGCAACCTGTACGGAACAGGAGGTTAAAGGTGCTGATGCTCCAAGTAGGGAGATTGCTAGTAAAGTGCCTGGAATGGGGAACCCGGGCACAAGGAGATGAGAAATGAGGTGCGTTTCCGAAACCTTTCCCCATCACACGGTGTACCATCTTCTGGGTTTCTCATGCATGTTTTCGATGCAGGAAGATGCCCTTGAACCTGGAGATTTGGGACTCATTGGACGGGTACCACGCAGTATTAATTTAAAGGGTCTGCGTTTGCTCACCCAACCTCACCAAACCTCTCAGCCCCAAGAGTGTCCACCGTTATGTCTCATCCAGCTGTGGGTCTAGATATGGTCAATCCAGGTTGCATCACAGCCCCTGAACGCATTGTGTAAGAATTTCTCTCTCTTTCACTGTCTTTGTTTCATGGGTTTGTAAAAGTAATTTATTTTTATAATGGGGTTTAGCTGCTTTTCACTGCTGTGTTTATGCCGCTTTACACCCACTTGACACACTAATAGAGAGTTATCAATACATAGGTTTTAAGATTATTACTAGTCAGATATATTCTTGTGCGTTGAATAGGGCGTGTTGAGTCCAGTTCTCTGAGCAAGGAGTAGGTCTTGTCTATTACATATTGGGTTTATGGAACGGTATCTGAGCTAATTTGAAACCCTTGTTTTATGTATCACCCCACCTCACCTTTCCCGTTAAGCAGCCATAGTGTGTTTACTGCATGTGTGACTCTGTTCTGTTTTGTAATTCAGTTCAAGTGTAACGGTTTTTACATTCCCTCTATAAGTGATACCTTATGAGAAGTGTCCTTTTCTGTGTGACTTATTTCACTTAGAATCGTCGTACCTAAATCCACTCATCATGCTGCTACTAGCCTTAGGACATTGATTTCATGGCTGAGTGATATTCCATTGTACATAAGGACCACAACTTCTTTATCCATTTTTCTCTTTCCTGGGATATTTAAGGTGGAATGAAGTGGAGGTCCTTGTCAACAGAGCAGCCCTAAACTTTGGGGTGCTTGTGTCTTGCTGATTTTTCATTTTCCCAATTTATACCCCCATGAGTGGAAGTGCCCTATACTCTCTAAGCTGTGTTTTTTAGATGTTTCAGGACTCACCGTACACTCCTCCAGAGTGGCTGTTGGCAATTTACATCCCGCCCATCAGTGTAGCAAGGCTCCCATTTCTCCATGGCCTGTCCTGCATTTCTGGTTTTGACACGTTTTTCAGCATGGCCCTTTTGACCGATGGGTAGCGAGTCTTCTTTGTAGCGCTGATTTGCCTTTCTAGATTGCTTGGTTGGCCAAAAAGTGCGTATGCGTTTTTTCCTGAATATATTCAGGAAAAAACGCATATGCCCTTTTTGGCCAAGGGCATCATTGTCAACGTTTTGCCGCTTTTCATGTGCTTTAAAGGCGATTCGAATCTACCTCCTGAAATCTGTTTCCTGCAATTCTGCCTTGATTTCAAATCCTCTTCTTTGCCTTCCCTCAATATATTTGTGGACGAGAGTTATCATTTATAACTCTGCAGGTTTGTGAATTGCAGTGCCCTGAACCTCCATTTTACAACTCGCTTTTTTGGGATCTGGCCGCAAAAGCGCATGATGGATTCACGCCCTGTTCTTGTTCCGGGGGGCAGGCTGAGCCTGTGGTTAATTCTTCTTCATGATGGGAAAATAGAGTGACCTGTGCCTGTGTCCACACCAAGAGCTAGTCTCTCATTGGTTCCCCATCTTCCCGTTCATCCTCAGGACAAATTGCAACCTGTACGGAACAGGAGGTTAAAGGTGCTGATGCTCCAAGTAGGGAGATTGCTAGTAAAGTGGCTGGAATGGGGAACCCGGGCACAAGGGGATGAGAAATGAGGTTCGTTTTAGAAACCTTTCCCCATCACATGGTGTACCATCTTCTGGGTTTCTCATGCATGTTTTCGATGCAGGAAGATGCCCTTGAACCTGGAGATTTGGGACCCATGCGATGGGTACCACGCAGTATTACTTTAAAGGGTCTGCGTTTGCTCACCCAACCTCACCAAACCTCTCAGCCCCAAGAGTGTCCACCCTTATGTCTCATCCAGCTGTGGGTCTAGATATGGTCAATCCAGGTTGCATCACAGCCCCTGAACGCATTGTGTAAGAATTTCGCTCTCTTTCACTGTCTTTGTTTCATGGGTTTTTCAAAGTAATTTATTTTTATAATGGGGTTTAGCTGCTTTTCACTGCTGTGTTTATGCCGCTTTACACCCACTTGACACACTAACAGAGAGATATCAGTACATAGGTTTTAAGATTATTACTAGTCAGATATATTCTTGTGCGGTGAATAGGGCGTGTTGAGTCCAGTTCTCTGAGCAAGGAGTAGGTCTTGTCTATTACATATTGGGTTTATGGAACGGTATCTGAGCTAATGTGAACCCCTTGTTTTATGTATCACCCCACCTCACCTTTCCCGTTAAGCAGCCATAGTTTGTTTTCTGCATGTGTGCCTCTCTTCTGTTTTGTAATTCAGTTCAAGTGTAACGGTTTTTACATTCCCTCTATCAGTGATACCTTATGAGAAGTGTCCTTTTCTGTGTGACTTATTTCACTTAGAATCGTCGTACCTAAATCCACTCATCATGCTGCTACTAGCCTTATGACATTGATTTCATGGCTGAGTGATATTCCATTGTACATAAGGACCACAACTTCTTTATCCATTTTTCTCTTTCCTGGGATATTGAAGGTGGAACGAAGTGGAGGTCCTTGTCAACAGAGCAGCCCTAAACTTTGGGGTGCTTGTGTCTTGCTGATTTTTCATTTTCCCAATTTATACCCCCATGAGTGGAAGTGCCCTATGCTCTCTAAGCTGTGTTTTTTAGATGTTTCAGGACTCACCGTTCACTTCTCCAGAGTGGCTGTTGGCAATTTACATCCCGCCCATCAGTGTAGCAAGGCTCCCATTTCTCCATGGCCTGTCTTGCATTTCTGGTTTTGACACTTTTTTCAGCATGGGCCTTTTGACCGATGGGAAGCGAGACTTTTTGTAGCGCTGATTTGTCTTTCCAGGTTGCTTGGTTGGCCAAAAAGGGCGTATGCGTTTTTTCCTGAATATATTCAGGAAAAAACGCATACGCCCTTTTTGGCCAAGGGCATCATTGTCAACGTTTTACCGCTTTTCATGTGCTTTAAAGGCGATTCGAATCTACCTCCTGAAATCTGTTCCCTGCAATTCTGCCTTGATTTCAAATCCTCTTCTTTGCCTTCCCTCAATATATTTGTGGACGAGAGTTATCATTTATAACTCTGCAGGTTTGTGAATTGCAGTGCCCTGAAGCTCCATTTTACAACTCGCTTTTTTGGGAGCTGGCCGCAAAAGCGCAGGATGGCTTCAGGCCCTGTTCTGGTTCCAGGGGGCAGGCTGAGCCTGTGGTTAATTCTTCTTCCTGATGGGAAAATAGAGTGACCTGTGCCTGTCCCAACACCAAGAGCTAGTCTCTCATTGGTTCCACGTCTTCCCGTTCATCCTCAGGACAAATAGCAACCTGTACGGAACAGGAGGTTAAAGGTGCTGATGCTCCAAGTAGGGAGATTGCTAGTAGAGCGGCTGGAATGGCGAACCCGGGCACAAGGAGATGAGAAATGAGGTGCGTTTTAGAAACCTTTCCCCATCACACGGTGTACCATCTTTTTGTTTTCTCATGCATGTTTTCGATGTAGGAAGATGCCCTTGAACCTGGAGATTTCGGACCCATGCGATGGGTACCACGCAGTATTACTTTAAAGGGTCTGCGTTTGCTCACCCAACCTCACCAAACCTCTCAGCCCCAAGAGTGTCCACCCTTATGTCTCATCCAGCTGTGGGTCTAGATATGGTCAATCCAGGTTGCATCACAGCCCCTGAACGCATTGTGTAAGAATTTCGCTCTCTTTCACTGTCTTTGTTTCATGGGTTTTTCAAAGTAATTTATTTTTATAATGGGGTTTAGCTGCTTTTCACTGCTGTGTTTATGCCGCTTTACAGCCACTTGACACACTAACAGAGAGATATCAGTACATAGGTTTTAAGATTATTACTAGTCAGATATATTCTTGTGCGGTGAATAGGGCGTGTTGAGTCCAGTTCTCTGAGCAAGGAGTAGGTCTTGTCTATTACATATTGGGTTTATGGAACGGTATCTGAGCTAATTTGAAACCCTTGTTTTATGTATCACCCCACCTCACCTTTCCCGTTAAGCAGCCATAGTTTGTTTTCTGCATGTGTGCCTCTCTTCTGTTTTGTAATTCAGTTCAAGTGTAACGGTTTTTACATTCCCTCTATCAGTGATACCTTATGAGAAGTGTCCTTTTCTGTGTGACTTATTTCACTTAGAATCGTCGTACCTAAATCCACTCATCATGCTGCTACTAGCCTTATGACATTGATTTCATGGCTGAGTGATATTCCATTGTACATAAGGACCACAACTTCTTTATCCATTTTTCTCTTTCCTGGGATATTGAAGGTGGAACGAAGTGGAGGTCCTTGTCAACAGAGCAGCCCTAAACTTTGGGGTGCTTGTGTCTTGCTGATTTTTCATTTTCCCAATTTATACCCCCATGAGTGGAAGTGCCCTATGCTCTCTAAGCTGTGTTTTTTAGATGTTTCAGGACTCACCGTTCACTTCTCCAGAGTGGCTGTTGGCAATTTACATCCCGCCCATCAGTGTAGCAAGGCTCCCATTTCTCCATGGCCTGTCTTGCATTTCTGGTTTTGACACTTTTTTCAGCATGGGCCTTTTGACCGATGGGAAGCGAGACTTTTTGTAGCGCTGATTTGTCTTTCCAGGTTGCTTGGTTGGCCAAAAAGGGCGTATGCGTTTTTTCCTGAATATATTCAGGAAAAAACGCATACGCCCTTTTTGGCCAAGGGCATCATTGTCAACGTTTTACCGCTTTTCATGTGCTTTAAAGGCGATTCGAATCTACCTCCTGAAATCTGTTCCCTGCAATTCTGCCTTGATTTCAAATCCTCTTCTTTGCCTTCCCTCAATATATTTGTGGACGAGAGTTATCATTTATAACTCTGCAGGTTTGTGAATTGCAGTGCCCTGAAGCTCCATTTTACAACTCGCTTTTTTGGGAGCTGGCCGCAAAAGCGCAGGATGGCTTCAGGCCCTGTTCTGGTTCCAGGGGGCAGGCTGAGCCTGTGGTTAATTCTTCTTCCTGATGGGAAAATAGAGTGACCTGTGCCTGTCCCAACACCAAGAGCTAGTCTCTCATTGGTTCCACGTCTTCCCGTTCATCCTCAGGACAAATAGCAACCTGTACGGAACAGGAGGTTAAAGGTGCTGATGCTCCAAGTAGGGAGATTGCTAGTAGAGCGGCTGGAATGGCGAACCCGGGCACAAGGAGATGAGAAATGAGGTGCGTTTTAGAAACCTTTCCCCATCACACGGTGTACCATCTTCTGGGTTTCTCATGCATGTTTTCGATGTAGGAAGATGCCCTTGAACCTGGAGATTTGGGACCCATGCGATGGGTACCACGCAGTATTACTTTAAAGGGTCTGCGTTTGCTCACCCAACCTCACCAAACCTCTCAGCCCCAAGAGTGTCCACCCTTATGTCTCATCCAGCTGTGGGTCTAGATATGGTCAATCCAGGTTGCATCACAGCCCCTGAACGCATTGTGTAAGAATTTCGCTCTCTTTCACTGTCTTTGTTTCATGGGTTTTTCAAAGTAATTTATTTTTATAATGGGGTTTAGCTGCTTTTCACTGCTGTGTTTATGCCGCTTTACACCCACTTGACACACTAACAGAGAGATATCAGTACATAGGTTTTAAGATTATTACTAGTCAGATATATTCTTGTGCGGTGAATAGGGCGTGTTGAGTCCAGTTCTCTGAGCAAGGAGTAGGTCTTGTCTATTACATATTGGGTTTATGGAACGGTATCTGAGCTAATTTGAAACCCTTGTTTTATGTATCACCCCACCTCACCTTTCCCGTTAAGCAGCCATAGTGTGTTTACTGCATGTGTGACTCTGTTCTGTTTTGTAATTCAGTTCAAGTGTAACGGTTTTTACATTCCCTCTATAAGTGATACCTTATGAGAAGTGTCCTTTTCTGTGTGACTTATTTCACTTAGAATCGTCGTACCTAAATCCACTCATCATGCTGCTACTAGCCTTAGGACATTGATTTCATGGCTGAGTGATATTCCATTGTACATAAGGACCACAACTTCTTTATCCATTTTTCTCTTTCCTGGGATATTTAAGGTGGAATGAAGTGGAGGTCCTTGTCAACAGAGCAGCCCTAAACTTTGGGGTGCTTGTGTCTTGCTGATTTTTCATTTTCCCAATTTATACCCCCATGAGTGGAAGTGCCCTATACTCTCTAAGCTGTGTTTTTTAGATGTTTAAGGACTCACCGTACACTCCTCCAGAGTGGCTGTTGGCAATTTACATCCCGCCCATCAGTGTAGCAAGGCTCCCATTTCTCCATGGCCTGTCCTGCATTTCTGGTTTTGACACGTTTTTCAGCATGGCCCTTTTGACCGATGGGTAGCGAGTCTTCTTTGTAGCGCTGATTTGCCTTTCTAGATTGCTTGGTTGGCCAAAAAGTGCGTATGCGTTTTTTCCTGAATATATTCAGGAAAAAACGCATATGCCCTTTTTGGCCAAGGGCATCATTGTCAACGTTTTGCCGCTTTTCATGTGCTTTAAAGGCGATTCGAATCTACCTCCTGAAATCTGTTTCCTGCAATTCTGCCTTGATTTCAAATCCTCTTCTTTGCCTTCCCTCAATATATTTGTGGACGAGAGTTATCATTTATAACTCTGCAGGTTTGTGAATTGCAGTGCCCTGAACCTCCATTTTACAACTCGCTTTTTTGGGATCTGGCCGCAAAAGCGCATGATGGATTCACGCCCTGTTCTTGTTCCGGGGGGCAGGCTGAGCCTGTGGTTAATTCTTCTTCATGATGGGAAAATAGAGTGACCTGTGCCTGTGTCCACACCAAGAGCTAGTCTCTCATTGGTTCCCCATCTTCCCGTTCATCCTCAGGACAAATTGCAACCTGTACGGAACAGGAGGTTAAAGGTGCTGATGCTCCAAGTAGGGAGATTGCTAGTAAAGTGGCTGGAATGGGGAACCCGGGCACAAGGGGATGAGAAATGAGGTTCGTTTTAGAAACCTTTCCCCATCACATGGTGTACCATCTTCTGGGTTTCTCATGCATGTTTTCGATGCAGGAAGATGCCCTTGAACCTGGAGATTTGGGACCCATGCGATGGGTACCACGCAGTATTACTTTAAAGGGTCTGCGTTTGCTCACCCAACCTCACCAAACCTCTCAGCCCCAAGAGTGTCCACCCTTATGTCTCATCCAGCTGTGGGTCTAGATATGGTCAATCCAGGTTGCATCACAGCCCCTGAACGCATTGTGTAAGAATTTCGCTCTCTTTCACTGTCTTTGTTTCATGGGTTTTTCAAAGTAATTTATTTTTATAATGGGGTTTAGCTGCTTTTCACTGCTGTGTTTATGCCGCTTTACACCCACTTGACACACTAACAGAGAGATATCAGTACATAGGTTTTAAGATTATTACTAGTCAGATATATTCTTGTGCGGTGAATAGGGCGTGTTGAGTCCAGTTCTCTGAGCAAGGAGTAGGTCTTGTCTATTACATATTGGGTTTATGGAACGGTATCTGAGCTAATGTGAACCCCTTGTTTTATGTATCACCCCACCTCACCTTTCCCGTTAAGCAGCCATAGTTTGTTTTCTGCATGTGTGCCTCTCTTCTGTTTTGTAATTCAGTTCAAGTGTAACGGTTTTTACATTCCCTCTATCAGTGATACCTTATGAGAAGTGTCCTTTTCTGTGTGACTTATTTCACTTAGAATCGTCGTACCTAAATCCACTCATCATGCTGCTACTAGCCTTATGACATTGATTTCATGGCTGAGTGATATTCCATTGTACATAAGGACCACAACTTCTTTATCCATTTTTCTCTTTCCTGGGATATTGAAGGTGGAACGAAGTGGAGGTCCTTGTCAACAGAGCAGCCCTAAACTTTGGGGTGCTTGTGTCTTGCTGATTTTTCATTTTCCCAATTTATACCCCCATGAGTGGAAGTGCCCTATGCTCTCTAAGCTGTGTTTTTTAGATGTTTCAGGACTCACCGTTCACTTCTCCAGAGTGGCTGTTGGCAATTTACATCCCGCCCATCAGTGTAGCAAGGCTCCCATTTCTCCATGGCCTGTCTTGCATTTCTGGTTTTGACACTTTTTTCAGCATGGGCCTTTTGACCGATGGGAAGCGAGACTTTTTGTAGCGCTGATTTGTCTTTCCAGGTTGCTTGGTTGGCCAAAAAGGGCGTATGCGTTTTTTCCTGAATATATTCAGGAAAAAACGCATACGCCCTTTTTGGCCAAGGGCATCATTGTCAACGTTTTACCGCTTTTCATGTGCTTTAAAGGCGATTCGAATCTACCTCCTGAAATCTGTTCCCTGCAATTCTGCCTTGATTTCAAATCCTCTTCTTTGCCTTCCCTCAATATATTTGTGGACGAGAGTTATCATTTATAACTCTGCAGGTTTGTGAATTGCAGTGCCCTGAAGCTCCATTTTACAACTCGCTTTTTTGGGAGCTGGCCGCAAAAGCGCAGGATGGCTTCAGGCCCTGTTCTGGTTCCAGGGGGCAGGCTGAGCCTGTGGTTAATTCTTCTTCCTGATGGGAAAATAGAGTGACCTGTGCCTGTCCCAACACCAAGAGCTAGTCTCTCATTGGTTCCACGTCTTCCCGTTCATCCTCAGGACAAATAGCAACCTGTACGGAACAGGAGGTTAAAGGTGCTGATGCTCCAAGTAGGGAGATTGCTAGTAGAGCGGCTGGAATGGCGAACCCGGGCACAAGGAGATGAGAAATGAGGTGCGTTTTAGAAACCTTTCCCCATCACACGGTGTACCATCTTTTTGTTTTCTCATGCATGTTTTCGATGTAGGAAGATGCCCTTGAACCTGGAGATTTCGGACCCATGCGATGGGTACCACGCAGTATTACTTTAAAGGGTCTGCGTTTGCTCACCCAACCTCACCAAACCTCTCAGCCCCAAGAGTGTCCACCCTTATGTCTCATCCAGCTGTGGGTCTAGATATGGTCAATCCAGGTTGCATCACAGCCCCTGAACGCATTGTGTAAGAATTTCGCTCTCTTTCACTGTCTTTGTTTCATGGGTTTTTCAAAGTAATTTATTTTTATAATGGGGTTTAGCTGCTTTTCACTGCTGTGTTTATGCCGCTTTACAGCCACTTGACACACTAACAGAGAGATATCAGTACATAGGTTTTAAGATTATTACTAGTCAGATATATTCTTGTGCGGTGAATAGGGCGTGTTGAGTCCAGTTCTCTGAGCAAGGATTAGGTCTTGTCTATTACATATTGGGTTTATGGAACGGTATCTGAGCTAATTTGAAACCCTTGTTTTATGTATCACCCCACCTCACCTTTCCCGTTAAGCAGCCATAGTTTGTTTTCTGCATGTGTGCCTCTCTTCTGTTTTGTAATTCAGTTCAAGTGTAACGGTTTTTACATTCCCTCTATCAGTGATACCTTATGAGAAGTGTCCTTTTCTGTGTGACTTATTTCACTTAGAATCGTCGTACCTAAATCCACTCATCATGCTGCTACTAGCCTTATGACATTGATTTCATGGCTGAGTGATATTCCATTGTACATAAGGACCACAACTTCTTTATCCATTTTTCTCTTTCCTGGGATATTGAAGGTGGAACGAAGTGGAGGTCCTTGTCAACAGAGCAGCCCTAAACTTTGGGGTGCTTGTGTCTTGCTGATTTTTCATTTTCCCAATTTATACCCCCATGAGTGGAAGTGCCCTATGCTCTCTAAGCTGTGTTTTTTAGATGTTTCAGGACTCACCGTTCACTTCTCCAGAGTGGCTGTTGGCAATTTACATCCCGCCCATCAGTGTAGCAAGGCTCCCATTTCTCCATGGCCTGTCTTGCATTTCTGGTTTTGACACTTTTTTCAGCATGGGCCTTTTGACCGATGGGAAGCGAGACTTTTTGTAGCGCTGATTTGTCTTTCCAGGTTGCTTGGTTGGCCAAAAAGGGCGTATGCGTTTTTTCCTGAATATATTCAGGAAAAAACGCATACGCCCTTTTTGGCCAAGGGCATCATTGTCAACGTTTTACCGCTTTTCATGTGCTTTAAAGGCGATTCGAATCTACCTCCTGAAATCTGTTCCCTGCAATTCTGCCTTGATTTCAAATCCTCTTCTTTGCCTTCCCTCAATATATTTGTGGACGAGAGTTATCATTTATAACTCTGCAGGTTTGTGAATTGCAGTGCCCTGAAGCTCCATTTTACAACTCGCTTTTTTGGGAGCTGGCCGCAAAAGCGCAGGATGGCTTCAGGCCCTGTTCTGGTTCCAGGGGGCAGGCTGAGCCTGTGGTTAATTCTTCTTCCTGATGGGAAAATAGAGTGACCTGTGCCTGTCCCAACACCAAGAGCTAGTCTCTCATTGGTTCCACGTCTTCCCGTTCATCCTCAGGACAAATAGCAACCTGTACGGAACAGGAGGTTAAAGGTGCTGATGCTCCAAGTAGGGAGATTGCTAGTAGAGCGGCTGGAATGGCGAACCCGGGCACAAGGAGATGAGAAATGAGGTGCGTTTTAGAAACCTTTCCCCATCACACGGTGTACCATCTTCTGGGTTTCTCATGCATGTTTTCGATGTAGGAAGATGCCCTTGAACCTGGAGATTTGGGACCCATGCGATGGGTACCACGCAGTATTACTTTAAAGGGTCTGCGTTTGCTCACCCAACCTCACCAAACCTCTCAGCCCCAAGAGTGTCCACCCTTATGTCTCATCCAGCTGTGGGTCTAGATATGGTCAATCCAGGTTGCATCACAGCCCCTGAACGCATTGTGTAAGAATTTCGCTCTCTTTCACTGTCTTTGTTTCATGGGTTTTTCAAAGTAATTTATTTTTATAATGGGGTTTAGCTGCTTTTCACTGCTGTGTTTATGCCGCTTTACACCCACTTGACACACTAACAGAGAGATATCAGTACATAGGTTTTAAGATTATTACTAGTCAGATATATTCTTGTGCGGTGAATAGGGCGTGTTGAGTCCAGTTCTCTGAGCAAGGAGTAGGTCTTGTCTATTACATATTGGGTTTATGGAACGGTATCTGAGCTAATTTGAAACCCTTGTTTTATGTATCACCCCACCTCACCTTTCCCGTTAAGCAGCCATAGTTTGTTTTCTGCATGTGTGCCTCTCTTCTGTTTTGTAATTCAGTTCAAGTGTAACGGTTTTTACATTCCCTCTATCAGTGATACCTTATGAGAAGTGTCCTTTTCTGTGTGACTTATTTCACTTAGAATCGTCGTACCTAAATCCACTCATCATGCTGCTACTAACCTTACGACATTGATTTCATGGCTGAGTGATATTCCATTGTACATAAGGACCACAACTTCTTTATCCATTTTTCTCTTTCCTGGGATATTGAAGGTGGAACGAAGTGGAGGTCCTTGTCAACAGAGCAGCCCTAAACTTTGGGGTGCTTGTGTCTTGCTGATTTTTCATTTTCCCAATTTATACCCCCATGAGTGGAAGTGCCCTATGCTCTCTAAGCTGTGTTTTTTAGATGTTTCAGGACTCACCGTTCACTTCTCCAGAGTGGCTGTTGGCAATTTACATCCCGCCCATCAGTGTAGCAAGGCTCCCATTTCTCCATGGCCTGTCCTGCATTTCTGGTTTTGACACTTTTTTCAGCATGGGCCTTTTGACCGATGGGAAGCGAGACTTTTTGTAGCGCTGATTTGTCTTTCCAGGTTGCTTGGTTGGCCAAAAAGGGCGTATGCGTTTTTTCCTGAATATATTCAGGAAAAAACGCATACGCCCTTTTTGGCCAAGGGCATCATTGTCAACGTTTTACCGCTTTTCATGTGCTTTAAAGGCGATTCGAATCTACCTCCTGAAATCTGTTCCCTGCAATTCTGCCTTGATTTCAAATCCTCTTCTTTGCCTTCCCTCAATATATTTGTGGACGAGAGTTATCATTTATAACTCTGCAGGTTTGTGAATTGCAGTGCCCTGAAGCTCCATTTTACAACTCGCTTTTTTGGGAGCTGGCCGCAAAAGCGCAGGATGGCTTCAGGCCCTGTTCTGGTTCCAGGGGGCAGGCTGAGCCTGTGGTTAATTCTTCTTCCTGATGGGAAAATAGAGTGACCTGTGCCTGTCCCAACACCAAGAGCTAGTCTCTCATTGGTTCCACGTCTTCCCGTTCATCCTCAGGACAAATAGCAACCTGTACGGAACAGGAGGTTAAAGGTGCTGATGCTCCAAGTAGGGAGATTGCTAGTAGAGCGGCTGGAATGGCGAACCCGGGCACAAGGAGATGAGAAATGAGGTGCGTTTTAGAAACCTTTCCCCATCACACGGTGTACCATCTTCTGGGTTTCTCATGCATGTTTTCGATGTAGGAAGATGCCCTTGAACCTGGAGATTTGGGACCCATGCGATGGGTACCACGCAGTATTACTTTAAAGGGTCTGCGTTTGCTCACCCAACCTCACCAAACCTCTCAGCCCCAAGAGTGTCCACCCTTATGTCTCATCCAGCTGTGGGTCTAGATATGGTCAATCCAGGTTGCATCACAGCCCCTGAACGCATTGTGTAAGAATTTCGCTCTCTTTCACTGTCTTTGTTTCATGGGTTTTTCAAAGTAATTTATTTTTATAATGGGGTTTAGCTGCTTTTCACTGCTGTGTTTATGCCGCTTTACACCCACTTGACACACTAACAGAGAGATATCAGTACATAGGTTTTAAGATTATTACTAGTCAGATATATTCTTGTGCGGTGAATAGGGCGTGTTGAGTCCAGTTCTCTGAGCAAGGAGTAGGTCTTGTCTATTACATATTGGGTTTATGGAACGGTATCTGAGCTAATTTGAAACCCTTGTTTTATGTATCACCCCACCTCACCTTTCCCGTTAAGCAGCCATAGTTTGTTTTCTGCATGTGTGCCTCTCTTCTGTTTTGTAATTCAGTTCAAGTGTAACGGTTTTTACATTCCCTCTATCAGTGATACCTTATGAGAAGTGTCCTTTTCTGTGTGACTTATTTCACTTAGAATCGTCGTACCTAAATCCACTCATCATGCTGCTACTAGCCTTATGACATTGATTTCATGGCTGAGTGATATTCCATTGTACATAAGGACCACAACTTCTTTATCCATTTTTCTCTTTCCTGGGATATTGAAGGTGGAACGAAGTGGAGGTCCTTGTCAACAGAGCAGCCCTAAACTTTGGGGTGCTTGTGTCTTGCTGATTTTTCATTTTCCCAATTTATACCCCCATGAGTGGAAGTGCCCTATGCTCTCTAAGCTGTGTTTTTTAGATGTTTCAGGACTCACCGTTCACTTCTCCAGAGTGGCTGTTGGCAATTTACATCCCGCCCATCAGTGTAGCAAGGCTCCCATTTCTCCATGGCCTGTCTTGCATTTCTGGTTTTGACACTTTTTTCAGCATGGGCCTTTTGACCGATGGGAAGCGAGACTTTTTGTAGCGCTGATTTGTCTTTCCAGGTTGCTTGGTTGGCCAAAAAGGGCGTATGCGTTTTTTCCTGAATATATTCAGGAAAAAACGCATACGCCCTTTTTGGCCAAGGGCATCATTGTCAACGTTTTACCGCTTTTCATGTGCTTTAAAGGCGATTCGAATCTACCTCCTGAAATCTGTTCCCTGCAATTCTGCCTTGATTTCAAATCCTCTTCTTTGCCTTCCCTCAATATATTTGTGGACGAGAGTTATCATTTATAACTCTGCAGGTTTGTGAATTGCAGTGCCCTGAAGCTCCATTTTACAACTCGCTTTTTTGGGAGCTGGCCGCAAAAGCGCAGGATGGCTTCAGGCCCTGTTCTGGTTCCAGGGGGCAGGCTGAGCCTGTGGTTAATTCTTCTTCCTGATGGGAAAATAGAGTGACCTGTGCCTGTCCCAACACCAAGAGCTAGTCTCTCATTGGTTCCACGTCTTCCCGTTCATCCTCAGGACAAATAGCAACCTGTACGGAACAGGAGGTTAAAGGTGCTGATGCTCCAAGTAGGGAGATTGCTAGTAGAGCGGCTGGAATGGCGAACCCGGGCACAAGGAGATGAGAAATGAGGTGCGTTTTAGAAACCTTTCCCCATCACACGGTGTACCATCTTCTGGGTTTCTCATGCATGTTTTCGATGTAGGAAGATGCCCTTGAACCTGGAGATTTGGGACCCATGCGATGGGTACCACGCAGTATTACTTTAAAGGGTCTGCGTTTGCTCACCCAACCTCACCAAACCTCTCAGCCCCAAGAGTGTCCACCCTTATGTCTCATCCAGCTGTGGGTCTAGATATGGTCAATCCAGGTTGCATCACAGCCCCTGAACGCATTGTGTAAGAATTTCGCTCTCTTTCACTGTCTTTGTTTCATGGGTTTTTCAAAGTAATTTATTTTTATAATGGGGTTTAGCTGCTTTTCACTGCTGTGTTTATGCCGCTTTACACCCACTTGACACACTAACAGAGAGATATCAGTACATAGGTTTTAAGATTATTACTAGTCAGATATATTCTTGTGCGGTGAATAGGGCGTGTTGAGTCCAGTTCTCTGAGCAAGGAGTAGGTCTTGTCTATTACATATTGGGTTTATGGAACGGTATCTGAGCTAATTTGAAACCCTTGTTTTATGTATCACCCCACCTCACCTTTCCCGTTAAGCAGCCATAGTTTGTTTTCTGCATGTGTGCCTCTCTTCTGTTTTGTAATTCAGTTCAAGTGTAACGGTTTTTACATTCCCTCTATCAGTGATACCTTATGAGAAGTGTCCTTTTCTGTGTGACTTATTTCACTTAGAATCGTCGTACCTAAATCCACTCATCATGCTGCTACTAGCCTTATGACATTGATTTCATGGCTGAGTGATATTCCATTGTACATAAGGACCACAACTTCTTTATCCATTTTTCTCTTTCCTGGGATATTGAAGGTGGAACGAAGTGGAGGTCCTTGTCAACAGAGCAGCCCTAAACTTTGGGGTGCTTGTGTCTTGCTGATTTTTCATTTTCCCAATTTATACCCCCATGAGTGGAAGTGCCCTATGCTCTCTAAGCTGTGTTTTTTAGATGTTTCAGGACTCACCGTTCACTTCTCCAGAGTGGCTGTTGGCAATTTACATCCCGCCCATCAGTGTAGCAAGGCTCCCATTTCTCCATGGCCTGTCCTGCATTTCTGGTTTTGACACTTTTTTCAGCATGGGCCTTTTGACCGATGGGAAGCGAGACTTTTTGTAGCGCTGATTTGTCTTTCCAGGTTGCTTGGTTGGCCAAAAAGGGCGTATGCGTTTTCTCCTGAATATATTCAGGAAAAAACGCATACGCCCTTTTTGGCCAAGGGCATCATTGTCAACGTTTTGCCGCTTTTCATGTGCTTTAAAGGCGATTCGAATCTACCTCCTGAAATCTGTTCCCTGCAATTCTGCCTTGATTTCAAATCCTCTTCTTTGCCTTCCCTCAATATATTTGTGGACGAGAGTTATCATTTATAACTCTGCAGGTTTGTGAATTGCAGTGCCCTGAAGCTCCATTTTACAACTCGCTTTTTTGGGAGCTGGCCGCAAAAGCGCAGGATGGCTTCAGGCCCTGTTCTGGTTCCAGGGGGCAGGCTGAGCCTGTGGTTAATTCTTCTTCCTGATGGGAAAATAGAGTGACCTGTGCCTGTCCCAACACCAAGAGCTAGTCTCTCATTGGTTCCACGTCTTCCCGTTCATCCTCAGGACAAATAGCAACCTGTACGGAACAGGAGGTTAAAGGTGCTGATGCTCCAAGTAGGGAGATTGCTAGTAGAGCGGCTGGAATGGCGAACCCGGGCACAAGGAGATGAGAAATGAGGTGCGTTTTAGAAACCTTTCCCCATCACACGGTGTACCATCTTCTGGGTTTCTCATGCATGTTTTCGATGTAGGAAGATGCCCTTGAACCTGGAGATTTGGGACCCATGCGATGGGTACCACGCAGTATTACTTTAAAGGGTCTGCGTTTGCTCACCCAACCTCACCAAACCTCTCAGCCCCAAGAGTGTCCACCCTTATGTCTCATCCAGCTGTGGGTCTAGATATGGTCAATCCAGGTTGCATCACAGCCCCTGAACGCATTGTGTAAGAATTTCGCTCTCTTTCACTGTCTTTGTTTCATGGGTTTTTCAAAGTAATTTATTTTTATAATGGGGTTTAGCTGCTTTTCACTGCTGTGTTTATGCCGCTTTACACCCACTTGACACACTAACAGAGAGATATCAGTACATAGGTTTTAAGATTATTACTAGTCAGATATATTCTTGTGCGGTGAATAGGGCGTGTTGAGTCCAGTTCTCTGAGCAAGGAGTAGGTCTTGTCTATTACATATTGGGTTTATGGAACGGTATCTGAGCTAATTTGAAACCCTTGTTTTATGTATCACCCCACCTCACCTTTCCCGTTAAGCAGCCATAGTTTGTTTTCTGCATGTGTGCCTCTCTTCTGTTTTGTAATTCAGTTCAAGTGTAACGGTTTTTACATTCCCTCTATCAGTGATACCTTATGAGAAGTGTCCTTTTCTGTGTGACTTATTTCACTTAGAATCGTCGTACCTAAATCCACTCATCATGCTGCTACTAGCCTTATGACATTGATTTCATGGCTGAGTGATATTCCATTGTACATAAGGACCACAACTTCTTTATCCATTTTTCTCTTTCCTGGGATATTGAAGGTGGAACGAAGTGGAGGTCCTTGTCAACAGAGCAGCCCTAAACTTTGGGGTGCTTGTGTCTTGCTGATTTTTCATTTTCCCAATTTATACCCCCATGAGTGGAAGTGCCCTATGCTCTCTAAGCTGTGTTTTTTAGATGTTTCAGGACTCACCGTTCACTTCTCCAGAGTGGCTGTTGGCAATTTACATCCCGCCCATCAGTGTAGCAAGGCTCCCATTTCTCCATGGCCTGTCCTGCATTTCTGGTTTTGACACTTTTTTCAGCATGGGCCTTTTGACCGATGGGAAGCGAGACTTTTTGTAGCGCTGATTTGTCTTTCCAGGTTGCTTGGTTGGCCAAAAAGGGCGTATGCGTTTTCTCCTGAATATATTCAGGAAAAAACGCATACGCCCTTTTTGGCCAAGGGCATCATTGTCAACGTTTTACCGCTTTTCATGTGCTTTAAAGGCGATTCGAATCTACCTCCTGAAATCTGTTCCCTGCAATTCTGCCTTGATTTCAAATCCTCTTCTTTGCCTTCCCTCAATATATTTGTGGACGAGAGTTATCATTTATAACTCTGCAGGTTTGTGAATTGCAGTGCCCTGAAGCTCCATTTTACAACTCGCTTTTTTGGGAGCTGGCCGCAAAAGCGCAGGATGGCTTCAGGCCCTGTTCTGGTTCCAGGGGGCAGGCTGAGCCTGTGGTTAATTCTTCTTCCTGATGGGAAAATAGAGTGACCTGTGCCTGTCCCAACACCAAGAGCTAGTCTCTCATTGGTTCCACGTCTTCCCGTTCATCCTCAGGACAAATAGCAACCTGTACGGAACAGGAGGTTAAAGGTGCTGATGCTCCAAGTAGGGAGATTGCTAGTAGAGCGGCTGGAATGGCGAACCCGGGCACAAGGAGATGAGAAATGAGGTGCGTTTTAGAAACCTTTCCCCATCACACGGTGTACCATCTTCTGGGTTTCTCATGCATGTTTTCGATGTAGGAAGATGCCCTTGAACCTGGAGATTTGGGACCCATGCGATGGGTACCACGCAGTATTACTTTAAAGGGTCTGCGTTTGCTCACCCAACCTCACCAAACCTCTCAGCCCCAAGAGTGTCCACCCTTATGTCTCATCCAGCTGTGGGTCTAGATATGGTCAATCCAGGTTGCATCACAGCCCCTGAACGCATTGTGTAAGAATTTCGCTCTCTTTCACTGTCTTTGTTTCATGGGTTTTTCAAAGTAATTTATTTTTATAATGGGGTTTAGCTGCTTTTCACTGCTGTGTTTATGCCGCTTTACACCCACTTGACACACTAACAGAGAGATATCAGTACATAGGTTTTAAGATTATTACTAGTCAGATATATTCTTGTGCGGTGAATAGGGCGTGTTGAGTCCAGTTCTCTGAGCAAGGAGTAGGTCTTGTCTATTACATATTGGGTTTATGGAACGGTATCTGAGCTAATTTGAAACCCTTGTTTTATGTATCACCCCACCTCACCTTTCCCGTTAAGCAGCCATAGTTTGTTTTCTGCATGTGTGCCTCTCTTCTGTTTTGTAATTCAGTTCAAGTGTAACGGTTTTTACATTCCCTCTATCAGTGATACCTTATGAGAAGTGTCCTTTTCTGTGTGACTTATTTCACTTAGAATCGTCGTACCTAAATCCACTCATCATGCTGCTACTAGCCTTATGACATTGATTTCATGGCTGAGTGATATTCCATTGTACATAAGGACCACAACTTCTTTATCCATTTTTCTCTTTCCTGGGATATTGAAGGTGGAACGAAGTGGAGGTCCTTGTCAACAGAGCAGCCCTAAACTTTGGGGTGCTTGTGTCTTGCTGATTTTTCATTTTCCCAATTTATACCCCCATGAGTGGAAGTGCCCTATGCTCTCTAAGCTGTGTTTTTTAGATGTTTCAGGACTCACCGTTCACTTCTCCAGAGTGGCTGTTGGCAATTTACATCCCGCCCATCAGTGTAGCAAGGCTCCCATTTCTCCATGGCCTGTCTTGCATTTCTGGTTTTGACACTTTTTTCAGCATGGGCCTTTTGACCGATGGGAAGCGAGACTTTTTGTAGCGCTGATTTGTCTTTCCAGGTTGCTTGGTTGGCCAAAAAGGGCGTATGCGTTTTTTCCTGAATATATTCAGGAAAAAACGCATACGCCCTTTTTGGCCAAGGGCATCATTGTCAACGTTTTACCGCTTTTCATGTGCTTTAAAGGCGATTCGAATCTACCTCCTGAAATCTGTTCCCTGCAATTCTGCCTTGATTTCAAATCCTCTTCTTTGCCTTCCCTCAATATATTTGTGGACGAGAGTTATCATTTATAACTCTGCAGGTTTGTGAATTGCAGTGCCCTGAAGCTCCATTTTACAACTCGCTTTTTTGGGAGCTGGCCGCAAAAGCGCAGGATGGCTTCAGGCCCTGTTCTGGTTCCAGGGGGCAGGCTGAGCCTGTGGTTAATTCTTCTTCCTGATGGGAAAATAGAGTGACCTGTGCCTGTCCCAACACCAAGAGCTAGTCTCTCATTGGTTCCACGTCTTCCCGTTCATCCTCAGGACAAATAGCAACCTGTACGGAACAGGAGGTTAAAGGTGCTGATGCTCCAAGTAGGGAGATTGCTAGTAGAGCGGCTGGAATGGCGAACCCGGGCACAAGGAGATGAGAAATGAGGTGCGTTTTAGAAACCTTTCCCCATCACACGGTGTACCATCTTCTGGGTTTCTCATGCATGTTTTCGATGTAGGAAGATGCCCTTGAACCTGGAGATTTGGGACCCATGCGATGGGTACCACGCAGTATTACTTTAAAGGGTCTGCGTTTGCTCACCCAACCTCACCAAACCTCTCAGCCCCAAGAGTGTCCACCCTTATGTCTCATCCAGCTGTGGGTCTAGATATGGTCAATCCAGGTTGCATCACAGCCCCTGAACGCATTGTGTAAGAATTTCGCTCTCTTTCACTGTCTTTGTTTCATGGGTTTTTCAAAGTAATTTATTTTTATAATGGGGTTTAGCTGCTTTTCACTGCTGTGTTTATGCCGCTTTACAGCCACTTGACACACTAACAGAGAGATATCAGTACATAGGTTTTAAGATTATTACTAGTCAGATATATTCTTGTGCGGTGAATAGGGCGTGTTGAGTCCAGTTCTCTGAGCAAGGAGTAGGTCTTGTCTATTACATATTGGGTTTATGGAACGGTATCTGAGCTAATTTGAAACCCTTGTTTTATGTATCACCCCACCTCACCTTTCCCGTTAAGCAGCCATAGTTTGTTTTCTGCATGTGTGCCTCTCTTCTGTTTTGTAATTCAGTTCAAGTGTAACGGTTTTTACATTCCCTCTATCAGTGATACCTTATGAGAAGTGTCCTTTTCTGTGTGACTTATTTCACTTAGAATCGTCGTACCTAAATCCACTCATCATGCTGCTACTAGCCTTATGACATTGATTTCATGGCTGAGTGATATTCCATTGTACATAAGGACCACAACTTCTTTATCCATTTTTCTCTTTCCTGGGATATTGAAGGTGGAACGAAGTGGAGGTCCTTGTCAACAGAGCAGCCCTAAACTTTGGGGTGCTTGTGTCTTGCTGATTTTTCATTTTCCCAATTTATACCCCCATGAGTGGAAGTGCCCTATGCTCTCTAAGCTGTGTTTTTTAGATGTTTCAGGACTCACCGTTCACTTCTCCAGAGTGGCTGTTGGCAATTTACATCCCGCCCATCAGTGTAGCAAGGCTCCCATTTCTCCATGGCCTGTCCTGCATTTCTGGTTTTGACACTTTTTTCAGCATGGGCCTTTTGACCGATGGGAAGCGAGACTTTTTGTAGCGCTGATTTGTCTTTCCAGGTTGCTTGGTTGGCCAAAAAGGGCGTATGCGTTTTCTCCTGAATATATTCAGGAAAAAACGCATACGCCCTTTTTGGCCAAGGGCATCATTGTCAACGTTTTACCGCTTTTCATGTGCTTTAAAGGCGATTCGAATCTACCTCCTGAAATCTGTTCCCTGCAATTCTGCCTTGATTTCAAATCCTCTTCTTTGCCTTCCCTCAATATATTTGTGGACGAGAGTTATCATTTATAACTCTGCAGGTTTGTGAATTGCAGTGCCCTGAAGCTCCATTTTACAACTCGCTTTTTTGGGAGCTGGCCGCAAAAGCGCAGGATGGCTTCAGGCCCTGTTCTGGTTCCAGGGGGCAGGCTGAGCCTGTGGTTAATTCTTCTTCCTGATGGGAAAATAGAGTGACCTGTGCCTGTCCCAACACCAAGAGCTAGTCTCTCATTGGTTCCACGTCTTCCCGTTCATCCTCAGGACAAATAGCAACCTGTACGGAACAGGAGGTTAAAGGTGCTGATGCTCCAAGTAGGGAGATTGCTAGTAGAGCGGCTGGAATGGCGAACCCGGGCACAAGGAGATGAGAAATGAGGTGCGTTTTAGAAACCTTTCCCCATCACACGGTGTACCATCTTCTGGGTTTCTCATGCATGTTTTCGATGTAGGAAGATGCCCTTGAACCTGGAGATTTGGGACCCATGCGATGGGTACCACGCAGTATTACTTTAAAGGGTCTGCGTTTGCTCACCCAACCTCACCAAACCTCTCAGCCCCAAGAGTGTCCACCCTTATGTCTCATCCAGCTGTGGGTCTAGATATGGTCAATCCAGGTTGCATCACAGCCCCTGAACGCATTGTGTAAGAATTTCGCTCTCTTTCACTGTCTTTGTTTCATGGGTTTTTCAAAGTAATTTATTTTTATAATGGGGTTTAGCTGCTTTTCACTGCTGTGTTTATGCCGCTTTACACCCACTTGACACACTAACAGAGAGATATCAGTACATAGGTTTTAAGATTATTACTAGTCAGATATATTCTTGTGCGGTGAATAGGGCGTGTTGAGTCCAGTTCTCTGAGCAAGGAGTAGGTCTTGTCTATTACATATTGGGTTTATGGAACGGTATCTGAGCTAATTTGAAACCCTTGTTTTATGTATCACCCCACCTCACCTTTCCCGTTAAGCAGCCATAGTTTGTTTTCTGCATGTGTGCCTCTCTTCTGTTTTGTAATTCAGTTCAAGTGTAACGGTTTTTACATTCCCTCTATCAGTGATACCTTATGAGAAGTGTCCTTTTCTGTGTGACTTATTTCACTTAGAATCGTCGTACCTAAATCCACTCATCATGCTGCTACTAGCCTTATGACATTGATTTCATGGCTGAGTGATATTCCATTGTACATAAGGACCACAACTTCTTTATCCATTTTTCTCTTTCCTGGGATATTGAAGGTGGAACGAAGTGGAGGTCCTTGTCAACAGAGCAGCCCTAAACTTTGGGGTGCTTGTGTCTTGCTGATTTTTCATTTTCCCAATTTATACCCCCATGAGTGGAAGTGCCCTATGCTCTCTAAGCTGTGTTTTTTAGATGTTTCAGGACTCACCGTTCACTTCTCCAGAGTGGCTGTTGGCAATTTACATCCCGCCCATCAGTGTAGCAAGGCTCCCATTTCTCCATGGCCTGTCTTGCATTTCTGGTTTTGACACTTTTTTCAGCATGGGCCTTTTGACCGATGGGAAGCGAGACTTTTTGTAGCGCTGATTTGTCTTTCCAGGTTGCTTGGTTGGCCAAAAAGGGCGTATGCGTTTTTTCCTGAATATATTCAGGAAAAAACGCATACGCCCTTTTTGGCCAAGGGCATCATTGTCAACGTTTTACCGCTTTTCATGTGCTTTAAAGGCGATTCGAATCTACCTCCTGAAATCTGTTCCCTGCAATTCTGCCTTGATTTCAAATCCTCTTCTTTGCCTTCCCTCAATATATTTGTGGACGAGAGTTATCATTTATAACTCTGCAGGTTTGTGAATTGCAGTGCCCTGAAGCTCCATTTTACAACTCGCTTTTTTGGGAGCTGGCCGCAAAAGCGCAGGATGGCTTCAGGCCCTGTTCTGGTTCCAGGGGGCAGGCTGAGCCTGTGGTTAATTCTTCTTCCTGATGGGAAAATAGAGTGACCTGTGCCTGTCCCAACACCAAGAGCTAGTCTCTCATTGGTTCCACGTCTTCCCGTTCATCCTCAGGACAAATAGCAACCTGTACGGAACAGGAGGTTAAAGGTGCTGATGCTCCAAGTAGGGAGATTGCTAGTAGAGCGGCTGGAATGGCGAACCCGGGCACAAGGAGATGAGAAATGAGGTGCGTTTTAGAAACCTTTCCCCATCACACGGTGTACCATCTTCTGGGTTTCTCATGCATGTTTTCGATGTAGGAAGATGCCCTTGAACCTGGAGATTTGGGACCCATTGGACGGGTACCACGCAGTATTAATTTAAAGGGTCTGCGTTTGCTCACCCAACCTCACCAAACCTCTCAGCCCCAAGAGTGTCCACCGTTATGTCTCATCCAGCTGTGGGTCTAGATATGGTCAATCCAGGTTGCATCACAGCCCCTGAACGCATTGTGTAAGAATTTCTCTCCCTTTCACTGTGTTTGTTTCGTGGTTTTTTCAAAGTAATTTATTTTTATAATGGGGTTTAGCTGCTTTTCACTGCTGTGTTTATGCCGCTTTACACCCACTTGACACACTAACAGAGAGATATCAATACATAGGTTTTAAGATTATTACTAGTCAGATATATTCTTGTGCGGTGAATAGGGTGTGTTGAGTCCAGTTCTCTGAGAAAGGAGTAGGTCTTGTCTATTACATATTGGGTTTATGGAACGGTATCTGAGCTAATTTGAAACCCTTTTTTTACGTATCACCCCACCTCACCTTTCCCGTTAAGCAGCCATAGTGTGTTTTCTGCATGTGAGACTCTGTTCTGTTTTGTAATTCAGTTCAAGTGTAACGGTTTTTACATTCCCTCTATAAGTGATACCTTATGAGAAGTGTCCTTTTCTGTGTGACTTATTTCACTTAGAATCGTCGTACCTAAATCCACTCATCATGCTGCTACTAGCCTTATGACATTGATTTCATGGCTGAGTGATTTTCCATTGTACATAAGGACCACAACTTCTTTATCCATTTTTCTCTTTCCTGGGATATTTAAGGTGGAATGAAGTGGAGGTCCTTGTCAACAGAGCAGCCCTAAACTTTGGGGTGCTTGTGTCTTGCTGATTTTTCATTTTCCCAATTTATACCCCCATGAGTGGAAGTGCCCTATGCTCTCTAAGCAGTGTTTTTTAGATGTTTCAGGACTCACCGTAGACTTCTCCAGAGTGTCTGTTGGCAATTTACATCCCGCCCATCAGTGTAGCAAGGCTCCCATTTCTCCATGGCCTGTCCCGCATTTCTGGTTTTGACACTTTTTTCACCATGGCCCTTTTGACCGATGGGTAGCGAGTCTTCTTTGTAGCCCTGATTTGCCTTTCCAGGTTGCTTGGTTGGCCAAAAAGGGCGTATGCGTTTTTTCCTGAATATATTCAGGAAAAAACGCATACGCCCTTTTTGGCCAAGGGCATCATTGTCAACGTTTTGCCGCTTTTCATGTGCTTTAAAGGCGATTCGAATCTACCTCCTGAAATCTGTTTCCTGCAATTCTGCCTTGATTTCAAATCCTCTTCTTTGCCTTCCCTCAATATATTTGTGGACGAGAGTTATCATTTATAACTCTGCAGGTTTGTGAATTGCAGTGCCCTGAACCTCCATTTTACAACTCGCTTTTTTGGGAGCTGGCCGCAAAAGCGCATGATGGATTCCCGCCCTGTTCTTGTTCCGGGGGGCAGGCTGAGCCTGTGGTTAATTCTTCTTCCTGATGGGAAAATAGAGTGACCTGTGCCTGTGTCCACACCAAGAGCTAGTCTCTCATTGGTTCCCCGTCTTCCCGTTTATCCTCAGGACAAATTGCAACCTGTACGGAACAGGAGGTTAAAGGTGCTGATGCTCCAAGTAGGGAGATTGCTAGTAAAGCGGCTGGAATGGCGAACCCGGGCACAAGGAGATGAGAAATGAGGTTCGTTTTAGAAACCTTTCCCCATCACACGGTGTACCATCTTCTGGGTTTCTGATGCATGTTTTCGATGTAGGAAGATGCCCTTGAACCTGGAGATTTGGATCCCATGGGACGGGTACTACGCAGTATTACTTTAAAGGGTCTGCGTTTGCTCACCCAACCTCACCAAACCTCTCAGCCCCAAGAGTGTCCACCCTTATGTCTCATCCAGCTGTGGGTCTAGATATGGTCCATCTAGGTTGCATCACAGCCCTTGAATGCATTGTGTAAGAATTTCTCTCTCTTTCACTGTCTTTGTTTCATGGGTTTTTCAAAATAATTTATTTTTATAATGGGGTTTAGCTGCTTTTCACTGCTGTGTTTATGCCGCTTTACACCCACTTGACACACTAACAGAGAGATATCAATACATAGGTTTTAAGATTATTCCTAGTCAGATATATTCTCGTGCGGTGAATAGGGCGTGTTGAGTCCAGTTCTCTGAGCAAGGAGTAGGTCTTGTCTATTACATATTGGGTTTATGGAACGGTATCTGAGCTAATTTGAAACCCTTGTTTTATGTATCACCCCACCTCACCTTTCCCGTTAAGCAGCCATAGTGTGTTTTCTGCATGTGTGACTCTGTTCTGTTTTGTAATTCAGTTCAAGTGTAACGGTTTTTACATTCCCTCTATAAGTGATACCTTATGAGAAGTGTCCTTTTCTGTGTGACTTATTTCACTTAGAATCGTCGTACCTAAATCCACTCATCATGCTGCTACTAGCCTTATGACATTGATTTCATGGCTGAGTGATATTCCATTGTACATAAGGACCACAACTTCTTTATCCATTTTTCTCTTTCCTGGGATATTTAAGGTGGAAGGAAGTGGAGGTCCTTGTCAACAGAGCAGCCCTAAACTTTGGGGTGCTTGTGTCTTGCTGATTTTTCATTTTCCCAATTTATACCCCCATGAGTGGAAGTGCCCTATGCTGTCTAAACTGTGTTTTTTAGATGTTTCAGGACTCACCGTACACTTCTCCAGAGTGGCTGTTGGCAATTTACATCCCGCCCATCAGTGTAGCAAGGCTCCCATTTCTCCATGGCCTGTCCTGCATTTCTGGTTTTGACACGTTTTTCAGCATGGCCCTTTTGACCGATGGGTAGCGAGTCTTCTTTGTAGCCCTGATTTGCCTTTCCAGGTTGCTTGGTTGGCCAAAAAGGGCGTATGCGTTTTTTCCTGAATATATTCAGGAAAAAACGCATACGCCCTTTTTGGCCAAGGGCATCATTGTCAACGTTTTGCCGCTTTTCATGTGCTTTAAAGGCGATTCGAATCTACCTCCTGAAATCTGTTTCCTGCAATTCTGCCTTGATTTCAAATCCTCTGCTTTGCCTTCCCTCAATATATTTGTGGACGAGAGTTATCATTTATAACTCTGTAGGTTTGTGAATTGCAGTGCCCTGAACCTCCATTTTACAACTCGCTTTTTTGGGATCTGGCCGCAAAAGCGCATGATGGATTCACGCCCTGTTCTTGTTCCGGGGGGCAGGCTGAGCCTGTGGTTAATTCTTCTTCATGATGGGAAAATAGAGTGACCTGTGCCTGTGTCCACACCAAGAGCTAGTCTCTCATTGGTTCCCCATCTTCCCGTTCATCCTCAGGACAAATTGCAACCTGTACGGAACAGGAGGTTAAAGGTGCTGATGCTCCAAGTAGGGAGATTGCTAGTAAAGTGGCTGGAATGGGGAACCCGGGCACAAGGGGATGAGAAATGAGGTTCGTTTTAGAAACCTTTCCCCATAACATGGTGTACCATCTTCTGGGTTTCTCATGCATGTTTTCGATGCAGGAAGATGCCCTTGAACCTGGAGATTTGGGACCCATGCGATGGGTACCACGCAGTATTACTTTAAAGGGTCTGCGTTTGCTCACCCAACCTCACCAAACCTCTCAGCCCCAAGAGTGTCCACCCTTATGTCTCATCCAGCTGTGGGTCTAGATATGGTCAATCCAGGTTGCATCACAGCCCCTGAACGCATTGTGTAAGAATTTCGCTCTCTTTCACTGTCTTTGTTTCATGGGTTTTTCAAAGTAATTTATTTTTATAATGGGGCTTAGCTGCTTTTCACTGCTGTGTTTATGCCACTTTACACCCACTTGACACACTAATAGAGAGATATCAATACATAGGTTTTAAGATTATTACTAGTCATATATATTCTTGTGCGGTGAATAGGGAGTGTTGAGTCCAGTTCTCTGAGCAAGGAGTAGGTCTTGTCTATTACATATTGGGTTTATGGAACGGTATCTGAGCTAATGTGAACCCCTTGTTTTATGTATCACCCCACCTCACCTTTCCCGTTAAGCAGCCATAGTTTGTTTTCTGCATGTGTGCCTCTCTTCTGTTTTGTAATTCAGTTCAAGTGTAACGGTTTTTACATTCCCTCTATCAGTGATACCTTATGAGAAGTGTCCTTTTCTGTGTGACTTATTTCACTTAGAATCGTCGTACCTAAATCCACTCATCATGCTGCTACTAGCCTTATGACATTGATTTCATGGCTGAGTGATATTCCATTGTACATAAGGACCACAACTTCTTTATCCATTTTTCTCTTTCCTGGGATATTGAAGGTGGAACGAAGTGGAGGTCCTTGTCAACAGAGCAGCCCTAAACTTTGGGGTGCTTGTGTCTTGCTGATTTTTCATTTTCCCAATTTATACCCCCATGAGTGGAAGTGCCCTATGCTCTCTAAGCTGTGTTTTTTAGATGTTTCAGGACTCACCGTTCACTTCTCCAGAGTGGCTGTTGGCAATTTACATCCCGCCCATCAGTGTAGCAAGGCTCCCATTTCTCCATGGCCTGTCTTGCATTTCTGGTTTTGACACTTTTTTCAGCATGGGCCTTTTGACCGATGGGAAGCGAGACTTTTTGTAGCGCTGATTTGTCTTTCCAGGTTGCTTGGTTGGCCAAAAAGGGCGTATGCGTTTTTTCCTGAATATATTCAGGAAAAAACGCATACGCCCTTTTTGGCCAAGGGCATCATTGTCAACGTTTTACCGCTTTTCATGTGCTTTAAAGGCGATTCGAATCTACCTCCTGAAATCTGTTCCCTGCAATTCTGCCTTGATTTCAAATCCTCTTCTTTGCCTTCCCTCAATATATTTGTGGACGAGAGTTATCATTTATAACTCTGCAGGTTTGTGAATTGCAGTGCCCTGAAGCTCCATTTTACAACTCGCTTTTTTGGGAGCTGGCCGCAAAAGCGCAGGATGGCTTCAGGCCCTGTTCTGGTTCCAGGGGGCAGGCTGAGCCTGTGGTTAATTCTTCTTCCTGATGGGAAAATAGAGTGACCTGTGCCTGTCCCAACACCAAGAGCTAGTCTCTCATTGGTTCCACGTCTTCCCGTTCATCCTCAGGACAAATAGCAACCTGTACGGAACAGGAGGTTAAAGGTGCTGATGCTCCAAGTAGGGAGATTGCTAGTAGAGTGGCTGGAATGGCGAACCCGGGCACAAGGAGATGAGAAATGAGGTGCGTTTTAGAAACCTTTCCCCATCACACGGTGTACCATCTTTTTGTTTTCTCATGCATGTTTTCGATGTAGGAAGATGCCCTTGAACCTGGAGATTTGGGACCCATGCGATGGGTACCACGCAGTATTACTTTAAAGGGTCTGCGTTTGCTCACCCAACCTCACCAAACCTCTCAGCCCCAAGAGTGTCCACCCTTATGTCTCATCCAGCTGTGGGTCTAGATATGGTCAATCCAGGTTGCATCACAGCCCCTGAACGCATTGTGTAAGAATTTCGCTCTCTTTCACTGTCTTTGTTTCATGGGTTTTTCAAAGTAATTTATTTTTATAATGGGGTTTAGCTGCTTTTCACTGCTGTGTTTATGCCGCTTTACAGCCACTTGACACACTAACAGAGAGATATCAGTACATAGGTTTTAAGATTATTACTAGTCAGATATATTCTTGTGCGGTGAATAGGGCGTGTTGAGTCCAGTTCTCTGAGCAAGGAGTAGGTCTTGTCTATTACATATTGGGTTTATGGAACGGTATCTGAGCTAATTTGAAACCCTTGTTTTATGTATCACCCCACCTCACCTTTCCCGTTAAGCAGCCATAGTGTGTTTTCTGCATGTGTGCCTCTCTTCTGTTTTGTAATTCAGTTCAAGTGTAACGGTTTTTACATTCCCTCTATCAGTGATACCTTATGAGAAGTGTCCTTTTCTGTGTGACTTATTTCACTTAGAATCGTCGTACCTAAATCCACTCATCATGCTGCTACTAGCCTTATGACATTGATTTCATGGCTGAGTGATATTCCATTGTACATAAGGACCACAACTTCTTTATCCATTTTTCTCTTTCCTGGGATATTGAAGGTGGAACGAAGTGGAGGTCCTTGTCAACAGAGCAGCCCTAAACTTTGGGGTGCTTGTGTCTTGCTGATTTTTCATTTTCCCAATTTATACCCCCATGAGTGGAAGTGCCCTATGCTCTCTAAGCTGTGTTTTTTAGATGTTTCAGGACTCACCGTTCACTTCTCCAGAGTGGCTGTTGGCAATTTACATCCCGCCCATCAGTGTAGCAAGGCTCCCATTTCTCCATGGCCTGTCTTGCATTTCTGGTTTTGACACTTTTTTCAGCATGGGCCTTTTGACCGATGGGAAGCGAGACTTTTTGTAGCGCTGATTTGTCTTTCCAGGTTGCTTGGTTGGCCAAAAAGGGCGTATGCGTTTTTTCCTGAATATATTCAGGAAAAAACGCATACGCCCTTTTTGGCCAAGGGCATCATTGTCAACGTTTTGCCGCTTTTCATGTGCTTTAAAGGCGATTCGAATCTACCTCCTGAAATCTGTTCCCTGCAATTCTGCCTTGATTTCAAATCCTCTTCTTTGCCTTCCCTCAATATATTTGTGGACGAGAGTTATCATTTATAACTCTGCAGGTTTGTGAATTGCAGTGCCCTGAAGCTCCATTTTACAACTCGCTTTTTTGGGAGCTGGCCGCAAAAGCGCAGGATGGCTTCAGGCCCTGTTCTGGTTCCAGGGGGCAGGCTGAGCCTGTGGTTAATTCTTCTTCCTGATGGGAAAATAGAGTGACCTGTGCCTGTCCCAACACCAAGAGCTAGTCTCTCATTGGTTCCACGTCTTCCCGTTCATCCTCAGGACAAATAGCAACCTGTACGGAACAGGAGGTTAAAGGTGCTGATGCTCCAAGTAGGGAGATTGCTAGTAGAGCGGCTGGAATGGCGAACCCGGGCACAAGGAGATGAGAAATGAGGTGCGTTTTAGAAACCTTTCCCCATCACACGGTGTACCATCTTTTTGTTTTCTCATGCATGTTTTCGATGTAGGAAGATGCCCTTGAACCTGGAGATTTGGGACCCATGCGATGGGTACCACGCAGTATTACTTTAAAGGGTCTGCGTTTGCTCACCCAACCTCACCAAACCTCTCAGCCCCAAGAGTGTCCACCCTTATGTCTCATCCAGCTGTGGGTCTAGATATGGTCAATCCAGGTTGCATCACAGCCCCTGAACGCATTGTGTAAGAATTTCGCTCTCTTTCACTGTCTTTGTTTCATGGGTTTTTCAAAGTAATTTATTTTTATAATGGGGTTTAGCTGCTTTTCACTGCTGTGTTTATGCCGCTTTACAGCCACTTGACACACTAACAGAGAGATATCAGTACATAGGTTTTAAGATTATTACTAGTCAGATATATTCTTGTGCGGTGAATAGGGCGTGTTGAGTCCAGTTCTCTGAGCAAGGAGTAGGTCTTGTCTATTACATATTGGGTTTATGGAACGGTATCTGAGCTAATTTGAAACCCTTGTTTTATGTATCACCCCACCTCACCTTTCCCGTTAAGCAGCCATAGTGTGTTTTCTGCATGTGTGCCTCTCTTCTGTTTTGTAATTCAGTTCAAGTGTAACGGTTTTTACATTCCCTCTATCAGTGATACCTTATGAGAAGTGTCCTTTTCTGTGTGACTTATTTCACTTAGAATCGTCGTACCTAAATCCACTCATCATGCTGCTACTAGCCTTATGACATTGATTTCATGGCTGAGTGATATTCCATTGTACATAAGGACCACAACTTCTTTATCCATTTTTCTCTTTCCTGGGATATTGAAGGTGGAACGAAGTGGAGGTCCTTGTCAACAGAGCAGCCCTAAACTTTGGGGTGCTTGTGTCTTGCTGATTTTTCATTTTCCCAATTTATACCCCCATGAGTGGAAGTGCCCTATGCTCTCTAAGCTGTGTTTTTTAGATGTTTCAGGACTCACCGTTCACTTCTCCAGAGTGGCTGTTGGCAATTTACATCCCGCCCATCAGTGTAGCAAGGCTCCCATTTCTCCATGGCCTGTCTTGCATTTCTGGTTTTGACACTTTTTTCAGCATGGGCCTTTTGACCGATGGGAAGCGAGACTTTTTGTAGCGCTGATTTGTCTTTCCAGGTTGCTTGGTTGGCCAAAAAGGGCGTATGCGTTTTTTCCTGAATATATTCAGGAAAAAACGCATACGCCCTTTTTGGCCAAGGGCATCATTGTCAACGTTTTACCGCTTTTCATGTGCTTTAAAGGCGATTCGAATCTACCTCCTGAAATCTGTTCCCTGCAATTCTGCCTTGATTTCAAATCCTCTTCTTTGCCTTCCCTCAATATATTTGTGGACGAGAGTTATCATTTATAACTCTGCAGGTTTGTGAATTGCAGTGCCCTGAAGCTCCATTTTACAACTCGCTTTTTTGGGAGCTGGCCGCAAAAGCGCAGGATGGCTTCAGGCCCTGTTCTGGTTCCAGGGGGCAGGCTGAGCCTGTGGTTAATTCTTCTTCCTGATGGGAAAATAGAGTGACCTGTGCCTGTCCCAACACCAAGAGCTAGTCTCTCATTGGTTCCACGTCTTCCCGTTCATCCTCAGGACAAATAGCAACCTGTACGGAACAGGAGGTTAAAGGTGCTGATGCTCCAAGTAGGGAGATTGCTAGTAGAGCGGCTGGAATGGCGAACCCGGGCACAATGAGATGAGAAATGAGGTGCGTTTTAGAAACCTTTCCCCATCACACGGTGTACCATCTTCTGGGTTTCTCATGCATGTTTTCGATGCAGGAAGATGCCCTTGAACCTGGAGATTTGGGACCCATTGGACGGGTACCACGCAGTATTAATTTAAAGGGTCTGCGTTTGCTCACCCAACCTCACCAAACCTCTCAGCCCCAAGAGTGTCCACCGTTATGTCTCATCCAGCTGTGGGTCTAGATATGGTCAATCCAGGTTGCATCACAGCCCCTGAACGCATTGTGTAAGAATTTCTCTCCCTTTCACTGTGTTTGTTTCGTGGTTTTTTCAAAGTAATTTATTTTTATAATGGGGTTTAGCTGCTTTTCACTGCTGTGTTTATGCCGCTTTACACCCACTTGACACACTAACAGAGAGATATCAATACATAGGTTTTAAGATTATTACTAGTCAGATATATTCTTGTGCGGTGAATAGGGCGTGTTGAGTCCAGTTCTCTGAGAAAGGAGTAGGTCTTGTCTATTACATATTGGGTTTATGGAACGGTATCTGAGCTAATTTGAAACCCTTTTTTTACGTATCACCCCACCTCACCTTTCCCGTTAAGCAGCCATAGTGTGTTTTCTGCATGTGAGACTCTGTTCTGTTTTGTAATTCAGTTCAAGTGTAACGGTTTTTACATTCCCTCTATAAGTGATACCTTATGAGAAGTGTCCTTTTCTGTGTGACTTATTTCACTTAGAATCGTCGTACCTAAATCCACTCATCATGCTGCTACTAGCCTTATGACATTGATTTCATGGCTGAGTGATTTTCCATTGTACATAAGGACCACAACTTCTTTATCCATTTTTCTCTTTCCTGGGATATTTAAGGTGGAACGAAGTGGAGGTCCTTGTCAACAGAGCAGCCCTAAACTTTGGGGTGCTTGTGTCTTGCTGATTTTTCATTTTCCCAATTTATACCCCCATGAGTGGAAGTGCCCTATGCTCTCTAAGCTGTGTTTTTTAGATGTTTCAGGACTCACCGTAGACTTCTCCAGAGTGTCTGTTGGCAATTTACATCCCGCCCATCAGTGTAGCAAGGCTCCCATTTCTCCATGGCCTGTCCCGCATTTCTGGTTTTGACACTTTTTTCACCATGGCCCTTTTGACCGATGGGTAGCGAGTCTTCTTTGTAGCCCTGATTTGCCTTTCCAGGTTGCTTGGTTGGCCAAAAAGGGCGTATGCGTTTTTTCCTGAATATATTCAGGAAAAAACGCATACGCCCTTTTTGGCCAAGGGCATCATTGTCAACGTTTTACCGCTTTTCATGTGCTTTAAAGGCGATTCGAATCTACCTCCTGAAATCTGTTCCCTGCAATTCTGCCTTGATTTCAAATCCTCTTCTTTGCCTTCCCTCAATATATTTGTGGACGAGAGTTATCATTTATAACTCTGCAGGTTTGTGAATTGCAGTGCCCTGAAGCTCCATTTTACAACTCGCTTTTTTGGGAGCTGGCCGCAAAAGCGCAGGATGGCTTCAGGCCCTGTTCTGGTTCCGGGGGGCAGGCTGAGCCTGTGGTTAATTCTTCTTCCTGATGGGAAAATAGAGTGACCTGTGCCTGTCCCAACACCAAGAGCTAGTCTCTCATTGGTTCCACGTCTTCCCGTTCATCCTCAGGACAAATAGCAACCTGTACGGAACAGGAGGTTAAAGGTGCTGATGCTCCAAGTAGGGAGATTGCTAGTAGAGCGGCTGGAATGGCGAACCCGGGCACAAGGAGATGAGAAATGAGGTGCGTTTTAGAAACCTTTCCCCATCACACGGTGTACCATCTTCTGGGTTTCTCATGCATGTTTTCGATGTAGGAAGATGCCCTTGAACCTGGAGATTTGGGACCCATGCGATGGGTACCACGCAGTATTACTTTAAAGGGTCTGCGTTTGCTCACCCAACCTCACCAAACCTCTCAGCCCCAAGAGTGTCCACCCTTATGTCTCATCCAGCTGTGGGTCTAGATATGGTCAATCCAGGTTGCATCACAGCCCCTGAACGCATTGTGTAAGAATTTCGCTCTCTTTCACTGTCTTTGTTTCATGGGTTTTTCAAAGTAATTTATTTTTATAATGGGGTTTAGCTGCTTTTCACTGCTGTGTTTATGCCGCTTTACACCCACTTGACACACTAACAGAGAGATATCAGTACATAGGTTTTAAGATTATTACTAGTCAGATATATTCTTGTGCGGTGAATAGGGCGTGTTGAGTCCAGTTCTCTGAGCAAGGAGTAGGTCTTGTCTATTACATATTGGGTTTATGGAACGGTATCTGAGCTAATTTGAAACCCTTGTTTTATGTATCACCCCACCTCACCTTTCCCGTTAAGCAGCCATAGTGTGTTTTCTGCATGTGTGCCTCTCTTCTGTTTTGTAATTCAGTTCAAGTGTAACGGTTTTTACATTCCCTCTATCAGTGATACCTTATGAGAAGTGTCCTTTTCTGTGTGACTTATTTCACTTAGAATCGTCGTACCTAAATCCACTCATCATGCTGCTACTAGCCTTATGACATTGATTTCATGGCTGAGTGATATTCCATTGTACATAAGGACCACAACTTCTTTATCCATTTTTCTCTTTCCTGGGATATTGAAGGTGGAACGAAGTGGAGGTCCTTGTCAACAGAGCAGCCCTAAACTTTGGGGTGCTTGTGTCTTGCTGATTTTTCATTTTCCCAATTTATACCCCCATGAGTGGAAGTGCCCTATGCTCTCTAAGCTGTGTTTTTTAGATGTTTCAGGACTCACCGTTCACTTCTCCAGAGTGGCTGTTGGCAATTTACATCCCGCCCATCAGTGTAGCAAGGCTCCCATTTCTCCATGGCCTGTCTTGCATTTCTGGTTTTGACACTTTTTTCAGCATGGGCCTTTTGACCGATGGGAAGCGAGACTTTTTGTAGCGCTGATTTGTCTTTCCAGGTTGCTTGGTTGGCCAAAAAGGGCGTATGCGTTTTTTCCTGAATATATTCAGGAAAAAACGCATACGCCCTTTTTGGCCAAGGGCATCATTGTCAACGTTTTACCGCTTTTCATGTGCTTTAAAGGCGATTCGAATCTACCTCCTGAAATCTGTTCCCTGCAATTCTGCCTTGATTTCAAATCCTCTTCTTTGCCTTCCCTCAATATATTTGTGGACGAGAGTTATCATTTATAACTCTGCAGGTTTGTGAATTGCAGTGCCCTGAAGCTCCATTTTACAACTCGCTTTTTTGGGAGCTGGCCGCAAAAGCGCAGGATGGCTTCAGGCCCTGTTCTGGTTCCAGGGGGCAGGCTGAGCCTGTGGTTAATTCTTCTTCCTGATGGGAAAATAGAGTGACCTGTGCCTGTCCCAACACCAAGAGCTAGTCTCTCATTGGTTCCACGTCTTCCCGTTCATCCTCAGGACAAATAGCAACCTGTACGGAACAGGAGGTTAAAGGTGCTGATGCTCCAAGTAGGGAGATTGCTAGTAGAGTGGCTGGAATGGCGAACCCGGGCACAAGGAGATGAGAAATGAGGTGCGTTTTAGAAACCTTTCCCCATCACACGGTGTACCATCTTTTTGTTTTCTCATGCATGTTTTCGATGTAGGAAGATGCCCTTGAACCTGGAGATTTGGGACCCATGCGATGGGTACCACGCAGTATTACTTTAAAGGGTCTGCGTTTGCTCACCCAACCTCACCAAACCTCTCAGCCCCAAGAGTGTCCACCCTTATGTCTCATCCAGCTGTGGGTCTAGATATGGTCAATCCAGGTTGCATCACAGCCCCTGAACGCATTGTGTAAGAATTTCGCTCTCTTTCACTGTCTTTGTTTCATGGGTTTTTCAAAGTAATTTATTTTTATAATGGGGTTTAGCTGCTTTTCACTGCTGTGTTTATGCCGCTTTACAGCCACTTGACACACTAACAGAGAGATATCAGTACATAGGTTTTAAGATTATTACTAGTCAGATATATTCTTGTGCGGTGAATAGGGCGTGTTGAGTCCAGTTCTCTGAGCAAGGAGTAGGTCTTGTCTATTACATATTGGGTTTATGGAACGGTATCTGAGCTAATTTGAAACCCTTGTTTTATGTATCACCCCACCTCACCTTTCCCGTTAAGCAGCCATAGTGTGTTTTCTGCATGTGTGCCTCTCTTCTGTTTTGTAATTCAGTTCAAGTGTAACGGTTTTTACATTCCCTCTATCAGTGATACCTTATGAGAAGTGTCCTTTTCTGTGTGACTTATTTCACTTAGAATCGTCGTACCTAAATCCACTCATCATGCTGCTACTAGCCTTATGACATTGATTTCATGGCTGAGTGATATTCCATTGTACATAAGGACCACAACTTCTTTATCCATTTTTCTCTTTCCTGGGATATTGAAGGTGGAACGAAGTGGAGGTCCTTGTCAACAGAGCAGCCCTAAACTTTGGGGTGCTTGTGTCTTGCTGATTTTTCATTTTCCCAATTTATACCCCCATGAGTGGAAGTGCCCTATGCTCTCTAAGCTGTGTTTTTTAGATGTTTCAGGACTCACCGTTCACTTCTCCAGAGTGGCTGTTGGCAATTTACATCCCGCCCATCAGTGTAGCAAGGCTCCCATTTCTCCATGGCCTGTCTTGCATTTCTGGTTTTGACACTTTTTTCAGCATGGGCCTTTTGACCGATGGGAAGCGAGACTTTTTGTAGCGCTGATTTGTCTTTCCAGGTTGCTTGGTTGGCCAAAAAGGGCGTATGCGTTTTTTCCTGAATATATTCAGGAAAAAACGCATACGCCCTTTTTGGCCAAGGGCATCATTGTCAACGTTTTGCCGCTTTTCATGTGCTTTAAAGGCGATTCGAATCTACCTCCTGAAATCTGTTCCCTGCAATTCTGCCTTGATTTCAAATCCTCTTCTTTGCCTTCCCTCAATATATTTGTGGACGAGAGTTATCATTTATAACTCTGCAGGTTTGTGAATTGCAGTGCCCTGAAGCTCCATTTTACAACTCGCTTTTTTGGGAGCTGGCCGCAAAAGCGCAGGATGGCTTCAGGCCCTGTTCTGGTTCCAGGGGGCAGGCTGAGCCTGTGGTTAATTCTTCTTCCTGATGGGAAAATAGAGTGACCTGTGCCTGTCCCAACACCAAGAGCTAGTCTCTCATTGGTTCCACGTCTTCCCGTTCATCCTCAGGACAAATAGCAACCTGTACGGAACAGGAGGTTAAAGGTGCTGATGCTCCAAGTAGGGAGATTGCTAGTAGAGCGGCTGGAATGGCGAACCCGGGCACAAGGAGATGAGAAATGAGGTGCGTTTTAGAAACCTTTCCCCATCACACGGTGTACCATCTTTTTGTTTTCTCATGCATGTTTTCGATGTAGGAAGATGCCCTTGAACCTGGAGATTTGGGACCCATGCGATGGGTACCACGCAGTATTACTTTAAAGGGTCTGCGTTTGCTCACCCAACCTCACCAAACCTCTCAGCCCCAAGAGTGTCCACCCTTATGTCTCATCCAGCTGTGGGTCTAGATATGGTCAATCCAGGTTGCATCACAGCCCCTGAACGCATTGTGTAAGAATTTCGCTCTCTTTCACTGTCTTTGTTTCATGGGTTTTTCAAAGTAATTTATTTTTATAATGGGGTTTAGCTGCTTTTCACTGCTGTGTTTATGCCGCTTTACAGCCACTTGACACACTAACAGAGAGATATCAGTACATAGGTTTTAAGATTATTACTAGTCAGATATATTCTTGTGCGGTGAATAGGGCGTGTTGAGTCCAGTTCTCTGAGCAAGGAGTAGGTCTTGTCTATTACATATTGGGTTTATGGAACGGTATCTGAGCTAATTTGAAACCCTTGTTTTATGTATCACCCCACCTCACCTTTCCCGTTAAGCAGCCATAGTGTGTTTTCTGCATGTGTGCCTCTCTTCTGTTTTGTAATTCAGTTCAAGTGTAACGGTTTTTACATTCCCTCTATCAGTGATACCTTATGAGAAGTGTCCTTTTCTGTGTGACTTATTTCACTTAGAATCGTCGTACCTAAATCCACTCATCATGCTGCTACTAGCCTTATGACATTGATTTCATGGCTGAGTGATATTCCATTGTACATAAGGACCACAACTTCTTTATCCATTTTTCTCTTTCCTGGGATATTGAAGGTGGAACGAAGTGGAGGTCCTTGTCAACAGAGCAGCCCTAAACTTTGGGGTGCTTGTGTCTTGCTGATTTTTCATTTTCCCAATTTATACCCCCATGAGTGGAAGTGCCCTATGCTCTCTAAGCTGTGTTTTTTAGATGTTTCAGGACTCACCGTTCACTTCTCCAGAGTGGCTGTTGGCAATTTACATCCCGCCCATCAGTGTAGCAAGGCTCCCATTTCTCCATGGCCTGTCTTGCATTTCTGGTTTTGACACTTTTTTCAGCATGGGCCTTTTGACCGATGGGAAGCGAGACTTTTTGTAGCGCTGATTTGTCTTTCCAGGTTGCTTGGTTGGCCAAAAAGGGCGTATGCGTTTTTTCCTGAATATATTCAGGAAAAAACGCATACGCCCTTTTTGGCCAAGGGCATCATTGTCAACGTTTTACCGCTTTTCATGTGCTTTAAAGGCGATTCGAATCTACCTCCTGAAATCTGTTCCCTGCAATTCTGCCTTGATTTCAAATCCTCTTCTTTGCCTTCCCTCAATATATTTGTGGACGAGAGTTATCATTTATAACTCTGCAGGTTTGTGAATTGCAGTGCCCTGAAGCTCCATTTTACAACTCGCTTTTTTGGGAGCTGGCCGCAAAAGCGCAGGATGGCTTCAGGCCCTGTTCTGGTTCCAGGGGGCAGGCTGAGCCTGTGGTTAATTCTTCTTCCTGATGGGAAAATAGAGTGACCTGTGCCTGTCCCAACACCAAGAGCTAGTCTCTCATTGGTTCCACGTCTTCCCGTTCATCCTCAGGACAAATAGCAACCTGTACGGAACAGGAGGTTAAAGGTGCTGATGCTCCAAGTAGGGAGATTGCTAGTAGAGCGGCTGGAATGGCGAACCCGGGCACAATGAGATGAGAAATGAGGTGCGTTTTAGAAACCTTTCCCCATCACACGGTGTACCATCTTCTGGGTTTCTCATGCATGTTTTCGATGCAGGAAGATGCCCTTGAACCTGGAGATTTGGGACCCATTGGACGGGTACCACGCAGTATTAATTTAAAGGGTCTGCGTTTGCTCACCCAACCTCACCAAACCTCTCAGCCCCAAGAGTGTCCACCCTTATGTCTCATCCAGCTGTGGGTCTAGATATGGTCAATCCAGGTTGCATCACAGCCCCTGAACGCATTGTGTAAGAATTTCTCTCCCTTTCACTGTGTTTGTTTCGTGGTTTTTTCAAAGTAATTTATTTTTATAATGGGGTTTAGCTGCTTTTCACTGCTGTGTTTATGCCGCTTTACACCCACTTGACACACTAACAGAGAGATATCAATACATAGGTTTTAAGATTATTACTAGTCAGATATATTCTTGTGCGGTGAATAGGGCGTGTTGAGTCCAGTTCTCTGAGAAAGGAGTAGGTCTTGTCTATTACATATTGGGTTTATGGAACGGTATCTGAGCTAATTTGAAACCCTTTTTTTACGTATCACCCCACCTCACCTTTCCCGTTAAGCAGCCATAGTGTGTTTTCTGCATGTGAGACTCTGTTCTGTTTTGTAATTCAGTTCAAGTGTAACGGTTTTTACATTCCCTCTATAAGTGATACCTTATGAGAAGTGTCCTTTTCTGTGTGACTTATTTCACTTAGAATCGTCGTACCTAAATCCACTCATCATGCTGCTACTAGCCTTATGACATTGATTTCATGGCTGAGTGATTTTCCATTGTACATAAGGACCACAACTTCTTTATCCATTTTTCTCTTTCCTGGGATATTTAAGGTGGAACGAAGTGGAGGTCCTTGTCAACAGAGCAGCCCTAAACTTTGGGGTGCTTGTGTCTTGCTGATTTTTCATTTTCCCAATTTATACCCCCATGAGTGGAAGTGCCCTATGCTCTCTAAGCTGTGTTTTTTAGATGTTTCAGGACTCACCGTAGACTTCTCCAGAGTGTCTGTTGGCAATTTACATCCCGCCCATCAGTGTAGCAAGGCTCCCATTTCTCCATGGCCTGTCCCGCATTTCTGGTTTTGACACTTTTTTCACCATGGCCCTTTTGACCGATGGGTAGCGAGTCTTCTTTGTAGCCCTGATTTGCCTTTCCAGGTTGCTTGGTTGGCCAAAAAGGGCGTATGCGTTTTTTCCTGAATATATTCAGGAAAAAACGCATACGCCCTTTTTGGCCAAGGGCATCATTGTCAACGTTTTACCGCTTTTCATGTGCTTTAAAGGCGATTCGAATCTACCTCCTGAAATCTGTTCCCTGCAATTCTGCCTTGATTTCAAATCCTCTTCTTTGCCTTCCCTCAATATATTTGTGGACGAGAGTTATCATTTATAACTCTGCAGGTTTGTGAATTGCAGTGCCCTGAAGCTCCATTTTACAACTCGCTTTTTTGGGAGCTGGCCGCAAAAGCGCAGGATGGCTTCAGGCCCTGTTCTGGTTCCAGGGGGCAGGCTGAGCCTGTGGTTAATTCTTCTTCCTGATGGGAAAATAGAGTGACCTGTGCCTGTCCCAACACCAAGAGCTAGTCTCTCATTGGTTCCACGTCTTCCCGTTCATCCTCAGGACAAATAGCAACCTGTACGGAACAGGAGGTTAAAGGTGCTGATGCTCCAAGTAGGGAGATTGCTAGTAGAGCGGCTGGAATGGCGAACCCGGGCACAAGGAGATGAGAAATGAGGTGCGTTTTAGAAACCTTTCCCCATCACACGGTGTACCATCTTCTGGGTTTCTCATGCATGTTTTCGATGTAGGAAGATGCCCTTGAACCTGGAGATTTGGGACCCATGCGATGGGTACCACGCAGTATTACTTTAAAGGGTCTGCGTTTGCTCACCCAACCTCACCAAACCTCTCAGCCCCAAGAGTGTCCACCCTTATGTCTCATCCAGCTGTGGGTCTAGATATGGTCAATCCAGGTTGCATCACAGCCCCTGAACGCATTGTGTAAGAATTTCGCTCTCTTTCACTGTCTTTGTTTCATGGGTTTTTCAAAGTAATTTATTTTTATAATGGGGTTTAGCTGCTTTTCACTGCTGTGTTTATGCCGCTTTACACCCACTTGACACACTAACAGAGAGATATCAGTACATAGGTTTTAAGATTATTACTAGTCAGATATATTCTTGTGCGGTGAATAGGGCGTGTTGAGTCCAGTTCTCTGAGCAAGGAGTAGGTCTTGTCTATTACATATTGGGTTTATGGAACGGTATCTGAGCTAATTTGAAACCCTTGTTTTATGTATCACCCCACCTCACCTTTCCCGTTAAGCAGCCATAGTTTGTTTTCTGCATGTGTGCCTCTCTTCTGTTTTGTAATTCAGTTCAAGTGTAACGGTTTTTACATTCCCTCTATCAGTGATACCTTATGAGAAGTGTCCTTTTCTGTGTGACTTATTTCACTTAGAATCGTCGTACCTAAATCCACTCATCATGCTGCTACTAGCCTTATGACATTGATTTCATGGCTGAGTGATATTCCATTGTACATAAGGACCACAACTTCTTTATCCATTTTTCTCTTTCCTGGGATATTGAAGGTGGAACGAAGTGGAGGTCCTTGTCAACAGAGCAGCCCTAAACTTTGGGGTGCTTGTGTCTTGCTGATTTTTCATTTTCCCAATTTATACCCCCATGAGTGGAAGTGCCCTATGCTCTCTAAGCTGTGTTTTTTAGATGTTTCAGGACTCACCGTTCACTTCTCCAGAGTGGCTGTTGGCAATTTACATCCCGCCCATCAGTGTAGCAAGGCTCCCATTTCTCCATGGCCTGTCCTGCATTTCTGGTTTTGACACTTTTTTCAGCATGGGCCTTTTGACCGATGGGAAGCGAGACTTTTTGTAGCGCTGATTTGTCTTTCCAGGTTGCTTGGTTGGCCAAAAAGGGCGTATGCGTTTTCTCCTGAATATATTCAGGAAAAAACGCATACGCCCTTTTTGGCCAAGGGCATCATTGTCAACGTTTTACCGCTTTTCATGTGCTTTAAAGGCGATTCGAATCTACCTCCTGAAATCTGTTCCCTGCAATTCTGCCTTGATTTCAAATCCTCTTCTTTGCCTTCCCTCAATATATTTGTGGACGAGAGTTATCATTTATAACTCTGCAGGTTTGTGAATTGCAGTGCCCTGAAGCTCCATTTTACAACTCGCTTTTTTGGGAGCTGGCCGCAAAAGCGCAGGATGGCTTCAGGCCCTGTTCTGGTTCCAGGGGGCAGGCTGAGCCTGTGGTTAATTCTTCTTCCTGATGGGAAAATAGAGTGACCTGTGCCTGTCCCAACACCAAGAGCTAGTCTCTCATTGGTTCCACGTCTTCCCGTTCATCCTCAGGACAAATAGCAACCTGTACGGAACAGGAGGTTAAAGGTGCTGATGCTCCAAGTAGGGAGATTGCTAGTAGAGCGGCTGGAATGGCGAACCCGGGCACAAGGAGATGAGAAATGAGGTGCGTTTTAGAAACCTTTCCCCATCACACGGTGTACCATCTTCTGGGTTTCTCATGCATGTTTTCGATGTAGGAAGATGCCCTTGAACCTGGAGATTTGGGACCCATGCGATGGGTACCACGCAGTATTACTTTAAAGGGTCTGCGTTTGCTCACCCAACCTCACCAAACCTCTCAGCCCCAAGAGTGTCCACCCTTATGTCTCATCCAGCTGTGGGTCTAGATATGGTCAATCCAGGTTGCATCACAGCCCCTGAACGCATTGTGTAAGAATTTCGCTCTCTTTCACTGTCTTTGTTTCATGGGTTTTTCAAAGTAATTTATTTTTATAATGGGGTTTAGCTGCTTTTCACTGCTGTGTTTATGCCGCTTTACAGCCACTTGACACACTAACAGAGAGATATCAGTACATAGGTTTTAAGATTATTACTAGTCAGATATATTCTTGTGCGGTGAATAGGGCGTGTTGAGTCCAGTTCTCTGAGCAAGGAGTAGGTCTTGTCTATTACATATTGGGTTTATGGAACGGTATCTGAGCTAATTTGAAACCCTTGTTTTATGTATCACCCCACCTCACCTTTCCCGTTAAGCAGCCATAGTTTGTTTTCTGCATGTGTGCCTCTCTTCTGTTTTGTAATTCAGTTCAAGTGTAACGGTTTTTACATTCCCTCTATCAGTGATACCTTATGAGAAGTGTCCTTTTCTGTGTGACTTATTTCACTTAGAATCGTCGTACCTAAATCCACTCATCATGCTGCTACTAGCCTTATGACATTGATTTCATGGCTGAGTGATATTCCATTGTACATAAGGACCACAACTTCTTTATCCATTTTTCTCTTTCCTGGGATATTGAAGGTGGAACGAAGTGGAGGTCCTTGTCAACAGAGCAGCCCTAAACTTTGGGGTGCTTGTGTCTTGCTGATTTTTCATTTTCCCAATTTATACCCCCATGAGTGGAAGTGCCCTATGCTCTCTAAGCTGTGTTTTTTAGATGTTTCAGGACTCACCGTTCACTTCTCCAGAGTGGCTGTTGGCAATTTACATCCCGCCCATCAGTGTAGCAAGGCTCCCATTTCTCCATGGCCTGTCCTGCATTTCTGGTTTTGACACTTTTTTCAGCATGGGCCTTTTGACCGATGGGAAGCGAGACTTTTTGTAGCGCTGATTTGTCTTTCCAGGTTGCTTGGTTGGCCAAAAAGGGCGTATGCGTTTTCTCCTGAATATATTCAGGAAAAAACGCATACGCCCTTTTTGGCCAAGGGCATCATTGTCAACGTTTTACCGCTTTTCATGTGCTTTAAAGGCGATTCGAATCTACCTCCTGAAATCTGTTCCCTGCAATTCTGCCTTGATTTCAAATCCTCTTCTTTGCCTTCCCTCAATATATTTGTGGACGAGAGTTATCATTTATAACTCTGCAGGTTTGTGAATTGCAGTGCCCTGAAGCTCCATTTTACAACTCGCTTTTTTGGGAGCTGGCCGCAAAAGCGCAGGATGGCTTCAGGCCCTGTTCTGGTTCCAGGGGGCAGGCTGAGCCTGTGGTTAATTCTTCTTCCTGATGGGAAAATAGAGTGACCTGTGCCTGTCCCAACACCAAGAGCTAGTCTCTCATTGGTTCCACGTCTTCCCGTTCATCCTCAGGACAAATAGCAACCTGTACGGAACAGGAGGTTAAAGGTGCTGATGCTCCAAGTAGGGAGATTGCTAGTAGAGCGGCTGGAATGGCGAACCCGGGCACAAGGAGATGAGAAATGAGGTGCGTTTTAGAAACCTTTCCCCATCACACGGTGTACCATCTTCTGGGTTTCTCATGCATGTTTTCGATGTAGGAAGATGCCCTTGAACCTGGAGATTTGGGACCCATGCGATGGGTACCACGCAGTATTACTTTAAAGGGTCTGCGTTTGCTCACCCAACCTCACCAAACCTCTCAGCCCCAAGAGTGTCCACCCTTATGTCTCATCCAGCTGTGGGTCTAGATATGGTCAATCCAGGTTGCATCACAGCCCCTGAACGCATTGTGTAAGAATTTCGCTCTCTTTCACTGTCTTTGTTTCATGGGTTTTTCAAAGTAATTTATTTTTATAATGGGGTTTAGCTGCTTTTCACTGCTGTGTTTATGCCGCTTTACAGCCACTTGACACACTAACAGAGAGATATCAGTACATAGGTTTTAAGATTATTACTAGTCAGATATATTCTTGTGTGGTGAATAGGGCGTGTTGAGTCCAGTTCTCTGAGCAAGGAGTAGGTCTTGTCTATTACATATTGGGTTTATGGAACGGTATCTGAGCTAATTTGAAACCCTTGTTTTATGTATCACCCCACCTCACCTTTCCCGTTAAGCAGCCATAGTTTGTTTTCTGCATGTGTGCCTCTCTTCTGTTTTGTAATTCAGTTCAAGTGTAACGGTTTTTACATTCCCTCTATCAGTGATACCTTATGAGAAGTGTCCTTTTCTGTGTGACTTATTTCACTTAGAATCGTCGTACCTAAATCCACTCATCATGCTGCTACTAGCCTTATGACATTGATTTCATGGCTGAGTGATATTCCATTGTACATAAGGACCACAACTTCTTTATCCATTTTTCTCTTTCCTGGGATATTGAAGGTGGAACGAAGTGGAGGTCCTTGTCAACAGAGCAGCCCTAAACTTTGGGGTGCTTGTGTCTTGCTGATTTTTCATTTTCCCAATTTATACCCCCATGAGTGGAAGTGCCCTATGCTCTCTAAGCTGTGTTTTTTAGATGTTTCAGGACTCACCGTTCACTTCTCCAGAGTGGCTGTTGGCAATTTACATCCCGCCCATCAGTGTAGCAAGGCTCCCATTTCTCCATGGCCTGTCCTGCATTTCTGGTTTTGACACTTTTTTCAGCATGGGCCTTTTGACCGATGGGAAGCGAGACTTTTTGTAGCGCTGATTTGTCTTTCCAGGTTGCTTGGTTGGCCAAAAAGGGCGTATGCGTTTTCTCCTGAATATATTCAGGAAAAAACGCATACGCCCTTTTTGGCCAAGGGCATCATTGTCAACGTTTTACCGCTTTTCATGTGCTTTAAAGGCGATTCGAATCTACCTCCTGAAATCTGTTCCCTGCAATTCTGCCTTGATTTCAAATCCTCTTCTTTGCCTTCCCTCAATATATTTGTGGACGAGAGTTATCATTTATAACTCTGCAGGTTTGTGAATTGCAGTGCCCTGAAGCTCCATTTTACAACTCGCTTTTTTGGGAGCTGGCCGCAAAAGCGCAGGATGGCTTCAGGCCCTGTTCTGGTTCCAGGGGGCAGGCTGAGCCTGTGGTTAATTCTTCTTCCTGATGGGAAAATAGAGTGACCTGTGCCTGTCCCAACACCAAGAGCTAGTCTCTCATTGGTTCCACGTCTTCCCGTTCATCCTCAGGACAAATAGCAACCTGTACGGAACAGGAGGTTAAAGGTGCTGATGCTCCAAGTAGGGAGATTGCTAGTAGAGCGGCTGGAATGGCGAACCCGGGCACAAGGAGATGAGAAATGAGGTGCGTTTTAGAAACCTTTCCCCATCACACGGTGTACCATCTTCTGGGTTTCTCATGCATGTTTTCGATGTAGGAAGATGCCCTTGAACCTGGAGATTTCGGACCCATGCGATGGGTACCACGCAGTATTACTTTAAAGGGTCTGCGTTTGCTCACCCAACCTCACCAAACCTCTCAGCCCCAAGAGTGTCCACCCTTATGTCTCATCCAGCTGTGGGTCTAGATATGGTCAATCCAGGTTGCATCACAGCCCCTGAACGCATTGTGTAAGAATTTCGCTCTCTTTCACTGTCTTTGTTTCATGGGTTTTTCAAAGTAATTTATTTTTATAATGGGGTTTAGCTGCTTTTCACTGCTGTGTTTATGCCGCTTTACAGCCACTTGACACACTAACAGAGAGATATCAGTACATAGGTTTTAAGATTATTACTAGTCAGATATATTCTTGTGCGGTGAATAGGGCGTGTTGAGTCCAGTTCTCTGAGCAAGGAGTAGGTCTTGTCTATTACATATTGGGTTTATGGAACGGTATCTGAGCTAATTTGAAACCCTTGTTTTATGTATCACCCCACCTCACCTTTCCCGTTAAGCAGCCATAGTTTGTTTTCTGCATGTGTGCCTCTCTTCTGTTTTGTAATTCAGTTCAAGTGTAACGGTTTTTACATTCCCTCTATCAGTGATACCTTATGAGAAGTGTCCTTTTCTGTGTGACTTATTTCACTTAGAATCGTCGTACCTAAATCCACTCATCATGCTGCTACTAGCCTTATGACATTGATTTCATGGCTGAGTGATATTCCATTGTACATAAGGACCACAACTTCTTTATCCATTTTTCTCTTTCCTGGGATATTGAAGGTGGAACGAAGTGGAGGTCCTTGTCAACAGAGCAGCCCTAAACTTTGGGGTGCTTGTGTCTTGCTGATTTTTCATTTTCCCAATTTATACCCCCATGAGTGGAAGTGCCCTATGCTCTCTAAGCTGTGTTTTTTAGATGTTTCAGGACTCACCGTTCACTTCTCCAGAGTGGCTGTTGGCAATTTACATCCCGCCCATCAGTGTAGCAAGGCTCCCATTTCTCCATGGCCTGTCCTGCATTTCTGGTTTTGACACTTTTTTCAGCATGGGCCTTTTGACCGATGGGAAGCGAGACTTTTTGTAGCGCTGATTTGTCTTTCCAGGTTGCTTGGTTGGCCAAAAAGGGCGTATGCGTTTTCTCCTGAATATATTCAGGAAAAAACGCATACGCCCTTTTTGGCCAAGGGCATCATTGTCAACGTTTTACCGCTTTTCATGTGCTTTAAAGGCGATTCGAATCTACCTCCTGAAATCTGTTCCCTGCAATTCTGCCTTGATTTCAAATCCTCTTCTTTGCCTTCCCTCAATATATTTGTGGACGAGAGTTATCATTTATAACTCTGCAGGTTTGTGAATTGCAGTGCCCTGAAGCTCCATTTTACAACTCGCTTTTTTGGGAGCTGGCCGCAAAAGCGCAGGATGGCTTCAGGCCCTGTTCTGGTTCCAGGGGGCAGGCTGAGCCTGTGGTTAATTCTTCTTCCTGATGGGAAAATAGAGTGACCTGTGCCTGTCCCAACACCAAGAGCTAGTCTCTCATTGGTTCCACGTCTTCCCGTTCATCCTCAGGACAAATAGCAACCTGTACGGAACAGGAGGTTAAAGGTGCTGATGCTCCAAGTAGGGAGATTGCTAGTAGAGCGGCTGGAATGGCGAACCCGGGCACAAGGAGATGAGAAATGAGGTGCGTTTTAGAAACCTTTCCCCATCACACGGTGTACCATCTTCTGGGTTTCTCATGCATGTTTTCGATGTAGGAAGATGCCCTTGAACCTGGAGATTTGGGACCCATGCGATGGGTACCACGCAGTATTACTTTAAAGGGTCTGCGTTTGCTCACCCAACCTCACCAAACCTCTCAGCCCCAAGAGTGTCCACCCTTATGTCTCATCCAGCTGTGGGTCTAGATATGGTCAATCCAGGTTGCATCACAGCCCCTGAACGCATTGTGTAAGAATTTCGCTCTCTTTCACTGTCTTTGTTTCATGGGTTTTTCAAAGTAATTTATTTTTATAATGGGGTTTAGCTGCTTTTCACTGCTGTGTTTATGCCGCTTTACAGCCACTTGACACACTAACAGAGAGATATCAGTACATAGGTTTTAAGATTATTACTAGTCAGATATATTCTTGTGCGGTGAATAGGGCGTGTTGAGTCCAGTTCTCTGAGCAAGGAGTAGGTCTTGTCTATTACATATTGGGTTTATGGAACGGTATCTGAGCTAATTTGAAACCCTTGTTTTATGTATCACCCCACCTCACCTTTCCCGTTAAGCAGCCATAGTTTGTTTTCTGCATGTGTGCCTCTCTTCTGTTTTGTAATTCAGTTCAAGTGTAACGGTTTTTACATTCCCTCTATCAGTGATACCTTATGAGAAGTGTCCTTTTCTGTGTGACTTATTTCACTTAGAATCGTCGTACCTAAATCCACTCATCATGCTGCTACTAGCCTTATGACATTGATTTCATGGCTGAGTGATATTCCATTGTACATAAGGACCACAACTTCTTTATCCATTTTTCTCTTTCCTGGGATATTGAAGGTGGAACGAAGTGGAGGTCCTTGTCAACAGAGCAGCCCTAAACTTTGGGGTGCTTGTGTCTTGCTGATTTTTCATTTTCCCAATTTATACCCCCATGAGTGGAAGTGCCCTATGCTCTCTAAGCTGTGTTTTTTAGATGTTTCAGGACTCACCGTTCACTTCTCCAGAGTGGCTGTTGGCAATTTACATCCCGCCCATCAGTGTAGCAAGGCTCCCATTTCTCCATGGCCTGTCCTGCATTTCTGGTTTTGACACTTTTTTCAGCATGGGCCTTTTGACCGATGGGAAGCGAGACTTTTTGTAGCGCTGATTTGTCTTTCCAGGTTGCTTGGTTGGCCAAAAAGGGCGTATGCGTTTTCTCCTGAATATATTCAGGAAAAAACGCATACGCCCTTTTTGGCCAAGGGCATCATTGTCAACGTTTTACCGCTTTTCATGTGCTTTAAAGGCGATTCGAATCTACCTCCTGAAATCTGTTCCCTGCAATTCTGCCTTGATTTCAAATCCTCTTCTTTGCCTTCCCTCAATATATTTGTGGACGAGAGTTATCATTTATAACTCTGCAGGTTTGTGAATTGCAGTGCCCTGAAGCTCCATTTTACAACTCGCTTTTTTGGGAGCTGGCCGCAAAAGCGCAGGATGGCTTCAGGCCCTGTTCTGGTTCCAGGGGGCAGGCTGAGCCTGTGGTTAATTCTTCTTCCTGATGGGAAAATAGAGTGACCTGTGCCTGTCCCAACACCAAGAGCTAGTCTCTCATTGGTTCCACGTCTTCCCGTTCATCCTCAGGACAAATAGCAACCTGTACGGAACAGGAGGTTAAAGGTGCTGATGCTCCAAGTAGGGAGATTGCTAGTAGAGCGGCTGGAATGGCGAACCCGGGCACAAGGAGATGAGAAATGAGGTGCGTTTTAGAAACCTTTCCCCATCACACGGTGTACCATCTTCTGGGTTTCTCATGCATGTTTTCGATGTAGGAAGATGCCCTTGAACCTGGAGATTTGGGACCCATGCGATGGGTACCACGCAGTATTACTTTAAAGGGTCTGCGTTTGCTCACCCAACCTCACCAAACCTCTCAGCCCCAAGAGTGTCCACCCTTATGTCTCATCCAGCTGTGGGTCTAGATATGGTCAATCCAGGTTGCATCACAGCCCCTGAACGCATTGTGTAAGAATTTCGCTCTCTTTCACTGTCTTTGTTTCATGGGTTTTTCAAAGTAATTTATTTTTATAATGGGGTTTAGCTGCTTTTCACTGCTGTGTTTATGCCGCTTTACAGCCACTTGACACACTAACAGAGAGATATCAGTACATAGGTTTTAAGATTATTACTAGTCAGATATATTCTTGTGCGGTGAATAGGGCGTGTTGAGTCCAGTTCTCTGAGCAAGGAGTAGGTCTTGTCTATTACATATTGGGTTTATGGAACGGTATCTGAGCTAATTTGAAACCCTTGTTTTATGTATCACCCCACCTCACCTTTCCCGTTAAGCAGCCATAGTTTGTTTTCTGCATGTGTGCCTCTCTTCTGTTTTGTAATTCAGTTCAAGTGTAACGGTTTTTACATTCCCTCTATCAGTGATACCTTATGAGAAGTGTCCTTTTCTGTGTGACTTATTTCACTTAGAATCGTCGTACCTAAATCCACTCATCATGCTGCTACTAGCCTTATGACATTGATTTCATGGCTGAGTGATATTCCATTGTACATAAGGACCACAACTTCTTTATCCATTTTTCTCTTTCCTGGGATATTGAAGGTGGAACGAAGTGGAGGTCCTTGTCAACAGAGCAGCCCTAAACTTTGGGGTGCTTGTGTCTTGCTGATTTTTCATTTTCCCAATTTATACCCCCATGAGTGGAAGTGCCCTATGCTCTCTAAGCTGTGTTTTTTAGATGTTTCAGGACTCACCGTTCACTTCTCCAGAGTGGCTGTTGGCAATTTACATCCCGCCCATCAGTGTAGCAAGGCTCCCATTTCTCCATGGCCTGTCCTGCATTTCTGGTTTTGACACTTTTTTCAGCATGGGCCTTTTGACCGATGGGAAGCGAGACTTTTTGTAGCGCTGATTTGTCTTTCCAGGTTGCTTGGTTGGCCAAAAAGGGCGTATGCGTTTTCTCCTGAATATATTCAGGAAAAAACGCATACGCCCTTTTTGGCCAAGGGCATCATTGTCAACGTTTTACCGCTTTTCATGTGCTTTAAAGGCGATTCGAATCTACCTCCTGAAATCTGTTCCCTGCAATTCTGCCTTGATTTCAAATCCTCTTCTTTGCCTTCCCTCAATATATTTGTGGACGAGAGTTATCATTTATAACTCTGCAGGTTTGTGAATTGCAGTGCCCTGAAGCTCCATTTTACAACTCGCTTTTTTGGGAGCTGGCCGCAAAAGCGCAGGATGGCTTCAGGCCCTGTTCTGGTTCCAGGGGGCAGGCTGAGCCTGTGGTTAATTCTTCTTCCTGATGGGAAAATAGAGTGACCTGTGCCTGTCCCAACACCAAGAGCTAGTCTCTCATTGGTTCCACGTCTTCCCGTTCATCCTCAGGACAAATAGCAACCTGTACGGAACAGGAGGTTAAAGGTGCTGATGCTCCAAGTAGGGAGATTGCTAGTAGAGCGGCTGGAATGGCGAACCCGGGCACAAGGAGATGAGAAATGAGGTGCGTTTTAGAAACCTTTCCCCATCACACGGTGTACCATCTTCTGGGTTTCTCATGCATGTTTTCGATGTAGGAAGATGCCCTTGAACCTGGAGATTTGGGACCCATGCGATGGGTACCACGCAGTATTACTTTAAAGGGTCTGCGTTTGCTCACCCAACCTCACCAAACCTCTCAGCCCCAAGAGTGTCCACCCTTATGTCTCATCCAGCTGTGGGTCTAGATATGGTCAATCCAGGTTGCATCACAGCCCCTGAACGCATTGTGTAAGAATTTCGCTCTCTTTCACTGTCTTTGTTTCATGGGTTTTTCAAAGTAATTTATTTTTATAATGGGGTTTAGCTGCTTTTCACTGCTGTGTTTATGCCGCTTTACACCCACTTGACACACTAACAGAGAGATATCAGTACATAGGTTTTAAGATTATTACTAGTCAGATATATTCTTGTGTGGTGAATAGGGCGTGTTGAGTCCAGTTCTCTGAGCAAGGAGTAGGTCTTGTCTATTACATATTGGGTTTATGGAACGGTATCTGAGCTAATTTGAAACCCTTGTTTTATGTATCACCCCACCTCACCTTTCCCGTTAAGCAGCCATAGTTTGTTTTCTGCATGTGTGCCTCTCTTCTGTTTTGTAATTCAGTTCAAGTGTAACGGTTTTTACATTCCCTCTATCAGTGATACCTTATGAGAAGTGTCCTTTTCTGTGTGACTTATTTCACTTAGAATCGTCGTACCTAAATCCACTCATCATGCTGCTACTAGCCTTATGACATTGATTTCATGGCTGAGTGATATTCCATTGTACATAAGGACCACAACTTCTTTATCCATTTTTCTCTTTCCTGGGATATTGAAGGTGGAACGAAGTGGAGGTCCTTGTCAACAGAGCAGCCCTAAACTTTGGGGTGCTTGTGTCTTGCTGATTTTTCATTTTCCCAATTTATACCCCCATGAGTGGAAGTGCCCTATGCTCTCTAAGCTGTGTTTTTTAGATGTTTCAGGACTCACCGTTCACTTCTCCAGAGTGGCTGTTGGCAATTTACATCCCGCCCATCAGTGTAGCAAGGCTCCCATTTCTCCATGGCCTGTCCTGCATTTCTGGTTTTGACACTTTTTTCAGCATGGGCCTTTTGACCGATGGGAAGCGAGACTTTTTGTAGCGCTGATTTGTCTTTCCAGGTTGCTTGGTTGGCCAAAAAGGGCGTATGCGTTTTCTCCTGAATATATTCAGGAAAAAACGCATACGCCCTTTTTGGCCAAGGGCATCATTGTCAACGTTTTACCGCTTTTCATGTGCTTTAAAGGCGATTCGAATCTACCTCCTGAAATCTGTTCCCTGCAATTCTGCCTTGATTTCAAATCCTCTTCTTTGCCTTCCCTCAATATATTTGTGGACGAGAGTTATCATTTATAACTCTGCAGGTTTGTGAATTGCAGTGCCCTGAAGCTCCATTTTACAACTCGCTTTTTTGGGAGCTGGCCGCAAAAGCGCAGGATGGCTTCAGGCCCTGTTCTGGTTCCAGGGGGCAGGCTGAGCCTGTGGTTAATTCTTCTTCCTGATGGGAAAATAGAGTGACCTGTGCCTGTCCCAACACCAAGAGCTAGTCTCTCATTGGTTCCACGTCTTCCCGTTCATCCTCAGGACAAATAGCAACCTGTACGGAACAGGAGGTTAAAGGTGCTGATGCTCCAAGTAGGGAGATTGCTAGTAGAGCGGCTGGAATGGCGAACCCGGGCACAAGGAGATGAGAAATGAGGTGCGTTTTAGAAACCTTTCCCCATCACACGGTGTACCATCTTCTGGGTTTCTCATGCATGTTTTCGATGTAGGAAGATGCCCTTGAACCTGGAGATTTGGGACCCATGCGATGGGTACCACGCAGTATTACTTTAAAGGGTCTGCGTTTGCTCACCCAACCTCACCAAACCTCTCAGCCCCAAGAGTGTCCACCCTTATGTCTCATCCAGCTGTGGGTCTAGATATGGTCAATCCAGGTTGCATCACAGCCCCTGAACGCATTGTGTAAGAATTTCGCTCTCTTTCACTGTCTTTGTTTCATGGGTTTTTCAAAGTAATTTATTTTTATAATGGGGTTTAGCTGCTTTTCACTGCTGTGTTTATGCCGCTTTACACCCACTTGACACACTAACAGAGAGATATCAATACATAGGTTTTAAGATTATTCCTAGTCAGATATATTCTAGTGTGGTGAATAGGGCGTGTTGAGTCCAGTTCTCTGAGCAAGGAGTAGGTCTTGTCTATTACATATTGGGTTTATGGAACGGTATCTGAGCTAATTTGAAACCCTTGTTTTATGTATCACCCCACCTCACCTTTCCCGTTAAGCAGCCATAGTGTGTTTTCTGCATGTGTGACTCTGTTCTGTTTTGTAATTCAGTTCAAGTGTAACGGTTTTTACATTCCCTCTATCAGTGATACCTTATGAGAAGTGTCCTTTTCTCTGTGACTTATTTCACTTAGAATCGTCGTACCTAAATCCACTCATCATGCTGCTACTAGCCTTATGACATTGATTTCATGGCTGAGTGATATTCCATTGTACATAAGGACCACAACTTCTTTATCCATTTTTCTCTTTCCTGGGATATTTAAGGTGGAATGAAGTGGAGGTCCTTGTCAACAGAGCAGCCCTAAACTTTGGGGTGCTTGTGTCTTGCTGATTTTTCATTTTCCCAATTTATACCCCCATGAGTGGAAGTGCCCTATGCTCTCTAAGCTGTGTTTTTTAGATGTTTCAGGACTCACCGTACACTCCTCCAGAGTGGCTGTTGGTAATTTACATCCCGCCCATCAGTGTAGCAAGGCTCCCATTTCTCCATGGCCTGTCCTGCATTTCTGGTTTTGACAAGTTTTTCAGCATGGCCCTTTTGACCGATGGGTAGCGAGTCTTCTTTGTAGCCCTGATTTGCCTTTCCAGATTGCTTGGTTGGCCAAAAAGTGCGTATGCGTTTTTTCCTGAATATATTCAGGAAAAAACGCATATGCCCTTTTTGGCCAAGGGCATCATTGTCAACGTTTTGCCGCTTTTCATGTGCTTTAAAGGCGATTCGAATCTACCTCCTGAAATCTGTTTCCTGCAATTCTGCCTTGATTTCAAATCCTCTTCTTTGCCTTCCCTCAATATATTTGTGGACGAGAGTTATCATTTATAACTCTGCAGGTTTGTGAATTGCAGTGCCCTGAACCTCCATTTTACAACTCGCTTTTTTGGGAGCTGGCCGCAAAAGCGCATGATGGATTCCCGCCCTGTTCTTGTTCCGGGGGGCAGGCTGAGCCTGTGGTTAATTCTTATTCCTGATGGGAAAATAGAGTGACCTGTGCCTGTCCCAAAACCAAGAGCTAGACTCTCATTGGTTCCCCGTCTTCCCGTTCATCCTCAGGACAAATTGCAACCTGTACGGAACAGGAGGTTAAAGGTGCTGATGCTCCAAGTAGGGAGATTGCTAGTAAAGCGGCTGGAATGGCGAACCCGGGCACAAGGAGATGAGAAATGAGGTGCGTTTTAGAAACCTTTCCCCATCACACGGTGTACCATCTTCTGGGTTTCTCATGCATGTTTTCGATGTAGGAAGATGCCCTTGAACCTGGAGATTTGGATCCCATGGGACGGGTACTACGCAGTATTACTTTAAAGGGTCTGCGTTTGCTCACCCAACCTCACCAAACCTCTCAGCCCCAAGAGTGTCCACCCTTATGTCTCATCCAGCTGTGGGTCTAGATATGGTCCATCTAGGTTGCATCACAGCCCTTGAATGCATTGTGTAAGAATTTCTCTCTCTTTCACTGTCTTTGTTTCATGGGTTTTTCAAAATAATTTATTTTTATAATGGGGTTTAGCTGCTTTTCACTGCTGTGTTTATGCCGCTTTACACCCACTTGACACACTAACAGAGAGATATCAATACATAGGTTTTAAGATTATTCCTAGTCAGATATATTCTCGTGCGGTGAATAGGGCGTGTTGAGTCCAGTTCTCTGAGCAAGGAGTAGGTCTTGTCTATTACATATTGGGTTTATGGAACGGTATCTGAGCTAATTTGAAACCCTTGTTTTATGTATCACCCCACCTCACCTTTCCCGTTAAGCAGCCATAGTGTGTTTTCTGCATGTGTGACTCTGTTCTGTTTTGTAATTCAGTTCAAGTGTAACGGTTTTTACATTCCCTCTATAAGTGATACCTTATGAGAAGTGTCCTTTTCTGTGTGACTTATTTCACTTAGAATCGTCGTACCTAAATCCACTCATCATGCTGCTACTAGCCTTATGACATTGATTTCATGGCTGAGTGATATTCCATTGTACATAAGGACCACAACTTCTTTATCCATTTTTCTCTTTCCTGGGATATTTAAGGTGGAAGGAAGTGGAGGTCCTTGTCAACAGAGCAGCCCTAAACTTTGGGGTGCTTGTGTCTTGCTGATTTTTCATTTTCCCAATTTATACCCCCATGAGTGGAAGTGCCCTATGCTGTCTAAACTGTGTTTTTTAGATGTTTCAGGACTCACCGTACACTTCTCCAGAGTGGCTGTTGGCAATTTACATCCCGCCCATCAGTGTAGCAAGGCTCCCATTTCTCCATGGCCTGTCCTGCATTTCTGGTTTTGACACGTTTTTCAGCATGGCCCTTTTGACCGATGGGTAGCGAGTCTTCTTTGTAGCCCTGATTTGCCTTTCCAGGTTGCTTGGTTGGCCAAAAAGGGCGTATGCGTTTTTTCCTGAATATATTCAGGAAAAAACGCATACGCCCTTTTTGGCCAAGGGCATCATTGTCAACGTTTTGCCGCTTTTCATGTGCTTTAAAGGCGATTCGAATCTACCTCCTGAAATCTGTTTCCTGCAATTCTGCCTTGATTTCAAATCCTCTGCTTTGCCTTCCCTCAATATATTTGTGGACGAGAGTTATCATTTATAACTCTGTAGGTTTGTGAATTGCAGTGCCCTGAAGCTCCATTTTACAACTCGCTTTTTTGGGAGCTGGCCGCAAAAGCGCAGGATGGATTCACGCCCTGTTCTTGTTCCGGGGGGCAGGCTGAGCCTGTGGTTAATTCTTCTTCCTGATGGGAAAATAGAGTAACCTGTGCCTGTGTCCACACCAAAAGCTAGTCTCTCATTGGTTCCCCGTCTTCCCGTTCATCCTCAGGACAAATTGCAACCTGTACGGAACAGGAGGTTAAAGGTGCTGATGCTCCAAGTAGGGAGATTGCTAGTAAAGTGCCTGGAATGGGGAACCCGGGCACAAGGAGATGAGAAATGAGGTGCGTTTCCGAAACCTTTCCCCATCACACGGTGTACCATCTTCTGGGTTTCTCATGCATGTTTTCGATGCAGGAAGATGCCCTTGAACCTGGAGATTTGGGACTCATTGGACGGGTACCACGCAGTATTAATTTAAAGGGTCTGCGTTTGCTCACCCAACCTCACCAAACCTCTCAGCCCCAAGAGTGTCCACCGTTATGTCTCATCCAGCTGTGGGTCTAGATATGGTCAATCCAGGTTGCATCACAGCCCCTGAACGCATTGTGTAAGAATTTCTCTCTCTTTCACTGTCTTTGTTTCATGGGTTTGTAAAAGTAATTTATTTTTATAATGGGGTTTAGCTGCTTTTCACTGCTGTGTTTATGCCGCTTTACACCCACTTGACACACTAATAGAGAGTTATCAATACATAGGTTTTAAGATTATTACTAGTCAGATATATTCTTGTGCGTTGAATAGGGCGTGTTGAGTCCAGTTCTCTGAGCAAGGAGTAGGTCTTGTCTATTACATATTGGGTTTATGGAACGGTATCTGAGCTAATTTGAAACCCTTGTTTTATGTATCACCCCACCTCACCTTTCCCGTTAAGCAGCCATAGTGTGTTTACTGCATGTGTGACTCTGTTCTGTTTTGTAATTCAGTTCAAGTGTAACGGTTTTTACATTCCCTCTATAAGTGATACCTTATGAGAAGTGTCCTTTTCTGTGTGACTTATTTCACTTAGAATCGTCGTACCTAAATCCACTCATCATGCTGCTACTAGCCTTAGGACATTGATTTCATGGCTGAGTGATATTCCATTGTACATAAGGACCACAACTTCTTTATCCATTTTTCTCTTTCCTGGGATATTTAAGGTGGAATGAAGTGGAGGTCCTTGTCAACAGAGCAGCCCTAAACTTTGGGGTGCTTGTGTCTTGCTGATTTTTCATTTTCCCAATTTATACCCCCATGAGTGGAAGTGCCCTATACTCTCTAAGCTGTGTTTTTTAGATGTTTCAGGACTCACCGTACACTCCTCCAGAGTGGCTGTTGGCAATTTACATCCCGCCCATCAGTGTAGCAAGGCTCCCATTTCTCCATGGCCTGTCCTGCATTTCTGGTTTTGACACGTTTTTCAGCATGGCCCTTTTGACCGATGGGTAGCGAGTCTTCTTTGTAGCGCTGATTTGCCTTTCTAGATTGCTTGGTTGGCCAAAAAGTGCGTATGCGTTTTTTCCTGAATATATTCAGGAAAAAACGCATATGCCCTTTTTGGCCAAGGGCATCATTGTCAACGTTTTGCCGCTTTTCATGTGCTTTAAAGGCAATTCGAATCTACCTCCTGAAATCTGTTTCCTGCAATTCTGCCTTGATTTCAAATCCTCTTCTTTGCCTTCCCTCAATATATTTGTGGACGAGAGTTATCATTTATAACTCTGCAGGTTTGTGAATTGCAGTGCCCTGAACCTCCATTTTACAACTCGCTTTTTTGGGATCTGGCCGCAAAAGCGCATGATGGATTCACGCCCTGTTCTTGTTCCGGGGGGCAGGCTGAGCCTGTGGTTAATTCTTCTTCATGATGGGAAAATAGAGTGACCTGTGCCTGTGTCCACACCAAGAGCTAGTCTCTCATTGGTTCCCCATCTTCCCGTTCATCCTCAGGACAAATTGCAACCTGTACGGAACAGGAGGTTAAAGGTGCTGATGCTCCAAGTAGGGAGATTGCTAGTAAAGTGGCTGGAATGGGGAACCCGGGCACAAGGGGATGAGAAATGAGGTTCGTTTTAGAAACCTTTCCCCATCACATGGTGTACCATCTTCTGGGTTTCTCATGCATGTTTTCGATGCAGGAAGATGCCCTTGAACCTGGAGATTTGGGACCCATGCGATGGGTACCACGCAGTATTACTTTAAAGGGTCTGCGTTTGCTCACCCAACCTCACCAAACCTCTCAGCCCCAAGAGTGTCCACCCTTATGTCTCATCCAGCTGTGGGTCTAGATATGGTCAATCCAGGTTGCATCACAGCCCCTGAACGCATTGTGTAAGAATTTCGCTCTCTTTCACTGTCTTTGTTTCATGGGTTTTTCAAAGTAATTTATTTTTATAATGGGGTTTAGCTGCTTTTCACTGCTGTGTTTATGCCGCTTTACACCCACTTGACACACTAACAGAGAGATATCAGTACATAGGTTTTAAGATTATTACTAGTCAGATATATTCTTGTGCGGTGAATAGGGCGTGTTGAGTCCAGTTCTCTGAGCAAGGAGTAGGTCTTGTCTATTACATATTGGGTTTATGGAACGGTATCTGAGCTAATGTGAACCCCTTGTTTTATGTATCACCCCACCTCACCTTTCCCGTTAAGCAGCCATAGTTTGTTTTCTGCATGTGTGCCTCTCTTCTGTTTTGTAATTCAGTTCAAGTGTAACGGTTTTTACATTCCCTCTATCAGTGATACCTTATGAGAAGTGTCCTTTTCTGTGTGACTTATTTCACTTAGAATCGTCGTACCTAAATCCACTCATCATGCTGCTACTAGCCTTATGACATTGATTTCATGGCTGAGTGATATTCCATTGTACATAAGGACCACAACTTCTTTATCCATTTTTCTCTTTCCTGGGATATTGAAGGTGGAACGAAGTGGAGGTCCTTGTCAACAGAGCAGCCCTAAACTTTGGGGTGCTTGTGTCTTGCTGATTTTTCATTTTCCCAATTTATACCCCCATGAGTGGAAGTGCCCTATGCTCTCTAAGCTGTGTTTTTTAGATGTTTCAGGACTCACCGTTCACTTCTCCAGAGTGGCTGTTGGCAATTTACATCCCGCCCATCAGTGTAGCAAGGCTCCCATTTCTCCATGGCCTGTCTTGCATTTCTGGTTTTGACACTTTTTTCAGCATGGGCCTTTTGACCGATGGGAAGCGAGACTTTTTGTAGCGCTGATTTGTCTTTCCAGGTTGCTTGGTTGGCCAAAAAGGGCGTATGCGTTTTTTCCTGAATATATTCAGGAAAAAACGCATACGCCCTTTTTGGCCAAGGGCATCATTGTCAACGTTTTACCGCTTTTCATGTGCTTTAAAGGCGATTCGAATCTACCTCCTGAAATCTGTTCCCTGCAATTCTGCCTTGATTTCAAATCCTCTTCTTTGCCTTCCCTCAATATATTTGTGGACGAGAGTTATCATTTATAACTCTGCAGGTTTGTGAATTGCAGTGCCCTGAAGCTCCATTTTACAACTCGCTTTTTTGGGAGCTGGCCGCAAAAGCGCAGGATGGCTTCAGGCCCTGTTCTGGTTCCAGGGGGCAGGCTGAGCCTGTGGTTAATTCTTCTTCCTGATGGGAAAATAGAGTGACCTGTGCCTGTCCCAACACCAAGAGCTAGTCTCTCATTGGTTCCACGTCTTCCCGTTCATCCTCAGGACAAATAGCAACCTGTACGGAACAGGAGGTTAAAGGTGCTGATGCTCCAAGTAGGGAGATTGCTAGTAGAGCGGCTGGAATGGCGAACCCGGGCACAAGGAGATGAGAAATGAGGTGCGTTTTAGAAACCTTTCCCCATCACACGGTGTACCATCTTTTTGTTTTCTCATGCATGTTTTCGATGTAGGAAGATGCCCTTGAACCTGGAGATTTCGGACCCATGCGATGGGTACCACGCAGTATTACTTTAAAGGGTCTGCGTTTGCTCACCCAACCTCACCAAACCTCTCAGCCCCAAGAGTGTCCACCCTTATGTCTCATCCAGCTGTGGGTCTAGATATGGTCAATCCAGGTTGCATCACAGCCCCTGAACGCATTGTGTAAGAATTTCGCTCTCTTTCACTGTCTTTGTTTCATGGGTTTTTCAAAGTAATTTATTTTTATAATGGGGTTTAGCTGCTTTTCACTGCTGTGTTTATGCCGCTTTACAGCCACTTGACACACTAACAGAGAGATATCAGTACATAGGTTTTAAGATTATTACTAGTCAGATATATTCTTGTGCGGTGAATAGGGCGTGTTGAGTCCAGTTCTCTGAGCAAGGAGTAGGTCTTGTCTATTACATATTGGGTTTATGGAACGGTATCTGAGCTAATTTGAAACCCTTGTTTTATGTATCACCCCACCTCACCTTTCCCGTTAAGCAGCCATAGTTTGTTTTCTGCATGTGTGCCTCTCTTCTGTTTTGTAATTCAGTTCAAGTGTAACGGTTTTTACATTCCCTCTATCAGTGATACCTTATGAGAAGTGTCCTTTTCTGTGTGACTTATTTCACTTAGAATCGTCGTACCTAAATCCACTCATCATGCTGCTACTAGCCTTATGACATTGATTTCATGGCTGAGTGATATTCCATTGTACATAAGGACCACAACTTCTTTATCCATTTTTCTCTTTCCTGGGATATTGAAGGTGGAACGAAGTGGAGGTCCTTGTCAACAGAGCAGCCCTAAACTTTGGGGTGCTTGTGTCTTGCTGATTTTTCATTTTCCCAATTTATACCCCCATGAGTGGAAGTGCCCTATGCTCTCTAAGCTGTGTTTTTTAGATGTTTCAGGACTCACCGTTCACTTCTCCAGAGTGGCTGTTGGCAATTTACATCCCGCCCATCAGTGTAGCAAGGCTCCCATTTCTCCATGGCCTGTCTTGCATTTCTGGTTTTGACACTTTTTTCAGCATGGGCCTTTTGACCGATGGGAAGCGAGACTTTTTGTAGCGCTGATTTGTCTTTCCAGGTTGCTTGGTTGGCCAAAAAGGGCGTATGCGTTTTTTCCTGAATATATTCAGGAAAAAACGCATACGCCCTTTTTGGCCAAGGGCATCATTGTCAACGTTTTACCGCTTTTCATGTGCTTTAAAGGCGATTCGAATCTACCTCCTGAAATCTGTTCCCTGCAATTCTGCCTTGATTTCAAATCCTCTTCTTTGCCTTCCCTCAATATATTTGTGGACGAGAGTTATCATTTATAACTCTGCAGGTTTGTGAATTGCAGTGCCCTGAAGCTCCATTTTACAACTCGCTTTTTTGGGAGCTGGCCGCAAAAGCGCAGGATGGCTTCAGGCCCTGTTCTGGTTCCAGGGGGCAGGCTGAGCCTGTGGTTAATTCTTCTTCCTGATGGGAAAATAGAGTGACCTGTGCCTGTCCCAACACCAAGAGCTAGTCTCTCATTGGTTCCACGTCTTCCCGTTCATCCTCAGGACAAATAGCAACCTGTACGGAACAGGAGGTTAAAGGTGCTGATGCTCCAAGTAGGGAGATTGCTAGTAGAGCGGCTGGAATGGCGAACCCGGGCACAAGGAGATGAGAAATGAGGTGCGTTTTAGAAACCTTTCCCCATCACACGGTGTACCATCTTCTGGGTTTCTCATGCATGTTTTCGATGTAGGAAGATGCCCTTGAACCTGGAGATTTGGGACCCATGCGATGGGTACCACGCAGTATTACTTTAAAGGGTCTGCGTTTGCTCACCCAACCTCACCAAACCTCTCAGCCCCAAGAGTGTCCACCCTTATGTCTCATCCAGCTGTGGGTCTAGATATGGTCAATCCAGGTTGCATCACAGCCCCTGAACGCATTGTGTAAGAATTTCGCTCTCTTTCACTGTCTTTGTTTCATGGGTTTTTCAAAGTAATTTATTTTTATAATGGGGTTTAGCTGCTTTTCACTGCTGTGTTTATGCCGCTTTACACCCACTTGACACACTAACAGAGAGATATCAGTACATAGGTTTTAAGATTATTACTAGTCAGATATATTCTTGTGCGGTGAATAGGGCGTGTTGAGTCCAGTTCTCTGAGCAAGGAGTAGGTCTTGTCTATTACATATTGGGTTTATGGAACGGTATCTGAGCTAATTTGAAACCCTTGTTTTATGTATCACCCCACCTCACCTTTCCCGTTAAGCAGCCATAGTGTGTTTACTGCATGTGTGACTCTGTTCTGTTTTGTAATTCAGTTCAAGTGTAACGGTTTTTACATTCCCTCTATAAGTGATACCTTATGAGAAGTGTCCTTTTCTGTGTGACTTATTTCACTTAGAATCGTCGTACCTAAATCCACTCATCATGCTGCTACTACCCTTAGGACATTGATTTCATGGCTGAGTGATATTCCATTGTACATAAGGACCACAACTTCTTTATCCATTTTTCTCTTTCCTGGGATATTTAAGGTGGAATGAAGTGGAGGTCCTTGTCAACAGAGCAGCCCTAAACTTTGGGGTGCTTGTGTCTTGCTGATTTTTCATTTTCCCAATTTATACCCCCATGAGTGGAAGTGCCCTATACTCTCTAAGCTGTGTTTTTTAGATGTTTCAGGACTCACCGTACACTCCTCCAGAGTGGCTGTTGGCAATTTACATCCCGCCCATCAGTGTAGCAAGGCTCCCATTTCTCCATGGCCTGTCCTGCATTTCTGGTTTTGACACGTTTTTCAGCATGGCCCTTTTGACCGATGGGTAGCGAGTCTTCTTTGTAGCGCTGATTTGCCTTTCTAGATTGCTTGGTTGGCCAAAAAGTGCGTATGCGTTTTTTCCTGAATATATTCAGGAAAAAACGCATATGCCCTTTTTGGCCAAGGGCATCATTGTCAACGTTTTGCCGCTTTTCATGTGCTTTAAAGGCGATTCGAATCTACCTCCTGAAATCTGTTTCCTGCAATTCTGCCTTGATTTCAAATCCTCTTCTTTGCCTTCCCTCAATATATTTGTGGACGAGAGTTATCATTTATAACTCTGCAGGTTTGTGAATTGCAGTGCCCTGAACCTCCATTTTACAACTCGCTTTTTTGGGATCTGGCCGCAAAAGCGCATGATGGATTCACGCCCTGTTCTTGTTCCGGGGGGCAGGCTGAGCCTGTGGTTAATTCTTCTTCATGATGGGAAAATAGAGTGACCTGTGCCTGTGTCCACACCAAGAGCTAGTCTCTCATTGGTTCCCCATCTTCCCGTTCATCCTCAGGACAAATTGCAACCTGTACGGAACAGGAGGTTAAAGGTGCTGATGCTCCAAGTAGGGAGATTGCTAGTAAAGTGGCTGGAATGGGGAACCCGGGCACAAGGGGATGAGAAATGAGGTTCGTTTTAGAAACCTTTCCCCATCACATGGTGTACCATCTTCTGGGTTTCTCATGCATGTTTTCGATGCAGGAAGATGCCCTTGAACCTGGAGATTTGGGACCCATGCGATGGGTACCACGCAGTATTACTTTAAAGGGTCTGCGTTTGCTCACCCAACCTCACCAAACCTCTCAGCCCCAAGAGTGTCCACCCTTATGTCTCATCCAGCTGTGGGTCTAGATATGGTCAATCCAGGTTGCATCACAGCCCCTGAACGCATTGTGTAAGAATTTCGCTCTCTTTCACTGTCTTTGTTTCATGGGTTTTTCAAAGTAATTTATTTTTATAATGGGGTTTAGCTGCTTTTCACTGCTGTGTTTATGCCGCTTTACACCCACTTGACACACTAACAGAGAGATATCAGTACATAGGTTTTAAGATTATTACTAGTCAGATATATTCTTGTGCGGTGAATAGGGCGTGTTGAGTCCAGTTCTCTGAGCAAGGAGTAGGTCTTGTCTATTACATATTGGGTTTATGGAACGGTATCTGAGCTAATGTGAACCCCTTGTTTTATGTATCACCCCACCTCAGCTTTCCCGTTAAGCAGCCATAGTTTGTTTTCTGCATGTGTGCCTCTCTTCTGTTTTGTAATTCAGTTCAAGTGTAACGGTTTTTACATTCCCTCTATCAGTGATACCTTATGAGAAGTGTCCTTTTCTGTGTGACTTATTTCACTTAGAATCGTCGTACCTAAATCCACTCATCATGCTGCTACTAGCCTTATGACATTGATTTCATGGCTGAGTGATATTCCATTGTACATAAGGACCACAACTTCTTTATCCATTTTTCTCTTTCCTGGGATATTGAAGGTGGAACGAAGTGGAGGTCCTTGTCAACAGAGCAGCCCTAAACTTTGGGGTGCTTGTGTCTTGCTGATTTTTCATTTTCCCAATTTATACCCCCATGAGTGGAAGTGCCCTATGCTCTCTAAGCTGTGTTTTTTAGATGTTTCAGGACTCACCGTTCACTTCTCCAGAGTGGCTGTTGGCAATTTACATCCCGCCCATCAGTGTAGCAAGGCTCCCATTTCTCCATGGCCTGTCTTGCATTTCTGGTTTTGACACTTTTTTCAGCATGGGCCTTTTGACCGATGGGAAGCGAGACTTTTTGTAGCGCTGATTTGTCTTTCCAGGTTGCTTGGTTGGCCAAAAAGGGCGTATGCGTTTTTTCCTGAATATATTCAGGAAAAAACGCATACGCCCTTTTTGGCCAAGGGCATCATTGTCAACGTTTTACCGCTTTTCATGTGCTTTAAAGGCGATTCGAATCTACCTCCTGAAATCTGTTCCCTGCAATTCTGCCTTGATTTCAAATCCTCTTCTTTGCCTTCCCTCAATATATTTGTGGACGAGAGTTATCATTTATAACTCTGCAGGTTTGTGAATTGCAGTGCCCTGAAGCTCCATTTTACAACTCGCTTTTTTGGGAGCTGGCCGCAAAAGCGCAGGATGGCTTCAGGCCCTGTTCTGGTTCCAGGGGGCAGGCTGAGCCTGTGGTTAATTCTTCTTCCTGATGGGAAAATAGAGTGACCTGTGCCTGTCCCAACACCAAGAGCTAGTCTCTCATTGGTTCCATGTCTTCCCGTTCATCCTCAGGACAAATAGCAACCTGTACGGAACAGGAGGTTAAAGGTGCTGATGCTCCAAGTAGGGAGATTGCTAGTAGAGCGGCTGGAATGGCGAACCCGGGCACAAGGAGATGAGAAATGAGGTGCGTTTTAGAAACCTTTCCCCATCACACGGTGTACCATCTTTTTGTTTTCTCATGCATGTTTTCGATGTAGGAAGATGCCCTTGAACCTGGAGATTTCGGACCCATGCGATGGGTACCACGCAGTATTACTTTAAAGGGTCTGCGTTTGCTCACCCAACCTCACCAAACCTCTCAGCCCCAAGAGTGTCCACCCTTATGTCTCATCCAGCTGTGGGTCTAGATATGGTCAATCCAGGTTGCATCACAGCCCCTGAACGCATTGTGTAAGAATTTCGCTCTCTTTCACTGTCTTTGTTTCATGGGTTTTTCAAAGTAATTTATTTTTATAATGGGGTTTAGCTGCTTTTCACTGCTGTGTTTATGCCGCTTTACAGCCACTTGACACACTAACAGAGAGATATCAGTACATAGGTTTTAAGATTATTACTAGTCAGATATATTCTTGTGCGGTGAATAGGGCGTGTTGAGTCCAGTTCTCTGAGCAAGGAGTAGGTCTTGTCTATTACATATTGGGTTTATGGAACGGTATCTGAGCTAATTTGAAACCCTTGTTTTATGTATCACCCCACCTCACCTTTCCCGTTAAGCAGCCATAGTTTGTTTTCTGCATGTGTGCCTCTCTTCTGTTTTGTAATTCAGTTCAAGTGTAACGGTTTTTACATTCCCTCTATCAGTGATACCTTATGAGAAGTGTCCTTTTCTGTGTGACTTATTTCACTTAGAATCGTCGTACCTAAATCCACTCATCATGCTGCTACTAGCCTTATGACATTGATTTCATGGCTGAGTGATATTCCATTGTACATAAGGACCACAACTTCTTTATCCATTTTTCTCTTTCCTGGGATATTGAAGGTGGAACGAAGTGGAGGTCCTTGTCAACAGAGCAGCCCTAAACTTTGGGGTGCTTGTGTCTTGCTGATTTTTCATTTTCCCAATTTATACCCCCATGAGTGGAAGTGCCCTATGCTCTCTAAGCTGTGTTTTTTAGATGTTTCAGGACTCACCGTTCACTTCTCCAGAGTGGCTGTTGGCAATTTACATCCCGCCCATCAGTGTAGCAAGGCTCCCATTTCTCCATGGCCTGTCTTGCATTTCTGGTTTTGACACTTTTTTCAGCATGGGCCTTTTGACCGATGGGAAGCGAGACTTTTTGTAGCGCTGATTTGTCTTTCCAGGTTGCTTGGTTGGCCAAAAAGGGCGTATGCGTTTTTTCCTGAATATATTCAGGAAAAAACGCATACGCCCTTTTTGGCCAAGGGCATCATTGTCAACGTTTTACCGCTTTTCATGTGCTTTAAAGGCGATTCGAATCTACCTCCTGAAATCTGTTCCCTGCAATTCTGCCTTGATTTCAAATCCTCTTCTTTGCCTTCCCTCAATATATTTGTGGACGAGAGTTATCATTTATAACTCTGCAGGTTTGTGAATTGCAGTGCCCTGAAGCTCCATTTTACAACTCGCTTTTTTGGGAGCTGGCCGCAAAAGCGCAGGATGGCTTCAGGCCCTGTTCTGGTTCCAGGGGGCAGGCTGAGCCTGTGGTTAATTCTTCTTCCTGATGGGAAAATAGAGTGACCTGTGCCTGTCCCAACACCAAGAGCTAGTCTCTCATTGGTTCCACGTCTTCCCGTTCATCCTCAGGACAAATAGCAACCTGTACGGAACAGGAGGTTAAAGGTGCTGATGCTCCAAGTAGGGAGATTGCTAGTAGAGCGGCTGGAATGGCGAACCCGGGCACAAGGAGATGAGAAATGAGGTGCGTTTTAGAAACCTTTCCCCATCACACGGTGTACCATCTTCTGGGTTTCTCATGCATGTTTTCGATGTAGGAAGATGCCCTTGAACCTGGAGATTTGGGACCCATGCGATGGGTACCACGCAGTATTACTTTAAAGGGTCTGCGTTTGCTCACCCAACCTCACCAAACCTCTCAGCCCCAAGAGTGTCCACCCTTATGTCTCATCCAGCTGTGGGTCTAGATATGGTCAATCCAGGTTGCATCACAGCCCCTGAACGCATTGTGTAAGAATTTCGCTCTCTTTCACTGTCTTTGTTTCATGGGTTTTTCAAAGTAATTTATTTTTATAATGGGGTTTAGCTGCTTTTCACTGCTGTGTTTATGCCGCTTTACACCCACTTGACACACTAACAGAGAGATATCAGTACATAGGTTTTAAGATTATTACTAGTCAGATATATTCTTGTGCGGTGAATAGGGCGTGTTGAGTCCAGTTCTCTGAGCAAGGAGTAGGTCTTGTCTATTACATATTGGGTTTATGGAACGGTATCTGAGCTAATTTGAAACCCTTGTTTTATGTATCACCCCACCTCACCTTTCCCGTTAAGCAGCCATAGTTTGTTTTCTGCATGTGTGCCTCTCTTCTGTTTTGTAATTCAGTTCAAGTGTAACGGTTTTTACATTCCCTCTATCAGTGATACCTTATGAGAAGTGTCCTTTTCTGTGTGACTTATTTCACTTAGAATCGTCGTACCTAAATCCACTCATCATGCTGCTACTAGCCTTATGACATTGATTTCATGGCTGAGTGATATTCCATTGTACATAAGGACCACAACTTCTTTATCCATTTTTCTCTTTCCTGGGATATTGAAGGTGGAACGAAGTGGAGGTCCTTGTCAACAGAGCAGCCCTAAACTTTGGGGTGCTTGTGTCTTGCTGATTTTTCATTTTCCCAATTTATACCCCCATGAGTGGAAGTGCCCTATGCTCTCTAAGCTGTGTTTTTTAGATGTTTCAGGACTCACCGTTCACTTCTCCAGAGTGGCTGTTGGCAATTTACATCCCGCCCATCAGTGTAGCAAGGCTCCCATTTCTCCATGGCCTGTCCTGCATTTCTGGTTTTGACACTTTTTTCAGCATGGGCCTTTTGACCGATGGGAAGCGAGACTTTTTGTAGCGCTGATTTGTCTTTCCAGGTTGCTTGGTTGGCCAAAAAGGGCGTATGCGTTTTCTCCTGAATATATTCAGGAAAAAACGCATACGCCCTTTTTGGCCAAGGGCATCATTGTCAACGTTTTGCCGCTTTTCATGTGCTTTAAAGGCGATTCGAATCTACCTCCTGAAATCTGTTCCCTGCAATTCTGCCTTGATTTCAAATCCTCTTCTTTGCCTTCCCTCAATATATTTGTGGACGAGAGTTATCATTTATAACTCTGCAGGTTTGTGAATTGCAGTGCCCTGAAGCTCCATTTTACAACTCGCTTTTTTGGGAGCTGGCCGCAAAAGCGCAGGATGGCTTCAGGCCCTGTTCTGGTTCCAGGGGGCAGGCTGAGCCTGTGGTTAATTCTTCTTCCTGATGGGAAAATAGAGTGACCTGTGCCTGTCCCAACACCAAGAGCTAGTCTCTCATTGGTTCCACGTCTTCCCGTTCATCCTCAGGACAAATAGCAACCTGTACGGAACAGGAGGTTAAAGGTGCTGATGCTCCAAGTAGGGAGATTGCTAGTAGAGCGGCTGGAATGGCGAACCCGGGCACAAGGAGATGAGAAATGAGGTGCGTTTTAGAAACCTTTCCCCATCACACGGTGTACCATCTTCTGGGTTTCTCATGCATGTTTTCGATGTAGGAAGATGCCCTTGAACCTGGAGATTTGGGACCCATGCGATGGGTACCACGCAGTATTACTTTAAAGGGTCTGCGTTTGCTCACCCAACCTCACCAAACCTCTCAGCCCCAAGAGTGTCCACCCTTATGTCTCATCCAGCTGTGGGTCTAGATATGGTCAATCCAGGTTGCATCACAGCCCCTGAACGCATTGTGTAAGAATTTCGCTCTCTTTCACTGTCTTTGTTTCATGGGTTTTTCAAAGTAATTTATTTTTATAATGGGGTTTAGCTGCTTTTCACTGCTGTGTTTATGCCGCTTTACACCCACTTGACACACTAACAGAGAGATATCAGTACATAGGTTTTAAGATTATTACTAGTCAGATATATTCTTGTGCGGTGAATAGGGCGTGTTGAGTCCAGTTCTCTGAGCAAGGAGTAGGTCTTGTCTATTACATATTGGGTTTATGGAACGGTATCTGAGCTAATTTGAAACCCTTGTTTTATGTATCACCCCACCTCACCTTTCCCGTTAAGCAGCCATAGTTTGTTTTCTGCATGTGTGCCTCTCTTCTGTTTTGTAATTCAGTTCAAGTGTAACGGTTTTTACATTCCCTCTATCAGTGATACCTTATGAGAAGTGTCCTTTTCTGTGTGACTTATTTCACTTAGAATCGTCGTACCTAAATCCACTCATCATGCTGCTACTAGCCTTATGACATTGATTTCATGGCTGAGTGATATTCCATTGTACATAAGGACCACAACTTCTTTATCCATTTTTCTCTTTCCTGGGATATTGAAGGTGGAACGAAGTGGAGGTCCTTGTCAACAGAGCAGCCCTAAACTTTGGGGTGCTTGTGTCTTGCTGATTTTTCATTTTCCCAATTTATACCCCCATGAGTGGAAGTGCCCTATGCTCTCTAAGCTGTGTTTTTTAGATGTTTCAGGACTCACCGTTCACTTCTCCAGAGTGGCTGTTGGCAATTTACATCCCGCCCATCAGTGTAGCAAGGCTCCCATTTCTCCATGGCCTGTCCTGCATTTCTGGTTTTGACACTTTTTTCAGCATGGGCCTTTTGACCGATGGGAAGCGAGACTTTTTGTAGCGCTGATTTGTCTTTCCAGGTTGCTTGGTTGGCCAAAAAGGGCGTATGCGTTTTCTCCTGAATATATTCAGGAAAAAACGCATACGCCCTTTTTGGCCAAGGGCATCATTGTCAACGTTTTGCCGCTTTTCATGTGCTTTAAAGGCGATTCGAATCTACCTCCTGAAATCTGTTCCCTGCAATTCTGCCTTGATTTCAAATCCTCTTCTTTGCCTTCCCTCAATATATTTGTGGACGAGAGTTATCATTTATAACTCTGCAGGTTTGTGAATTGCAGTGCCCTGAAGCTCCATTTTACAACTCGCTTTTTTGGGAGCTGGCCGCAAAAGCGCAGGATGGCTTCAGGCCCTGTTCTGGTTCCAGGGGGCAGGCTGAGCCTGTGGTTAATTCTTCTTCCTGATGGGAAAATAGAGTGACCTGTGCCTGTCCCAACACCAAGAGCTAGTCTCTCATTGGTTCCACGTCTTCCCGTTCATCCTCAGGACAAATAGCAACCTGTACGGAACAGGAGGTTAAAGGTGCTGATGCTCCAAGTAGGGAGATTGCTAGTAGAGCGGCTGGAATGGCGAACCCGGGCACAAGGAGATGAGAAATGAGGTGCGTTTTAGAAACCTTTCCCCATCACACGGTGTACCATCTTCTGGGTTTCTCATGCATGTTTTCGATGTAGGAAGATGCCCTTGAACCTGGAGATTTGGGACCCATGCGATGGGTACCACGCAGTATTACTTTAAAGGGTCTGCGTTTGCTCACCCAACCTCACCAAACCTCTCAGCCCCAAGAGTGTCCACCCTTATGTCTCATCCAGCTGTGGGTCTAGATATGGTCAATCCAGGTTGCATCACAGCCCCTGAACGCATTGTGTAAGAATTTCGCTCTCTTTCACTGTCTTTGTTTCATGGGTTTTTCAAAGTAATTTATTTTTATAATGGGGTTTAGCTGCTTTTCACTGCTGTGTTTATGCCGCTTTACACCCACTTGACACACTAACAGAGAGATATCAGTACATAGGTTTTAAGATTATTACTAGTCAGATATATTCTTGTGCGGTGAATAGGGCGTGTTGAGTCCAGTTCTCTGAGCAAGGAGTAGGTCTTGTCTATTACATATTGGGTTTATGGAACGGTATCTGAGCTAATTTGAAACCCTTGTTTTATGTATCACCCCACCTCACCTTTCCCGTTAAGCAGCCATAGTTTGTTTTCTGCATGTGTGCCTCTCTTCTGTTTTGTAATTCAGTTCAAGTGTAACGGTTTTTACATTCCCTCTATCAGTGATACCTTATGAGAAGTGTCCTTTTCTGTGTGACTTATTTCACTTAGAATCGTCGTACCTAAATCCACTCATCATGCTGCTACTAGCCTTATGACATTGATTTCATGGCTGAGTGATATTCCATTGTACATAAGGACCACAACTTCTTTATCCATTTTTCTCTTTCCTGGGATATTGAAGGTGGAACGAAGTGGAGGTCCTTGTCAACAGAGCAGCCCTAAACTTTGGGGTGCTTGTGTCTTGCTGATTTTTCATTTTCCCAATTTATACCCCCATGAGTGGAAGTGCCCTATGCTCTCTAAGCTGTGTTTTTTAGATGTTTCAGGACTCACCGTTCACTTCTCCAGAGTGGCTGTTGGCAATTTACATCCCGCCCATCAGTGTAGCAAGGCTCCCATTTCTCCATGGCCTGTCCTGCATTTCTGGTTTTGACACTTTTTTCAGCATGGGCCTTTTGACCGATGGGAAGCGAGACTTTTTGTAGCGCTGATTTGTCTTTCCAGGTTGCTTGGTTGGCCAAAAAGGGCGTATGCGTTTTCTCCTGAATATATTCAGGAAAAAACGCATACGCCCTTTTTGGCCAAGGGCATCATTGTCAACGTTTTACCGCTTTTCATGTGCTTTAAAGGCGATTCGAATCTACCTCCTGAAATCTGTTCCCTGCAATTCTGCCTTGATTTCAAATCCTCTTCTTTGCCTTCCCTCAATATATTTGTGGACGAGAGTTATCATTTATAACTCTGCAGGTTTGTGAATTGCAGTGCCCTGAAGCTCCATTTTACAACTCGCTTTTTTGGGAGCTGGCCGCAAAAGCGCAGGATGGCTTCAGGCCCTGTTCTGGTTCCAGGGGGCAGGCTGAGCCTGTGGTTAATTCTTCTTCCTGATGGGAAAATAGAGTGACCTGTGCCTGTCCCAACACCAAGAGCTAGTCTCTCATTGGTTCCACGTCTTCCCGTTCATCCTCAGGACAAATAGCAACCTGTACGGAACAGGAGGTTAAAGGTGCTGATGCTCCAAGTAGGGAGATTGCTAGTAGAGCGGCTGGAATGGCGAACCCGGGCACAAGGAGATGAGAAATGAGGTGCGTTTTAGAAACCTTTCCCCATCACACGGTGTACCATCTTCTGGGTTTCTCATGCATGTTTTCGATGTAGGAAGATGCCCTTGAACCTGGAGATTTGGGACCCATGCGATGGGTACCACGCAGTATTACTTTAAAGGGTCTGCGTTTGCTCACCCAACCTCACCAAACCTCTCAGCCCCAAGAGTGTCCACCCTTATGTCTCATCCAGCTGTGGGTCTAGATATGGTCAATCCAGGTTGCATCACAGCCCCTGAACGCATTGTGTAAGAATTTCGCTCTCTTTCACTGTCTTTGTTTCATGGGTTTTTCAAAGTAATTTATTTTTATAATGGGGTTTAGCTGCTTTTCACTGCTGTGTTTATGCCGCTTTACACCCACTTGACACACTAACAGAGAGATATCAGTACATAGGTTTTAAGATTATTACTAGTCAGATATATTCTTGTGCGGTGAATAGGGCGTGTTGAGTCCAGTTCTCTGAGCAAGGAGTAGGTCTTGTCTATTACATATTGGGTTTATGGAACGGTATCTGAGCTAATTTGAAACCCTTGTTTTATGTATCACCCCACCTCACCTTTCCCGTTAAGCAGCCATAGTTTGTTTTCTGCATGTGTGCCTCTCTTCTGTTTTGTAATTCAGTTCAAGTGTAACGGTTTTTACATTCCCTCTATCAGTGATACCTTATGAGAAGTGTCCTTTTCTGTGTGACTTATTTCACTTAGAATCGTCGTACCTAAATCCACTCATCATGCTGCTACTAGCCTTATGACATTGATTTCATGGCTGAGTGATATTCCATTGTACATAAGGACCACAACTTCTTTATCCATTTTTCTCTTTCCTGGGATATTGAAGGTGGAACGAAGTGGAGGTCCTTGTCAACAGAGCAGCCCTAAACTTTGGGGTGCTTGTGTCTTGCTGATTTTTCATTTTCCCAATTTATACCCCCATGAGTGGAAGTGCCCTATGCTCTCTAAGCTGTGTTTTTTAGATGTTTCAGGACTCACCGTTCACTTCTCCAGAGTGGCTGTTGGCAATTTACATCCCGCCCATCAGTGTAGCAAGGCTCCCATTTCTCCATGGCCTGTCTTGCATTTCTGGTTTTGACACTTTTTTCAGCATGGGCCTTTTGACCGATGGGAAGCGAGACTTTTTGTAGCGCTGATTTGTCTTTCCAGGTTGCTTGGTTGGCCAAAAAGGGCGTATGCGTTTTTTCCTGAATATATTCAGGAAAAAACGCATACGCCCTTTTTGGCCAAGGGCATCATTGTCAACGTTTTACCGCTTTTCATGTGCTTTAAAGGCGATTCGAATCTACCTCCTGAAATCTGTTCCCTGCAATTCTGCCTTGATTTCAAATCCTCTTCTTTGCCTTCCCTCAATATATTTGTGGACGAGAGTTATCATTTATAACTCTGCAGGTTTGTGAATTGCAGTGCCCTGAAGCTCCATTTTACAACTCGCTTTTTTGGGAGCTGGCCGCAAAAGCGCAGGATGGCTTCAGGCCCTGTTCTGGTTCCAGGGGGCAGGCTGAGCCTGTGGTTAATTCTTCTTCCTGATGGGAAAATAGAGTGACCTGTGCCTGTCCCAACACCAAGAGCTAGTCTCTCATTGGTTCCACGTCTTCCCGTTCATCCTCAGGACAAATAGCAACCTGTACGGAACAGGAGGTTAAAGGTGCTGATGCTCCAAGTAGGGAGATTGCTAGTAGAGCGGCTGGAATGGCGAACCCGGGCACAAGGAGATGAGAAATGAGGTGCGTTTTAGAAACCTTTCCCCATCACACGGTGTACCATCTTCTGGGTTTCTCATGCATGTTTTCGATGTAGGAAGATGCCCTTGAACCTGGAGATTTGGGACCCATGCGATGGGTACCACGCAGTATTACTTTAAAGGGTCTGCGTTTGCTCACCCAACCTCACCAAACCTCTCAGCCCCAAGAGTGTCCACCCTTATGTCTCATCCAGCTGTGGGTCTAGATATGGTCAATCCAGGTTGCATCACAGCCCCTGAACGCATTGTGTAAGAATTTCGCTCTCTTTCACTGTCTTTGTTTCATGGGTTTTTCAAAGTAATTTATTTTTATAATGGGGTTTAGCTGCTTTTCACTGCTGTGTTTATGCCGCTTTACACCCACTTGACACACTAACAGAGAGATATCAGTACATAGGTTTTAAGATTATTACTAGTCAGATATATTCTTGTGCGGTGAATAGGGCGTGTTGAGTCCAGTTCTCTGAGCAAGGAGTAGGTCTTGTCTATTACATATTGGGTTTATGGAACGGTATCTGAGCTAATTTGAAACCCTTGTTTTATGTATCACCCCACCTCACCTTTCCCGTTAAGCAGCCATAGTTTGTTTTCTGCATGTGTGCCTCTCTTCTGTTTTGTAATTCAGTTCAAGTGTAACGGTTTTTACATTCCCTCTATCAGTGATACCTTATGAGAAGTGTCCTTTTCTGTGTGACTTATTTCACTTAGAATCGTCGTACCTAAATCCACTCATCATGCTGCTACTAGCCTTATGACATTGATTTCATGGCTGAGTGATATTCCATTGTACATAAGGACCACAACTTCTTTATCCATTTTTCTCTTTCCTGGGATATTGAAGGTGGAACGAAGTGGAGGTCCTTGTCAACAGAGCAGCCCTAAACTTTGGGGTGCTTGTGTCTTGCTGATTTTTCATTTTCCCAATTTATACCCCCATGAGTGGAAGTGCCCTATGCTCTCTAAGCTGTGTTTTTTAGATGTTTCAGGACTCACCGTTCACTTCTCCAGAGTGGCTGTTGGCAATTTACATCCCGCCCATCAGTGTAGCAAGGCTCCCATTTCTCCATGGCCTGTCCTGCATTTCTGGTTTTGACACTTTTTTCAGCATGGGCCTTTTGACCGATGGGAAGCGAGACTTTTTGTAGCGCTGATTTGTCTTTCCAGGTTGCTTGGTTGGCCAAAAAGGGCGTATGCGTTTTCTCCTGAATATATTCAGGAAAAAACGCATACGCCCTTTTTGGCCAAGGGCATCATTGTCAACGTTTTACCGCTTTTCATGTGCTTTAAAGGCGATTCGAATCTACCTCCTGAAATCTGTTCCCTGCAATTCTGCCTTGATTTCAAATCCTCTTCTTTGCCTTCCCTCAATATATTTGTGGACGAGAGTTATCATTTATAACTCTGCAGGTTTGTGAATTGCAGTGCCCTGAAGCTCCATTTTACAACTCGCTTTTTTGGGAGCTGGCCGCAAAAGCGCAGGATGGCTTCAGGCCCTGTTCTGGTTCCAGGGGGCAGGCTGAGCCTGTGGTTAATTCTTCTTCCTGATGGGAAAATAGAGTGACCTGTGCCTGTCCCAACACCAAGAGCTAGTCTCTCATTGGTTCCACGTCTTCCCGTTCATCCTCAGGACAAATAGCAACCTGTACGGAACAGGAGGTTAAAGGTGCTGATGCTCCAAGTAGGGAGATTGCTAGTAGAGCGGCTGGAATGGCGAACCCGGGCACAAGGAGATGAGAAATGAGGTGCGTTTTAGAAACCTTTCCCCATCACACGGTGTACCATCTTCTGGGTTTCTCATGCATGTTTTCGATGTAGGAAGATGCCCTTGAACCTGGAGATTTGGGACCCATGCGATGGGTACCACGCAGTATTACTTTAAAGGGTCTGCGTTTGCTCACCCAACCTCACCAAACCTCTCAGCCCCAAGAGTGTCCACCCTTATGTCTCATCCAGCTGTGGGTCTAGATATGGTCAATCCAGGTTGCATCACAGCCCCTGAACGCATTGTGTAAGAATTTCGCTCTCTTTCACTGTCTTTGTTTCATGGGTTTTTCAAAGTAATTTATTTTTATAATGGGGTTTAGCTGCTTTTCACTGCTGTGTTTATGCCGCTTTACACCCACTTGACACACTAACAGAGAGATATCAGTACATAGGTTTTAAGATTATTACTAGTCAGATATATTCTTGTGCGGTGAATAGGGCGTGTTGAGTCCAGTTCTCTGAGCAAGGAGTAGGTCTTGTCTATTACATATTGGGTTTATGGAACGGTATCTGAGCTAATTTGAAACCCTTGTTTTATGTATCACCCCACCTCACCTTTCCCGTTAAGCAGCCATAGTTTGTTTTCTGCATGTGTGCCTCTCTTCTGTTTTGTAATTCAGTTCAAGTGTAACGGTTTTTACATTCCCTCTATCAGTGATACCTTATGAGAAGTGTCCTTTTCTGTGTGACTTATTTCACTTAGAATCGTCGTACCTAAATCCACTCATCATGCTGCTACTAGCCTTATGACATTGATTTCATGGCTGAGTGATATTCCATTGTACATAAGGACCACAACTTCTTTATCCATTTTTCTCTTTCCTGGGATATTGAAGGTGGAACGAAGTGGAGGTCCTTGTCAACAGAGCAGCCCTAAACTTTGGGGTGCTTGTGTCTTGCTGATTTTTCATTTTCCCAATTTATACCCCCATGAGTGGAAGTGCCCTATGCTCTCTAAGCTGTGTTTTTTAGATGTTTCAGGACTCACCGTTCACTTCTCCAGAGTGGCTGTTGGCAATTTACATCCCGCCCATCAGTGTAGCAAGGCTCCCATTTCTCCATGGCCTGTCTTGCATTTCTGGTTTTGACACTTTTTTCAGCATGGGCCTTTTGACCGATGGGAAGCGAGACTTTTTGTAGCGCTGATTTGTCTTTCCAGGTTGCTTGGTTGGCCAAAAAGGGCGTATGCGTTTTTTCCTGAATATATTCAGGAAAAAACGCATACGCCCTTTTTGGCCAAGGGCATCATTGTCAACGTTTTACCGCTTTTCATGTGCTTTAAAGGCGATTCGAATCTACCTCCTGAAATCTGTTCCCTGCAATTCTGCCTTGATTTCAAATCCTCTTCTTTGCCTTCCCTCAATATATTTGTGGACGAGAGTTATCATTTATAACTCTGCAGGTTTGTGAATTGCAGTGCCCTGAAGCTCCATTTTACAACTCGCTTTTTTGGGAGCTGGCCGCAAAAGCGCAGGATGGCTTCAGGCCCTGTTCTGGTTCCAGGGGGCAGGCTGAGCCTGTGGTTAATTCTTCTTCCTGATGGGAAAATAGAGTGACCTGTGCCTGTCCCAACACCAAGAGCTAGTCTCTCATTGGTTCCACGTCTTCCCGTTCATCCTCAGGACAAATAGCAACCTGTACGGAACAGGAGGTTAAAGGTGCTGATGCTCCAAGTAGGGAGATTGCTAGTAGAGCGGCTGGAATGGCGAACCCGGGCACAAGGAGATGAGAAATGAGGTGCGTTTTAGAAACCTTTCCCCATCACACGGTGTACCATCTTCTGGGTTTCTCATGCATGTTTTCGATGCAGGAAGATGCCCTTGAACCTGGAGATTTGGGACCCATTGGACGGGTACCACGCAGTATTAATTTAAAGGGTCTGCGTTTGCTCACCCAACCTCACCAAACCTCTCAGCCCCAAGAGTGTCCACCGTTATGTCTCATCCAGCTGTGGGTCTAGATATGGTCAATCCAGGTTGCATCACAGCCCCTGAACGCATTGTGTAAGAATTTCTCTCCCTTTCACTGTGTTTGTTTCGTGGTTTTTTCAAAGTAATTTATTTTTATAATGGGGTTTAGCTGCTTTTCACTGCTGTGTTTATGCCGCTTTACACCCACTTGACACACTAACAGAGAGATATCAATACATAGGTTTTAAGATTATTACTAGTCAGATATATTCTTGTGCGGTGAATAGGGTGTGTTGAGTCCAGTTCTCTGAGAAAGGAGTAGGTCTTGTCTATTACATATTGGGTTTATGGAACGGTATCTGAGCTAATTTGAAACCCTTTTTTTACGTATCACCCCACCTCACCTTTCCCGTTAAGCAGCCATAGTGTGTTTTCTGCATGTGAGACTCTGTTCTGTTTTGTAATTCAGTTCAAGTGTAACGGTTTTTACATTCCCTCTATAAGTGATACCTTATGAGAAGTGTCCTTTTCTGTGTGACTTATTTCACTTAGAATCGTCGTACCTAAATCCACTCATCATGCTGCTACTAGCCTTATGACATTGATTTCATGGCTGAGTGATTTTCCATTGTACATAAGGACCACAACTTCTTTATCCATTTTTCTCTTTCCTGGGATATTTAAGGTGGAATGAAGTGGAGGTCCTTGTCAACAGAGCAGCCCTAAACTTTGGGGTGCTTGTGTCTTGCTGATTTTTCATTTTCCCAATTTATACCCCCATGAGTGGAAGTGCCCTATGCTCTCTAAGCAGTGTTTTTTAGATGTTTCAGGACTCACCGTAGACTTCTCCAGAGTGTCTGTTGGCAATTTACATCCCGCCCATCAGTGTAGCAAGGCTCCCATTTCTCCATGGCCTGTCCCGCATTTCTGGTTTTGACACTTTTTTCACCATGGCCCTTTTGACCGATGGGTAGCGAGTCTTCTTTGTAGCCCTGATTTGCCTTTCCAGGTTGCTTGGTTGGCCAAAAAGGGCGTATGCGTTTTTTCCTGAATATATTCAGGAAAAAACGCATACGCCCTTTTTGGCCAAGGGCATCATTGTCAACGTTTTGCCGCTTTTCATGTGCTTTAAAGGCGATTCGAATCTACCTCCTGAAATCTGTTTCCTGCAATTCTGCCTTGATTTCAAATCCTCTTCTTTGCCTTCCCTCAATATATTTGTGGACGAGAGTTATCATTTATAACTCTGCAGGTTTGTGAATTGCAGTGCCCTGAACCTCCATTTTACAACTCGCTTTTTTGGGAGCTGGCCGCAAAAGCGCATGATGGATTCCCGCCCTGTTCTTGTTCCGGGGGGCAGGCTGAGCCTGTGGTTAATTCTTCTTCCTGATGGGAAAATAGAGTGACCTGTGCCTGTGTCCACACCAAGAGCTAGTCTCTCATTGGTTCCCCGTCTTCCCGTTTATCCTCAGGACAAATTGCAACCTGTACGGAACAGGAGGTTAAAGGTGCTGATGCTCCAAGTAGGGAGATTGCTAGTAAAGCGGCTGGAATGGCGAACCCGGGCACAAGGAGATGAGAAATGAGGTTCGTTTTAGAAACCTTTCCCCATCACACGGTGTACCATCTTCTGGGTTTCTGATGCATGTTTTCGATGTAGGAAGATGCCCTTGAACCTGGAGATTTGGATCCCATGGGACGGGTACTACGCAGTATTACTTTAAAGGGTCTGCGTTTGCTCACCCAACCTCACCAAACCTCTCAGCCCCAAGAGTGTCCACCCTTATGTCTCATCCAGCTGTGGGTCTAGATATGGTCCATCTAGGTTGCATCACAGCCCTTGAATGCATTGTGTAAGAATTTCTCTCTCTTTCACTGTCTTTGTTTCATGGGTTTTTCAAAATAATTTATTTTTATAATGGGGTTTAGCTGCTTTTCACTGCTGTGTTTATGCCGCTTTACACCCACTTGACACACTAACAGAGAGATATCAATACATAGGTTTTAAGATTATTCCTAGTCAGATATATTCTCGTGCGGTGAATAGGGCGTGTTGAGTCCAGTTCTCTGAGCAAGGAGTAGGTCTTGTCTATTACATATTGGGTTTATGGAACGGTATCTGAGCTAATTTGAAACCCTTGTTTTATGTATCACCCCACCTCACCTTTCCCGTTAAGCAGCCATAGTGTGTTTTCTGCATGTGTGACTCTGTTCTGTTTTGTAATTCAGTTCAAGTGTAACGGTTTTTACATTCCCTGTATAAGTGATACCTTATGAGAAGTGTCCTTTTCTGTGTGACTTATTTCACTTAGAATCGTCGTACCTAAATCCACTCATCATGCTGCTACTAGCCTTATGACATTGATTTCATGGCTGAGTGATATTCCATTGTACATAAGGACCACAACTTCTTTATCCATTTTTCTCTTTCCTGGGATATTTAAGGTGGAAGGAAGTGGAGGTCCTTGTCAACAGAGCAGCCCTAAACTTTGGGGTGCTTGTGTCTTGCTGATTTTTCATTTTCCCAATTTATACCCCCATGAGTGGAAGTGCCCTATGCTGTCTAAACTGTGTTTTTTAGATGTTTCAGGACTCACCGTACACTTCTCCAGAGTGGCTGTTGGCAATTTACATCCCGCCCATCAGTGTAGCAAGGCTCCCATTTCTCCATGGCCTGTCCTGCATTTCTGGTTTTGACACGTTTTTCAGCATGGCCCTTTTGACCGATGGGTAGCGAGTCTTCTTTGTAGCCCTGATTTGCCTTTCCAGGTTGCTTGGTTGGCCAAAAAGGGCGTATGCGTTTTTTCCTGAATATATTCAGGAAAAAACGCATACGCCCTTTTTGGCCAAGGGCATCATTGTCAACGTTTTGCCGCTTTTCATGTGCTTTAAAGGCGATTCGAATCTACCTCCTGAAATCTGTTTCCTGCAATTCTGCCTTGATTTCAAATCCTCTGCTTTGCCTTCCCTCAATATATTTGTGGACGAGAGTTATCATTTATAACTCTGTAGGTTTGTGAATTGCAGTGCCCTGAACCTCCATTTTACAACTCGCTTTTTTGGGATCTGGCCGCAAAAGCGCATGATGGATTCACGCCCTGTTCTTGTTCCGGGGGGCAGGCTGAGCCTGTGGTTAATTCTTCTTCATGATGGGAAAATAGAGTGACCTGTGCCTGTGTCCACACCAAGAGCTAGTCTCTCATTGGTTCCCCATCTTCCCGTTCATCCTCAGGACAAATTGCAACCTGTACGGAACAGGAGGTTAAAGGTGCTGATGCTCCAAGTAGGGAGATTGCTAGTAAAGTGGCTGGAATGGGGAACCCGGGCACAAGGGGATGAGAAATGAGGTTCGTTTTAGAAACCTTTCCCCATCACATGGTGTACCATCTTCTGGGTTTCTCATGCATGTTTTCAATGCAGGAAGATGCCCTTGAACCTGGAGATTTGGGACCCATGCGATGGGTACCACGCAGTATTACTTTAAAGGGTCTGCGTTTGCTCACCCAACCTCACCAAACCTCTCAGCCCCAAGAGTGTCCACCCTTATGTCTCATCCAGCTGTGGGTCTAGATATGGTCAATCCAGGTTGCATCACAGCCCCTGAACGCATTGTGTAAGAATTTCGCTCTCTTTCACTGTCTTTGTTTCATGGGTTTTTCAAAGTAATTTATTTTTATAATGGGGCTTAGCTGCTTTTCACTGCTGTGTTTATGCCACTTTACACCCACTTGACACACTAATAGAGAGATATCAATACATAGGTTTTAAGATTATTACTAGTCATATATATTCTTGTGCGGTGAATAGGGAGTGTTGAGTCCAGTTCTCTGAGCAAGGAGTAGGTCTTGTCTATTACATATTGGGTTTATGGAACGGTATCTGAGCTAATGTGAACCCCTTGTTTTATGTATCACCCCACCTCACCTTTCCCGTTAAGCAGCCATAGTTTGTTTTCTGCATGTGTGCCTCTCTTCTGTTTTGTAATTCAGTTCAAGTGTAACGGTTTTTACATTCCCTCTATCAGTGATACCTTATGAGAAGTGTCCTTTTCTGTGTGACTTATTTCACTTAGAATCGTCGTACCTAAATCCACTCATCATGCTGCTACTAGCCTTATGACATTGATTTCATGGCTGAGTGATATTCCATTGTACATAAGGACCACAACTTCTTTATCCATTTTTCTCTTTCCTGGGATATTGAAGGTGGAACGAAGTGGAGGTCCTTGTCAACAGAGCAGCCCTAAACTTTGGGGTGCTTGTGTCTTGCTGATTTTTCATTTTCCCAATTTATACCCCCATGAGTGGAAGTGCCCTATGCTCTCTAAGCTGTGTTTTTTAGATGTTTCAGGACTCACCGTTCACTTCTCCAGAGTGGCTGTTGGCAATTTACATCCCGCCCATCAGTGTAGCAAGGCTCCCATTTCTCCATGGCCTGTCTTGCATTTCTGGTTTTGACACTTTTTTCAGCATGGGCCTTTTGACCGATGGGAAGCGAGACTTTTTGTAGCGCTGATTTGTCTTTCCAGGTTGCTTGGTTGGCCAAAAAGGGCGTATGCGTTTTTTCCTGAATATATTCAGGAAAAAACGCATACGCCCTTTTTGGCCAAGGGCATCATTGTCAACGTTTTACCGCTTTTCATGTGCTTTAAAGGCGATTCGAATCTACCTCCTGAAATCTGTTCCCTGCAATTCTGCCTTGATTTCAAATCCTCTTCTTTGCCTTCCCTCAATATATTTGTGGACGAGAGTTATCATTTATAACTCTGCAGGTTTGTGAATTGCAGTGCCCTGAAGCTCCATTTTACAACTCGCTTTTTTGGGAGCTGGCCGCAAAAGCGCAGGATGGCTTCAGGCCCTGTTCTGGTTCCAGGGGGCAGGCTGAGCCTGTGGTTAATTCTTCTTCCTGATGGGAAAATAGAGTGACCTGTGCCTGTCCCAACACCAAGAGCTAGTCTCTCATTGGTTCCACGTCTTCCCGTTCATCCTCAGGACAAATAGCAACCTGTACGGAACAGGAGGTTAAAGGTGCTGATGCTCCAAGTAGGGAGATTGCTAGTAGAGTGGCTGGAATGGCGAACCCGGGCACAAGGAGATGAGAAATGAGGTGCGTTTTAGAAACCTTTCCCCATCACACGGTGTACCATCTTTTTGTTTTCTCATGCATGTTTTCGATGTAGGAAGATGCCCTTGAACCTGGAGATTTGGGACCCATGCGATGGGTACCACGCAGTATTACTTTAAAGGGTCTGCGTTTGCTCACCCAACCTCACCAAACCTCTCAGCCCCAAGAGTGTCCACCCTTATGTCTCATCCAGCTGTGGGTCTAGATATGGTCAATCCAGGTTGCATCACAGCCCCTGAACGCATTGTGTAAGAATTTCGCTCTCTTTCACTGTCTTTGTTTCATGGGTTTTTCAAAGTAATTTATTTTTATAATGGGGTTTAGCTGCTTTTCACTGCTGTGTTTATGCCGCTTTACAGCCACTTGACACACTAACAGAGAGATATCAGTACATAGGTTTTAAGATTATTACTAGTCAGATATATTCTTGTGCGGTGAATAGGGCGTGTTGAGTCCAGTTCTCTGAGCAAGGAGTAGGTCTTGTCTATTACATATTGGGTTTATGGAACGGTATCTGAGCTAATTTGAAACCCTTGTTTTATGTATCACCCCACCTCACCTTTCCCGTTAAGCAGCCATAGTGTGTTTTCTGCATGTGTGCCTCTCTTCTGTTTTGTAATTCAGTTCAAGTGTAACGGTTTTTACATTCCCTCTATCAGTGATACCTTATGAGAAGTGTCCTTTTCTGTGTGACTTATTTCACTTAGAATCGTCGTACCTAAATCCACTCATCATGCTGCTACTAGCCTTATGACATTGATTTCATGGCTGAGTGATATTCCATTGTACATAAGGACCACAACTTCTTTATCCATTTTTCTCTTTCCTGGGATATTGAAGGTGGAACGAAGTGGAGGTCCTTGTCAACAGAGCAGCCCTAAACTTTGGGGTGCTTGTGTCTTGCTGATTTTTCATTTTCCCAATTTATACCCCCATGAGTGGAAGTGCCCTATGCTCTCTAAGCTGTGTTTTTTAGATGTTTCAGGACTCACCGTTCACTTCTCCAGAGTGGCTGTTGGCAATTTACATCCCGCCCATCAGTGTAGCAAGGCTCCCATTTCTCCATGGCCTGTCTTGCATTTCTGGTTTTGACACTTTTTTCAGCATGGGCCTTTTGACCGATGGGAAGCGAGACTTTTTGTAGCGCTGATTTGTCTTTCCAGGTTGCTTGGTTGGCCAAAAAGGGCGTATGCGTTTTTTCCTGAATATATTCAGGAAAAAACGCATACGCCCTTTTTGGCCAAGGGCATCATTGTCAACGTTTTGCCGCTTTTCATGTGCTTTAAAGGCGATTCGAATCTACCTCCTGAAATCTGTTCCCTGCAATTCTGCCTTGATTTCAAATCCTCTTCTTTGCCTTCCCTCAATATATTTGTGGACGAGAGTTATCATTTATAACTCTGCAGGTTTGTGAATTGCAGTGCCCTGAAGCTCCATTTTACAACTCGCTTTTTTGGGAGCTGGCCGCAAAAGCGCAGGATGGCTTCAGGCCCTGTTCTGGTTCCAGGGGGCAGGCTGAGCCTGTGGTTAATTCTTCTTCCTGATGGGAAAATAGAGTGACCTGTGCCTGTCCCAACACCAAGAGCTAGTCTCTCATTGGTTCCACGTCTTCCCGTTCATCCTCAGGACAAATAGCAACCTGTACGGAACAGGAGGTTAAAGGTGCTGATGCTCCAAGTAGGGAGATTGCTAGTAGAGCGGCTGGAATGGCGAACCCGGGCACAATGAGATGAGAAATGAGGTGCGTTTTAGAAACCTTTCCCCATCACACGGTGTACCATCTTCTGGGTTTCTCATGCATGTTTTCGATGCAGGAAGATGCCCTTGAACCTGGAGATTTGGGACCCATTGGACGGGTACCACGCAGTATTAATTTAAAGGGTCTGCGTTTGCTCACCCAACCTCACCAAACCTCTCAGCCCCAAGAGTGTCCACCGTTATGTCTCATCCAGCTGTGGGTCTAGATATGGTCAATCCAGGTTGCATCACAGCCCCTGAACGCATTGTGTAAGAATTTCTCTCCCTTTCACTGTGTTTGTTTCGTGGTTTTTTCAAAGTAATTTATTTTTATAATGGGGTTTAGCTGCTTTTCACTGCTGTGTTTATGCCGCTTTACACCCACTTGACACACTAACAGAGAGATATCAATACATAGGTTTTAAGATTATTACTAGTCAGATATATTCTTGTGCGGTGAATAGGGCGTGTTGAGTCCAGTTCTCTGAGAAAGGAGTAGGTCTTGTCTATTACATATTGGGTTTATGGAACGGTATCTGAGCTAATTTGAAACCCTTTTTTTACGTATCACCCCACCTCACCTTTCCCGTTAAGCAGCCATAGTGTGTTTTCTGCATGTGAGACTCTGTTCTGTTTTGTAATTCAGTTCAAGTGTAACGGTTTTTACATTCCCTCTATAAGTGATACCTTATGAGAAGTGTCCTTTTCTGTGTGACTTATTTCACTTAGAATCGTCGTACCTAAATCCACTCATCATGCTGCTACTAGCCTTATGACATTGATTTCATGGCTGAGTGATTTTCCATTGTACATAAGGACCACAACTTCTTTATCCATTTTTCTCTTTCCTGGGATATTGAAGGTGGAACGAAGTGGAGGTCCTTGTCAACAGAGCAGCCCTAAACTTTGGGGTGCTTGTGTCTTGCTGATTTTTCATTTTCCCAATTTATACCCCCATGAGTGGAAGTGCCCTATGCTCTCTAAGCTGTGTTTTTTAGATGTTTCAGGACTCACCGTAGACTTCTCCAGAGTGTCTGTTGGCAATTTACATCCCGCCCATCAGTGTAGCAAGGCTCCCATTTCTCCATGGCCTGTCCCGCATTTCTGGTTTTGACACTTTTTTCACCATGGCCCTTTTGACCGATGGGTAGCGAGTCTTCTTTGTAGCCCTGATTTGCCTTTCCAGGTTGCTTGGTTGGCCAAAAAGGGCGTATGCGTTTTTTCCTGAATATATTCAGGAAAAAACGCATACGCCCTTTTTGGCCAAGGGCATCATTGTCAACGTTTTACCGCTTTTCATGTGCTTTAAAGGCGATTCGAATCTACCTCCTGAAATCTGTTCCCTGCAATTCTGCCTTGATTTCAAATCCTCTTCTTTGCCTTCCCTCAATATATTTGTGGACGAGAGTTATCATTTATAACTCTGCAGGTTTGTGAATTGCAGTGCCCTGAAGCTCCATTTTACAACTCGCTTTTTTGGGAGCTGGCCGCAAAAGCGCAGGATGGCTTCAGGCCCTGTTCTGGTTCCAGGGGGCAGGCTGAGCCTGTGGTTAATTCTTCTTCCTGATGGGAAAATAGAGTGACCTGTGCCTGTCCCAACACCAAGAGCTAGTCTCTCATTGGTTCCACGTCTTCCCGTTCATCCTCAGGACAAATAGCAACCTGTACGGAACAGGAGGTTAAAGGTGCTGATGCTCCAAGTAGGGAGATTGCTAGTAGAGCGGCTGGAATGGCGAACCCGGGCACAAGGAGATGAGAAATGAGGTGCGTTTTAGAAACCTTTCCCCATCACACGGTGTACCATCTTCTGGGTTTCTCATGCATGTTTTCGATGTAGGAAGATGCCCTTGAACCTGGAGATTTGGGACCCATGCGATGGGTACCACGCAGTATTACTTTAAAGGGTCTGCGTTTGCTCACCCAACCTCACCAAACCTCTCAGCCCCAAGAGTGTCCACCCTTATGTCTCATCCAGCTGTGGGTCTAGATATGGTCAATCCAGGTTGCATCACAGCCCCTGAACGCATTGTGTAAGAATTTCGCTCTCTTTCACTGTCTTTGTTTCATGGGTTTTTCAAAGTAATTTATTTTTATAATGGGGTTTAGCTGCTTTTCACTGCTGTGTTTATGCCGCTTTACACCCACTTGACACACTAACAGAGAGATATCAGTACATAGGTTTTAAGATTATTACTAGTCAGATATATTCTTGTGCGGTGAATAGGGCGTGTTGAGTCCAGTTCTCTGAGCAAGGAGTAGGTCTTGTCTATTACATATTGGGTTTATGGAACGGTATCTGAGCTAATTTGAAACCCTTGTTTTATGTATCACCCCACCTCACCTTTCCCGTTAAGCAGCCATAGTTTGTTTTCTGCATGTGTGCCTCTCTTCTGTTTTGTAATTCAGTTCAAGTGTAACGGTTTTTACATTCCCTCTATCAGTGATACCTTATGAGAAGTGTCCTTTTCTGTGTGACTTATTTCACTTAGAATCGTCGTACCTAAATCCACTCATCATGCTGCTACTAGCCTTATGACATTGATTTCATGGCTGAGTGATATTCCATTGTACATAAGGACCACAACTTCTTTATCCATTTTTCTCTTTCCTGGGATATTGAAGGTGGAACGAAGTGGAGGTCCTTGTCAACAGAGCAGCCCTAAACTTTGGGGTGCTTGTGTCTTGCTGATTTTTCATTTTCCCAATTTATACCCCCATGAGTGGAAGTGCCCTATGCTCTCTAAGCTGTGTTTTTTAGATGTTTCAGGACTCACCGTTCACTTCTCCAGAGTGGCTGTTGGCAATTTACATCCCGCCCATCAGTGTAGCAAGGCTCCCATTTCTCCATGGCCTGTCCTGCATTTCTGGTTTTGACACTTTTTTCAGCATGGGCCTTTTGACCGATGGGAAGCGAGACTTTTTGTAGCGCTGATTTGTCTTTCCAGGTTGCTTGGTTGGCCAAAAAGGGCGTATGCGTTTTCTCCTGAATATATTCAGGAAAAAACGCATACGCCCTTTTTGGCCAAGGGCATCATTGTCAACGTTTTACCGCTTTTCATGTGCTTTAAAGGCGATTCGAATCTACCTCCTGAAATCTGTTCCCTGCAATTCTGCCTTGATTTCAAATCCTCTTCTTTGCCTTCCCTCAATATATTTGTGGACGAGAGTTATCATTTATAACTCTGCAGGTTTGTGAATTGCAGTGCCCTGAAGCTCCATTTTACAACTCGCTTTTTTGGGAGCTGGCCGCAAAAGCGCAGGATGGCTTCAGGCCCTGTTCTGGTTCCAGGGGGCAGGCTGAGCCTGTGGTTAATTCTTCTTCCTGATGGGAAAATAGAGTGACCTGTGCCTGTCCCAACACCAAGAGCTAGTCTCTCATTGGTTCCACGTCTTCCCGTTCATCCTCAGGACAAATAGCAACCTGTACGGAACAGGAGGTTAAAGGTGCTGATGCTCCAAGTAGGGAGATTGCTAGTAGAGCGGCTGGAATGGCGAACCCGGGCACAAGGAGATGAGAAATGAGGTGCGTTTTAGAAACCTTTCCCCATCACACGGTGTACCATCTTCTGGGTTTCTCATGCATGTTTTCGATGTAGGAAGATGCCCTTGAACCTGGAGATTTGGGACCCATGCGATGGGTACCACGCAGTATTACTTTAAAGGGTCTGCGTTTGCTCACCCAACCTCACCAAACCTCTCAGCCCCAAGAGTGTCCACCCTTATGTCTCATCCAGCTGTGGGTCTAGATATGGTCAATCCAGGTTGCATCACAGCCCCTGAACGCATTGTGTAAGAATTTCGCTCTCTTTCACTGTCTTTGTTTCATGGGTTTTTCAAAGTAATTTATTTTTATAATGGGGTTTAGCTGCTTTTCACTGCTGTGTTTATGCCGCTTTACAGCCACTTGACACACTAACAGAGAGATATCAGTACATAGGTTTTAAGATTATTACTAGTCAGATATATTCTTGTGCGGTGAATAGGGCGTGTTGAGTCCAGTTCTCTGAGCAAGGAGTAGGTCTTGTCTATTACATATTGGGTTTATGGAACGGTATCTGAGCTAATTTGAAACCCTTGTTTTATGTATCACCCCACCTCACCTTTCCCGTTAAGCAGCCATAGTTTGTTTTCTGCATGTGTGCCTCTCTTCTGTTTTGTAATTCAGTTCAAGTGTAACGGTTTTTACATTCCCTCTATCAGTGATACCTTATGAGAAGTGTCCTTTTCTGTGTGACTTATTTCACTTAGAATCGTCGTACCTAAATCCACTCATCATGCTGCTACTAGCCTTATGACATTGATTTCATGGCTGAGTGATATTCCATTGTACATAAGGACCACAACTTCTTTATCCATTTTTCTCTTTCCTGGGATATTGAAGGTGGAACGAAGTGGAGGTCCTTGTCAACAGAGCAGCCCTAAACTTTGGGGTGCTTGTGTCTTGCTGATTTTTCATTTTCCCAATTTATACCCCCATGAGTGGAAGTGCCCTATGCTCTCTAAGCTGTGTTTTTTAGATGTTTCAGGACTCACCGTTCACTTCTCCAGAGTGGCTGTTGGCAATTTACATCCCGCCCATCAGTGTAGCAAGGCTCCCATTTCTCCATGGCCTGTCCTGCATTTCTGGTTTTGACACTTTTTTCAGCATGGGCCTTTTGACCGATGGGAAGCGAGACTTTTTGTAGCGCTGATTTGTCTTTCCAGGTTGCTTGGTTGGCCAAAAAGGGCGTATGCGTTTTCTCCTGAATATATTCAGGAAAAAACGCATACGCCCTTTTTGGCCAAGGGCATCATTGTCAACGTTTTACCGCTTTTCATGTGCTTTAAAGGCGATTCGAATCTACCTCCTGAAATCTGTTCCCTGCAATTCTGCCTTGATTTCAAATCCTCTTCTTTGCCTTCCCTCAATATATTTGTGGACGAGAGTTATCATTTATAACTCTGCAGGTTTGTGAATTGCAGTGCCCTGAAGCTCCATTTTACAACTCGCTTTTTTGGGAGCTGGCCGCAAAAGCGCAGGATGGCTTCAGGCCCTGTTCTGGTTCCAGGGGGCAGGCTGAGCCTGTGGTTAATTCTTCTTCCTGATGGGAAAATAGAGTGACCTGTGCCTGTCCCAACACCAAGAGCTAGTCTCTCATTGGTTCCACGTCTTCCCGTTCATCCTCAGGACAAATAGCAACCTGTACGGAACAGGAGGTTAAAGGTGCTGATGCTCCAAGTAGGGAGATTGCTAGTAGAGCGGCTGGAATGGCGAACCCGGGCACAAGGAGATGAGAAATGAGGTGCGTTTTAGAAACCTTTCCCCATCACACGGTGTACCATCTTCTGGGTTTCTCATGCATGTTTTCGATGTAGGAAGATGCCCTTGAACCTGGAGATTTGGGACCCATGCGATGGGTACCACGCAGTATTACTTTAAAGGGTCTGCGTTTGCTCACCCAACCTCACCAAACCTCTCAGCCCCAAGAGTGTCCACCCTTATGTCTCATCCAGCTGTGGGTCTAGATATGGTCAATCCAGGTTGCATCACAGCCCCTGAACGCATTGTGTAAGAATTTCTCTCCCTTTCACTGTGTTTGTTTCGTGGTTTTTTCAAAGTAATTTATTTTTATAATGGGGTTTAGCTGCTTTTCACTGCTGTGTTTATGCCGCTTTACACCCACTTGACACACTAACAGAGAGATATCAATACATAGGTTTTAAGATTATTACTAGTCAGATATATTCTTGTGCGGTGAATAGGGCGTGTTGAGTCCAGTTCTCTGAGAAAGGAGTAGGTCTTGTCTATTACATATTGGGTTTATGGAACGGTATCTGAGCTAATTTGAAACCCTTTTTTTACGTATCACCCCACCTCACCTTTCCCGTTAAGCAGCCATAGTGTGTTTTCTGCATGTGAGACTCTGTTCTGTTTTGTAATTCAGTTCAAGTGTAACGGTTTTTACATTCCCTCTATAAGTGATACCTTATGAGAAGTGTCCTTTTCTGTGTGACTTATTTCACTTAGAATCGTCGTACCTAAATCCACTCATCATGCTGCTACTAGCCTTATGACATTGATTTCATGGCTGAGTGATTTTCCATTGTACATAAGGACCACAACTTCTTTATCCATTTTTCTCTTTCCTGGGATATTGAAGGTGGAACGAAGTGGAGGTCCTTGTCAACAGAGCAGCCCTAAACTTTGGGGTGCTTGTGTCTTGCTGATTTTTCATTTTCCCAATTTATACCCCCATGAGTGGAAGTGCCCTATGCTCTCTAAGCTGTGTTTTTTAGATGTTTCAGGACTCACCGTAGACTTCTCCAGAGTGTCTGTTGGCAATTTACATCCCGCCCATCAGTGTAGCAAGGCTCCCATTTCTCCATGGCCTGTCCCGCATTTCTGGTTTTGACACTTTTTTCACCATGGCCCTTTTGACCGATGGGTAGCGAGTCTTCTTTGTAGCCCTGATTTGCCTTTCCAGGTTGCTTGGTTGGCCAAAAAGGGCGTATGCGTTTTTTCCTGAATATATTCAGGAAAAAACGCATACGCCCTTTTTGGCCAAGGGCATCATTGTCAACGTTTTACCGCTTTTCATGTGCTTTAAAGGCGATTCGAATCTACCTCCTGAAATCTGTTCCCTGCAATTCTGCCTTGATTTCAAATCCTCTTCTTTGCCTTCCCTCAATATATTTGTGGACGAGAGTTATCATTTATAACTCTGCAGGTTTGTGAATTGCAGTGCCCTGAAGCTCCATTTTACAACTCGCTTTTTTGGGAGCTGGCCGCAAAAGCGCAGGATGGCTTCAGGCCCTGTTCTGGTTCCAGGGGGCAGGCTGAGCCTGTGGTTAATTCTTCTTCCTGATGGGAAAATAGAGTGACCTGTGCCTGTCCCAACACCAAGAGCTAGTCTCTCATTGGTTCCACGTCTTCCCGTTCATCCTCAGGACAAATAGCAACCTGTACGGAACAGGAGGTTAAAGGTGCTGATGCTCCAAGTAGGGAGATTGCTAGTAGAGCGGCTGGAATGGCGAACCCGGGCACAAGGAGATGAGAAATGAGGTGCGTTTTAGAAACCTTTCCCCATCACACGGTGTACCATCTTCTGGGTTTCTCATGCATGTTTTCGATGTAGGAAGATGCCCTTGAACCTGGAGATTTGGGACCCATGCGATGGGTACCACGCAGTATTACTTTAAAGGGTCTGCGTTTGCTCACCCAACCTCACCAAACCTCTCAGCCCCAAGAGTGTCCACCCTTATGTCTCATCCAGCTGTGGGTCTAGATATGGTCAATCCAGGTTGCATCACAGCCCCTGAACGCATTGTGTAAGAATTTCGCTCTCTTTCACTGTCTTTGTTTCATGGGTTTTTCAAAGTAATTTATTTTTATAATGGGGTTTAGCTGCTTTTCACTGCTGTGTTTATGCCGCTTTACACCCACTTGACACACTAACAGAGAGATATCAGTACATAGGTTTTAAGATTATTACTAGTCAGATATATTCTTGTGCGGTGAATAGGGCGTGTTGAGTCCAGTTCTCTGAGCAAGGAGTAGGTCTTGTCTATTACATATTGGGTTTATGGAACGGTATCTGAGCTAATTTGAAACCCTTGTTTTATGTATCACCCCACCTCACCTTTCCCGTTAAGCAGCCATAGTTTGTTTTCTGCATGTGTGCCTCTCTTCTGTTTTGTAATTCAGTTCAAGTGTAACGGTTTTTACATTCCCTCTATCAGTGATACCTTATGAGAAGTGTCCTTTTCTGTGTGACTTATTTCACTTAGAATCGTCGTACCTAAATCCACTCATCATGCTGCTACTAGCCTTATGACATTGATTTCATGGCTGAGTGATATTCCATTGTACATAAGGACCACAACTTCTTTATCCATTTTTCTCTTTCCTGGGATATTGAAGGTGGAACGAAGTGGAGGTCCTTGTCAACAGAGCAGCCCTAAACTTTGGGGTGCTTGTGTCTTGCTGATTTTTCATTTTCCCAATTTATACCCCCATGAGTGGAAGTGCCCTATGCTCTCTAAGCTGTGTTTTTTAGATGTTTCAGGACTCACCGTTCACTTCTCCAGAGTGGCTGTTGGCAATTTACATCCCGCCCATCAGTGTAGCAAGGCTCCCATTTCTCCATGGCCTGTCCTGCATTTCTGGTTTTGACACTTTTTTCAGCATGGGCCTTTTGACCGATGGGAAGCGAGACTTTTTGTAGCGCTGATTTGTCTTTCCAGGTTGCTTGGTTGGCCAAAAAGGGCGTATGCGTTTTCTCCTGAATATATTCAGGAAAAAACGCATACGCCCTTTTTGGCCAAGGGCATCATTGTCAACGTTTTACCGCTTTTCATGTGCTTTAAAGGCGATTCGAATCTACCTCCTGAAATCTGTTCCCTGCAATTCTGCCTTGATTTCAAATCCTCTTCTTTGCCTTCCCTCAATATATTTGTGGACGAGAGTTATCATTTATAACTCTGCAGGTTTGTGAATTGCAGTGCCCTGAAGCTCCATTTTACAACTCGCTTTTTTGGGAGCTGGCCGCAAAAGCGCAGGATGGCTTCAGGCCCTGTTCTGGTTCCAGGGGGCAGGCTGAGCCTGTGGTTAATTCTTCTTCCTGATGGGAAAATAGAGTGACCTGTGCCTGTCCCAACACCAAGAGCTAGTCTCTCATTGGTTCCACGTCTTCCCGTTCATCCTCAGGACAAATAGCAACCTGTACGGAACAGGAGGTTAAAGGTGCTGATGCTCCAAGTAGGGAGATTGCTAGTAGAGCGGCTGGAATGGCGAACCCGGGCACAAGGAGATGAGAAATGAGGTGCGTTTTAGAAACCTTTCCCCATCACACGGTGTACCATCTTCTGGGTTTCTCATGCATGTTTTCGATGTAGGAAGATGCCCTTGAACCTGGAGATTTGGGACCCATGCGATGGGTACCACGCAGTATTACTTTAAAGGGTCTGCGTTTGCTCACCCAACCTCACCAAACCTCTCAGCCCCAAGAGTGTCCACCCTTATGTCTCATCCAGCTGTGGGTCTAGATATGGTCAATCCAGGTTGCATCACAGCCCCTGAACGCATTGTGTAAGAATTTCGCTCTCTTTCACTGTCTTTGTTTCATGGGTTTTTCAAAGTAATTTATTTTTATAATGGGGTTTAGCTGCTTTTCACTGCTGTGTTTATGCCGCTTTACAGCCACTTGACACACTAACAGAGAGATATCAGTACATAGGTTTTAAGATTATTACTAGTCAGATATATTCTTGTGCGGTGAATAGGGCGTGTTGAGTCCAGTTCTCTGAGCAAGGAGTAGGTCTTGTCTATTACATATTGGGTTTATGGAACGGTATCTGAGCTAATTTGAAACCCTTGTTTTATGTATCACCCCACCTCACCTTTCCCGTTAAGCAGCCATAGTTTGTTTTCTGCATGTGTGCCTCTCTTCTGTTTTGTAATTCAGTTCAAGTGTAACGGTTTTTACATTCCCTCTATCAGTGATACCTTATGAGAAGTGTCCTTTTCTGTGTGACTTATTTCACTTAGAATCGTCGTACCTAAATCCACTCATCATGCTGCTACTAGCCTTATGACATTGATTTCATGGCTGAGTGATATTCCATTGTACATAAGGACCACAACTTCTTTATCCATTTTTCTCTTTCCTGGGATATTGAAGGTGGAACGAAGTGGAGGTCCTTGTCAACAGAGCAGCCCTAAACTTTGGGGTGCTTGTGTCTTGCTGATTTTTCATTTTCCCAATTTATACCCCCATGAGTGGAAGTGCCCTATGCTCTCTAAGCTGTGTTTTTTAGATGTTTCAGGACTCACCGTTCACTTCTCCAGAGTGGCTGTTGGCAATTTACATCCCGCCCATCAGTGTAGCAAGGCTCCCATTTCTCCATGGCCTGTCCTGCATTTCTGGTTTTGACACTTTTTTCAGCATGGGCCTTTTGACCGATGGGAAGCGAGACTTTTTGTAGCGCTGATTTGTCTTTCCAGGTTGCTTGGTTGGCCAAAAAGGGCGTATGCGTTTTCTCCTGAATATATTCAGGAAAAAACGCATACGCCCTTTTTGGCCAAGGGCATCATTGTCAACGTTTTACCGCTTTTCATGTGCTTTAAAGGCGATTCGAATCTACCTCCTGAAATCTGTTCCCTGCAATTCTGCCTTGATTTCAAATCCTCTTCTTTGCCTTCCCTCAATATATTTGTGGACGAGAGTTATCATTTATAACTCTGCAGGTTTGTGAATTGCAGTGCCCTGAAGCTCCATTTTACAACTCGCTTTTTTGGGAGCTGGCCGCAAAAGCGCAGGATGGCTTCAGGCCCTGTTCTGGTTCCAGGGGGCAGGCTGAGCCTGTGGTTAATTCTTCTTCCTGATGGGAAAATAGAGTGACCTGTGCCTGTCCCAACACCAAGAGCTAGTCTCTCATTGGTTCCACGTCTTCCCGTTCATCCTCAGGACAAATAGCAACCTGTACGGAACAGGAGGTTAAAGGTGCTGATGCTCCAAGTAGGGAGATTGCTAGTAGAGCGGCTGGAATGGCGAACCCGGGCACAAGGAGATGAGAAATGAGGTGCGTTTTAGAAACCTTTCCCCATCACACGGTGTACCATCTTCTGGGTTTCTCATGCATGTTTTCGATGTAGGAAGATGCCCTTGAACCTGGAGATTTGGGACCCATGCGATGGGTACCACGCAGTATTACTTTAAAGGGTCTGCGTTTGCTCACCCAACCTCACCAAACCTCTCAGCCCCAAGAGTGTCCACCCTTATGTCTCATCCAGCTGTGGGTCTAGATATGGTCAATCCAGGTTGCATCACAGCCCCTGAACGCATTGTGTAAGAATTTCGCTCTCTTTCACTGTCTTTGTTTCATGGGTTTTTCAAAGTAATTTATTTTTATAATGGGGTTTAGCTGCTTTTCACTGCTGTGTTTATGCCGCTTTACAGCCACTTGACACACTAACAGAGAGATATCAGTACATAGGTTTTAAGATTATTACTAGTCAGATATATTCTTGTGCGGTGAATAGGGCGTGTTGAGTCCAGTTCTCTGAGCAAGGAGTAGGTCTTGTCTATTACATATTGGGTTTATGGAACGGTATCTGAGCTAATTTGAAACCCTTGTTTTATGTATCACCCCACCTCACCTTTCCCGTTAAGCAGCCATAGTTTGTTTTCTGCATGTGTGCCTCTCTTCTGTTTTGTAATTCAGTTCAAGTGTAACGGTTTTTACATTCCCTCTATCAGTGATACCTTATGAGAAGTGTCCTTTTCTGTGTGACTTATTTCACTTAGAATCGTCGTACCTAAATCCACTCATCATGCTGCTACTAGCCTTATGACATTGATTTCATGGCTGAGTGATATTCCATTGTACATAAGGACCACAACTTCTTTATCCATTTTTCTCTTTCCTGGGATATTGAAGGTGGAACGAAGTGGAGGTCCTTGTCAACAGAGCAGCCCTAAACTTTGGGGTGCTTGTGTCTTGCTGATTTTTCATTTTCCCAATTTATACCCCCATGAGTGGAAGTGCCCTATGCTCTCTAAGCTGTGTTTTTTAGATGTTTCAGGACTCACCGTTCACTTCTCCAGAGTGGCTGTTGGCAATTTACATCCCGCCCATCAGTGTAGCAAGGCTCCCATTTCTCCATGGCCTGTCCTGCATTTCTGGTTTTGACACTTTTTTCAGCATGGGCCTTTTGACCGATGGGAAGCGAGACTTTTTGTAGCGCTGATTTGTCTTTCCAGGTTGCTTGGTTGGCCAAAAAGGGCGTATGCGTTTTCTCCTGAATATATTCAGGAAAAAACGCATACGCCCTTTTTGGCCAAGGGCATCATTGTCAACGTTTTACCGCTTTTCATGTGCTTTAAAGGCGATTCGAATCTACCTCCTGAAATCTGTTCCCTGCAATTCTGCCTTGATTTCAAATCCTCTTCTTTGCCTTCCCTCAATATATTTGTGGACGAGAGTTATCATTTATAACTCTGCAGGTTTGTGAATTGCAGTGCCCTGAAGCTCCATTTTACAACTCGCTTTTTTGGGAGCTGGCCGCAAAAGCGCAGGATGGCTTCAGGCCCTGTTCTGGTTCCAGGGGGCAGGCTGAGCCTGTGGTTAATTCTTCTTCCTGATGGGAAAATAGAGTGACCTGTGCCTGTCCCAACACCAAGAGCTAGTCTCTCATTGGTTCCACGTCTTCCCGTTCATCCTCAGGACAAATAGCAACCTGTACGGAACAGGAGGTTAAAGGTGCTGATGCTCCAAGTAGGGAGATTGCTAGTAGAGCGGCTGGAATGGCGAACCCGGGCACAAGGAGATGAGAAATGAGGTGCGTTTTAGAAACCTTTCCCCATCACACGGTGTACCATCTTCTGGGTTTCTCATGCATGTTTTCGATGTAGGAAGATGCCCTTGAACCTGGAGATTTGGGACCCATGCGATGGGTACCACGCAGTATTACTTTAAAGGGTCTGCGTTTGCTCACCCAACCTCACCAAACCTCTCAGCCCCAAGAGTGTCCACCCTTATGTCTCATCCAGCTGTGGGTCTAGATATGGTCAATCCAGGTTGCATCACAGCCCCTGAACGCATTGTGTAAGAATTTCGCTCTCTTTCACTGTCTTTGTTTCATGGGTTTTTCAAAGTAATTTATTTTTATAATGGGGTTTAGCTGCTTTTCACTGCTGTGTTTATGCCGCTTTACAGCCACTTGACACACTAACAGAGAGATATCAGTACATAGGTTTTAAGATTATTACTAGTCAGATATATTCTTGTGTGGTGAATAGGGCGTGTTGAGTCCAGTTCTCTGAGCAAGGAGTAGGTCTTGTCTATTACATATTGGGTTTATGGAACGGTATCTGAGCTAATTTGAAACCCTTGTTTTATGTATCACCCCACCTCACCTTTCCCGTTAAGCAGCCATAGTTTGTTTTCTGCATGTGTGCCTCTCTTCTGTTTTGTAATTCAGTTCAAGTGTAACGGTTTTTACATTCCCTCTATCAGTGATACCTTATGAGAAGTGTCCTTTTCTGTGTGACTTATTTCACTTAGAATCGTCGTACCTAAATCCACTCATCATGCTGCTACTAGCCTTATGACATTGATTTCATGGCTGAGTGATATTCCATTGTACATAAGGACCACAACTTCTTTATCCATTTTTCTCTTTCCTGGGATATTGAAGGTGGAACGAAGTGGAGGTCCTTGTCAACAGAGCAGCCCTAAACTTTGGGGTGCTTGTGTCTTGCTGATTTTTCATTTTCCCAATTTATACCCCCATGAGTGGAAGTGCCCTATGCTCTCTAAGCTGTGTTTTTTAGATGTTTCAGGACTCACCGTTCACTTCTCCAGAGTGGCTGTTGGCAATTTACATCCCGCCCATCAGTGTAGCAAGGCTCCCATTTCTCCATGGCCTGTCCTGCATTTCTGGTTTTGACACTTTTTTCAGCATGGGCCTTTTGACCGATGGGAAGCGAGACTTTTTGTAGCGCTGATTTGTCTTTCCAGGTTGCTTGGTTGGCCAAAAAGGGCGTATGCGTTTTCTCCTGAATATATTCAGGAAAAAACGCATACGCCCTTTTTGGCCAAGGGCATCATTGTCAACGTTTTACCGCTTTTCATGTGCTTTAAAGGCGATTCGAATCTACCTCCTGAAATCTGTTCCCTGCAATTCTGCCTTGATTTCAAATCCTCTTCTTTGCCTTCCCTCAATATATTTGTGGACGAGAGTTATCATTTATAACTCTGCAGGTTTGTGAATTGCAGTGCCCTGAAGCTCCATTTTACAACTCGCTTTTTTGGGAGCTGGCCGCAAAAGCGCAGGATGGCTTCAGGCCCTGTTCTGGTTCCAGGGGGCAGGCTGAGCCTGTGGTTAATTCTTCTTCCTGATGGGAAAATAGAGTGACCTGTGCCTGTCCCAACACCAAGAGCTAGTCTCTCATTGGTTCCACGTCTTCCCGTTCATCCTCAGGACAAATAGCAACCTGTACGGAACAGGAGGTTAAAGGTGCTGATGCTCCAAGTAGGGAGATTGCTAGTAGAGCGGCTGGAATGGCGAACCCGGGCACAAGGAGATGAGAAATGAGGTGCGTTTTAGAAACCTTTCCCCATCACACGGTGTACCATCTTCTGGGTTTCTCATGCATGTTTTCGATGTAGGAAGATGCCCTTGAACCTGGAGATTTCGGACCCATGCGATGGGTACCACGCAGTATTACTTTAAAGGGTCTGCGTTTGCTCACCCAACCTCACCAAACCTCTCAGCCCCAAGAGTGTCCACCCTTATGTCTCATCCAGCTGTGGGTCTAGATATGGTCAATCCAGGTTGCATCACAGCCCCTGAACGCATTGTGTAAGAATTTCGCTCTCTTTCACTGTCTTTGTTTCATGGGTTTTTCAAAGTAATTTATTTTTATAATGGGGTTTAGCTGCTTTTCACTGCTGTGTTTATGCCGCTTTACAGCCACTTGACACACTAACAGAGAGATATCAGTACATAGGTTTTAAGATTATTACTAGTCAGATATATTCTTGTGCGGTGAATAGGGCGTGTTGAGTCCAGTTCTCTGAGCAAGGAGTAGGTCTTGTCTATTACATATTGGGTTTATGGAACGGTATCTGAGCTAATTTGAAACCCTTGTTTTATGTATCACCCCACCTCACCTTTCCCGTTAAGCAGCCATAGTTTGTTTTCTGCATGTGTGCCTCTCTTCTGTTTTGTAATTCAGTTCAAGTGTAACGGTTTTTACATTCCCTCTATCAGTGATACCTTATGAGAAGTGTCCTTTTCTGTGTGACTTATTTCACTTAGAATCGTCGTACCTAAATCCACTCATCATGCTGCTACTAGCCTTATGACATTGATTTCATGGCTGAGTGATATTCCATTGTACATAAGGACCACAACTTCTTTATCCATTTTTCTCTTTCCTGGGATATTGAAGGTGGAACGAAGTGGAGGTCCTTGTCAACAGAGCAGCCCTAAACTTTGGGGTGCTTGTGTCTTGCTGATTTTTCATTTTCCCAATTTATACCCCCATGAGTGGAAGTGCCCTATGCTCTCTAAGCTGTGTTTTTTAGATGTTTCAGGACTCACCGTTCACTTCTCCAGAGTGGCTGTTGGCAATTTACATCCCGCCCATCAGTGTAGCAAGGCTCCCATTTCTCCATGGCCTGTCCTGCATTTCTGGTTTTGACACTTTTTTCAGCATGGGCCTTTTGACCGATGGGAAGCGAGACTTTTTGTAGCGCTGATTTGTCTTTCCAGGTTGCTTGGTTGGCCAAAAAGGGCGTATGCGTTTTCTCCTGAATATATTCAGGAAAAAACGCATACGCCCTTTTTGGCCAAGGGCATCATTGTCAACGTTTTACCGCTTTTCATGTGCTTTAAAGGCGATTCGAATCTACCTCCTGAAATCTGTTCCCTGCAATTCTGCCTTGATTTCAAATCCTCTTCTTTGCCTTCCCTCAATATATTTGTGGACGAGAGTTATCATTTATAACTCTGCAGGTTTGTGAATTGCAGTGCCCTGAAGCTCCATTTTACAACTCGCTTTTTTGGGAGCTGGCCGCAAAAGCGCAGGATGGCTTCAGGCCCTGTTCTGGTTCCAGGGGGCAGGCTGAGCCTGTGGTTAATTCTTCTTCCTGATGGGAAAATAGAGTGACCTGTGCCTGTCCCAACACCAAGAGCTAGTCTCTCATTGGTTCCACGTCTTCCCGTTCATCCTCAGGACAAATAGCAACCTGTACGGAACAGGAGGTTAAAGGTGCTGATGCTCCAAGTAGGGAGATTGCTAGTAGAGCGGCTGGAATGGCGAACCCGGGCACAAGGAGATGAGAAATGAGGTGCGTTTTAGAAACCTTTCCCCATCACACGGTGTACCATCTTCTGGGTTTCTCATGCATGTTTTCGATGTAGGAAGATGCCCTTGAACCTGGAGATTTGGGACCCATGCGATGGGTACCACGCAGTATTACTTTAAAGGGTCTGCGTTTGCTCACCCAACCTCACCAAACCTCTCAGCCCCAAGAGTGTCCACCCTTATGTCTCATCCAGCTGTGGGTCTAGATATGGTCAATCCAGGTTGCATCACAGCCCCTGAACGCATTGTGTAAGAATTTCGCTCTCTTTCACTGTCTTTGTTTCATGGGTTTTTCAAAGTAATTTATTTTTATAATGGGGTTTAGCTGCTTTTCACTGCTGTGTTTATGCCGCTTTACAGCCACTTGACACACTAACAGAGAGATATCAGTACATAGGTTTTAAGATTATTACTAGTCAGATATATTCTTGTGCGGTGAATAGGGCGTGTTGAGTCCAGTTCTCTGAGCAAGGAGTAGGTCTTGTCTATTACATATTGGGTTTATGGAACGGTATCTGAGCTAATTTGAAACCCTTGTTTTATGTATCACCCCACCTCACCTTTCCCGTTAAGCAGCCATAGTTTGTTTTCTGCATGTGTGCCTCTCTTCTGTTTTGTAATTCAGTTCAAGTGTAACGGTTTTTACATTCCCTCTATCAGTGATACCTTATGAGAAGTGTCCTTTTCTGTGTGACTTATTTCACTTAGAATCGTCGTACCTAAATCCACTCATCATGCTGCTACTAGCCTTATGACATTGATTTCATGGCTGAGTGATATTCCATTGTACATAAGGACCACAACTTCTTTATCCATTTTTCTCTTTCCTGGGATATTGAAGGTGGAACGAAGTGGAGGTCCTTGTCAACAGAGCAGCCCTAAACTTTGGGGTGCTTGTGTCTTGCTGATTTTTCATTTTCCCAATTTATACCCCCATGAGTGGAAGTGCCCTATGCTCTCTAAGCTGTGTTTTTTAGATGTTTCAGGACTCACCGTTCACTTCTCCAGAGTGGCTGTTGGCAATTTACATCCCGCCCATCAGTGTAGCAAGGCTCCCATTTCTCCATGGCCTGTCCTGCATTTCTGGTTTTGACACTTTTTTCAGCATGGGCCTTTTGACCGATGGGAAGCGAGACTTTTTGTAGCGCTGATTTGTCTTTCCAGGTTGCTTGGTTGGCCAAAAAGGGCGTATGCGTTTTCTCCTGAATATATTCAGGAAAAAACGCATACGCCCTTTTTGGCCAAGGGCATCATTGTCAACGTTTTACCGCTTTTCATGTGCTTTAAAGGCGATTCGAATCTACCTCCTGAAATCTGTTCCCTGCAATTCTGCCTTGATTTCAAATCCTCTTCTTTGCCTTCCCTCAATATATTTGTGGACGAGAGTTATCATTTATAACTCTGCAGGTTTGTGAATTGCAGTGCCCTGAAGCTCCATTTTACAACTCGCTTTTTTGGGAGCTGGCCGCAAAAGCGCAGGATGGCTTCAGGCCCTGTTCTGGTTCCAGGGGGCAGGCTGAGCCTGTGGTTAATTCTTCTTCCTGATGGGAAAATAGAGTGACCTGTGCCTGTCCCAACACCAAGAGCTAGTCTCTCATTGGTTCCACGTCTTCCCGTTCATCCTCAGGACAAATAGCAACCTGTACGGAACAGGAGGTTAAAGGTGCTGATGCTCCAAGTAGGGAGATTGCTAGTAGAGCGGCTGGAATGGCGAACCCGGGCACAAGGAGATGAGAAATGAGGTGCGTTTTAGAAACCTTTCCCCATCACACGGTGTACCATCTTCTGGGTTTCTCATGCATGTTTTCGATGTAGGAAGATGCCCTTGAACCTGGAGATTTGGGACCCATGCGATGGGTACCACGCAGTATTACTTTAAAGGGTCTGCGTTTGCTCACCCAACCTCACCAAACCTCTCAGCCCCAAGAGTGTCCACCCTTATGTCTCATCCAGCTGTGGGTCTAGATATGGTCAATCCAGGTTGCATCACAGCCCCTGAACGCATTGTGTAAGAATTTCGCTCTCTTTCACTGTCTTTGTTTCATGGGTTTTTCAAAGTAATTTATTTTTATAATGGGGTTTAGCTGCTTTTCACTGCTGTGTTTATGCCGCTTTACACCCACTTGACACACTAACAGAGAGATATCAGTACATAGGTTTTAAGATTATTACTAGTCAGATATATTCTTGTGTGGTGAATAGGGCGTGTTGAGTCCAGTTCTCTGAGCAAGGAGTAGGTCTTGTCTATTACATATTGGGTTTATGGAACGGTATCTGAGCTAATTTGAAACCCTTGTTTTATGTATCACCCCACCTCACCTTTCCCGTTAAGCAGCCATAGTTTGTTTTCTGCATGTGTGCCTCTCTTCTGTTTTGTAATTCAGTTCAAGTGTAACGGTTTTTACATTCCCTCTATCAGTGATACCTTATGAGAAGTGTCCTTTTCTGTGTGACTTATTTCACTTAGAATCGTCGTACCTAAATCCACTCATCATGCTGCTACTAGCCTTATGACATTGATTTCATGGCTGAGTGATATTCCATTGTACATAAGGACCACAACTTCTTTATCCATTTTTCTCTTTCCTGGGATATTGAAGGTGGAACGAAGTGGAGGTCCTTGTCAACAGAGCAGCCCTAAACTTTGGGGTGCTTGTGTCTTGCTGATTTTTCATTTTCCCAATTTATACCCCCATGAGTGGAAGTGCCCTATGCTCTCTAAGCTGTGTTTTTTAGATGTTTCAGGACTCACCGTTCACTTCTCCAGAGTGGCTGTTGGCAATTTACATCCCGCCCATCAGTGTAGCAAGGCTCCCATTTCTCCATGGCCTGTCCTGCATTTCTGGTTTTGACACTTTTTTCAGCATGGGCCTTTTGACCGATGGGAAGCGAGACTTTTTGTAGCGCTGATTTGTCTTTCCAGGTTGCTTGGTTGGCCAAAAAGGGCGTATGCGTTTTCTCCTGAATATATTCAGGAAAAAACGCATACGCCCTTTTTGGCCAAGGGCATCATTGTCAACGTTTTACCGCTTTTCATGTGCTTTAAAGGCGATTCGAATCTACCTCCTGAAATCTGTTCCCTGCAATTCTGCCTTGATTTCAAATCCTCTTCTTTGCCTTCCCTCAATATATTTGTGGACGAGAGTTATCATTTATAACTCTGCAGGTTTGTGAATTGCAGTGCCCTGAAGCTCCATTTTACAACTCGCTTTTTTGGGAGCTGGCCGCAAAAGCGCAGGATGGCTTCAGGCCCTGTTCTGGTTCCAGGGGGCAGGCTGAGCCTGTGGTTAATTCTTCTTCCTGATGGGAAAATAGAGTGACCTGTGCCTGTCCCAACACCAAGAGCTAGTCTCTCATTGGTTCCACGTCTTCCCGTTCATCCTCAGGACAAATAGCAACCTGTACGGAACAGGAGGTTAAAGGTGCTGATGCTCCAAGTAGGGAGATTGCTAGTAGAGCGGCTGGAATGGCGAACCCGGGCACAAGGAGATGAGAAATGAGGTGCGTTTTAGAAACCTTTCCCCATCACACGGTGTACCATCTTCTGGGTTTCTCATGCATGTTTTCGATGTAGGAAGATGCCCTTGAACCTGGAGATTTGGGACCCATGCGATGGGTACCACGCAGTATTACTTTAAAGGGTCTGCGTTTGCTCACCCAACCTCACCAAACCTCTCAGCCCCAAGAGTGTCCACCCTTATGTCTCATCCAGCTGTGGGTCTAGATATGGTCAATCCAGGTTGCATCACAGCCCCTGAACGCATTGTGTAAGAATTTCGCTCTCTTTCACTGTCTTTGTTTCATGGGTTTTTCAAAGTAATTTATTTTTATAATGGGGTTTAGCTGCTTTTCACTGCTGTGTTTATGCCGCTTTACAGCCACTTGACACACTAACAGAGAGATATCAGTACATAGGTTTTAAGATTATTACTAGTCAGATATATTCTTGTGCGGTGAATAGGGCGTGTTGAGTCCAGTTCTCTGAGCAAGGAGTAGGTCTTGTCTATTACATATTGGGTTTATGGAACGGTATCTGAGCTAATTTGAAACCCTTGTTTTATGTATCACCCCACCTCACCTTTCCCGTTAAGCAGCCATAGTTTGTTTTCTGCATGTGTGCCTCTCTTCTGTTTTGTAATTCAGTTCAAGTGTAACGGTTTTTACATTCCCTCTATCAGTGATACCTTATGAGAAGTGTCCTTTTCTGTGTGACTTATTTCACTTAGAATCGTCGTACCTAAATCCACTCATCATGCTGCTACTAGCCTTATGACATTGATTTCATGGCTGAGTGATATTCCATTGTACATAAGGACCACAACTTCTTTATCCATTTTTCTCTTTCCTGGGATATTGAAGGTGGAACGAAGTGGAGGTCCTTGTCAACAGAGCAGCCCTAAACTTTGGGGTGCTTGTGTCTTGCTGATTTTTCATTTTCCCAATTTATACCCCCATGAGTGGAAGTGCCCTATGCTCTCTAAGCTGTGTTTTTTAGATGTTTCAGGACTCACCGTTCACTTCTCCAGAGTGGCTGTTGGCAATTTACATCCCGCCCATCAGTGTAGCAAGGCTCCCATTTCTCCATGGCCTGTCCTGCATTTCTGGTTTTGACACTTTTTTCAGCATGGGCCTTTTGACCGATGGGAAGCGAGACTTTTTGTAGCGCTGATTTGTCTTTCCAGGTTGCTTGGTTGGCCAAAAAGGGCGTATGCGTTTTCTCCTGAATATATTCAGGAAAAAACGCATACGCCCTTTTTGGCCAAGGGCATCATTGTCAACGTTTTACCGCTTTTCATGTGCTTTAAAGGCGATTCGAATCTACCTCCTGAAATCTGTTCCCTGCAATTCTGCCTTGATTTCAAATCCTCTTCTTTGCCTTCCCTCAATATATTTGTGGACGAGAGTTATCATTTATAACTCTGCAGGTTTGTGAATTGCAGTGCCCTGAAGCTCCATTTTACAACTCGCTTTTTTGGGAGCTGGCCGCAAAAGCGCAGGATGGCTTCAGGCCCTGTTCTGGTTCCAGGGGGCAGGCTGAGCCTGTGGTTAATTCTTCTTCCTGATGGGAAAATAGAGTGACCTGTGCCTGTCCCAACACCAAGAGCTAGTCTCTCATTGGTTCCACGTCTTCCCGTTCATCCTCAGGACAAATAGCAACCTGTACGGAACAGGAGGTTAAAGGTGCTGATGCTCCAAGTAGGGAGATTGCTAGTAGAGCGGCTGGAATGGCGAACCCGGGCACAAGGAGATGAGAAATGAGGTGCGTTTTAGAAACCTTTCCCCATCACACGGTGTACCATCTTCTGGGTTTCTCATGCATGTTTTCGATGTAGGAAGATGCCCTTGAACCTGGAGATTTGGGACCCATGCGATGGGTACCACGCAGTATTACTTTAAAGGGTCTGCGTTTGCTCACCCAACCTCACCAAACCTCTCAGCCCCAAGAGTGTCCACCCTTATGTCTCATCCAGCTGTGGGTCTAGATATGGTCAATCCAGGTTGCATCACAGCCCCTGAACGCATTGTGTAAGAATTTCGCTCTCTTTCACTGTCTTTGTTTCATGGGTTTTTCAAAGTAATTTATTTTTATAATGGGGTTTAGCTGCTTTTCACTGCTGTGTTTATGCCGCTTTACAGCCACTTGACACACTAACAGAGAGATATCAGTACATAGGTTTTAAGATTATTACTAGTCAGATATATTCTTGTGCGGTGAATAGGGCGTGTTGAGTCCAGTTCTCTGAGCAAGGAGTAGGTCTTGTCTATTACATATTGGGTTTATGGAACGGTATCTGAGCTAATTTGAAACCCTTGTTTTATGTATCACCCCACCTCACCTTTCCCGTTAAGCAGCCATAGTTTGTTTTCTGCATGTGTGCCTCTCTTCTGTTTTGTAATTCAGTTCAAGTGTAACGGTTTTTACATTCCCTCTATCAGTGATACCTTATGAGAAGTGTCCTTTTCTGTGTGACTTATTTCACTTAGAATCGTCGTACCTAAATCCACTCATCATGCTGCTACTAGCCTTATGACATTGATTTCATGGCTGAGTGATATTCCATTGTACATAAGGACCACAACTTCTTTATCCATTTTTCTCTTTCCTGGGATATTGAAGGTGGAACGAAGTGGAGGTCCTTGTCAACAGAGCAGCCCTAAACTTTGGGGTGCTTGTGTCTTGCTGATTTTTCATTTTCCCAATTTATACCCCCATGAGTGGAAGTGCCCTATGCTCTCTAAGCTGTGTTTTTTAGATGTTTCAGGACTCACCGTTCACTTCTCCAGAGTGGCTGTTGGCAATTTACATCCCGCCCATCAGTGTAGCAAGGCTCCCATTTCTCCATGGCCTGTCCTGCATTTCTGGTTTTGACACTTTTTTCAGCATGGGCCTTTTGACCGATGGGAAGCGAGACTTTTTGTAGCGCTGATTTGTCTTTCCAGGTTGCTTGGTTGGCCAAAAAGGGCGTATGCGTTTTCTCCTGAATATATTCAGGAAAAAACGCATACGCCCTTTTTGGCCAAGGGCATCATTGTCAACGTTTTACCGCTTTTCATGTGCTTTAAAGGCGATTCGAATCTACCTCCTGAAATCTGTTCCCTGCAATTCTGCCTTGATTTCAAATCCTCTTCTTTGCCTTCCCTCAATATATTTGTGGACGAGAGTTATCATTTATAACTCTGCAGGTTTGTGAATTGCAGTGCCCTGAAGCTCCATTTTACAACTCGCTTTTTTGGGAGCTGGCCGCAAAAGCGCAGGATGGCTTCAGGCCCTGTTCTGGTTCCAGGGGGCAGGCTGAGCCTGTGGTTAATTCTTCTTCCTGATGGGAAAATAGAGTGACCTGTGCCTGTCCCAACACCAAGAGCTAGTCTCTCATTGGTTCCACGTCTTCCCGTTCATCCTCAGGACAAATAGCAACCCGTACGGAACAGGAGGTTAAAGGTGCTGATGCTCCAAGTAGGGAGATTGCTAGTAGAGCGGCTGGAATGGCGAACCCGGGCACAAGGAGATGAGAAATGAGGTGCGTTTTAGAAACCTTTCCCCATCACACGGTGTACCATCTTCTGGGTTTCTCATGCATGTTTTCGATGTAGGAAGATGCCCTTGAACCTGGAGATTTGGGACCCATGCGATGGGTACCACGCAGTATTACTTTAAAGGGTCTGCGTTTGCTCACCCAACCTCACCAAACCTCTCAGCCCCAAGAGTGTCCACCCTTATGTCTCATCCAGCTGTGGGTCTAGATATGGTCAATCCAGGTTGCATCACAGCCCCTGAACGCATTGTGTAAGAATTTCGCTCTCTTTCACTGTCTTTGTTTCATGGGTTTTTCAAAGTAATTTATTTTTATAATGGGGTTTAGCTGCTTTTCACTGCTGTGTTTATGCCGCTTTACAGCCACTTGACACACTAACAGAGAGATATCAGTACATAGGTTTTAAGATTATTACTAGTCAGATATATTCTTGTGCGGTGAATAGGGCGTGTTGAGTCCAGTTCTCTGAGCAAGGAGTAGGTCTTGTCTATTACATATTGGGTTTATGGAACGGTATCTGAGCTAATTTGAAACCCTTGTTTTATGTATCACCCCACCTCACCTTTCCCGTTAAGCAGCCATAGTTTGTTTTCTGCATGTGTGCCTCTCTTCTGTTTTGTAATTCAGTTCAAGTGTAACGGTTTTTACATTCCCTCTATCAGTGATACCTTATGAGAAGTGTCCTTTTCTGTGTGACTTATTTCACTTAGAATCGTCGTACCTAAATCCACTCATCATGCTGCTACTAGCCTTATGACATTGATTTCATGGCTGAGTGATATTCCATTGTACATAAGGACCACAACTTCTTTATCCATTTTTCTCTTTCCTGGGATATTGAAGGTGGAACGAAGTGGAGGTCCTTGTCAACAGAGCAGCCCTAAACTTTGGGGTGCTTGTGTCTTGCTGATTTTTCATTTTCCCAATTTATACCCCCATGAGTGGAAGTGCCCTATGCTCTCTAAGCTGTGTTTTTCAGATGTTTCAGGACTCACCGTTCACTTCTCCAGAGTGGCTGTTGGCAATTTACATCCCGCCCATCAGTGTAGCAAGGCTCCCATTTCTCCATGGCCTGTCCTGCATTTCTGGTTTTGACACTTTTTTCAGCCTGGCCCTTTTGACCGATGGGAAGCGAGACTTCTTTGTAGCGCTGATTTGCCTTTCCAGGTTGCTTGGTTGGCCAAAAAGGGCGTATGCGTTTTTTCCTGAATATATTCAGGAAAAAACGCATACGCCCTTTTTGGCCAAGGGCATCATTGTCAACGTTTTACCGCTTTTCATGTGCTTTAAAGGCGATTCGAATCTACCTCCTGAAATCTGTTCCCTGCAATTCTGCCTTGATTTCAAATCCTCTTCTTTGCCTTCCCTCAATATATTTGTGGACGAGAGTTATCATTTATAACTCTGCAGGTTTGTGAATTGCAGTGCCCTGAAGCTCCATTTTACAACTCGCTTTTTTGGGAGCTGGCCGCAAAAGCGCAGGATGGCTTCAGGCCCTGTTCTGGTTCCAGGGGGCAGGCTGAGCCTGTGGTTAATTCTTCTTCCTGATGGGAAAATAGAGTGACCTGTGCCTGTCCCAACACCAAGAGCTAGTCTCTCATTGGTTCCACGTCTTCCCGTTCATCCTCAGGACAAATAGCAACCTGTACGGAACAGGAGGTTAAAGGTGCTGATGCTCCAAGTAGGGAGATTGCTAGTAGAGCGGCTGGAATGGCGAACCCGGGCACAAGGAGATGAGAAATGAGGTGCGTTTTAGAAACCTTTCCCCATCACACGGTGTACCATCTTCTGGGTTTCTCATGCATGTTTTCGATGTAGGAAGATGCCCTTGAACCTGGAGATTTGGGACCCATGCGATGGGTACCACGCAGTATTACTTTAAAGGGTCTGCGTTTGCTCACCCAACCTCACCAAACCTCTCAGCCCCAAGAGTGTCCACCCTTATGTCTCATCCAGCTGTGGGTCTAGATATGGTCAATCCAGGTTGCATCACAGCCCCTGAACGCATTGTGTAAGAATTTCGCTCTCTTTCACTGTCTTTGTTTCATGGGTTTTTCAAAGTAATTTATTTTTATAATGGGGTTTAGCTGCTTTTCACTGCTGTGTTTATGCCGCTTTACAGCCACTTGACACACTAACAGAGAGATATCAGTACATAGGTTTTAAGATTATTACTAGTCAGATATATTCTTGTGCGGTGAATAGGGCGTGTTGAGTCCAGTTCTCTGAGCAAGGAGTAGGTCTTGTCTATTACATATTGGGTTTATGGAACGGTATCTGAGCTAATTTGAAACCCTTGTTTTATGTATCACCCCACCTCACCTTTCCCGTTAAGCAGCCATAGTTTGTTTTCTGCATGTGTGCCTCTCTTCTGTTTTGTAATTCAGTTCAAGTGTAACGGTTTTTACATTCCCTCTATCAGTGATACCTTATGAGAAGTGTCCTTTTCTGTGTGACTTATTTCACTTAGAATCGTCGTACCTAAATCCACTCATCATGCTGCTACTAGCCTTATGACATTGATTTCATGGCTGAGTGATATTCCATTGTACATAAGGACCACAACTTCTTTATCCATTTTCTCTTTCCTGGGATATTGAAGGTGGAACGAAGTGGAGGTCCTTGTCAACAGAGCAGCCCTAAACTTTGGGGTGCTTGTGTCTTGCTGATTTTTCATTTTCCCAATTTATACCCCCATGAGTGGAAGTGCCCTATGCTCTCTAAGCTGTGTTTTTCAGATGTTTCAGGACTCACCGGACACTTCTCCAGAGTGGCTGTTGGCAATTTACATCCCGCCCATCAGTGTAGCAAGGCTCCCATTTCTCCATGGCCTGTCCTGCATTTCTGGTTTTGACACTTTTTTCAGCCTGGCCCTTTTGACCGATGGGAAGCGAGACTTCTTTGTAGCGCTGATTTGCCTTTCCAGGTTGCTTGGTTGGCCAAAAAGGGCGTATGCGTTTTTTCCTGAATATATTCAGGAAAAAACGCATACGCCCTTTTTGGCCAAGGGCATCATTGTCAACGTTTTACCGCTTTTCATGTGCTTTAAAGGCGATTCGAATCTACCTCCTGAAATCTGTTCCCTGCAATTCTGCCTTGATTTCAAATCCTCTTCTTTGCCTTCCCTCAATATATTTGTGGACGAGAGTTATCATTTATAACTCTGCAGGTTTGTGAATTGCAGTGCCCTGAAGCTCCATTTTACAACTCGCTTTTTTGGGAGCTGGCCGCAAAAGCGCAGGATGGCTTCAGGCCCTGTTCTGGTTCCAGGGGGCAGGCTGAGCCTGTGGTTAATTCTTCTTCCTGATGGGAAAATAGAGTGACCTGTGCCTGTCCCAACACCAAGAGCTAGTCTCTCATTGGTTCCACGTCTTCCCGTTCATCCTCAGGACAAATAGCAACCCGTACGGAACAGGAGGTTAAAGGTGCTGATGCTCCAAGTAGGGAGATTGCTAGTAGAGCGGCTGGAATGGCGAACCCGGGCACAAGGAGATGAGAAATGAGGTGCGTTTTAGAAACCTTTCCCCATCACACGGTGTACCATCTTCTGGGTTTCTCATGCATGTTTTCGATGTAGGAAGATGCCCTTGAACCTGGAGATTTGGGACCCATGCGATGGGTACCACGCAGTATTACTTTAAAGGGTCTGCGTTTGCTCACCCAACCTCACCAAACCTCTCAGCCCCAAGAGTGTCCACCCTTATGTCTCATCCAGCTGTGGGTCTAGATATGGTCAATCCAGGTTGCATCACAGCCCCTGAACGCATTGTGTAAGAATTTCGCTCTCTTTCACTGTCTTTGTTTCATGGGTTTTTCAAAGTAATTTATTTTTATAATGGGGTTTAGCTGCTTTTCACTGCTGTGTTTATGCCGCTTTACACCCACTTGACACACTAACAGAGAGATATCAGTACATAGGTTTTAAGATTATTACTAGTCAGATATATTCTTGTGCGGTGAATAGGGCGTGTTGAGTCCAGTTCTCTGAGCAAGGAGTAGGTCTTGTCTATTACATATTGGGTTTATGGAACGGTATCTGAGCTAATTTGAAACCCTTGTTTTATGTATCACCCCACCTCACCTTTCCCGTTAAGCAGCCATAGTTTGTTTTCTGCATGTGTGCCTCTCTTCTGTTTTGTAATTCAGTTCAAGTGTAACGGTTTTTACATTCCCTCTATCAGTGATACCTTATGAGAAGTGTCCTTTTCTGTGTGACTTATTTCACTTAGAATCGTCGTACCTAAATCCACTCATCATGCTGCTACTAGCCTTATGACATTGATTTCATGGCTGAGTGATATTCCATTGTACATAAGGACCACAACTTCTTTATCCATTTTTCTCTTTCCTGGGATATTGAAGGTGGAACGAAGTGGAGGTCCTTGTCAACAGAGCAGCCCTAAACTTTGGGGTGCTTGTGTCTTGCTGATTTTTCATTTTCCCAATTTATACCCCCATGAGTGGAAGTGCCCTATGCTCTCTAAGCTGTGTTTTTTAGATGTTTCAGGACTCACCGTTCACTTCTCCAGAGTGGCTGTTGGCAATTTACATCCCGCCCATCAGTGTAGCAAGGCTCCCATTTCTCCATGGCCTGTCCTGCATTTCTGGTTTTGACACTTTTTTCAGCATGGGCCTTTTGACCGATGGGAAGCGAGACTTTTTGTAGCGCTGATTTGTCTTTCCAGGTTGCTTGGTTGGCCAAAAAGGGCGTATGCGTTTTCTCCTGAATATATTCAGGAAAAAACGCATACGCCCTTTTTGGCCAAGGGCATCATTGTCAACGTTTTACCGCTTTTCATGTGCTTTAAAGGCGATTCGAATCTACCTCCTGAAATCTGTTCCCTGCAATTCTGCCTTGATTTCAAATCCTCTTCTTTGCCTTCCCTCAATATATTTGTGGACGAGAGTTATCATTTATAACTCTGCAGGTTTGTGAATTGCAGTGCCCTGAAGCTCCATTTTACAACTCGCTTTTTTGGGAGCTGGCCGCAAAAGCGCAGGATGGCTTCAGGCCCTGTTCTGGTTCCAGGGGGCAGGCTGAGCCTGTGGTTAATTCTTCTTCCTGATGGGAAAATAGAGTGACCTGTGCCTGTCCCAACACCAAGAGCTAGTCTCTCATTGGTTCCACGTCTTCCCGTTCATCCTCAGGACAAATAGCAACCTGTACGGAACAGGAGGTTAAAGGTGCTGATGCTCCAAGTAGGGAGATTGCTAGTAGAGCGGCTGGAATGGCGAACCCGGGCACAAGGAGATGAGAAATGAGGTGCGTTTTAGAAACCTTTCCCCATCACACGGTGTACCATCTTCTGGGTTTCTCATGCATGTTTTCGATGTAGGAAGATGCCCTTGAACCTGGAGATTTGGGACCCATGCGATGGGTACCACGCAGTATTACTTTAAAGGGTCTGCGTTTGCTCACCCAACCTCACCAAACCTCTCAGCCCCAAGAGTGTCCACCCTTATGTCTCATCCAGCTGTGGGTCTAGATATGGTCAATCCAGGTTGCATCACAGCCCCTGAACGCATTGTGTAAGAATTTCGCTCTCTTTCACTGTCTTTGTTTCATGGGTTTTTCAAAGTAATTTATTTTTATAATGGGGTTTAGCTGCTTTTCACTGCTGTGTTTATGCCGCTTTACACCCACTTGACACACTAACAGAGAGATATCAGTACATAGGTTTTAAGATTATTACTAGTCAGATATATTCTTGTGCGGTGAATAGGGCGTGTTGAGTCCAGTTCTCTGAGCAAGGAGTAGGTCTTGTCTATTACATATTGGGTTTATGGAACGGTATCTGAGCTAATTTGAAACCCTTGTTTTATGTATCACCCCACCTCACCTTTCCCGTTAAGCAGCCATAGTTTGTTTTCTGCATGTGTGCCTCTCTTCTGTTTTGTAATTCAGTTCAAGTGTAACGGTTTTTACATTCCCTCTATCAGTGATACCTTATGAGAAGTGTCCTTTTCTGTGTGACTTATTTCACTTAGAATCGTCGTACCTAAATCCACTCATCATGCTGCTACTAGCCTTATGACATTGATTTCATGGCTGAGTGATATTCCATTGTACATAAGGACCACAACTTCTTTATCCATTTTCTCTTTCCTGGGATATTGAAGGTGGAACGAAGTGGAGGTCCTTGTCAACAGAGCAGCCCTAAACTTTGGGGTGCTTGTGTCTTGCTGATTTTTCATTTTCCCAATTTATACCCCCATGAGTGGAAGTGCCCTATGCTCTCTAAGCTGTGTTTTTCAGATGTTTCAGGACTCACCGTACACTTCTCCAGAGTGGCTGTTGGCAATTTACATCCCGCCCATCAGTGTAGCAAGGCTCCCATTTCTCCATGGCCTGTCCTGCATTTCTGGTTTTGACACTTTTTTCAGCCTGGCCCTTTTGACCGATGGGAAGCGAGACTTCTTTGTAGCGCTGATTTGCCTTTCCAGGTTGCTTGGTTGGCCAAAAAGGGCGTATGCGTTTTTTCCTGAATATATTCAGGAAAAAACGCATACGCCCTTTTTGGCCAAGGGCATCATTGTCAACGTTTTACCGCTTTTCATGTGCTTTAAAGGCGATTCGAATCTACCTCCTGAAATCTGTTCCCTGCAATTCTGCCTTGATTTCAAATCCTCTTCTTTGCCTTCCCTCAATATATTTGTGGACGAGAGTTATCATTTATAACTCTGCAGGTTTGTGAATTGCAGTGCCCTGAAGCTCCATTTTACAACTCGCTTTTTTGGGAGCTGGCCGCAAAAGCGCAGGATGGCTTCAGGCCCTGTTCTGGTTCCAGGGGGCAGGCTGAGCCTGTGGTTAATTCTTCTTCCTGATGGGAAAATAGAGTGACCTGTGCCTGTCCCAACACCAAGAGCTAGTCTCTCATTGGTTCCACGTCTTCCCGTTCATCCTCAGGACAAATAGCAACCCGTACGGAACAGGAGGTTAAAGGTGCTGATGCTCCAAGTAGGGAGATTGCTAGTAGAGCGGCTGGAATGGCGAACCCGGGCACAAGGAGATGAGAAATGAGGTGCGTTTTAGAAACCTTTCCCCATCACACGGTGTACCATCTTCTGGGTTTCTCATGCATGTTTTCGATGTAGGAAGATGCCCTTGAACCTGGAGATTTGGGACCCATGCGATGGGTACCACGCAGTATTACTTTAAAGGGTCTGCGTTTGCTCACCCAACCTCACCAAACCTCTCAGCCCCAAGAGTGTCCACCCTTATGTCTCATCCAGCTGTGGGTCTAGATATGGTCAATCCAGGTTGCATCACAGCCCCTGAACGCATTGTGTAAGAATTTCGCTCTCTTTCACTGTCTTTGTTTCATGGGTTTTTCAAAGTAATTTATTTTTATAATGGGGTTTAGCTGCTTTTCACTGCTGTGTTTATGCCGCTTTACACCCACTTGACACACTAACAGAGAGATATCAGTACATAGGTTTTAAGATTATTACTAGTCAGATATATTCTTGTGCGGTGAATAGGGCGTGTTGAGTCCAGTTCTCTGAGCAAGGAGTAGGTCTTGTCTATTACATATTGGGTTTATGGAACGGTATCTGAGCTAATTTGAAACCCTTGTTTTATGTATCACCCCACCTCACCTTTCCCGTTAAGCAGCCATAGTTTGTTTTCTGCATGTGTGCCTCTCTTCTGTTTTGTAATTCAGTTCAAGTGTAACGGTTTTTACATTCCCTCTATCAGTGATACCTTATGAGAAGTGTCCTTTTCTGTGTGACTTATTTCACTTAGAATCGTCGTACCTAAATCCACTCATCATGCTGCTACTAGCCTTATGACATTGATTTCATGGCTGAGTGATATTCCATTGTACATAAGGACCACAACTTCTTTATCCATTTTTCTCTTTCCTGGGATATTGAAGGTGGAAAGAAGTGGAGGTCCTTGTCAACAGAGCAGCCCTAAACTTTGGGGTGCTTGTGTCTTGCTGATTTTTCATTTTCCCAATTTATACCCCCATGAGTGGAAGTGCCCTATGCTCTCTAAGCTGTGTTTTTTAGATGTTTCAGGACTCACCGTTCACTTCTCCAGAGTGGCTGTTGGCAATTTACATCCCGCCCATCAGTGTAGCAAGGCTCCCATTTCTCCATGGCCTGTCCTGCATTTCTGGTTTTGACACTTTTTTCAGCATGGGCCTTTTGACCGATGGGAAGCGAGACTTTTTGTAGCGCTGATTTGTCTTTCCAGGTTGCTTGGTTGGCCAAAAAGGGCGTATGCGTTTTCTCCTGAATATATTCAGGAAAAAACGCATACGCCCTTTTTGGCCAAGGGCATCATTGTCAACGTTTTACCGCTTTTCATGTGCTTTAAAGGCGATTCGAATCTACCTCCTGAAATCTGTTCCCTGCAATTCTGCCTTGATTTCAAATCCTCTTCTTTGCCTTCCCTCAATATATTTGTGGACGAGAGTTATCATTTATAACTCTGCAGGTTTGTGAATTGCAGTGCCCTGAAGCTCCATTTTACAACTCGCTTTTTTGGGAGCTGGCCGCAAAAGCGCAGGATGGCTTCAGGCCCTGTTCTGGTTCCAGGGGGCAGGCTGAGCCTGTGGTTAATTCTTCTTCCTGATGGGAAAATAGAGTGACCTGTGCCTGTCCCAACACCAAGAGCTAGTCTCTCATTGGTTCCACGTCTTCCCGTTCATCCTCAGGACAAATAGCAACCCGTACGGAACAGGAGGTTAAAGGTGCTGATGCTCCAAGTAGGGAGATTGCTAGTAGAGCGGCTGGAATGGCGAACCCGGGCACAAGGAGATGAGAAATGAGGTGCGTTTTAGAAACCTTTCCCCATCACACGGTGTACCATCTTCTGGGTTTCTCATGCATGTTTTCGATGTAGGAAGATGCCCTTGAACCTGGAGATTTGGGACCCATGCGATGGGTACCACGCAGTATTACTTTAAAGGGTCTGCGTTTGCTCACCCAACCTCACCAAACCTCTCAGCCCCAAGAGTGTCCACCCTTATGTCTCATCCAGCTGTGGGTCTAGATATGGTCAATCCAGGTTGCATCACAGCCCCTGAACGCATTGTGTAAGAATTTCGCTCTCTTTCACTGTCTTTGTTTCATGGGTTTTTCAAAGTAATTTATTTTTATAATGGGGTTTAGCTGCTTTTCACTGCTGTGTTTATGCCGCTTTACACCCACTTGACACACTAACAGAGAGATATCAGTACATAGGTTTTAAGATTATTACTAGTCAGATATATTCTTGTGCGGTGAATAGGGCGTGTTGAGTCCAGTTCTCTGAGCAAGGAGTAGGTCTTGTCTATTACATATTGGGTTTATGGAACGGTATCTGAGCTAATTTGAAACCCTTGTTTTATGTATCACCCCACCTCACCTTTCCCGTTAAGCAGCCATAGTTTGTTTTCTGCATGTGTGCCTCTCTTCTGTTTTGTAATTCAGTTCAAGTGTAACGGTTTTTACATTCCCTCTATCAGTGATACCTTATGAGAAGTGTCCTTTTCTGTGTGACTTATTTCACTTAGAATCGTCGTACCTAAATCCACTCATCATGCTGCTACTAGCCTTATGACATTGATTTCATGGCTGAGTGATATTCCATTGTACATAAGGACCACAACTTCTTTATCCATTTTTCTCTTTCCTGGGATATTGAAGGTGGAACGAAGTGGAGGTCCTTGTCAACAGAGCAGCCCTAAACTTTGGGGTGCTTGTGTCTTGCTGATTTTTCATTTTCCCAATTTATACCCCCATGAGTGGAAGTGCCCTATGCTCTCTAAGCTGTGTTTTTTAGATGTTTCAGGACTCACCGTTCACTTCTCCAGAGTGGCTGTTGGCAATTTACATCCCGCCCATCAGTGTAGCAAGGCTCCCATTTCTCCATGGCCTGTCCTGCATTTCTGGTTTTGACACTTTTTTCAGCATGGGCCTTTTGACCGATGGGAAGCGAGACTTTTTGTAGCGCTGATTTGTCTTTCCAGGTTGCTTGGTTGGCCAAAAAGGGCGTATGCGTTTTCTCCTGAATATATTCAGGAAAAAACGCATACGCCCTTTTTGGCCAAGGGCATCATTGTCAACGTTTTACCGCTTTTCATGTGCTTTAAAGGCGATTCGAATCTACCTCCTGAAATCTGTTCCCTGCAATTCTGCCTTGATTTCAAATCCTCTTCTTTGCCTTCCCTCAATATATTTGTGGACGAGAGTTATCATTTATAACTCTGCAGGTTTGTGAATTGCAGTGCCCTGAAGCTCCATTTTACAACTCGCTTTTTTGGGAGCTGGCCGCAAAAGCGCAGGATGGCTTCAGGCCCTGTTCTGGTTCCAGGGGGCAGGCTGAGCCTGTGGTTAATTCTTCTTCCTGATGGGAAAATAGAGTGACCTGTGCCTGTCCCAACACCAAGAGCTAGTCTCTCATTGGTTCCACGTCTTCCCGTTCATCCTCAGGACAAATAGCAACCTGTACGGAACAGGAGGTTAAAGGTGCTGATGCTCCAAGTAGGGAGATTGCTAGTAGAGCGGCTGGAATGGCGAACCCGGGCACAAGGAGATGAGAAATGAGGTGCGTTTTAGAAACCTTTCCCCATCACACGGTGTACCATCTTCTGGGTTTCTCATGCATGTTTTCGATGTAGGAAGATGCCCTTGAACCTGGAGATTTGGGACCCATGCGATGGGTACCACGCAGTATTACTTTAAAGGGTCTGCGTTTGCTCACCCAACCTCACCAAACCTCTCAGCCCCAAGAGTGTCCACCCTTATGTCTCATCCAGCTGTGGGTCTAGATATGGTCAATCCAGGTTGCATCACAGCCCCTGAACGCATTGTGTAAGAATTTCGCTCTCTTTCACTGTCTTTGTTTCATGGGTTTTTCAAAGTAATTTATTTTTATAATGGGGTTTAGCTGCTTTTCACTGCTGTGTTTATGCCGCTTTACACCCACTTGACACACTAACAGAGAGATATCAGTACATAGGTTTTAAGATTATTACTAGTCAGATATATTCTTGTGCGGTGAATAGGGCGTGTTGAGTCCAGTTCTCTGAGCAAGGAGTAGGTCTTGTCTATTACATATTGGGTTTATGGAACGGTATCTGAGCTAATTTGAAACCCTTGTTTTATGTATCACCCCACCTCACCTTTCCCGTTAAGCAGCCATAGTTTGTTTTCTGCATGTGTGCCTCTCTTCTGTTTTGTAATTCAGTTCAAGTGTAACGGTTTTTACATTCCCTCTATCAGTGATACCTTATGAGAAGTGTCCTTTTCTGTGTGACTTATTTCACTTAGAATCGTCGTACCTAAATCCACTCATCATGCTGCTACTAGCCTTATGACATTGATTTCATGGCTGAGTGATATTCCATTGTACATAAGGACCACAACTTCTTTATCCATTTTCTCTTTCCTGGGATATTGAAGGTGGAACGAAGTGGAGGTCCTTGTCAACAGAGCAGCCCTAAACTTTGGGGTGCTTGTGTCTTGCTGATTTTTCATTTTCCCAATTTATACCCCCATGAGTGGAAGTGCCCTATGCTCTCTAAGCTGTGTTTTTCAGATGTTTCAGGACTCACCGTACACTTCTCCAGAGTGGCTGTTGGCAATTTACATCCCGCCCATCAGTGTAGCAAGGCTCCCATTTCTCCATGGCCTGTCCTGCATTTCTGGTTTTGACACTTTTTTCAGCCTGGCCCTTTTGACCGATGGGAAGCGAGACTTCTTTGTAGCGCTGATTTGCCTTTCCAGGTTGCTTGGTTGGCCAAAAAGGGCGTATGCGTTTTTTCCTGAATATATTCAGGAAAAAACGCATACGCCCTTTTTGGCCAAGGGCATCATTGTCAACGTTTTACCGCTTTTCATGTGCTTTAAAGGCGATTCGAATCTACCTCCTGAAATCTGTTCCCTGCAATTCTGCCTTGATTTCAAATCCTCTTCTTTGCCTTCCCTCAATATATTTGTGGACGAGAGTTATCATTTATAACTCTGCAGGTTTGTGAATTGCAGTGCCCTGAAGCTCCATTTTACAACTCGCTTTTTTGGGAGCTGGCCGCAAAAGCGCAGGATGGCTTCAGGCCCTGTTCTGGTTCCAGGGGGCAGGCTGAGCCTGTGGTTAATTCTTCTTCCTGATGGGAAAATAGAGTGACCTGTGCCTGTCCCAACACCAAGAGCTAGTCTCTCATTGGTTCCACGTCTTCCCGTTCATCCTCAGGACAAATAGCAACCCGTACGGAACAGGAGGTTAAAGGTGCTGATGCTCCAAGTAGGGAGATTGCTAGTAGAGCGGCTGGAATGGCGAACCCGGGCACAAGGAGATGAGAAATGAGGTGCGTTTTAGAAACCTTTCCCCATCACACGGTGTACCATCTTCTGGGTTTCTCATGCATGTTTTCGATGTAGGAAGATGCCCTTGAACCTGGAGATTTGGGACCCATGCAATGGGTACCACGCAGTATTACTTTAAAGGGTCTGCGTTTGCTCACCCAACCTCACCAAACCTCTCAGCCCCAAGAGTGTCCACCCTTATGTCTCATCCAGCTGTGGGTCTAGATATGGTCAATCCAGGTTGCATCACAGCCCCTGAACGCATTGTGTAAGAATTTCGCTCTCTTTCACTGTCTTTGTTTCATGGGTTTTTCAAAGTAATTTATTTTTATAATGGGGTTTAGCTGCTTTTCACTGCTGTGTTTATGCCGCTTTACACCCACTTGACACACTAACAGAGAGATATCAGTACATAGGTTTTAAGATTATTACTAGTCAGATATATTCTTGTGCGGTGAATAGGGCGTGTTGAGTCCAGTTCTCTGAGCAAGGAGTAGGTCTTGTCTATTACATATTGGGTTTATGGAACGGTATCTGAGCTAATTTGAAACCCTTGTTTTATGTATCACCCCACCTCACCTTTCCCGTTAAGCAGCCATAGTTTGTTTTCTGCATGTGTGCCTCTCTTCTGTTTTGTAATTCAGTTCAAGTGTAACGGTTTTTACATTCCCTCTATCAGTGATACCTTATGAGAAGTGTCCTTTTCTGTGTGACTTATTTCACTTAGAATCGTCGTACCTAAATCCACTCATCATGCTGCTACTAGCCTTATGACATTGATTTCATGGCTGAGTGATATTCCATTGTACATAAGGACCACAACTTCTTTATCCATTTTTCTCTTTCCTGGGATATTGAAGGTGGAAAGAAGTGGAGGTCCTTGTCAACAGAGCAGCCCTAAACTTTGGGGTGCTTGTGTCTTGCTGATTTTTCATTTTCCCAATTTATACCCCCATGAGTGGAAGTGCCCTATGCTCTCTAAGCTGTGTTTTTTAGATGTTTCAGGACTCACCGTTCACTTCTCCAGAGTGGCTGTTGGCAATTTACATCCCGCCCATCAGTGTAGCAAGGCTCCCATTTCTCCATGGCCTGTCCTGCATTTCTGGTTTTGACACTTTTTTCAGCATGGGCCTTTTGACCGATGGGAAGCGAGACTTTTTGTAGCGCTGATTTGTCTTTCCAGGTTGCTTGGTTGGCCAAAAAGGGCGTATGCGTTTTCTCCTGAATATATTCAGGAAAAAACGCATACGCCCTTTTTGGCCAAGGGCATCATTGTCAACGTTTTACCGCTTTTCATGTGCTTTAAAGGCGATTCGAATCTACCTCCTGAAATCTGTTCCCTGCAATTCTGCCTTGATTTCAAATCCTCTTCTTTGCCTTCCCTCAATATATTTGTGGACGAGAGTTATCATTTATAACTCTGCAGGTTTGTGAATTGCAGTGCCCTGAAGCTCCATTTTACAACTCGCTTTTTTGGGAGCTGGCCGCAAAAGCGCAGGATGGCTTCAGGCCCTGTTCTGGTTCCAGGGGGCAGGCTGAGCCTGTGGTTAATTCTTCTTCCTGATGGGAAAATAGAGTGACCTGTGCCTGTCCCAACACCAAGAGCTAGTCTCTCATTGGTTCCACGTCTTCCCGTTCATCCTCAGGACAAATAGCAACCTGTACGGAACAGGAGGTTAAAGGTGCTGATGCTCCAAGTAGGGAGATTGCTAGTAGAGCGGCTGGAATGGCGAACCCGGGCACAAGGAGATGAGAAATGAGGTGCGTTTTAGAAACCTTTCCCCATCACACGGTGTACCATCTTCTGGGTTTCTCATGCATGTTTTCGATGTAGGAAGATGCCCTTGAACCTGGAGATTTGGGACCCATGCGATGGGTACCACGCAGTATTACTTTAAAGGGTCTGCGTTTGCTCACCCAACCTCACCAAACCTCTCAGCCCCAAGAGTGTCCACCCTTATGTCTCATCCAGCTGTGGGTCTAGATATGGTCAATCCAGGTTGCATCACAGCCCCTGAACGCATTGTGTAAGAATTTCGCTCTCTTTCACTGTCTTTGTTTCATGGGTTTTTCAAAGTAATTTATTTTTATAATGGGGTTTAGCTGCTTTTCACTGCTGTGTTTATGCCGCTTTACACCCACTTGACACACTAACAGAGAGATATCAGTACATAGGTTTTAAGATTATTACTAGTCAGATATATTCTTGTGCGGTGAATAGGGCGTGTTGAGTCCAGTTCTCTGAGCAAGGAGTAGGTCTTGTCTATTACATATTGGGTTTATGGAACGGTATCTGAGCTAATTTGAAACCCTTGTTTTATGTATCACCCCACCTCACCTTTCCCGTTAAGCAGCCATAGTTTGTTTTCTGCATGTGTGCCTCTCTTCTGTTTTGTAATTCAGTTCAAGTGTAACGGTTTTTACATTCCCTCTATCAGTGATACCTTATGAGAAGTGTCCTTTTCTGTGTGACTTATTTCACTTAGAATCGTCGTACCTAAATCCACTCATCATGCTGCTACTAGCCTTATGACATTGATTTCATGGCTGAGTGATATTCCATTGTACATAAGGACCACAACTTCTTTATCCATTTTTCTCTTTCCTGGGATATTGAAGGTGGAACGAAGTGGAGGTCCTTGTCAACAGAGCAGCCCTAAACTTTGGGGTGCTTGTGTCTTGCTGATTTTTCATTTTCCCAATTTATACCCCCATGAGTGGAAGTGCCCTATGCTCTCTAAGCTGTGTTTTTTAGATGTTTCAGGACTCACCGTTCACTTCTCCAGAGTGGCTGTTGGCAATTTACATCCCGCCCATCAGTGTAGCAAGGCTCCCATTTCTCCATGGCCTGTCCTGCATTTCTGGTTTTGACACTTTTTTCAGCATGGGCCTTTTGACCGATGGGAAGCGAGACTTTTTGTAGCGCTGATTTGTCTTTCCAGGTTGCTTGGTTGGCCAAAAAGGGCGTATGCGTTTTCTCCTGAATATATTCAGGAAAAAACGCATACGCCCTTTTTGGCCAAGGGCATCATTGTCAACGTTTTACCGCTTTTCATGTGCTTTAAAGGCGATTCGAATCTACCTCCTGAAATCTGTTCCCTGCAATTCTGCCTTGATTTCAAATCCTCTTCTTTGCCTTCCCTCAATATATTTGTGGACGAGAGTTATCATTTATAACTCTGCAGGTTTGTGAATTGCAGTGCCCTGAAGCTCCATTTTACAACTCGCTTTTTTGGGAGCTGGCCGCAAAAGCGCAGGATGGCTTCAGGCCCTGTTCTGGTTCCAGGGGGCAGGCTGAGCCTGTGGTTAATTCTTCTTCCTGATGGGAAAATAGAGTGACCTGTGCCTGTCCCAACACCAAGAGCTAGTCTCTCATTGGTTCCACGTCTTCCCGTTCATCCTCAGGACAAATAGCAACCTGTACGGAACAGGAGGTTAAAGGTGCTGATGCTCCAAGTAGGGAGATTGCTAGTAGAGCGGCTGGAATGGCGAACCCGGGCACAAGGAGATGAGAAATGAGGTGCGTTTTAGAAACCTTTCCCCATCACACGGTGTACCATCTTCTGGGTTTCTCATGCATGTTTTCGATGTAGGAAGATGCCCTTGAACCTGGAGATTTCGGACCCATGCGATGGGTACCACGCAGTATTACTTTAAAGGGTCTGCGTTTGCTCACCCAACCTCACCAAACCTCTCAGCCCCAAGAGTGTCCACCCTTATGTCTCATCCAGCTGTGGGTCTAGATATGGTCAATCCAGGTTGCATCACAGCCCCTGAACGCATTGTGTAAGAATTTCGCTCTCTTTCACTGTCTTTGTTTCATGGGTTTTTCAAAGTAATTTATTTTTATAATGGGGTTTAGCTGCTTTTCACTGCTGTGTTTATGCCGCTTTACACCCACTTGACACACTAACAGAGAGATATCAGTACATAGGTTTTAAGATTATTACTAGTCAGATATATTCTTGTGCGGTGAATAGGGCGTGTTGAGTCCAGTTCTCTGAGCAAGGAGTAGGTCTTGTCTATTACATATTGGGTTTATGGAACGGTATCTGAGCTAATTTGAAACCCTTGTTTTATGTATCACCCCACCTCACCTTTCCCGTTAAGCAGCCATAGTTTGTTTTCTGCATGTGTGCCTCTCTTCTGTTTTGTAATTCAGTTCAAGTGTAACGGTTTTTACATTCCCTCTATCAGTGATACCTTATGAGAAGTGTCCTTTTCTGTGTGACTTATTTCACTTAGAATCGTCGTACCTAAATCCACTCATCATGCTGCTACTAGCCTTATGACATTGATTTCATGGCTGAGTGATATTCCATTGTACATAAGGACCACAACTTCTTTATCCATTTTTCTCTTTCCTGGGATATTGAAGGTGGAACGAAGTGGAGGTCCTTGTCAACAGAGCAGCCCTAAACTTTGGGGTGCTTGTGTCTTGCTGATTTTTCATTTTCCCAATTTATACCCCCATGAGTGGAAGTGCCCTATGCTCTCTAAGCTGTGTTTTTTAGATGTTTCAGGACTCACCGTTCACTTCTCCAGAGTGGCTGTTGGCAATTTACATCCCGCCCATCAGTGTAGCAAGGCTCCCATTTCTCCATGGCCTGTCCTGCATTTCTGGTTTTGACACTTTTTTCAGCATGGGCCTTTTGACCGATGGGAAGCGAGACTTTTTGTAGCGCTGATTTGTCTTTCCAGGTTGCTTGGTTGGCCAAAAAGGGCGTATGCGTTTTCTCCTGAATATATTCAGGAAAAAACGCATACGCCCTTTTTGGCCAAGGGCATCATTGTCAACGTTTTACCGCTTTTCATGTGCTTTAAAGGCGATTCGAATCTACCTCCTGAAATCTGTTCCCTGCAATTCTGCCTTGATTTCAAATCCTCTTCTTTGCCTTCCCTCAATATATTTGTGGACGAGAGTTATCATTTATAACTCTGCAGGTTTGTGAATTGCAGTGCCCTGAAGCTCCATTTTACAACTCGCTTTTTTGGGAGCTGGCCGCAAAAGCGCAGGATGGCTTCAGGCCCTGTTCTGGTTCCAGGGGGCAGGCTGAGCCTGTGGTTAATTCTTCTTCCTGATGGGAAAATAGAGTGACCTGTGCCTGTCCCAACACCAAGAGCTAGTCTCTCATTGGTTCCACGTCTTCCCGTTCATCCTCAGGACAAATAGCAACCTGTACGGAACAGGAGGTTAAAGGTGCTGATGCTCCAAGTAGGGAGATTGCTAGTAGAGCGGCTGGAATGGCGAACCCGGGCACAAGGAGATGAGAAATGAGGTGCGTTTTAGAAACCTTTCCCCATCACACGGTGTACCATCTTCTGGGTTTCTCATGCATGTTTTCGATGTAGGAAGATGCCCTTGAACCTGGAGATTTGGGACCCATGCGATGGGTACCACGCAGTATTACTTTAAAGGGTCTGCGTTTGCTCACCCAACCTCACCAAACCTCTCAGCCCCAAGAGTGTCCACCCTTATGTCTCATCCAGCTGTGGGTCTAGATATGGTCAATCCAGGTTGCATCACAGCCCCTGAACGCATTGTGTAAGAATTTCGCTCTCTTTCACTGTCTTTGTTTCATGGGTTTTTCAAAGTAATTTATTTTTATAATGGGGTTTAGCTGCTTTTCACTGCTGTGTTTATGCCGCTTTACACCCACTTGACACACTAACAGAGAGATATCAGTACATAGGTTTTAAGATTATTACTAGTCAGATATATTCTTGTGCGGTGAATAGGGCGTGTTGAGTCCAGTTCTCTGAGCAAGGAGTAGGTCTTGTCTATTACATATTGGGTTTATGGAACGGTATCTGAGCTAATTTGAAACCCTTGTTTTATGTATCACCCCACCTCACCTTTCCCGTTAAGCAGCCATAGTTTGTTTTCTGCATGTGTGCCTCTCTTCTGTTTTGTAATTCAGTTCAAGTGTAACGGTTTTTACATTCCCTCTATCAGTGATACCTTATGAGAAGTGTCCTTTTCTGTGTGACTTATTTCACTTAGAATCGTCGTACCTAAATCCACTCATCATGCTGCTACTAGCCTTATGACATTGATTTCATGGCTGAGTGATATTCCATTGTACATAAGGACCACAACTTCTTTATCCATTTTTCTCTTTCCTGGGATATTGAAGGTGGAACGAAGTGGAGGTCCTTGTCAACAGAGCAGCCCTAAACTTTGGGGTGCTTGTGTCTTGCTGATTTTTCATTTTCCCAATTTATACCCCCATGAGTGGAAGTGCCCTATGCTCTCTAAGCTGTGTTTTTTAGATGTTTCAGGACTCACCGTTCACTTCTCCAGAGTGGCTGTTGGCAATTTACATCCCGCCCATCAGTGTAGCAAGGCTCCCATTTCTCCATGGCCTGTCCTGCATTTCTGGTTTTGACACTTTTTTCAGCATGGGCCTTTTGACCGATGGGAAGCGAGACTTTTTGTAGCGCTGATTTGTCTTTCCAGGTTGCTTGGTTGGCCAAAAAGGGCGTATGCGTTTTCTCCTGAATATATTCAGGAAAAAACGCATACGCCCTTTTTGGCCAAGGGCATCATTGTCAACGTTTTACCGCTTTTCATGTGCTTTAAAGGCGATTCGAATCTACCTCCTGAAATCTGTTCCCTGCAATTCTGCCTTGATTTCAAATCCTCTTCTTTGCCTTCCCTCAATATATTTGTGGACGAGAGTTATCATTTATAACTCTGCAGGTTTGTGAATTGCAGTGCCCTGAAGCTCCATTTTACAACTCGCTTTTTTGGGAGCTGGCCGCAAAAGCGCAGGATGGCTTCAGGCCCTGTTCTGGTTCCAGGGGGCAGGCTGAGCCTGTGGTTAATTCTTCTTCCTGATGGGAAAATAGAGTGACCTGTGCCTGTCCCAACACCAAGAGCTAGTCTCTCATTGGTTCCACGTCTTCCCGTTCATCCTCAGGACAAATAGCAACCTGTACGGAACAGGAGGTTAAAGGTGCTGATGCTCCAAGTAGGGAGATTGCTAGTAGAGCGGCTGGAATGGCGAACCCGGGCACAAGGAGATGAGAAATGAGGTGCGTTTTAGAAACCTTTCCCCATCACACGGTGTACCATCTTCTGGGTTTCTCATGCATGTTTTCGATGTAGGAAGATGCCCTTGAACCTGGAGATTTGGGACCCATGCGATGGGTACCACGCAGTATTACTTTAAAGGGTCTGCGTTTGCTCACCCAACCTCACCAAACCTCTCAGCCCCAAGAGTGTCCACCCTTATGTCTCATCCAGCTGTGGGTCTAGATATGGTCAATCCAGGTTGCATCACAGCCCCTGAACGCATTGTGTAAGAATTTCGCTCTCTTTCACTGTCTTTGTTTCATGGGTTTTTCAAAGTAATTTATTTTTATAATGGGGTTTAGCTGCTTTTCACTGCTGTGTTTATGCCGCTTTACAGCCACTTGACACACTAACAGAGAGATATCAGTACATAGGTTTTAAGATTATTACTAGTCAGATATATTCTTGTGCGGTGAATAGGGCGTGTTGAGTCCAGTTCTCTGAGCAAGGAGTAGGTCTTGTCTATTACATATTGGGTTTATGGAACGGTATCTGAGCTAATTTGAAACCCTTGTTTTATGTATCACCCCACCTCACCTTTCCCGTTAAGCAGCCATAGTTTGTTTTCTGCATGTGTGCCTCTCTTCTGTTTTGTAATTCAGTTCAAGTGTAACGGTTTTTACATTCCCTCTATCAGTGATACCTTATGAGAAGTGTCCTTTTCTGTGTGACTTATTTCACTTAGAATCGTTGTACCTAAATCCACTCATCATGCTGCTACTAGCCTTATGACATTGATTTCATGGCTGAGTGATATTCCATTGTACATAAGGACCACAACTTCTTTATCCATTTTTCTCTTTCCTGGGATATTGAAGGTGGAACGAAGTGGAGGTCCTTGTCAACAGAGCAGCCCTAAACTTTGGGGTGCTTGTGTCTTGCTGATTTTTCATTTTCCCAATTTATACCCCCATGAGTGGAAGTGCCCTATGCTCTCTAAGCTGTGTTTTTTAGATGTTTCAGGACTCACCGTTCACTTCTCCAGAGTGGCTGTTGGCAATTTACATCCCGCCCATCAGTGTAGCAAGGCTCCCATTTCTCCATGGCCTGTCCTGCATTTCTGGTTTTGACACTTTTTTCAGCATGGGCCTTTTGACCGATGGGAAGCGAGACTTTTTGTAGCGCTGATTTGTCTTTCCAGGTTGCTTGGTTGGCCAAAAAGGGCGTATGCGTTTTCTCCTGAATATATTCAGGAAAAAACGCATACGCCCTTTTTGGCCAAGGGCATCATTGTCAACGTTTTACCGCTTTTCATGTGCTTTAAAGGCGATTCGAATCTACCTCCTGAAATCTGTTCCCTGCAATTCTGCCTTGATTTCAAATCCTCTTCTTTGCCTTCCCTCAATATATTTGTGGACGAGAGTTATCATTTATAACTCTGCAGGTTTGTGAATTGCAGTGCCCTGAAGCTCCATTTTACAACTCGCTTTTTTGGGAGCTGGCCGCAAAAGCGCAGGATGGCTTCAGGCCCTGTTCTGGTTCCAGGGGGCAGGCTGAGCCTGTGGTTAATTCTTCTTCCTGATGGGAAAATAGAGTGACCTGTGCCTGTCCCAACACCAAGAGCTAGTCTCTCATTGGTTCCACGTCTTCCCGTTCATCCTCAGGACAAATAGCAACCTGTACGGAACAGGAGGTTAAAGGTGCTGATGCTCCAAGTAGGGAGATTGCTAGTAGAGCGGCTGGAATGGCGAACCCGGGCACAAGGAGATGAGAAATGAGGTGCGTTTTAGAAACCTTTCCCCATCACACGGTGTACCATCTTCTGGGTTTCTCATGCATGTTTTCGATGTAGGAAGATGCCCTTGAACCTGGAGATTTGGGACCCATGCGATGGGTACCACGCAGTATTACTTTAAAGGGTCTGCGTTTGCTCACCCAACCTCACCAAACCTCTCAGCCCCAAGAGTGTCCACCCTTATGTCTCATCCAGCTGTGGGTCTAGATATGGTCAATCCAGGTTGCATCACAGCCCCTGAACGCATTGTGTAAGAATTTCGCTCTCTTTCACTGTCTTTGTTTCATGGGTTTTTCAAAGTAATTTATTTTTATAATGGGGTTTAGCTGCTTTTCACTGCTGTGTTTATGCCGCTTTACAGCCACTTGACACACTAACAGAGAGATATCAGTACATAGGTTTTAAGATTATTACTAGTCAGATATATTCTTGTGCGGTGAATAGGGCGTGTTGAGTCCAGTTCTCTGAGCAAGGAGTAGGTCTTGTCTATTACATATTGGGTTTATGGAACGGTATCTGAGCTAATTTGAAACCCTTGTTTTATGTATCACCCCACCTCACCTTTCCCGTTAAGCAGCCATAGTTTGTTTTCTGCATGTGTGCCTCTCTTCTGTTTTGTAATTCAGTTCAAGTGTAACGGTTTTTACATTCCCTCTATCAGTGATACCTTATGAGAAGTGTCCTTTTCTGTGTGACTTATTTCACTTAGAATCGTCGTACCTAAATCCACTCATCATGCTGCTACTAGCCTTATGACATTGATTTCATGGCTGAGTGATATTCCATTGTACATAAGGACCACAACTTCTTTATCCATTTTCTCTTTCCTGGGATATTGAAGGTGGAACGAAGTGGAGGTCCTTGTCAACAGAGCAGCCCTAAACTTTGGGGTGCTTGTGTCTTGCTGATTTTTCATTTTCCCAATTTATACCCCCATGAGTGGAAGTGCCCTATGCTCTCTAAGCTGTGTTTTTCAGATGTTTCAGGACTCACCGGACACTTCTCCAGAGTGGCTGTTGGCAATTTACATCCCGCCCATCAGTGTAGCAAGGCTCCCATTTCTCCATGGCCTGTCCTGCATTTCTGGTTTTGACACTTTTTTCAGCCTGGCCCTTTTGACCGATGGGAAGCGAGACTTCTTTGTAGCGCTGATTTGCCTTTCCAGGTTGCTTGGTTGGCCAAAAAGGGCGTATGCGTTTTTTCCTGAATATATTCAGGAAAAAACGCATACGCCCTTTTTGGCCAAGGGCATCATTGTCAACGTTTTACCGCTTTTCATGTGCTTTAAAGGCGATTCGAATCTACCTCCTGAAATCTGTTCCCTGCAATTCTGCCTTGATTTCAAATCCTCTTCTTTGCCTTCCCTCAATATATTTGTGGACGAGAGTTATCATTTATAACTCTGCAGGTTTGTGAATTGCAGTGCCCTGAAGCTCCATTTTACAACTCGCTTTTTTGGGAGCTGGCCGCAAAAGCGCAGGATGGCTTCAGGCCCTGTTCTGGTTCCAGGGGGCAGGCTGAGCCTGTGGTTAATTCTTCTTCCTGATGGGAAAATAGAGTGACCTGTGCCTGTCCCAACACCAAGAGCTAGTCTCTCATTGGTTCCACGTCTTCCCGTTCATCCTCAGGACAAATAGCAACCCGTACGGAACAGGAGGTTAAAGGTGCTGATGCTCCAAGTAGGGAGATTGCTAGTAGAGCGGCTGGAATGGCGAACCCGGGCACAAGGAGATGAGAAATGAGGTGCGTTTTAGAAACCTTTCCCCATCACACGGTGTACCATCTTCTGGGTTTCTCATGCATGTTTTCGATGTAGGAAGATGCCCTTGAACCTGGAGATTTGGGACCCATGCGATGGGTACCACGCAGTATTACTTTAAAGGGTCTGCGTTTGCTCACCCAACCTCACCAAACCTCTCAGCCCCAAGAGTGTCCACCCTTATGTCTCATCCAGCTGTGGGTCTAGATATGGTCAATCCAGGTTGCATCACAGCCCCTGAACGCATTGTGTAAGAATTTCGCTCTCTTTCACTGTCTTTGTTTCATGGGTTTTTCAAAGTAATTTATTTTTATAATGGGGTTTAGCTGCTTTTCACTGCTGTGTTTATGCCGCTTTACACCCACTTGACACACTAACAGAGAGATATCAGTACATAGGTTTTAAGATTATTACTAGTCAGATATATTCTTGTGCGGTGAATAGGGCGTGTTGAGTCCAGTTCTCTGAGCAAGGAGTAGGTCTTGTCTATTACATATTGGGTTTATGGAACGGTATCTGAGCTAATTTGAAACCCTTGTTTTATGTATCACCCCACCTCACCTTTCCCGTTAAGCAGCCATAGTTTGTTTTCTGCATGTGTGCCTCTCTTCTGTTTTGTAATTCAGTTCAAGTGTAACGGTTTTTACATTCCCTCTATCAGTGATACCTTATGAGAAGTGTCCTTTTCTGTGTGACTTATTTCACTTAGAATCGTCGTACCTAAATCCACTCATCATGCTGCTACTAGCCTTATGACATTGATTTCATGGCTGAGTGATATTCCATTGTACATAAGGACCACAACTTCTTTATCCATTTTTCTCTTTCCTGGGATATTGAAGGTGGAACGAAGTGGAGGTCCTTGTCAACAGAGCAGCCCTAAACTTTGGGGTGCTTGTGTCTTGCTGATTTTTCATTTTCCCAATTTATACCCCCATGAGTGGAAGTGCCCTATGCTCTCTAAGCTGTGTTTTTTAGATGTTTCAGGACTCACCGTTCACTTCTCCAGAGTGGCTGTTGGCAATTTACATCCCGCCCATCAGTGTAGCAAGGCTCCCATTTCTCCATGGCCTGTCCTGCATTTCTGGTTTTGACACTTTTTTCAGCATGGGCCTTTTGACCGATGGGAAGCGAGACTTTTTGTAGCGCTGATTTGTCTTTCCAGGTTGCTTGGTTGGCCAAAAAGGGCGTATGCGTTTTCTCCTGAATATATTCAGGAAAAAACGCATACGCCCTTTTTGGCCAAGGGCATCATTGTCAACGTTTTACCGCTTTTCATGTGCTTTAAAGGCGATTCGAATCTACCTCCTGAAATCTGTTCCCTGCAATTCTGCCTTGATTTCAAATCCTCTTCTTTGCCTTCCCTCAATATATTTGTGGACGAGAGTTATCATTTATAACTCTGCAGGTTTGTGAATTGCAGTGCCCTGAAGCTCCATTTTACAACTCGCTTTTTTGGGAGCTGGCCGCAAAAGCGCAGGATGGCTTCAGGCCCTGTTCTGGTTCCGGGGGGCAGGCTGAGCCTGTGTTAATTCTTCTTTCTGATGGGAAAATAGAGTGACCTGTGCCTGTCCCAACACCAAGAGCTAGTCTCTCGTTGGTTCCACGTCTTCCCGTTTATCCTCAGGACAAATTGCAACCTGTACGGAACAGGAGGTTAAAGGTGCTGATGCTCCAAGTAGGGAGCTTGCTAGTAAAGCGGCTGGAATGGCGAACCCGGGCACAAGGAGATGAGAAATGAGGTGCGTTTTAGAAACCTTTCCCCATCACACGGTGTACCATCTTCTGGGTTTCTCACGCATGTGTTTGATGTAGGAAGATGCCCTTGAACCTGGAGATTTGGGACCCATGCGATGGGTACCACGCAGTATTACTTTAAAGGGTCTGCGTTTGCTCACCCAACCTCACCAAACCTCTCAGCCCCAAGAGTGTCCACCTTTATGTCTCATCCAACTGTGGGTCTAGATATGGTCAATCCAGGTTGCATCACAGCCCCTGAACGCATTGTGTAAGAATTTCTCTCTCTTTCACTGTCTTTGTTTCATGGGTGTTTCAAAATAATTTATTTTTATAATGGGGTTTAGCTGCTTTTCACTGCTGTGTTTATGCCGCTTTACACCCACTTGACACACTAACAGAGAGATATCAATACATAGGTTTTACGATTATTACTAGTCAGATATATTCTTGTGCGGTGAATAGGGTGTGTTGAGTCCAGTTCTCTGAGCAAGGAGTAGGTCTTGTCTATTACATATTGGGTTTATGGAACGGTATCTGAGCTAATTTGAAACCCTTGTTTTATGTATCACCCCACCTCACCTTTCCCGTTAAGCAGCCATAGTGTGTTTTCTGCATGTGTGACTCTGTTCTGTTTTGTAATTCAGTTCAAGTGTAACGGTTTTTACATTCCCTCTATCAGTGATACCTTATGAGAAGTGTCCTTTTCTGTGTGACTTATTTCACTTAGAATCGTCGTACCTAAATCCACTCATCATGCTGCTACTAGCCTTATGACATTGATTTCATGGCTGAGTGATATTCCATTGTACATAAGGACCACAACTTCTTTACCCATTTTTCTCTTTCCTGGGATATTTAAGGTGGAATGAAGTGGAGGTCCTTGTCAACAGAGCAGCCCTAAACTTTGGGGTGCTTGTGTCTTGCTGATTTTTCATTTTCCCAATTCATACCCCCATGAGTGGAAGTGCCCTATGCTCTCTAAGCTGTGTTTTTTAGATGTTTCAGGACTCACCGTACACTTCTCCAGAGTGGCTGTTGGCAATTTACATCCGGCCCACAGTGTAGCAAGGCTCCCATTTCTCCATGGCCTGTCCTGCATTTCTGGTTTTGACACTTTTTTCAGCATGGCCCTTTTGACCGATGGGAAGCGAGACTTCTTTGTAGCGCTGATTTGCCTTTCCAGGTTGCTTGGTTGGCCAAAAAGGGCGTATGCGTTTTTTCCTGAATATATTCAGGAAAAAACGCATACGCCCTTTTTGGCCAAGGGCGTCATTGTCAACGTTTTGCCGCTTTTCATGTGCTTTAAAGGCGATTCGAATCCACCTCCTGAAATCTGTTTCCTGCAATTCTGCCTTGATTTCAAATCCTCTTCTTTGCCTTCCCTCAATATATTTGTGGACGAGAGTTATCATTTATAACTCTGCAGGTTTGTGAATTGCAGTGCCCTGAACCTCCATTTTACAACTCATTTTTATGGGAGCTGGCCGCAAAATCGCAGAATGGATTCAGGCCCTGTTCTGGTTCCGGGGGGCAGGCTGAGCCTGTGGTTAATTCTTCTTCCTGATGGGAAAATAGAGTGACCTGTGCCTGTCCCAACACCAAGAGCTAGTCTCTCGTTGGTTCCACGTCTTCCCGTTTATCCTCAGGACAAATTGCAACCTGTACGGAACAGGAGGTTAAAGGTGCTGATGCTCCAAGTAGGGAGCTTGCTAGTAAAGGGGCTGGAATGGCGAACCCGGGCACAAGGAGATGAGAAATGAGGTGCGTTTTAGAAACCTTTCCCCATCACACGGTGTACCATCTTTTTGTTTTCTCATGCATGTTTTTGATGTAGGAAGATGCCCTTGAACCTGGAGATTTGGGACCCATGCGATGGGTACCACGCAGTATTACTTTAAAGGGTCTGCGTTTGCTCACCCAACCTCACCAAACCTCTCAGCCCCAAGAGTGTCCACCCTTATGTCTCATCCAACTGTGGGTCTAGATATGGTCAATCCACGTTGCATCACAGCCCCTGAACGCATTGTGTAAGAATTTCTCTCTCTTTCACTGTCTTTGTTTCATGGGTGTTTCAAAGTAATTTATTTTTATAATGGGGTTTAGCTGCTTTTCACTGCTGTGTTTATGCCGCTTTACACCCACTTGACACACTAACAGAGAGATATCAATACATAGGTTTTACGATTATTACTAGTCAGATATATTCTTGTGCGGTGAATAGGGTGTGTTGAGTCCAGTTCTCTGAGCAAGGAGTAGGTCTTGTCTATTACATATTGGGTTTATGGAACGGTATCTGAGCTAATTTGAAACCCTTGTTTTATGTATCACCCCACCTCACCTTTCCCGTTAAGCAGCCATAGTGTGTTTTCTGCATGTGTGACTCTGTTCTGTTTTGTAATTCAGTTCAAGTGTAACGGTTTTTACATTCCCACTATCAGTGATACCTTATGAGAAGTGTCCTTTTCTGTGTGACTTATTTCACTTAGAATCGTCGTACCTAAATCCACTCATCATGCTGCTACTAGCCTTATGACATTGATTTCATGGCTGAGTGATATTCCATTGTACATAAGGACCACAACTTCTTTACCCATTTTTCTCTTTCCTGGGATATTTAAGGTGGAATGAAGTGGAGGTCCTTGTCAACAGAGCAGCCCTAAACTTTGGGGTGCTTGTGTCTTGCTGATTTTTCATTTTCCCAATTCATACCCCCATGAGTGGAAGTGCCCTATGCTCTCTAAGCTGTGTTTTTTAGATGTTTCAGGACTCACCGTACACTTCTCCAGAGTGGCTGTTGGCAATTTACATCCTGCCCATCAGTGTAGCAAGGCTCCCATTTCTCCATGGCCTGTCCTGCATTTCTGGTTTTGACACTTTTTTCAGCATGGTCCTTTTGACCGATGGGAAGCGAGACTTCTTTGTAGCGCTGATTTGCCTTTCCAGGTTGCTTGGTTGGCCAAAAAGGGCGTATGCGTTTTTTCCTGAATATATTCAGGAAAAAACGCATACGCCCTTTTTGGCCAAGGGCGTCATTGTCAACGTTTTGCCGCTTTTCATGTGCTTTAAAGGCGATTCGAATCTACCTCCGGAAATCTGTTTCCTGCAATTCTGCCTTGATTTCAAATCCTCTTCTTTGCCTTCCCTCAATATATTTGTGGACGAGTGTTATCATTTATAACTCTGCAGGTTTGTGAATTGCAGTGCCCTGAACCTCCATTTTACAACTCGTTCTTATGGGAGCTGGCCGCAAAATCGCAGAATGGCTTCAGGCCCTGTTCTGGTTCCGGGGGGCAGGCTGAGCCTGTGGTTAATTCTTCTTTCTGATGGGAAAATAGAGTGACCTGTGCCTGTCCCAACACCAAGAGCTAGTCTCTCGTTGGTTCCACGTCTTCCCGTTTATCCTCAGGACAAATTGCAACCTCTACGGAACAGGAGGTTAAAGGTGCTGATGCTCCAAGTAGGGAGCTTGCTAGTAAAGTGGCTGGAATGGCGAACCCGGGCACAAGGAGATGAGAAATGAGGTGCGTTTTAGAAACCTTTCCCCATCACACGGTGTACCATCTTCTGGGTTTCTCATGCATGTTTTTGATGTAGGAAGATGCCCTTGAACCTGGAGATTTGGGACCCATGCGATGGGTACCACGCAGTATTACTTTAAAGGGTCTGCGTTTGCTCACCCAACCTCACCAAACCTCTCAGCCCCAAGAGTGTCCACCCTTATGTCTCATCCAGCTGTGGGTCTAGATATGGTCAATCCAGGTTGCATCACAGCCCCTGAACGCATTGTGTAAGAATTTCTCTCTCTTTCACTGTCTTTGTTTCATGGGTTTTTCAAAGTAATTTATTTTCATAATGGGATTTAGCTGCTTTTCACTGCTGTGTTTATGCCGCTTTACACCCACTTGACACACTAACAGAGAGATATCAATACATAGGTTTTACGATTATTACTAGTCAGATATATTCTTGGGCGGTGAATAGGGCGTGTTGAGTCCAGTTCTCTGAGCAAGGGGTAGGTCTTGTCTATTACATATTGGGTTTATGGAACGGTATCTGAGCTAATTTGAAACCCTTGTTTTATGTATCACCCCACCTCACCTTTCCCGTTAAGCAGCCATAGTGTGTTTTCTGCATGTGTGACTCTGTTCTGTTTTGTAATTCAGTTCAAGTGTAACGCTTTTTACATTCCCTCTATCAGTGATACCTTATGAGAAGTGTCCTTTTCTGTGTGACTTATTTCACTTAGAATCGTCGTACCTGAATCCACTCATCATGCTGCTACTAGCCTTATGACATTGATTTCATGGCTGAGTGATATTCCATTGTACATAAGGACCACAACTTCTTTACCCATTTTTCTCTTTCCTGGGATATTTAAGGTGGAATGAAGTGGAGGTCCTGGTCAAGAGAGCAGCCCGAAACTTTGGGGTGCTTGTGTCTTGCTGATTTTTCATTTTCCCAATTTATACCCCCATGAGTGGAAGTGCCCTATGCTCTCTAAGCTGTGTTTTTCAGATGTTTCAGGACTCACCGGACACTTCTCCAGAGTGGCTGTTGGCAATTTACATCCCGCCCATCAGTGTAGCAAGGCTCCCATTTCTCCATGGCCTGTCCTGCATTTCTGGTTTTGACACTTTTTTCAGCCTGGCCCTTTTGACCGATGGGAAGCGAGACTTCTTTGTAGCGCTGATTTGCCTTTCCAGGTTGCTTGGTTGGCGAAAAAGGGCGTATGCGTTTTTTCCTGAATATATTCAGGAAAAAACACATACGCCCTTTTTGGCCAAGGGCATCATTGTCAACGTTTTGCCGCTTTTCATGTGCTTTAAAGGCGATTCGAATCCACCTCCTGAAATCTGTTTCCTGCAATTCTGCCTTGATTTCAAATCCTCTTCTTTGCTTTCCCTCAATATATTTGTGGACGAGAGTTATCATTTATAACTCTGCAGGTTTGTGAATTGCAGTGCCCTGAACCTCCATTTTACAACTCGTTTTTATGGGAGTTGGCCGCAACATCGCAGAATGGATTCCGGCCCTGTTCTGGTTCCGGGGGGCAGGCTGAGCCTGTGGTTAATTCTTCTTCCTGATGGGAAAATAGAGTGACCTGTGCCTGTCCCAACACCAAGAGCTAGTCTCTCGTTGGTTCCACGTCTTCCCGTTTATCCTCAGGACAAATTGCAACCTGTACGGAACAGGAGGTTAAAGGTGCTGATGCTCCAAGTAGGGAGCTTGCTAGTAAAGCGGCTGGAATGGCGAACCCGGGCACAAGAAGATGAGAAATGAGGTGCGTTTTAGAAACCTTTCCCCATCACACGGTGTACCATCTTCTGGGTTTCTCATGCATGTTTTTGATGTAGGAAGATGCCCTTGAACCTGGAGATTTGGGACCCATGCGATGGGTACCACGCAGTATTACTTTAAAGGGTCTGCGTTTGCTCACCCAACCTCACCAAACCTCTCAGCCCCAAGAGTGTCCACCCTTATGTCTCATCCAACTGTGGGTCTAGATATGGTCAATCCAGGTTGCATCACAGCCCCAGAACGCATTGTGTAAGAATTTCTCTCTCTTTCACTGTCTTTGTTTCATGGGTGTTTCAAAGTAATTTATTTTTATAATGGGGTTTAGCTGCTTTTCACTGCTGTGTTTATGCCGCTTTACACCCACTTGACACACTAACAGAGAGATATCAATACATAGGTTTTACGATTATTACTAGTCAGTTATATTCTTGTGCGGTGAATAGGGTGTGTTGAGTCCAGTTCTCTGAGCAAGGAGTAGGTCTTGTCTATTACATATTGGGTTTATGGAACGGTATCTGAGCTAATTTGAAACCCTTGTTTTATGTATCACCCCACCTCACCTTTCCCGTTAAGCAGCCATAGTGTGTTATCTGCATGTGTGACTCTGTTCTGTTTTGTAATTCAGTTCAAGTGTAACGGTTTTTACATTCCCTCTATCAGTGATACCTTATGAGAAGTGTCCTTTTCTGTGTGACTTATTTCACTTAGAATCGTCGTACCTAAATCCACTCATCATGCTGCTACTAGCCTTATGACATTGATTTCATGGCTGAGTGATATTCCATTGTACATAAGGACTACAACTTCTTTACCCATTTTTCTCTTTCCTGGGATATTTAAGGTGGAATGAAGTGGAGGTCCTTGTCAACAGAGCAGCCCTAAACTTTGGGGTGCTTGTGTCTTGCTGATTTTTCATTTTCCCAATTCATACCCCCATGAGTGGAAGTGCCCTATGCTCTCTAAGCTGTGTTTTTTAGATGTTTCAGGAGTCACCGTACACTTCTCCAGAGTGGCTGTTGGCAATTTACATCCTGCCCATCAGTGTAGCAAGGCTCCCATTTCTCCATGGCCTGTCCTGCATTTCTGGTTTTGACACTTTTTTCAGCATGGCCCTTTTGACCGATGGGAAGTGAGACTTCTTTGTAGCGCTGATTTGCCTTTCCAGGTTGCTTGGTTGGCCAAAAAGGGCGTATGCGTTTTTTCCTGAATATATTCAGGAAAAAACGCATACGCCCTTTTTGGCCAAGGGCATCATTGTCAACGTTTTGCCGCTTTTCATGTGCTTTAAAGGCGATTCGAATCCACCTCCTGAAATCTGTTTCCTGCAATTCTGCCTTGATTTCAAATCCTCTTCTTTGCCTTCCCTCAATATATTTGTGGACGAGAGTTATCATTTATAACTCTGCAGGTTTGTGAATTGCAGTGCCCTGAACCTCCATTTTACAACTCGTTTTTATGGGAGCTGGCCGCAACATCGCAGAATGGATTCCGGCCCTGTTCTGGTTCCGGGGGGCAGGCTGAGCCTGTGGTTAATTCTTCTTCCTGATGGGAAAATAGAGTGACCTGTGCCTGTCCCAACACCAAGAGCTAGTCTCTCGGTGGTTCCACGTCTTCCCGTTTATCCTCAGGACAAATTGCAACCTCTACGGAACAGGAGGTTAAAGGTGCTGATGCTCCAAGTAGGGAGCTTGCTAGTAAAGCGGCTGGAATGGCGAACCCGGGCACAAGGAGATGAGAAATGAGGTGCGTTTTAGAAACCTTTCCCCATCACACGGTGTACCATCTTCTGGGTTTCTCATGCATGTTTTTGATGTAGGAAGATGCCCTTGAACCTGGATATTTGGGACCCATGCGATGGGTACCACGCAGTATTACTTTAAAGGGTCTGCGTTTGCTCACCCAACCTCACCAAACCTCTCAGCCCCAAGAGTGTCCACCCTTATGTCTCATCCAACTGTGGGTCTAGATATGGTCAATCCACGTTGCATCACAGCCCCTGAACGCATTGTGTAAGAATTTCTCTCTCTTTCACTGTCTTTGTTTCATGGGTGTTTCAAAGTAATTTATTTTTATAATGGGGTTTAGCTGCTTTTCACTGCTGTGTTTATGCCGCTTTACACCCACTTGACACACTAACAGAGAGATATCAATACATAGGTTTTACGATTATTACTAGTCAGATATATTCTTGTGCGGTGAATAGGGTGTGTTGAGTCCAGTTCTCTGAGCAAGGAGTAGGTCTTGTCTATTACATATTGGGTTTATGGAACGGTATCTGAGCTAATTTGAAACCCTTGTTTTATGTATCACCCCACCTCACCTTTCCCGTTAAGCAGCCATAGTGTGTTTTCTGCATGTGTGACTCTGTTCTGTTTTGTAATTCAGTTCAAGTGTAACGGTTTTTACATTCCCTCTATCAGTGATACCTTATGAGAAGTGTCCTTTTCTGTGTGACTTATTTCACTTAGAATCGTCGTACCTAAATCCACTCATCATGCTGCTACTAGCCTTATGACATTGATTTCATGGCTGAGTGATATTCCATTGTACATAAGGACCACAACTTCTTTACCCATTTTTCTCTTTCCTGGGATATTTAAGGTGGAATGAAGTGGAGGTCCTTGTCAACAGAGCAGCCCTAAACTTTGGGGTGCTTGTGTCTTGCTGATTTTTCATTTTCCCAATTCATACCCCCATGAGTGGAAGTGCCCTATGCTCTCTAAGCTGTGTTTTTTAGATGTTTCAGGACTCACCGTACACTTCTCCAGAGTGGCTGTTGGCAAATTACATCCTGCCCATCAGTGTAGCAAGGCTCCCATTTCTCCATGGCCTGTCCTGCATTTCTGGTTTTGACACTTTTTTCAGCATGGTCCTTTTGACCGATGGGAAGAGAGACTTCTTTGTAGCGCTGATTTGCCTTTCCAGGTTGCTTGGTTGGCCAAAAAGGGCGTATGCGTTTTTTCCTGAATATATTCAGGAAAAAACGCATACGCCCTTTTTGGCCAACGGCGTCATTGTTAACGTTTTGCCGCTTTTCATGTGCTTTAAAGGCGATTCGAATCTACCTCCGGAAATCTGTTTCCTGCAATTCTGCCTTGATTTCAAATCCTCTTCTTTGCCTTCCCTCAATATATTTGTGGACGAGAGTTATCATTTATAACTCTGCAGGTTTGTGAATTGCAGTGCCCTGAAGCTCCATTTTACAACTTGCTTTTTTGGGAGCTGGCCGCAAAAGCGCAGGATGGCTTCAGGCCCTGTTCTGGTTCCGGGGGGAAGGCTGAGCCTGTGGTTAATTCTTCTTCCTGATGGGAAAATAGAGTGACCTGTGCCTGTGTCCACACCAAGAGCTAGTCTCTCATTGGTTCCCCGTCTTCCCGTTCATCCTCAGGACAAATTGCAACCTGTATGGAACAGGAGGTTAAAGGTGCAGATGCTCCAAGTAGGGAGATTGCTAGTAAAGCGGCTGGAATGGCGAACCCGGGCACAAGGAGATGAGAAATGAGGTGCGTTTTAGAAACCTTTCCCCATCACACGCTGTACCATCCTCTGGGTTTCTCATGCATGTTTTCGATGTAGGAAGATGCCCTTGAACCTGGAGATTTGGATCCCATGGGTCGGGTACTACGCAGTATTACTTTAAAGGGTCTGCGTTTGCTCACCCAACCTCACCAAACCTCTCAGCCGCAAGAGTGTCCACCCTTATGTCTCATCCAGCTGTGGGTCTAGATATGGTCAATCCAGGTTGCATCACAGCCCCTGAACGCATTGTGTAAGAATTTCTCTCCCTTTCACTGTGTTTGTTTCGTGGGTTTTTCAAAGTAATTTATTTTTATAATGGGGTTTAGCTGCTTTTCACTGCTGTGTTTATGCCGCTTTACACCCACTTGACACACTAACAGAGAGATATCAATACATAGGTTTTAAGATTATTACTAGTCAGATATATTCTTGTGCGGTGAATAGGGTGTGTTGAGTCCAGTTCTCTGAGAAAGGAGTAGGTCTTGTCTATTACATATTGGGTTTATGGAACGGTATCTGAGCTAATTTGAAACCCTTTTTTTATGTATCACCCCACCTCACCTTTCCCGTTAAGCAGCCATAGTGTGTTTTCTGCATGTGAGACTCTGTTCTGTTTTGTAATTCAGTTCAAGTGTAACGGTTTTTACATTCCCTCTATAAGTGATACCTTATGAGAAGTGTCCTTTTCTGTGTGACTTATTTCACTTAGAATCGTCGTACCTAAATCCACTCATCATGCTGCTACTAGCCTTATGACATTGATTTCATGGCTGAGTGATTTTCCATTGTACATAAGGACCACAACTTCTTTATCCATTTTTCTCTTTCCTGGGATATTGAAGGTGGAATGAAGTGGAGGTCCTTGTCAACAGAGCAGCCCTAAACTTTGGGGTGCTTGTGTCTTGCTGATTTTTCATTTTCCCAATTTATACCCCCATGAGTGGAAGTGCCCTATGCTCTCTAAGCTGTGTTTTTTAGATGTTTCAGGACTCACCGTAGACTTCTCCAGAGTGTCTGTTGGCAATTTACATCCCGCCCATCAGTGTAGCAAGGCTCCCATTTCTCCATGGCCTGTCCCGCATTTCTGGTTTTGACACTTTTTTCACCATGGCCCTTTTGACCGATGGGTAGCGAGTCTTCTTTGTAGCCCTGATTTGCCTTTCCAGGTTGCTTGGTTGGCCAAAAAGGGCGTATGCGTTTTTTCCTGAATATATTCAGGAAAAAACGCATACGCCCTTTTTGGCCAAGGGCATCATTGTCTACGTTTTCCCGCTTTTCATGTGCTTTAAAGGCGATTCGAATCTACCTCCTGAAATCTGTTTCCTGCAATTCTGCCTTGATTGCAAATCCTCTTCTTTGCCTTCCCTCAATATATTTGTGGACGAGAGTTATCATTTATAACTCTGCAGGTTTGTGAATTGCAGTGCCCTGAACCTCCATTTTACAACTCGCTTTTTTGGGAGCTGGCCGCAAAAGCGCATGATGGATTCCCGCCCTGTTCTTGTTCCGGGGGGCAGGCTGAGCCTGTGGTTAATTCTTCTTCCTGATGGGAAAATAGAGTGACCTGTGCCTGTGTCCACACCAAGAGCTAGTCTCTCATTGGTTCCCCGTCTTCCCGTTTATCCTCAGGACAAATTGCAACCTGTACGGAACAGGAGGTTAAAGGTGCTGATGCTCCAAGTAGGGAGATTGCTAGTAAAGCGGCTGGAATGGCGAACCCGGGCACAAGGAGATGAGAAATGAGGTGCGTTTTAGAAACCTTTCCCCATCACACGCTGTACCATCTTCTGGGTTTCTCATGCATGTTTTCGATGCAGGAAGATGCCCTTGAACCTGGAGATTTGGATCCCATGGGACGGGTACTACGCAGTATTACTTTAAAGGGTCTGCGTTTGCTCACCCAACCTCACCAAACCTCTCAGCCCCAAGAGTGTCCACCCTTATGTCTCATCCAGCTGTGGGTCTAGATATGGTCAATCCAGGTTGCATCACAGCCCTTGAACGCATTGTGTAAGAATTTCTCTCTCTTTCACTGTGTTTGTTTCATGGGTTTTTCAAAGTAATTTATTTTTATAATGGGGTTTAGCTGCTTTTCACTGCTGTGTTTATGCCGCTTTACACCCACTTGACACACTAACAGAGAGATATCAATACATAGGTTTTAAGATTATTCCTAGTCAGATATATTCTAGTGCGGTGAATAGGGCGTGTTGAGTCCAGTTCTCTGAGCAAGGAGTAGGTCTTGTCTATTACATATTGGGTTTATGGAACGGTATCTGAGCTAATTTGAAACCCTTGTTTTATGTATCACCCCACCTCACCTTTCCCGTTAAGCAGCCATAGTGTGTTTTCTGCATGTGTGACTCTGTTCTGTTTTGTAATTCAGTTCAAGTGTAACGGTTTTTACATTCCCTCTGTAAGTGATACCTTATGAGAAGTGTCCTTTTCTCTGTGACTTATTTCACTTAGAATCGTCGTACCTAAATCCACTCATCATGCTGCTACTAGCCTTATGACATTGATTTCGTGGCTGAGTGATATTCCATTGTACATAAGGACCACAACTTCTTTATCCATTTTTCTCTTTCCTGGGATATTTAAGGTGGAATGAAGTGGAGGTCCTGGTCAACAGAGCAGCCCTAAACTTTGGGGTGCTTGTGTCTTGCTGATTTTTCATTTTCCCAATTTATACCCCCATGAGTGGAAGTGCCCTATGCTCTCTAAGCTGTGTTTTTTAGATGTTTCAGGACTCACCGTACACTCCTCCAGAGTGGCTGTTGGTAATTTACATCCCGCCCATCAGTGTAGCAAGGCTCCCATTTCTGCATGGCCTGTCCTGCATTTCTGGTTTTGACACTTTTTTCAGCATGGCCCTTTTGACCGATGGGAAGCGAGACTTCTTTGTAGCGCTGATTTGCCTTTCCAGGTTGCTTGGTTGGCCAAAAAGGGCGTATGCGTTTTTTCCTGAATATATTCAGGAAAAAACGCATACGCCCTTTTTGGCCAAGGGCATCATTGTCAACGTTTTGCCGCTTTTCATGTGCTCTAAAGGCGATTCGTATCTACCTCCTGAAATCTGTTTCCTGCAATTCTGCCTTGATTTCAAATCCTCTTCTTTGCCTTCCCTCAATATATTTGTGGACGAGAGTTATCATTTATAACTCTGCAGGTTTGTGAATTGCAGTGCCCTGAACCTCCATTTTACAACTCGCTGTTTTGGGAGCTGGCGGCAAAAGCGCATGATGGATTCACGCCCTGTTCTTGTTCCGGGGGGCAGGCTGAGCCTGTGGTTAATTCTTCTTCATGATGGGAAAATAGAGTGACCTGTGCCTGTGTCCACACCAAGAGCTAGTCTCTCATTGGTTCCCCGTCTTCCCGTTCATCCTCAGGACAAATTGCAACCTGTACGGAACAGGAGGTTAAAGGTGCTGATGCTCCAAGTAGGGAGATTGCTAGTAAAGTGGCTGGAATGGGGAACCCGGGCACAAGGGGATGAGAAATGAGCTTCGTTTTAGAAACCTTTCCCCATCACATGGTGTACCATCTTCTGGGTTTCTCATGCATGTTTTCGATGCAGGAAGATGCCCTTGAACCTGGAGATTTGGGACCCATTGGACGGGTACCACGCAGTATTAATTTAAAGGGTCTGCGTTTGCTCACCCAACCTCACCAAACCTCTCAGCCCCAAGAGTGTCCACCCTTATGTCTCATCCAGCTGTGGGTCTAGATATGGTCAATCCAGGTTGCATCACAGCCCCTGAACGCATTGTGTAAGAATTTCTCTCTCTTTCACTGTCTTTGTTTCATGGGTTTTTCAAAGTAATTTATTTTTATAATGGGGTTTAGCTGCTTTTCACTGCTGTGTTTATGCCGCTTTACACCCACTTGACACACTAATAGAGAGATATCAATACATAGGTTTTAAGATTATTACTAGTCATATATATTCTTGTGCGGTGAATAGGGAGTGTTGAGTCCAGTTCTCTGAGCAAGGAGTAGGTCTTGTCTATTACATATTGGGTTTATGGAACGGTATCTGAGCTAATTTGATACCCTTGTTTTATGTATCACCCCACCTCACCTTTCCCGTTAAGCAGCCATAGTGTGTTTACTGCATGTGTGACTCTGTTCTGTTTTGTAATTCAGTTCAAGTGTAACGGTTTTTACATTCCCTCTATAAGTGATACCTTATGAGAAGTGTCCTTTTCTGTGTGACTTATTTCACTTAGAATCGTCGTACCTAAATCCACTCATCATGCTGCTACTAGCCTTAGGACATTGATTTCATGGCTGAGTGATATTCCATTGTACATAAGGACCACAACTTCTTTATCCATTTTTCTCTTTCCTGGGATATTTAAGGTGGAATGAAGTGGAGGTCCTTGTCAACAGAGCAGCCCTAAACTTTGGGGTGCTTGTGTCTTGCTGATTTTTCATTTTCCCAATTTATACCCCCATGAGTGGAAGTGCCCTATACTCTCTAAGCTGTGTTTTTTAGATGTTTCAGGACTCACCGTACACTCCTCCAGAGTGGCTGTTGGCAATTTACATCCCGCCCATCAGTGTAGCAAGGCTCCCATTTCTCCATGGCCTGTCCTGCATTTCTGGTTTTGACACGTTTTTCAGCATGGCCCTTTTGACCGATGGGTAGCGAGTCTTCTTTGTAGCGCTGATTTGCCTTTCTAGATTGCTTGGTTGGCCAAAAAGTGCGTATGCGTTTTTTCCTGAATATATTCAGGAAAAAACGCATATGCCCTTTTTGGCCAAGGGCATCATTGTCAACGTTTTGCCGCTTTTCATGTGCTTTAAAGGCGATTCGAATCTACCTCCTGAAATCTGTTTCCTGCAATTCTGCCTTGATTTCAAATCCTCTTCTTTGCCTTCCCTCAATATATTTGTGGACGAGAGTTATCATTTATAACTCTGCAGGTTTGTGAATTGCAGTGCCCTGAACCTCCATTTTACAACTCGCTTTTTTGGGATCTGGCCGCAAAAGCGCATGATGGATTCACGCCCTGTTCTTGTTCCGGGGGGCAGGCTGAGCCTGTGGTTAATTCTTCTTCATGATGGGAAAATAGAGTGACCTGTGCCTGTGTCCACACCAAGAGCTAGTCTCTCATTGGTTCCCCATCTTCCCGTTCATCCTCAGGACAAATTGCAACCTGTACGGAACAGGAGGTTAAAGGTGCTGATGCTCCAAGTAGGGAGATTGCTAGTAAAGTGGCTGGAATGGGGAACCCGGGCACAAGGGGATGAGAAATGAGGTTCGTTTTAGAAACCTTTCCCCATCACATGGTGTACCATCTTCTGGGTTTCTCATGCATGTTTTCGATGCAGGAAGATGCCCTTGAACCTGGAGATTTGGGACCCATTGGACGGGTACCACGCAGTATTAATTTAAAGGGTCTGCGTTTGCTCACCCAACCTCACCAAACCTCTCAGCCCCAAGAGTGTCCACCCTTATGTCTCATCCAGCTGTGGGTCTAGATATGGTCAATCCTGGTTGCATCACAGCCCCTGAACGCATTGTGTAAGAATTTCTCTCTCTTTCACTGTCTTTGTTTCATGGGTTTTTCGAAGTAATTTATTTTTATAATGGGGTTTAGCTGCTTTTCACTGCTGTGTTTATGCCTCTTTACACCCACTTGACACACTAACTGAGAGATATCAATACATAGGTTTTAAGCTTATTACTAGTCAGATAGATTCTTGTGCGGTTAATAGGGCGTGTTGAGTCCAGTTCTCTGAGCAAGGAGTAGGTCTTGTCTATTACATATTGGGTTTATGGAACGGTATCTGAGCTAATTTGAAACCCTTGTTTTATGTATCACCCCACCTCACCTTTCCCGTTAAGCAGACATAGTGTGTTTTCTGCATGTGTGACTCTGTTCTGTTTTGTAATTCAGTTCAAGTGTAACGGTTTTTACATTCCCTCTATAAGTGATACCTTATGAGAAGTGTCCTTTTCTGTGTGACTTATTTCACTTAGAATCGTCGTACCTAAATCCACTCATCATGCTGCTACTAGCCTTATGACATTGATTTCATGGCTGAGTGATATTCCATTGTACGTAAGGACCACAACTTCTTTATCCATTTTTCTCTTTCCTGGGATATTTAAGGTGGAAGGAAGTGGAGGTCCTTGTCAACAGAGCAGCCCTAAACTTTGGGGTGCTTGTGTCTTGCTGAGTTTTCATTTTCCCAATTTATACCCCCATGAGTGGAAGTGCCCTATGCTCTCTAAGCTGTGTTTTTTAGGTGTTTCAGGACACACCGTACACTTCTTCAGAGTGGCTGTTGGCAATTTACATCCCGCCCATCAGTGTAGCAAGGCTCCCATTTCTCCATGGCCTGTCCTGCATTTCTGGTTTTGACACGTTTTTCAGCATGGCCCTTTTGACCGATGGGTAGCGAGTCTTCTTTGTAGCCCTGATTTGCCTTTCCAGGTTGCTTGGTTGGCCAAAAAGGGCGTATGCGTTTTTTCCTGAATATATTCAGGAAAAAACGCATACGCCCTTTTTGGCCAAGGGCATCATTGTCAACCTTTTGCCGCTTTTCATGTGCTTTAAAGGCGATTCGAATCTACCTCCTGAAATCTGTTTCCTGCAATTCTGCCTTGATTTCAAATCCTCTTCTTTGCCTTCCCTCAATATATTTGTGGACGAGAGTTATCATTTATAACTCTGGAGGTTTGTGAATTGCAGTGCCCTGAAGCTCCATTTTACAACTCGCTTTTTTGGGAGCTGGCCGCAAAAGCGCAGGATGGCTTCAGGCCCTGTTCTGGTTCCGGGGGGCAGGCTGAGCCTGTGGTTAATTCTTCTTCCTGATGGGAAAATAGAGTGACCTCTGCCTGTGTCCACACCAAGAGCTAGTCTCTCATTGGTTCCCCCTCTTTCCGTTCATCCTCAGGACAAATTGCAAGCTGTACGGACCAGGAGGTTAAAGGTGCTGATTCTCCATGGAGGGAGATTGCTACTAAGGAGGCTGGTATGGCGAACCCGAGCACAAGGAGATGAGAAATGAGGTGCGTTTTAGAAACCTTTCCCGATCACACGGTGTACCACCTTCTGGGTTTCTCATGCATGTTTTCGATGTAGGAAGATGCCCTTGAACCTGGAGATTTGTAAACCATGAGTTGGGTAACAGGCAATATTACTTTAAAGGCTCTGCGTTTGCTCCCCCAACCTCACCAAGCCTCTCAGCCCCGAGAGTGTCCACCCTTATGTCTCATCCAGCTGTGGGTCTAGATATGGTCAATCCAGGTGGCATCATAGCCCCTGAACGAATTTTGTAAGAATTTCTCTCTCTTTCACTGTCTTTGTTTCACGGGTTTTTAAAAGTAATTTATTTTTATAATGGGGTTTAGCTGCTTTTCACGGCTGTGTTTATGCCGCTTTACACCCACTTGACTCACTTCCAGAGAGATATCAATACATAGGTTTTACAATTCTGACTAGTCAGATATGTTCTCTTGCGGTGAATAGGGGTTGTTGAGTCCAGTTCACTGAGCAAGGAGTAGGTCTTGTCTATTACATATTGGATTTATGGAACGTTATCTGAGCTAATTTGAAATCCTTGTTTTATGCATCACCCCACCTCACCTTTCCCGTTAAGCAACCATAGTGTGTTTTCTAAATGTGTGACTCTGTTCTGTTTTGTAATTCAGTTCAAGTGTAACGGTTTTTACATTCCCTCTATAAGTGATACCTTATGAGAAGTGTCCTTTTCTGTGTGACTTATTTCACTTAGAATCGTCGTACCTAAATCCACTCATCATGCTGCTACTACCCTTATGATATTGATTTCACGCCCGGGTGATATACAATTGTCCATATGGACCACAACTTCTTTATCCATTTTTCTCTTTCCTTGCATATTGAAGGTGGAATTAAGTGGAGGTTCTTGTCAACAGAGCAGCCCTAAAGTTTGGGGTGCCTGTGTCTTGCTGAGTTTTAGTTTTCCCAATTTATACGCCCATGAGTGGATGTGCCCCTTTCTCTCTAGCTGTGTTTTTTAGATGTTTTAGGAAACACCATACCCTTCTCCAGAGTCATCATTGGCAATTTACACCCCACCCATCAGTGTAACAAGGCTCCCTTTCCTCCATGGCCTCTCCTGCATTTCTTGTTTTTACACTTTTTTAGGAAGGCCATTTTGACTGATGGGAAGTCAGAGTTCTTTGTAGTGCTGAATTGCATTTCCGGCTTGCTTGGTTGGCCAAAAAGGGCCTATGGGTTTTTTCCTGAATTCATTCAGAAAAAAACGCATATGCTCTTTTTGGCCAAGTGCATCATTGTCGACGTTTTGCCGCTTTTCATGTGCTTTAGGGGTGATTCAAATCTAACTCCTGAAATCTGTTTCCTGCAATTCTGCCTTGATTTCAAATCCTCTTCTTTGCCTTCCCTCAATATATTTGTGGACGAGAGTTATCATTTACAAATCTGCAGATTTGTTAATTGCAGTGCCCCTGAGCTCCATTTTTCACCTCGCTTTTTTGGGAGCTTTCCGCAGATCCGCTCGTTTGCTTCTGGCCCTACTCTGGTTCCCGGTGGCAGGCTAAGCCTTTGCTTAATTCTTCTTCCTGACTGGAAAGTAGAGTGACATGTGCCTCTCCGAACACCTAGGGCTTGGCTCTCTTTGTTTCTCCTCCTTCCCCTTCTTCCTTTGGACAAATTCCAATTTCTGTGCAACTGGATGTTGAAGGTGCTGACATCCTCAAGTGGGGAGATTTTAAGGAAAAAGGCTGGAGGGGTGAACCCAACAACCAGGAAATTAGGAGTTTTGGTGCCTTTTCCAAAATCTTCCTGATCCAACCGTGTTCCATCTTCTGGGTGTCACAGGCATGTTTTAGCTGTAGGAAAGGTCCCGTGTATGTAAGGAGAACACAAGGGATTTTTCCAAATCAGTGTCTCCCCGAACTCCAATCTGGGGAATTTTTAAGCTACTGGTACATGTGTGTTCATTAAGGGACTTGGGCCGTAGGCAGAGTCCGAACTTTAGATGATTGAAGTCTTCAGGTTCAGAAACGCTCACCATCGGCCTCCTTTAGTTTCCATTTTATCTGTAGTTGATAGATGATGTCGATATAGATATCTATTGTTTTTCAGATTATTTCCCCTCAGGGGTCATTACAAAATATTGAGTATAGTTCCTTGTGCTATACAGTAGTTCCTTGTTGATGATATATTTTATACATAGCAGTGTGTATATGTTAATCTGAAACTGTTAATTTATCCCTCCTCCCACCTTTCCCTTTTGGTAATAAAAAATATAAGATTTTATACTTCTCAGAAATCTAGGAGCTGAAAGAGAGGTATCATTTTCAATGGAAAATCATTCAAAACAAGGTTGAAACTTCAACCAAGATTATTAGATGTACATCCTTGGAAAGAAATCACTGCATTTCTCTACTGTTGACCTGACAAATAAGACAAACCCCTCCACTGAACTTGCTTATAATAAAGTGATGGAAATATCAAATGGAAGTGTTAGAAACATCTTATTTTACACGAGCCTTATACACTGCTCTATGTTAATTACAGTTTGGCTCACACATCTGTTCATTGAAGTTACAATGTTCTCAAATTCTGTTACTGATCCTGCAGAGTGGGCCCCAACAAGGGTCTCCCTGCCCAGTGTCATTGGAGCCAACAGATCGAGACTGACTTTGGTTCAGAAGCAAAGGAAAACTTTATATTTTGATCAGAGAATGGAGAGGTGAGAGTGTGTGCTCCCCTGCGGGTTGTGGGCCGGGCTGCTGTGTAGGGATCCTGTCAGCATCAGCGGGAGGGAGGGGGCGGAGCTCTCGAGGGCCGGGTTGCCTGGAGCTCAGGCTCTATGTCGCAGAGTCTGCACGGGGCCCCACGAGCTGAGGTGTCGGCCCAGCCATTTTGCACTAGGAAATCGGGTCTGAAGTGTCGGGTGTGGGACCTCTGCATGTGGAAACCTAGGAGCAAGTGAAATTAGACAAAGCACAAAGGAAAAAATGGTTAGACTTTATTTTATTGCCCAGATTCTATTTTTATCTCCCAGGAATTTTTAATGGGCTTTGCCAGTGACAAAGCCCTCCTCTGCCTTTTGTCCCATTCCTCATTCTTGAGGCGCTGAGGGTGCAGACACGTCTTCTGTAAATGCTTCATGCTGAGTTGAGTGTCCTCATACCCGGGGGGAGGGGCAGGACTTCTCCCCAGCAGCCTCCAGGTGAGGTTGATTGTCCGCAGGCCTCCTCCCTCACTGCTCGTCTGCCTGGGCACCAGCATTGGAAGTTTTATAGATTCTAATGACCTTTAAGGGTCCAGGAAAGAGATGTGCAGAGACGCTGGGGGGGTGGGCGGTTTTACCCTGCTCCACATTGGTTCGGCCCCCTTAGGCTGATGGTTTCTGCCAGCCTAGATGCTCTGACCAGTAGTCTGTGCTTTCTTCAGTTAGGCCACTGAATTAACGTACAAACAGCACCAGGTGTCAGAGCCCTGCTTGCTCAACTCCCAGACAGTCCAGGGCCGGTGGTGATCCAGGACCATGACGGCCACTCAGTCAACGGCCTTTTGAAGTAGCCAGGTGTAGAGCCGGTCTCATTGGCCGCCATCACTGCAGTGTCTGCAGGCTTTTCTATGGTGGCAGCGTTATTTATGGTTCCCCTGCCAAGTTTATTAGCTCCGCTCTGGGTGCAGTAAGTCCTGTAAGCAATAGTCTGCTCTTTTGGGGCACACTCTTGTTGTTTTCTGAGAGAAGCTCCAGGTAAAGTGATGGTCACACGAGTCGTCATGGGGGCCCATTGCCCCAGGTTGTCTCTCTGGAGGTTGGTGTTGGAGGGCCTCCTCACTTGAGGTCATTGTGCCCACGGAGCAATCCCTGCAACTCCAGGGCATGGTGGGTGGTTAGGATCACCAAGTGGCGTCCTTTTCCCTTAGGAGGGAGCTGGCCTTGCGGGCTGCTGATTTCCAGGTTTTTAGATACCCCCAGTATCCTGGTCGGATGGGGTGGCTGGCCAATGCCTGGAGGGCATTCTTGCATTGTTCCATTTCAAGTGGTCCCAGTTTTTGCACTAATACTCCAAGGGCGATTCGCCTTGGACCAGGAATGTAAAGGTCAAAGGGTTTAGCTAACTTAGGGAGGTCCAGGGCCAGGGTCTGAATTGACTGCTCTTTCCATTCTTGAAAGGCCGCTTCTGGATTCTATTCAAAAGGATCATCATCTTTTCCTTTCAGTGATTCATATAGAGGCCCAGCTATTAGACTGTAGTTAGGGATCCAGATGCAGCAAACCCCGGTCTCCCCAGGAACCCCTAAGCTGTCTTCTAGTTTCAGGAAAGGTGAGGCTGCAAATGGCTTCTTCCCTTTCCTGGGGTGGGCTTCTCCGACCTTCTGTGCGAATGAAGCCCAGGAAGGCCACCTTAGTTTGTGATATTTGAGCCTTTTCCTTGGACACCTTCTATCTTTTATTGGCTAGGTAGTTCAGAGGCCTCCTTAGTCGGGCTGGTGATCAGAATGTCATCTGCATATTGAAGGAGGGTTCCCTTCTCCAGAGGTAGATCTTTTAGGTCTTTAGCTAACGTTTCCCCAAAGATGGTGTGGGAATTTTTGAACCCCTGGGGCAGGACGGCCCAGCAGTATTGTTTTTGTTGTAGGTTGAGTCCTGCCACTCACAGCCAAAATTTCTTGTGACTCTGGGACTAATGGAATACAGAAGAAGGCATCATTGAAGTCTAATACAGAATGCCATGTCCTGGTGGATGGTAGAATGACCAGCAGGGTGTAGGAATTAGGAACTACTAGATGTATATCCTCTGTGGCTTCACTGACTGTCCTGGCGTCCTCTACCAGGTCCCCAGCAGCCCACGGGGCTCTTGTGGTCAGGCCCCTCCCAGGATATGGAGCTCACCTGGGCAGGTACCCAGCGGCCCACGGGGCTCTGGTGGTTAGGCCGCTCCCAGGATATTGAGCTCACCTGGGCAGGTACCCAGCAGCCCATGGGGCCCTCATGGTCAGGCCCCTCCCAGGATATGGAGCTCACCTGGGCAGGTACGCAGCAGCCCACGGGGCTCTCGTGGGCAGGCCCCTCCCTGGATATGGAGCTCCCGTGGACAGGTACCCCGGCAGGGCTGGGCACACAGGAACCGTGCACATAGCCCTCATTGCAGAGCACCCCCAGCACCCCTGTCACTCAGAGCTGACACAGAGCACCTCAGAGCAGAGCTTGAACTAACAAACAGCAGCTCCAACAGGTCTGTGGCCCTAGGCTTCACTCTGTGCGGCCTCCCTCTGCCTGGTCTTCCAGGGGCTTCCACTGCAGCCGGGGTACCAGGCCTCTGTCTCCACCCACCACCCCTCCTCTCCCTGACTCCTGGGTTCCTCTCATTAGCAGAGGGTCTTCTTGAAGTTGTCTCCCACTCATGGACCAGATAAAATGATTCGAAAACAAGCCAGGGCTGCCGCCCCTTATCTATCCTGACTCTCGGGACCCTACACCTGTTCCTTGGATCTGGCCGGTGCAGCAAGGCCCATTTTCTGCAACTCTGAGTCCCTGAGGGGCGAGGATTGGCTGACCTGGGCAGCCTGACCCGGCCGGCCAGCCCTTCCCAGGTGTGCCTGGGTTGAGGTCAATATAAACACCCCTCCAGGCAGCAAAAGCCTCTGCAGCTGTGCCTGACGCCATATTCTCTGCCCCGTCAGCAGTCTCGGGGTTGGGCTGGTGGGAGGGAGTAGGGCCCATGGCTCTATGAGTGGCCCAGTGTGACTGGGGCTCTGCTGGACTTTCTGCAGGAGTTGCCGGGCTGCCACCTGCTAAAGAAGAGGATGTGTCACCCATACTTGCTGCTGGAATTTCTCCCCGGGCAGAGGTGAGGAAGGAAAAAAGCAGTGGGGGCCGGGACAGGAGGGGTACCTCAGGCAGGGAAATGGAAAGCTTCCAGACGAGCGCCCGGGGCCAGGACCATCCTGGCTGGCCTGCAGGCACCAAGTCGGCCTGCGTGCTGTCGCTGGTGTGACTCCAAGCCCCTTCCTCTAGTTTTTAAAGTCTTTGCACACATTCAGGTGTTTTACCTGGGAAGGGTGGGAAAAGTTCAGCAGCAGCTGGCCTGGGGCTCAGCTCACGTTTACTCAGAGACGCCTCCTCACGGTCCCCCAGCTTTGCAATGAGGACGCTCCTCGTGTGGGGGCTGCTGGCTGCATGGGAGATGATTCCCCACCTGTGACCAACTTCAGAATTGTTTACCACTGGAGCAAGTGCCCTGATAGGGTTTTCCTCTGTATGACCAGTGGGTTCTGTTTTTTTTTTTTTTTTTCTTTTTTGGTTCAAGGTAAGTTTTATTCCTCTTTTTGTATTTATGGATATAAGCATGGAAATAATTCATTCATATAAATACGTCTATGGGAAGGACAGAACTTTTTTTCTGTTTTATTTTTTTAAGTATTATTTATTTTTTAATTTTTGAATTTATTTTATTCATTTTTTTATACAGCAGGCTCTTATTGGTAACCTATTTTATACACATAAGTGTGTATATGTCAATCCCAGGCTCGCAATTCATCCCACCACCACCACCCTGCCACTTTCCCCCCTTGGTGTCCATACATTTGTTCTCTACATCTGTGTCTCTATTTCTGCCTTGCAAACCGGTTCATCTTTACCATTTTTCTAGGTTCCACATGTATGCGTTAATATACGATATTTGTTTTTCTCTTTCTGACTTACTTCACTCTGTATGACAGTCTCTAGATCTATCCACGTCTCTACAAATGACCCAATTTCATTCCTTTTTATGGCTGAGTAATATTCCATTTTATATATGTAGCACATCTTTTCTGTTCGTCTGTCTATGGGCATTTAGGTTGCTTCCATGACCTGGCTATTGTAAACAGTGCTGCAATGAATATTGTGGTGAATATGTCTTTTTGAATTATGGTTTTCTCTGGGTATATGGCCAGTAGTGGGATTGCTGGGTCATATGGTAATTCTATTTTTAGTCTTTTAAGGAACCTCCATACTGTTCTCCATCGTGACTGTATCAATTTACATTCCCACAAATAGTGTAAGAGGGTTCCCTTTTCTCCACACCCTCTCCAGCATTTGTTGCTTGTAGATTTTCTGATGATGCCCATTCTAACTCGTGTGAGGCGATACCTCATTGTAGTTTTGGTTTATATTTCTCTAATAATTAGTGATGTTGAGCAGCTTTTCATGTGCTTCTTGGTCATCTGTATGTCTTCTTGGGACAAATGTCTATTTACGTCATCTGCCCATTTTTGGATTGGGTTGTTTGTTTTTTTACTGTTGAGCTGCATGAGCTGTTTATATACATTGGAGATTAATCCTTTGTCCATTGATTCGTTTGCAAATATTTTCTCCCATTGTGAGGGTTGTCTTTTCGTCTTGTTTGTAGTTTCCTTTGCTTTGCAAAAGCTTTTAGGTTTCATTTGCTCCCATATGTTTATTTTTTTTTTATTCCATTACTCTAGGAGGTGGATCAAAAAAGATCTTGCTGTGATTTATGTCAAAGAGTATTCTTCCTATGTTTTCCTCTAAGAGTTTTATAGTGTCCGGTCTTACATTTCGGTCTCTAATCCATTTTGAGTTTATTTTTTGTGTATGGTGTTAGGGAGTGTTCTAATTTCATTCTTTTACATGTAGCTGTCCATTTTTCCCAGCACCACTTATTGAAGAGACTGTCTTTTCTCCTTTGTATACCCTTGCCTCCTTTGTCATAGATTAGTGGGCCATAGGTGTGTAGGTTTATCTCTGGGCTTTTTTTTTTTTCTTTTACATCTTTATTGGAGTATAATTGCTTTACACTTGTGTGTTAGTTTCTGCTGTATAAAAAAGTGAATCAGCTGTGCGTATACATATAACACCATATCCCCTCCCTCTTGCACCTCCCTCTCACTCCCTTATCCCACCCTTTTAGGTGGTCACAAAGCACAGAGCTGATCTCCCTGTGCTATGTGGCTGCTTCCCAGTAGCTATCAATTTTACATTTGGTAGTGTATATATGTCCATACCACTCTCTCACTTTGTCCCAGCTTACCCTTCCCTCTCCCCATGTCCTCAAGTCCTTTCTCTACGTCTGTGTCCTTAATCCTTTCCTGCCCCTAGGTTCTTCATAAACTTTTTTTTTAAGATTCCATATATATGTGTTAGCATACAGTATTTGTTTTTCTCTTTCTGACTTACTTCACTCTGTAGGACAGACTCTAGATCCATCCACCTCACTAAAAGTAACTCAATTTCGTTTCTTTTTATGGCTGAATAATGTTCCATTGTATATATGTGCCACATCTTCTTTATCCATTTATCTGTTGATGGACACTTAGGTTGCTTCCATGTCCTGGCTATTGTAAATAGAGCTACAGTGAACGTTGTGGTACATGACTCTTTTTGAATTATGGTTTTCTCAGGGTAAATGTCCAGGAGTGGGTTTGCTGGGTTGTATGGTAGTTCTATTTTTAGTTTTTAAGGAACCCCCATACCGTTCTCCCTAGTGGCTATATCAATTTACATTCCCACCAACAGTGCAAGAGGGTTCCCTTTTCTCCAATAAATGCCTCTCCAGCATTTATTGTTGGTAGATTTTTTGATGATGGCCATTCTGACTGGTGTGAGGTGATACCTCACTGTAGTTTTGATTTGCATTTCTCTAATGATTAGTGATGTTCAGCATCCTTTCATGTGTTTGTTGGCAACCTGTATATCTTCTTTGGAGAAATGTCTATTTAGGTCTTCTGCCCATTTTTGGATTGGGTTGTTTGGTTTTGTGATATTGAGCTACATGAGCTGCTTTTTGGAGATTAATCCTTTGCCATTTGCTTCATTTGAAAATATTTTCTCCCATTCTGATGGTTGTCTTTTCATCTTGCTTATGTTTTCCTTTGCTGTGCAAAAGAATTTATGTTTCATTCGGTCCCATTTTTTTATTTTTGTTTTTATTTCCATTTCTCTAGGAGGTGGGTCAAAAAGGATCTTGCTGTGATTTATGTCATAGACTGTTCTGCTTATGTTTTCCTCTAAGAGTTTTATAGTGGCTGGTCTTATATTTAGGTCTCTAATCCATTTTGAGTTTATTTTTGTGTATGGTGTTAGGGAGTGTACTAATTTCATTCTTTTACATGTAACTGTCCAGTTTTCCCAGCACCACTTGCTGAAGACACTGTCTTTTCTCCATTGTATACCCTTGCCTCCTTTGTCATAGATTAGTGAACCATAGGTACGTGGGTTTATCTCTGTGCTTTCTATCCTGTTCTATTGACCTATATTTCTGTTTTTGTGTCAGTACCATATTATCTTGATTACTGTAGCTTTGCAATATAGTCTGAAGTCTGGAAGTCTGATTCCTCCAGCTCTTTTTTTTCCCCCTCAAGACTGCTTTGGCTATCCAGGGTCTTTTGTGTCTCCCTACAAATTTTAAGATTTTTTTTTCTTGTTCTGTAGAAAATGCCAAAGGTATTTTGATCGGGATTGCATTGAATCTGTAGATTGCTTTGGGTAGTATAGTCATTTTCACAATATTGATTCTTCTAATCCGAGAACATGGTATATGTCTCCATCTGTTTATATCATCTTTGATTTCTTTCATCAGTGTCTTATAGTTTTCTGAGTACAGGTCTTTTACTTCCTTAGGTAGGTTTATTCCTAGGTATTTTATTCTTTTTGTTGCAGTGGTAATGGGATTGTTTCCTTAATTTCTCTTTCTGATCTTTCATTGTTAGTGTATAGGAATGCAAGCAATTTCTGTGCATTAATTTTGTATCCTGCAACTTTACCAAATTCATTGATTAGCTCCAGTGGTTTTCTGGTGGCATCTTTAGGATTCTCTATCTATGATATCATGTCATCTGCAAACAGTGACAATTTTACTTCTTCTTTTCCTTTTTGTATTCCTTTTATTTCTTTTTCTTCTCTGATTGCCATGGCTAGGACTTCCAAAACTATGTTGAATAGCAGTGGTGAGAGTGGACATCCTCGTCTTGTTCCTGATCTTAGAGGAAACGCTTTCAGTTTTTCACCATTGAGAATGCTGTTTGCTGTGGGTTTGTCATATATGGCCTTTATTATGTTGAGGTAGTTTCCCTCTAGGCCCACACTCTGCAGAGTTTTTATCGTAAATGAGTGTTGAATTTTCTCAAAATCTTTTCCTTCATCTATTGAGATGATCATATGCTTTTATTCTACAATTTGTTAATATGGTGTATCACATTGATTTGTGTATATTGAAGAATCCTTGCATCCCTGGGATAAACCCCACTTGATCATGGTGTATGATCCTTTTAATGTGTTGTTCGATTCTGTTTGCTAGTATTTTGTTGAGGATTTTTACATCTATATTCATCAGTGATATTGGTCTATAATTTTCTTTCCTTGTAGTATCTCTGTCTGATTTTGGTATCAGGGTGATGGTGGTCTCATAGAATGAGTTTGGGAGTGTTCCTTCCCCTGCAATTGTTTTGAAGAATTTGAGAAGGTTGGGTGTTAGCTCTTCTCTAAATGTTTGATAGAATTCACCTGTGATGCCATCTGGTTCTGGACTTTTGTTTGTTGGAAGATTTTTAATCACAGTTTCAATTTCATTGCTTGTGATAGGTTTGTTCATATTTTCTATTTCTTCCTGGTTCAGTCTTAGAAGGTTATCCCTTTCTAAGAATTTGTCCATTTCTTCCAGATTGTCCATTTTATTGGCCTAGAGTTGCTTGTAGTAGTCTCTTAGGATGCTTTGTATTCCTGTGGTGTCTGTTGTAACTTCTGCTTTTTCACTTCTAATTTTGTTGATTTGCGTCCTCTCCCTCTTTTTCTGGAGTCTGGCTAAAGGTTGATCATTTTTGCTTATCTTCTCAAAGAACCAGCTTTTAGTTTTATTGATCTTTGCTTTCGTTTTCTTTGTTTCTATTTCATTTATTTCTGCTCTGATCTTTATGATTTCTTTCCTTCTACTAACTTTGGGTTTTGTTCTTCTTTCTCTAGTTCCTCTAGGTGTAAGGTTAGATTGTTTATTTGAGATTTTTCTTGTTTCTTGAGGTAGGCTTGTATTGCTATAAACTTCCCTCTTAGAACTCCTTTTGCTGCATCCCATAGGTTTTGGATCATCGTGTTTTTGTTGTCATTTGTCTCTAGGTAGTTTTTGATTTCCTCTTTGATTTCTTCAGTGATCTCTTGGTTATTTAGTAACGTATTGTTTAGCCTCCATGTGTGTGTGTTTTTTACGGTTTTTTCCGTGTAATTGATTTCTAATCTCATAGCATTGTGGTCGGAACAGCTGCTTGATATGATTTCAGTTTTCTTAAATTTACTGAGGCTTTATCTGTGACCCAAGATGTGATCTATCCTGGAGAATGTTCCGTGTGCAGTTGAGAAGAACGTGTAATCTGCTGTTTTTGGATGGAATGTCCTATAAATATCAACTAACTCTATCTGGTCTATTGTGTCATTTAAAGCTTGTGTTTCCTTATTAATTTTCTGTCTGGCTGATCTCCACTGGTGTAAGTGAGCTGTTAAAGTCCCCCGCTATTATTGTGTTACTGTCGATTTCCTCTTTTATAGCTGTTAGCAGTTGCCTTATACATTGAGCTGCTCCTATTTTGGGTACATATATATTTATAATTGTTATATCTTCTTCTTGGATTGGTCCCCTGACCATTATGTAGTGTCTTTCCTTGTCTCTTGTAACATTCTTTATTTTAAAGTCTATTTTATCTGATATGAGTATTGCTACTCCAGCTTTCTTTTGATTTTCATTTGCATAGAATATATTTTTCCATCGCCTCACTTTGAGTCTGTATGTGTCCCTAGGTCTGAAATGGATCTCTTGTAGACAGCATATATATGGGTCTTGTTTTTGTATCCATTCAGCGAGCCTGTGTCTTTTGGTTGGAACATGTAGTGCATTCACGTTTAAGGTAATTATCGATATGTATGTTCCTACTACTATTTTCTTAATTGTTATGGGTTTGTCTTGGTGGGTCCTTTTCTTCTCTTGTGTTTCCCACTTAGAGAAGTTCCTTTAGCATTTGGTGTAGAGCTGGTTTCATGGTGCTGAATTCTCTTAGCTTTTGCTTGTCTGTAAGGCTTTTGATTTCTCCATCAAATCTGAATGAGCTCTTTACAGGGTGGAGTACTCTTGGTTGTAGGTTCTTCCCTTTCATCACTTTAAATTTATCATGCCACTTCCTTCTGGCTTGTAGATTTTCTGCTGAGAAATCAGTTGTTATCCTTATGGGAGTTCCCTTGTATGTTATTTGTCATTTTTCCCTCGCTGCTTTCAATCATTTTTCTTTGTCGTTAATTTTTGTCAATTTGATTGCTATGTGTCTTGTCATTTTTCTCCTTTGGTTTATCCTGCCTGGGACACTCTGTGCTTCTGGACTTGGGTGGCTATTTCTTTTCCCATGCTAGGGAAGTTTTTGACCATAATCTCTTCAAATATATTCTCGGGTCCTTTCTCTCTCTCTTCTCCTTCTGGGACCCCTATAATGCGAATGTTGTTGCGTTTAATGTTGTGCCAGAGGACTCTTGGGGTGTCTTCGTTTGTTTTCATTCTTTTTCTTTATTCTGTTCCATGGCAGTGATTTCCACCTTTCTGTCTTCCAGGTCACTTATCCGTTCTTCTGCCACAGTTATTCTGCTACTGATTCCTTCTAGTGTATTTTTCATTTCAGTTATTCCATTGTTCACCTCTGTTTGTTTGTTCTTTAATTCTTCTAGGTGTTTGTTCCTTAATTCTTCTAGGTCTTTGTTAAACATTTCTTGCATCTTCTCGATCTTTGCCTCCTTTCTTTTTCCAAGGTCTTGGCTCAACTTCACTATCATTATTCTGAATTCTTTTTCTGGAAGGTTCCCTATCTCCACCTCATTTCGTTTTTTTTCTGGGGTTTTATCTTGTTCCTTGATCTGGTATAAAGTCCTCTGCCTTTTCATTTTGTCTATCTTTCTGTGAATGTGGTTTTCCTTCCACAGGCTGCAGAATTGTAGTTCTTCTTGCTTCTGCTGTCTGCTCTCCGGTGGATGAGTCTATCTTAGAGGCTTGTGCAAGCTTCCTGATGGGAGGGACTGGTGGTGGGTAGAGCTGGGTGTTGCTTTGGTGGGCAGAGCTTTAATCCGCTTGTCTACGGATTAAATAAAACTTTAATAAAAAGTTTAATCCGCTTGTCTGCTGATGCATGGGGCTGGGTTCCCTCCCTGTTGGTTGTTTGGCCTGAGGCGACCCAGCCCTGGAGCCTACCTTGCTCTTGGTGGGGCTAATGGCGGACTCTGGGAGGGCTCACACCAAGGAGTATTTCCCAGAACTTCTGCTGCCAGTGTCGTTGTCCTCACGGTGAGCCACAGCCACAGCCACCACCTGCCTCTGCAGGAGACCCTCTAAAAGTAGCAGGTAGTTCTGGTCATTCTCCTACAGGGTCACTGCTCCTTCCCCTGGGTCCTGATGTGCACACTACTTTGTGTGTGCCCTCCAAGAGTGGAGTATCTGAGTGGAGTTGAGACTCTGAGACTCTGTGTGGAGTTGCACAGACTCTGGGTCCTGTGAAGCTTCGATGTTTTGTGATTCTAGAAATCCTATAGGAGACGGTCCACAGCAGGTGACGCTAATGTTGTCAGTAGAGGTGTTGAAGCCAAAGATCTGCAGTTCCAACTAGAGGTGCCGATGTACATACAGGACAAAATCATCTCGTGTGAATGTAGTTCAGGCATGTTTAAGATGAATGCAGTCATGTTAATGCCTACCATATTCTATCTTGAGCCTCTCCTCAGGGACCCCCTCCTCAGTTCCTGAGGCTCCTGTAAGTCATGTACAGGGGACTGGAGAGTGGGCTCTGTCCAGTCTGAGCCCTGAGTTACCCTGTGTGTATCTTAGGATACTTTGTATTTCTGTGGTGTCTGTTGTAACATCATCTCTTTCATTTCAGATTTATTTGGGCCCTCTCTTTTTAAAAAAACATACTACTGTTGTCTTTTATTCTCTACAGAAGCTTAATAAGTGTTTGATCTACTATCCTTACCCTATGTATACTTTTTGCAGTGAGATTTTTACTTTTCTTTGTTTCCTTGTTACTATCAATAATTAGTGAGACTTCTTTTAAGCTACCTTCAACATTGCTTATAAAGCTGCTTTATTAGTGATGACAGAGCCTTAATGGAAGTCATGTTCTGGTTGTAAATTAGAATGCAATGTGCCAGCAAATAGCCCCTTAAGTTTATGTCTCATTACTTCTTGTTCTTTTTTTAATTTAATTTTTATTTTTTGTCAGAGCAAATTTAATTAAAATGTTTTGTTTCTTCTAGGTGTGAAAGATGTGGTTCTTTTAAACATATACATATATCTATTCTTCTTTGGATCATTTTCCCATGTAGGTTATGACACGATGTTGAGTAGTCTTGTCTTGGTATTACGTAGGTCTTTGGTGATTACATATTTCACATGTGTTTCTATATCTATCTTAACCCCAATATCCTAATGTATCCAATCCTCACACCTTTCCATTTGGTGAACCATAAGTTTGTTTAATGAATCTGTGATTGCATTTCTCTGTGGAAATATCTTCATTGGTATCAATGTTTAGCTAAGACCTATAAGTGATATTATAGGATATGTGTCTTTTGCTTTCTGACTTAGTACAATTTGCCTGATTACCTCAAGAATCATACATGGTGCTGCAAATGGCACTGTTTCATTTTTTTCCCTGGCTAATATTCCATCTGTACGTGTACCAGTTCTTCTTTGGGCACGCACCTCTTGATGGACTTTCTGGTTGCCTCCATGTCTTGGCTATTGTAATACTGCTGCAATGCACATTTGCTTGTCTGTGTCTTTCCAGTTATGTCTTCTTATGTTATAGGCCAAGGAGTGGGCTTGCTGTATCATATGGTAGCTCAGTGTGTATGTTTTATAGGCACCACCATTCAGTTCTCATTAGTGGCTCTTTCCAGGTTACGTCCCACTTAAAATTGAGGGTATGCATTTCTCCAAAACACCTTCAATATTTATTGTTTGTAGTTTTCTTGCTGATGGTCATTCTAACAGGTGCGAGCTGATACCTATCTGTGATTGAATTTGCATGTGTCCCATAATCTGTTAAAACTGAGCTTTAAAGCATGCCCTTTTTATTTATCAAACTGTGATTACAGCTTAGTTCTTCAAAGTGTTTTCTTAAAGTAAGTGTCACATTTTGAAAATTTTTGGCCATTACCTCCCTCAAGACATTTTGAGGGCACGTTTCATTTATGGCCCTGAAGTACTTGTTCATATGAAGTGACCATTAGCACAGGTTTTAAAGCTGCTTTTGCAGGTAACGGCCAGAGGGTGGCAGTCTTTCTACGTTCCCAATCTGGTAAATAGGGAAAGAGACCTTCAGCCCCAAGAGTGTCCAGCTTTATTTCTCATCCAGCTGTGGGTCTAGATATGGTCACACCAGGTTGCATCACAGCCCCGGAACGAATTATGTAAAAATTTCTCCCTCTATCACTGTCTTTGTTTTTTGGGATTTTAAAGTAATTTATTTTTATAATGGGGTTTACCTGATTTTCACTGCTGTGTTTATGCCCCTTTACACCCACTTGATTCACTTACAGAGAGACATCAATACATAGGTTTTAAGATTATTACTAGTCAGATATATACTTGTTCGTTGAATAGGGGATGTTGCATCCACTTCACTGAGCAAGGAATAGGTCTTGTCTATTACATATTGGTTTTATGGATCGGTATTTGAGCTAATATGAAACCCTTGATTTATGCATCACCCAACCTCACCTTTCCCGTTAAGCAGCCATAGTGTGTTTTCTAAATGTGTGACTCTGTTCTGTTTTGTAATTCAGTTCAAGTGTAACGGTTTTTACATTCCCTCTATAAGTGATACCTTATGAGAAGTGTCCTTTTCTGTGTGACTTATTTCACTTAGAATCGTCGTACCTAAATCCACTCATCATGCTGCTACTAGCCTTATGACATTGATTTCATGGCTGAGTGATATTCCATTGTACATAAGGACCACAACTTCTTTATCCATTTTTCTCTTTCCTGGGATATTTAAGTTGGAATGAAGTGGAGGTCCTTGTCAACAGAGCAGCCCTAAACTTTGGGGTGCTTGTGTCTTGCTGATTTTTCATTTTCCCAATTTATACCCCCATGAGTGGAAGTGCCCTATGCTCTCTAAGCTGTGTTTTTTAGATGTTTCAGGACACACCGTACATTTCTCCAGAGTGGTTGTTGGCAATTTACATCCCGCCCATCAGTGTAGCAAGGCTCCCATTTCTCCATGGCCTGTTATGCATTTCTGGTTTTGACACGTTTTTCAGCATGGCCCTTTTGACCGATGGGAAGCGAGACTTCTTTGTAGCGCTGATTTGCTTTTCCAGGTTGCTTGGTTGGCCAAAAAGGGCGTATGCGTTTTTTCCTGAATATATTCAGGAAAAAACGCATACGCCCTTTTTGGCCAAGGGCATCATTGTCAACGTTTTCCCGCTTTTCATGTGCTTTAAAGGCGATTCGACTCTACCTCCTGAAATCTGTTTCCTGCAATTCTGCCTTGATTTCAAATCCTCTTCTTTGCCTTCCCTCAATATATTTGTGGACGAGAGTTATCATTTATAACTCTGCAGGTTTGTGAATTGCAGTGCCCTGAAGCTCCATTTTACAACTCGCTTTTTTGGGAGCTGGCCGCAAAAGCGCAGGATGGCTTCAGGCCCTGTTCTGGTTCCGGGGTCCGGGTGAGCCTGTGGTTAATTCTTCTTCCTGATGGGAAAATAGAGTGACCTGTGCCTGTCACAACACCAAGAGCTAGTCTCTCACTGGTTCCCCGTCTACCCGTTCAACCTCAGGACTAATTGCAACCTGTACGGAACAGGAGGTTAAAGGTGCTGATGCTCCAAGTAGGGAGATTGTTAGTAAAGCGGCTGGAATGGCGAACCCGGGCACAAGGAGAAGAGAAATGAGGTGCGTTTTAGAAACCTTTCCCCATCACATGATGTACCATCTTTTTGTTTTCTCATGCATGTTTTCGATGTAGGAAGATGCCCTTGAACCTGGACATTTGGGACCCATGCGATGGGTACCACGCAGTATTACTTTAAAGGGTCTGCGTTTGCTCACCCAACCTCACCAAACCTCTCAGCCCCAAGAGTGTCCACCCTTATGTCTCATCCAGCTGTGGGTCTAGATATGGTCAATCCAGGTTGCATCACATCCCCTGATCGCATTGTTTAGGAATTTCGCTCTCTTTCACTGTCTTTGTTTCATGGGTTTTTCAAAGTAATTTATTTTTATAATGGGGTTTAGCTGCTTTTCCCTGCTGTGTTTATGCCGCTTTACACCCACTTGACACACTAACAGAGAGATATCAATACATAGGTTTTAAGATTATTACTAGTCAGATATATTCTTGTGCGGTGAATAGGGCGTGTTGAGTCCAGTTCTCTGAGCAAGGAGTAGGTCTTGTCTATTACATATTGGGTTTATGGAACGGTATCTGAGCTAATTTGAAACCCTTGGTTTATGTATCACCCCACCTCACCTTTCCCGTTAAGCAGCCATAGTGTGTTTTCTGCACGTGTGACTGTGTTCTGTTTTGTAATTCAGTTCAAGTGTAACGGATTTTACATTCCCTCTATAAGTGATACCTTATGAGAAGTGTCCTTTGCTGTGTGACTTATTTCACTTAGAATTGTCGTACCTAAATCCACTCATCATGCTGCTACTAGCCTTATGACATTGATTTCATGGCTGAGTGATATTCCATTGTACATAAGGACCACAACTTCTTTATTCATTTTTCTCTTTCCTGGGATATTTAAGGTGGAATGAAGTGGAAGTCCTTGTCACCAGAGCAGCCCTAAACTTTGGGGTGCTTGTGTCTTGCTGATTTTTCATTTTCCCAATTTATACCCCCATGAGTGGAAGTGCCCTATGCTCTCTAAGCTGTGTTTTTTAGATGTTTCAGGACTCACCGTACACTTCTCCAGAGTGTCTGTTGGCAATTTACATCCCGCCCATCAGTGTAGCAAGGCTCCCATTTCTCCATGGCCTGTCCTGCATTTCTGGTTTTGACACATTTTTCAGCATGGCCCTTTTGACCGATGGGTAGCGAGTCTTCTTTGTAGCCCTGATTTGCCTTTCCAGGTTGCTTGGTTGGCCAAATAGGGCGTATGCGTTTTTTCCTGAATATATTCAGGAAAAAACGCATACGCCCTTTTTGGCCAAGGGCATCATTGTCAACGTTTTGCCGCTTTTCATGTGCTTTAAAGGCGATTCGAATCTACCTCCTGAAATCTGTTTCCTGCAATTCTGCCTTGATTTCAAATCCTCTTCTTTGCCTTCCCTCAATATATTTGTGGACGAGAGTTATCATTTATAACTCTGCAGGTTTGTGAATTGCAGTGCCCTGAAGCTCCATTTTACAACTCGCTTTTTTGGGAGCTGGCCGCAAAAGCGCATGATGGTTTCACGCCCTGTTCTGGTTCCGGGGGGCAGGCTGAGCCTGTGGTTAATTCTTCTTCCTGATTGGAAAATAGAGTGACCTGTGCCTGTGTCCACACCAAGAGCTAGTCTCTCATTGGTTCCCCGTCTTCCCGTTCATCCTCAGGACAAATTGCAACCTGTACGGAACAGGAGGTTAAAGGTGCTGATGCTCCAAGTAGGGAGATTGCTAGTAAAGTGGCTGGAATGGGGAACCCGGGCACAAGGAGATGAGAAATGAGGTGCGTTTTAGAAACCTTTCCCCATCACACGGTGTACCATCCTCTAGGATTCTCATGCATGTTTTCGATGTAGGAAGATGCCCTTGAACCTGAAGATTTGGGACCCATGGGACGGGTACCACGCAGTATTACTTTAAAGGGTCGGCGTTTGCTCACCCAACCTCACCAAACCTCTCAGCCCCAAGAGTGTCCACCCTTATGTCTCATCCAGCTATGGGTCTAGATATGGTCAATCCAAGTTGCATCACAGCCCCTGAAAGCATTGTGTAAGAATTTCTCTCTCTTTCACTGTCTTTGTTTCATGGGTGTTTCAAAGTAATTTATTTTTATAATGGGGTTTAGCTGCTTTTCACTGCTGTGTTTATGCCGCTTTACACCCACTTGACACACTAACAGAGAGATATCAATACATAGGTTTTAAGATTATTACTAGTCAGATATATTCTTGTGTGGTGAATAGGGCGTGTTGAGTCCAGTTCTCTGAGCAAGGAGTAGGTCTTGTCTATTACATATTGGGTTTCTGGAACGGTATATGAGCTAATTTGAAACCCTTGTTTTATGTATCACCCCACCTCACCTTTCCCGTTAAGCAGCCATAGTGTGTTTTCTGCATGTGTGACTCTGTTCTGTTTTGTAATTCAGTTCAAGTGTAACGGATTTTACATTCCCTCTATAAGTGATACCTTATGGGAAGTGTCCTTTGCTGTGTGACTTATTTCACTTAGAATTGTCGTACCTAAATCCACTCATCATGCTGCTACTAGCCTTATGACATTGATTTCATGGCTGAGTGATATTCCATTGTACATAAGGACCACAACTTCTTTATCCATTTTTCTCTTTCCTGGGATATTTAAGGTGGAAAGAAGTGGAGGTCCTTGTCAACAGAGCATCCCTAAACTTTGGGGTGCTTGTGTCTTGCTGATTTTTAATTTTCCCAATTTATACCCCCATGAGTGGAAGTGCCCTATGCTCTCTAAGCTGTGTTTTTTAGATGTTTCAGGACTCACCGTACACTTCTCCAGAGGGGCTGTTGCCAATTTACATCCCGCCCATCAGAGTAGCAAGGCTCCCATTTCTCCATGGCCTGTCCTGCATTTCTGGTTTTGACACGTTTTTCAGCATGGCCCTTTTGACCGATGGGTAGCGAGTCTTCTTTGTAGCCCTGATTTGCCTTTCCAGGTTGCTTGGTTGGCCAAAAAGGGCGTATGCGTTTTTTCCTGAATATATTCAGGAAAAAACGCATACGCCCTTTTTGGCCAAGGGCATCTTTCTCAACGTTTTGCCGCTTTTCATGTGCTTTAAAGGCGATTCGAATCTACCTCCTGAAATCTGTTTCCTGCAATTCTGCCTTGATTTCAAATCCTCTGCTTTGCCTTCCCTCAATATATTTGTGGACGAGAGTTATCATTTATAACTCTGCAGGTTTGTGAATTGCAGTGCCCTGAACCTCCATTTTACAACTCGCTGTTTTGGGAGCTGGCCGTAAAAGCGCATGATGGATTCCCGCCCTGTTCTTGTTCCGGGGGGCAGGCTGAGCCTGTGGTTAATTCTTCTTCCTGATGGGAAAATAGAGTGACCTGTGCATGTGTCCACACCAAGAGCTAGTCTCTCATTGGTTCCCCGTCTTCCCGTTCATCCTCAGGACAAATTGCAACCTGTACGGAACAGGAGGTTAAAGGTGCTGATGCTCCAAGTAGGGAGATTGCTAGTAAAGCGGCTGGAATGGCGAACCCGGGCACAAGGAGATGAGAAATGAGGTTCGTTTTAGAAACCTTTCCCCATCACACGGTGTACCATCTTCTGGGTTTCTCATGCATGTTTTCGATGTAGGAAGATGCCCTTGAACCTGGAGATTTGGATCCCATGGGACGGGTACTACGCAGTATTACTTTAAAGGGTCTGCGTTTGCTCACCCAACCTCACCAAACCTCTCAGCCCCAAGAGTGTCCACCCTTATGTCTCATCCAGCTGTGGGTCTAGATATGGTCCATCTAGGTTGCATCACAGCCCTTGAATGCATTGTGTAAGAATTTCTCTCTCTTTCACTGTGTTTGTTTCATGGGTTTTTCAAAATAATTTATTTTTATAATGGGGTTTAGCTGCTTTTCACTGCTGTGTTTATGCCGCTTTACACCCACTTGACACACTAACAGAGAGATATCAATACATAGGTTTTAAGATTATTCCTAGTCAGATATATTCTCGTGCGGTGAATAGGGCGTGTTGAGTCCAGTTCTCTGAGCAAGGAGTAGGTCTTGTCTATTACATATTGGGTTTATGGAACGGTATCTGAGCTAATTTGAAACCCTTGTTTTATGTATCACCCCACCTCACCTTTCCCGTTAAGCAGCCATAGTGTGTTTTCTGCATGTGTGACTCTGTTCTGTTTTGTAATTCAGTTCAAGTGTAACGGTTTTTACATTCCCTCTATAAGTGATACCTTATGAGAAGTGTCCTTTTCTGTGTGACTTATTTCACTTAGAATCGTCGTACCTAAATCCACTCATCATGCTGCTACTAGCCTTATGACATTGATTTCATGGCTGAGTGATATTCCATTGTACATAAGGACCACAACTTCTTTATCCATTTTTCTCTTTCCTGGTATATTTAAGGTGGAATGAAGTGGAGGTCCTTGTCAACAGAGCAGCCCTAAACTTTGGGGTGCTTGTGTCTTGCTGATTTTTCATTTTCCCAATTTATACCCCCATGAGTGGAAGTGCCCTATGCTCTCTAAGCTGTGTTTTTTAGATGTTTCAGGACTCACCGTACACTCCTGAAGAGTGGCTGTTGGCAATTTACATCCCGCCCATCAGTGTAGCAAGGCTCCCATTTCTCCATGGCCTGTCCTGCATTTCTGGTTTTGACACGTTTTTCAGCATGGCCCTTTTGACCGATGGGTAGCGAGTCTTCTTTGTAGCGCTGATTTGCCTTTCTAGATTGCTTGGTTGGCCAAAAAGGGCGTATGCGTTTTTTCCTGAATATATTCAGGAAAAAACGCATACGCCCTTTTTGGCCAAGGGCATCATTGTCAACGTTTTGCCGCTTTTCATGTGCTTTAAAGGCGATTCGAATCTACCTCCTGAAATCTGTTTCCTGCAATTCTGCCTTGATTTCAAATCCTCTTCTTTGCCTTCCCTCAATATATTTGTGGACGAGAGTTATCATTTATAACTCTGCAGGTTTATGAATTGCAGTGCCCTGAACCTCCATTTTACAACTCGCTTTTTTGGGATCTGGCCGCAAAAGTGCATGATGGATTCACGCCCTGTTCTTGTTCCGGGGGGCAGGCTGAGCCTGTGGTTAATTCTTATTCCTGATGGGAAAATAGAGTGACCTGTGCCTGTGTCCACACCAAGAGCTAGTCTCTCATTGGTTCCCCATCTTCCCGTTCATCCTCAGGACAAATTGCAACCTGTACGGAACAGGAGGTTAAAGGTGCTGATGCTCCAAGTAGGGAGATTGCTAGTAAAGTGGCTGGAATGGGGAACCCGGGCACAAGGGGATGAGAAATGAGGTTCGTTTTAGAAACCTTTCCCCATCACATGGTGTACCATCTTCTGGGTTTCTCATGCATGTTTTCGATGCAGGAAGATGCCCTTGAACCTGGAGATTTGGGACACATTGGACGGGTACCACGCAGTATTAATTTAAAGGGTCTGCGTTTGCTCACCCAACCTCACCAAACCTCTCAGCCCCAAGAGTGTCCACCCTTATGTCTCATCCAGCTGTGGGTCTAGATATGGTCAATCCAGGTTGCATCACAGCCCCTGAACGCATTGTGTAAGAATTTCGCTCTCTTTCACTGTCTTTGTTTCATGGGTTTTTCAAAGTAATTTATTTTTATAATGGGGTTTAGCTGCTTTTCACTGCTGTGTTTATGCCACTTTACACCCACTTGACACACTAATAGAGAGATATCAATACATAGGTTTTAAGATTATTACTAGTCATATATATTCTTGTGCGGTGAATAGGGAGTGTTGAGTCCAGTTCTCTGAGCAAGGAGTAGGTCTTGTCTATTACATATTGGGTTTATGGAACGGTATCTTAGCTAATTTGAAACCCTTGTTTTATGTATCACCCCACCTCACCTTTCCCGTTAAGCAGCCATAGTGTGTTTTCTGCATGTGTGACTCTGTTCTGTTTTGTAATTCAGTTCAAGTGTAACGGTTTTTACATTCCCTGTATAAGTGATACCTTATGAGAAGTGTCCTTTTCTGTGTGACTTATTTCACTTAGAATCGTTGTACCTAAATCCACTCATCATGCTGCTACTAGCCTTATGACATTGATTTCCTGGCTGAGTGATATTCCATTGTACATAAGGACCAAAACTTCTTTATCCATTTTTCTCTTTCCTGGGATATTTAAGGTGGAATGAAGTGGAGGTCCTGGTCAACAGAGCAGCCCTAAACTTTGGGGTGCTTGTGTCTTGCTGATTTTTCATTTTCCCAATTTATACCCCCATGAGTGGAAGTGCCCTATGCTCTCTAAGCTGTGTTTTTTAGATGTTTCAGGACTCACTGTACACTTCTCCAGAGTGGCTGTTGGCAATTTACATCCCGCCCATCAGTGTAGCAAGGCTCTCATTTCTCCATGGCCTGTCCTGCATTTCTGGTTTTGACACGTTTTTCAGCATGGCCCTTTTGACCGATGGGTAGCGAGTCTTCTTTGTAGCCCTGATTTGCCTTTCCAGGTTGCTTGGTTGGCCAAAAAGGGCGTATGCGTTTTTTCCTGAATATATTCAGGAAAAAACGCATACGCCCTTTTTGGCCAAGGGCATCATTGTCAACGTTTTGCCGCTTTTCATGTGCTTTAAAGGCGATTCGACTCTACCTCCTGAAATCTGTTTCCTGCAATTCTGCCTTGATTTCAAATCCTCTTCTTTGCCTTCCCTCAATATATTTGTGGACGAGAGTTATCATTTATAACTCTGCAGGTTTGTGAATTGCAGTGCCCTGAACTTCCATTTTACAACTCGCTTTTTTGTGAGCTGGCCGCAAAAGTGCATGATGGTTTCACGCCCTGTTCTTGTTCCGGGGGGCAGGCTGAGCCTGTGGTTAATTCTTCTTCCTGATGGGAAAATAGAGTGACCTGTGCCTGTGTCCACACCAAGAGCTAGTCTCTCATTGGTTCCCCGTCTTCCCGTTCATCCTCAGGACAAATAGCAACCTGTACGGAACAGGAGGTTAAAGGTGCTGATGCTCCAAGTAGGGAGATTGCTAGTAAAGCGGCTGGAATGGTGAACGCAGGCACAAGGAGATGAGAAATGAGGTGCGTTTTAGAAATCTTTCCCCATAACATGGTGTACCATCTTTTTGTTTTCTCCTGCATGTTTTCGATGTAGGAAGATGCCCTTGAACCTGGAGATTTGCGACCCATGCGATGGGTACCACGCAGTATTACTTTAAAGGGTCTGCGTTTGCTCACCCAACCTCACCAAACCTCTCAGCCCCAAGAGTGTCCACCCTTATGTCTCATCCAGCTGTGGGTCTAGATATGGTCAATCCAGGTTGCATCACAGCCCCTGAACGCATTGTGTAAGAATTTCTCTCTCTTTCACTGTCTTTGTTTCATGGGTTTTTCGAAGTAATTTATTTTTATAATGGGGTTTAGCTGCTTTTCACTGCTGTGTTTATGCCGCTTTACACCCACTTGACACACTAACAGAGAGATATCAATACATAGGTTTTAAGCTTATTAGTAGTCAGATAGATTCTTGTGCGGTGAATAGGGCGTGTTGAGTCCAGTTCTCTGAGCAAGGAGTAGGTCTTTTCTATTACATATTGGGTTTATGGAACGGTATCTGAGCTAATTTGAAACCCTTGTTTTATGTATCACCCCACCTCACCTTTCCCGTTAAGCAGACATAGTGTGTTTTCTGCATGTGTGACTCTGTTCTGTTTTGTAATTCAGTTCAAGTGTAACGGTTTTTACATTCCCTCTATAAGTGATACCTTATGAGAAGTGTCCTTTTCTGTGTGACTTATTTCACTTAGAATCGTCGTACCTAAATCCACTCATCATGCTGCTACTAGCCTTATGACATTGATTTCATGGCTGAGTGATATTCCATTGTACATAAGGACCACAACTTCTTTATCCATTTTTCTCTTTCCTGGGATATTTAAGGTGGAAGGAAGTGGAGGTCCTTGTCAACAGAGCAGCCCTAAACTTTGGGGTGCTTGTGTCTTGCTGAGTTTTCATTTTCCCAATTTATACCCCCATGAGTGGAAGTGCCCTATGCTCTCTAAGCTGTGTTTTTTAGGTGTTTCAGGACACACCGTACACTTCTTCAGAGTGGCTGTTGGCAATTTACATCCCGCCCATCAGTGTAGCAAGGCTCCCATTTCTCCATGGCCTGTCCTGCATTTCTGGTTTTGACACGTTTTTCAGCATGGCCCTTTTGACCGATGGGTAGCGAGTCTTCTTTGTAGCCCTGATTTGCCTTTCCAGGTTGCTTGGTTGGCCAAAAAGGGCGTATGCGTTTTTTCCTGAATATATTCAGGAAAAAACGCATACGCCCTTTTTGGCCAAGGGCATCATTGTCAACCTTTTGCCGCTTTTCATGTGCTTTAAAGGCGATTCGAATCTACCTCCTGAAATCTGTTTCCTGCAATTCTGCCTTGATTTCAAATCCTCTTCTTTGCCTTCCCTCAATATATTTGTGGACGAGAGTTATCATTTATAACTCTGTAGGTTTGTGAATTGCAGTGCCCTGAACCTCCATTTTACAACTCGCTTTTTTGGGATCTGGCCGCAAAAGCGCATGATGGATTCACGCCCTGTTCTTGTTCCGGGGGGCAGGCTGAGCCTGTGGTTAATTCTTATTCCTGATGGGAAAATAGAGTGACCTGTGCCTGTGTCCACACCAAGAGCTAGTCTCTCATTGGTTCCCCATCTTCCCGTTCATCCTCAGGACAAATTGCAACCTGTACGGAACAGGAGGTTAAAGGTGCTGATGCTCCAAGTAGGGAGATTGCTAGTAAAGTGGCTGGAATGGGGAACCCGGGCACAAGGGGATGAGAAATGAGGTTCGTTTTAGAAACCTTTCCCCATCACATGGTGTACCATCTTCTGGGTTTCTCATGCATGTTTTCGATGCAGGAAGATGCCCTTGAACCTGGAGATTTGCGACCCATGCGATGGGTACCACGCAGTATTACTTTAAAGGGTCTGCGTTTGCTCACCCAACCTCACCAAACCTCTCAGCCCCAAGAGTGTCCACCCTTATGTCTCATCCAGCTGTGGGTCTAGATATGGTCAATCCAGGTTGCATCACAGCCCCTGAACGCATTGTGTAAGAATTTCGCTCTCTTTCACTGTCTTTGTTTCATGGGTTTTTCAAAGTAATTTATTTTTATAATGGGGTTTAGCTGCTTTTCACTGCTGTGTTTATGCCACTTTACACCCACTTGACACACTAATAGAGAGATATCAATACATAGGTTTTAAGATTATTACTAGTCATATATATTCTTGTGCGGTGAATAGGGAGTGTTGAGTCCAGTTCTCTGAGCAAGGAGTAGGTCTTGTCTATTACATATTGGGTTTATGGAACGGTATCTTAGCTAATTTGAAACCCTTGTTTTATGTATCACCCCACCTCACCTTTCCCGTTAAGCAGCCATAGTGTGTTTTCTGCATGTGTGACTCTGTTCTGTTTTGTAATTCAGTTCAAGTGTAACGGTTTTTACATTCCCTGTATAAGTGATACCTTATGAGAAGTGTCCTTTTCTGTGTGACTTATTTCACTTAGAATCGTTGTACCTAAATCCACTCATCATGCTGCTACTAGCCTTATGACATTGATTTCCTGGCTGAGTGATATTCCATTGTACATAAGGACCAAAATTTCTTTATCCATTTTTCTCTTTCCTGGGATATTTAAGGTGGAATGAAGTGGAGGTCCTGGTCAACAGAGCAGCCCTAAACTTTGGGGTGCTTGTGTCTTGCTGATTTTTCATTTTCCCAATTTATACCCCCATGAGTGGAAGTGCCCTATGCTCTCTAAGCTGTGTTTTTTAGATGTTTCAGGACTCACTGTACACTTCTCCAGAGTGGCTGTTGGCAATTTACATCCCGCCCATCAGTGTAGCAAGGCTCTCATTTCTCCATGGCCTGTCCTGCATTTCTGGTTTTGACACGTTTTTCAGCATGGCCCTTTTGACCGATGGGTAGCGAGTCTTCTTTGTAGCCCTGATTTGCCTTTCCAGGTTGCTTGGTTGGCCAAAAAGGGCGTATGCGTTTTTTCCTGAATATATTCAGGAAAAAACGCATACGCCCTTTTTGGCCAAGGGCATCATTGTCAACGTTTTGCCGCTTTTCATGTGCTTTAAAGGCGATTCGACTCTACCTCCTGAAATCTGTTTCCTGCAATTCTGCCTTGATTTCAAATCCTCTTCTTTGCCTTCCCTCAATATATTTGTGGACGAGAGTTATCATTTATAACTCTGCAGGTTTGTGAATTGCAGTGCCCTGAACTTCCATTTTACAACTCGCTTTTTTGTGAGCTGGCCGCAAAAGTGCATGATGGTTTCACGCCCTGTTCTTGTTCCGGGGGGCAGGCTGAGCCTGTGGTTAATTCTTCTTCCTGATGGGAAAATAGAGTGACCTGTGCCTGTGTCCACACCAAGAGCTAGTCTCTCATTGGTTCCCCGTCTTCCCGTTCATCCTCAGGACAAATAGCAACCTGTACGGAACAGGAGGTTAAAGGTGCTGATGCTCCAAGTAGGGAGATTGCTAGTAAAGCGGCTGGAATGGTGAACGCAGGCACAAGGAGATGAGAAATGAGGTGCGTTTTAGAAATCTTTCCCCATAACATGGTGTACCATCTTTTTGTTTTCTCCTGCATGTTTTCGATGTAGGAAGATGCCCTTGAACCTGGAGATTTGCGACCCATGCGATGGGTACCACGCAGTATTACTTTAAAGGGTCTGCGTTTGCTCACCCAACCTCACCAAACCTCTCAGCCCCAAGAGTGTCCACCCTTATGTCTCATCCAGCTGTGGGTCTAGATATGGTCAATCCAGGTTGCATCACAGCCCCTGAACGCATTGTGTAAGAATTTCTCTCTCTTTCACTGTCTTTGTTTCATGGGTTTTTCGAAGTAATTTATTTTTATAATGGGGTTTAGCTGCTTTTCACTGCTGTGTTTATGCCGCTTTACACCCACTTGACACACTAACAGAGAGATATCAATACATAGGTTTTAAGCTTATTAGTAGTCAGATAGATTCTTGTGCGGTGAATAGGGCGTGTTGAGTCCAGTTCTCTGAGCAAGGAGTAGGTCTTGTCTATTACATATTGGGTTTATGGAACGGTATCTGAGCTAATTTGAAACCCTTGTTTTATGTATCACCCCACCTCACCTTTCCCGTTAAGCAGACATAGTGTGTTTTCTGCATGTGTGACTCTGTTCTGTTTTGTAATTCAGTTCAAGTGTAACGGTTTTTACATTCCCTCTATAAGTGATACCTTATGAGAAGTGTCCTTTTCTGTGTGACTTATTTCACTTAGAATCGTCGTACCTAAATCCACTCATCATGCTGCTACTAGCCTTATGACATTGATTTCATGGCTGAGTGATATTCCATTGTACATAAGGACCACAACTTCTTTATCCATTTTTCTCTTTCCTGGGATATTTAAGGTGGAAGGAAGTGGAGGTCCTTGTCAACAGAGCAGCCCTAAACTTTGGGGTGCTTGTGTCTTGCTGAGTTTTCATTTTCCCAATTTATACCCCCATGAGTGGAAGTGCCCTATGCTCTCTAAGCTGTGTTTTTTAGGTGTTTCAGGACACACCGTACACTTCTTCAGAGTGGCTGTTGGCAATTTACATCCCGCCCATCAGTGTAGCAAGGCTCCCATTTCTCCATGGCCTGTCCTGCATTTCTGGTTTTGACACGTTTTTCAGCATGGCCCTTTTGACCGATGGGTAGCGAGTCTTCTTTGTAGCCCTGATTTGCCTTTCCAGGTTGCTTGGTTGGCCAAAAAGGGCGTATGCGTTTTTTCCTGAATATATTCAGGAAAAAACGCATACGCCCTTTTTGGCCAAGGGCATCATTGTCAACCTTTTGCCGCTTTTCATGTGCTTTAAAGGCGATTCGAATCTACCTCCTGAAATCTGTTTCCTGCAATTCTGCCTTGATTTCAAATCCTCTTCTTTGCCTTCCCTCAATATATTTGTGGACGAGAGTTATCATTTATAACTCTGTAGGTTTGTGAATTGCAGTGCCCTGAACCTCCATTTTACAACTCGCTTTTTTGGGATCTGGCCGCAAAAGCGCATGATGGATTCACGCCCTGTTCTTGTTCCGGGGGGCAGGCTGAGCCTGTGGTTAATTCTTATTCCTGATGGGAAAATAGAGTGACCTGTGCCTGTGTCCACACCAAGAGCTAGTCTCTCATTGGTTCCCCATCTTCCCGTTCATCCTCAGGACAAATTGCAACCTGTACGGAACAGGAGGTTAAAGGTGCTGATGCTCCAAGTAGGGAGATTGCTAGTAAAGTGGCTGGAATGGGGAACCCGGGCACAAGGGGATGAGAAATGAGGTTCGTTTTAGAAACCTTTCCCCATCACATGGTGTACCATCTTCTGGGTTTCTCATGCATGTTTTCGATGCAGGAAGATGCCCTTGAACCTGGAGATTTGCGACCCATGCGATGGGTACCACGCAGTATTACTTTAAAGGGTCTGCGTTTGCTCACCCAACCTCACCAAACCTCTCAGCCCCAAGAGTGTCCACCCTTATGTCTCATCCAGCTGTGGGTCTAGATATGGTCAATCCAGGTTGCATCACAGCCCCTGAACGCATTGTGTAAGAATTTCGCTCTCTTTCACTGTCTTTGTTTCATGGGTTTTTCAAAGTAATTTATTTTTATAATGGGGTTTAGCTGCTTTTCACTGCTGTGTTTATGCCACTTTACACCCACTTGACACACTAATAGAGAGATATCAATACATAGGTTTTAAGATTATTACTAGTCATATATATTCTTGTGCGGTGAATAGGGAGTGTTGAGTCCAGTTCTCTGAGCAAGGAGTAGGTCTTGTCTATTACATATTGGGTTTATGGAACGGTATCTTAGCTAATTTGAAACCCTTGTTTTATGTATCACCCCACCTCACCTTTCCCGTTAAGCAGCCATAGTGTGTTTTCTGCATGTGTGACTCTGTTCTGTTTTGTAATTCAGTTCAAGTGTAACGGTTTTTACATTCCCTGTATAAGTGATACCTTATGAGAAGTGTCCTTTTCTGTGTGACTTATTTCACTTAGAATCGTTGTACCTAAATCCACTCATCATGCTGCTACTAGCCTTATGACATTGATTTCCTGGCTGAGTGATATTCCATTGTACATAAGGACCAAAATTTCTTTATCCATTTTTCTCTTTCCTGGGATATTTAAGGTGGAATGAAGTGGAGGTCCTGGTCAACAGAGCAGCCCTAAACTTTGGGGTGCTTGTGTCTTGCTGATTTTTCATTTTCCCAATTTATACCCCCATGAGTGGAAGTGCCCTATGCTCTCTAAGCTGTGTTTTTTAGATGTTTCAGGACTCACTGTACACTTCTCCAGAGTGGCTGTTGGCAATTTACATCCCGCCCATCAGTGTAGCAAGGCTCTCATTTCTCCATGGCCTGTCCTGCATTTCTGGTTTTGACACGTTTTTCAGCATGGCCCTTTTGACCGATGGGTAGCGAGTCTTCTTTGTAGCCCTGATTTGCCTTTCCAGGTTGCTTGGTTGGCCAAAAAGGGCGTATGCGTTTTTTCCTGAATATATTCAGGAAAAAACGCATACGCCCTTTTTGGCCAAGGGCATCATTGTCAACGTTTTGCCGCTTTTCATGTGCTTTAAAGGCGATTCGACTCTACCTCCTGAAATCTGTTTCCTGCAATTCTGCCTTGATTTCAAATCCTCTTCTTTGCCTTCCCTCAATATATTTGTGGACGAGAGTTATCATTTATAACTCTGCAGGTTTGTGAATTGCAGTGCCCTGAACTTCCATTTTACAACTCGCTTTTTTGTGAGCTGGCCGCAAAAGTGCATGATGGTTTCACGCCCTGTTCTTGTTCCGGGGGGCAGGCTGAGCCTGTGGTTAATTCTTCTTCCTGATGGGAAAATAGAGTGACCTGTGCCTGTGTCCACACCAAGAGCTAGTCTCTCATTGGTTCCCCGTCTTCCCGTTCATCCTCAGGACAAATAGCAACCTGTACGGAACAGGAGGTTAAAGGTGCTGATGCTCCAAGTAGGGAGATTGCTAGTAAAGCGGCTGGAATGGTGAACGCAGGCACAAGGAGATGAGAAATGAGGTGCGTTTTAGAAATCTTTCCCCATAACATGGTGTACCATCTTTTTGTTTTCTCCTGCATGTTTTCGATGTAGGAAGATGCCCTTGAACCTGGAGATTTGCGACCCATGCGATGGGTACCACGCAGTATTACTTTAAAGGGTCTGCGTTTGCTCACCCAACCTCACCAAACCTCTCAGCCCCAAGAGTGTCCACCCTTATGTCTCATCCAGCTGTGGGTCTAGATATGGTCAATCCAGGTTGCATCACAGCCCCTGAACGCATTGTGTAAGAATTTCTCTCTCTTTCACTGTCTTTGTTTCATGGGTTTTTCGAAGTAATTTATTTTTATAATGGGGTTTAGCTGCTTTTCACTGCTGTGTTTATGCCGCTTTACACCCACTTGACACACTAACAGAGAGATATCAATACATAGGTTTTAAGCTTATTACTAGTCAGATAGATTCTTGTGCGGTGAATAGGGCGTGTTGAGTCCAGTTCTCTGAGCAAGGAGTAGGTCTTGTCTATTACATATTGGGTTTATGGAACGGTATCTGAGCTAATTTGAAACCCTTGTTTTATGTATCACCCCACCTCACCTTTCCTGTTAAGCAGACATAGTGTGTTTTCTGCATGTGTGACTCTGTTCTGTTTTGTAATTCAGTTCAAGTGTAACGGTTTTTACATTCCCTCTATAAGTGATACCTTATGAGAAGTGTCCTTTTCTGTGTGACTTATTTCACTTAGAATCGTCGTACCTAAATCCACTCATCATGCTGCTACTAGCCTTATGACATCGATTTCATGGCTGAGTGATATTCCATTGTACATAAGGACCACAACTTCTTTATCCATTTTTCTCTTTCCTGGGATATTTAAGGTGGAAGGAAGTGGAGGTCCTTGTCAACAGAGCAGCCCTAAACTTTGGGGTGCTTGTGTCTTGCTGAGTTTTCATTTTCCCAATTTATACCCCCATGAGTGGAAGTGCCCTATGCTCTCTAAGCTGTGTTTTTTAGGTGTTTCAGGACACACCGTACACTTCTTCAGAGTGGCTGTTGGCAATTTACATCCCGCCCATCAGTGTAGCAAGGCTCCCATTTCTCCATGGCCTGTCCTGCATTTCTGGTTTTGACACGTTTTTCAGCATGGCCCTTTTGACCGATGGGTAGCGAGTCTTCTTTGTAGCCCTGATTTGCCTTTCCAGGTTGCTTGGTTGGCCAAAAAGGGCGTATGCGTTTTTTCCTGAATATATTCAGGAAAAAACGCATACGCCCTTTTTGGCCAAGGGCATCATTGTCAACCTTTTGCCGCTTTTCATGTGCTTTAAAGGCGATTCGAATCTACCTCCTGAAATCTGTTTCCTGCAATTCTGCCTTGATTTCAAATCCTCTTCTTTGCCTTCCCTCAATATATTTGTGGACGAGAGTTATCATTTATAACTCTGGAGGTTTGTGAATTGCAGTGCCCTGAAGCTCCATTTTACAACTCGCTTTTTTGGGAGCTGGCCGCAAAAGCGCAGGATGGCTTCAGGCCCTGTTCTGGTTCCGGGGGGCAGGCTGAGCCTGTGGTTAATTCTTCTTCCTGATGGGAAAATAGAGTGACCTCTGCCTGTGTCCACACCAAGAGCTAGTCTCTCATTGGTTCCCCCTCTTTCCGTTCATCCTCAGGACAAATTGCAAGCTGTACGGACCAGGAGGTTAAAGGTGCTGATTCTCCATGGAGGGAGATTGCTACTAAAGAGGCTGGTATGGCGAACCCGAGCACAAGGAGATGAGAAATGAGGTGCGTTTTAGAAACCTTTCCCGATCACACGGTGTACCACCTTCTGGGTTTCTCATGCATGTTTTCGATGTAGGAAGATGCCCTTGAACCTGGAGATTTGTAAACCATGAGTTGGGTAACAGGCAATATTACTTTAAAGGCTCTGCGTTTGCTCCCCCAACCTCACCAAGCCTCTCAGCCCCGAGAGTGTCCACCCTTATGTCTCATCCAGCTGTGGGTCTAGATATGGTCAATCCAGGTGGCATCATAGCCCCTGAACGAATTTTGTAAGAATTTCTCTCTCTTTCACTGTCTTTGTTTCACGGGTTTTTAAAAGTAATTTATTTTTATAATGGGGTTTAGCTGCTTTTCACGGCTGTGTTTATGCCGCTTTACACCCACTTGACTCACTTCCAGAGAGATATCAATACATAGGTTTTACAATTCTGACTAGTCAGATATGTTCTCTTGCGGTGAATAGGGGTTGTTGAGTCCAGTTCACTGAGCAAGGAGTAGGTCTTGTCTATTACATATTGGATTTATGGAACGTTATCTGAGCTAATTTGAAATCCTTGTTTTATGCATCACCCCACCTCACCTTTCCCGTTAAGCAACCATAGTGTGTTTCCTAAATGTGTGACTCTGTTCTGTTTTGTAATTCAGTTCAAGTGTAACGGTTTTTACATTCCCTCTATAAGTGATACCTTATGAGAAGTGTCCTTTTCTGTGTGACTTATTTCACTTAGAATCGTCGTACCTAAATCCACTCATCATGCTGCTACTACCCTTATGATATTGATTTCACGCCCGGGTGATATACAATTGTCCATATGGACCACAACTTCTTTATCCATTTTTCTCTTTCCTTGCATATTGAAGGTGGAATTAAGTGGAGGTTCTTGTCAACAGAGCAGCCCTAAAGTTTGGGGTGCCTGTGTCTTGCTGAGTTTTAGTTTTCCCAATTTATACGCCCATGAGTGGATGTGCCCCTTTCTCTCTAGCTGTGTTTTTTAGATGTTTTAGGAAACACCATACCCTTCTCCAGAGTCATCATTGGCAATTTACACCCCACCCATCAGTGTAACAAGGCTCCCTTTCCTCCATGGCCTCTCCTGCATTTCTTGTTTTTACACTTTTTTAGGAAGGCCATTTTGACTGATGCAAGTCAGAGTTCTTTGTAGTGCTGAATTGCATTTCCGGCTTGCTTGGTTGGCCAAAAAGGGCCTATGGGTTTTTTCCTGAATTCATTCAGAAAAAAACGCATATGCTCTTTTTGGCCAAGTGCATCATTGTCGACGTTTTGCCGCTTTTCATGTGCTTTAGGGGTGATTCAAATCTAACTCCTGAAATCTGTTTCCTGCAATTCTGCCTTGATTTCAAATCCTCTTCTTTGCCTTCCCTCAATATATTTGTGGACGAGAGTTATCATTTACAAATCTGCAGATTTGTTAATTGCAGTGCCCCTGAGCTCCATTTTTCACCTCGCTTTTTTGGGAGCTTTCCGCAGATCCGCTCGTTTGCTTCTGGCCCTACTCTGGTTCCCGGTGGCAGGCTAAGCCTTTGCTTAATTCTTCTTCCTGACTGGAAAGTAGAGTGACATGTGCCTCTCCGAACACCTAGGGCTTGGCTCTCTTTGTTTCTCCTCCTTCCCCTTCTTCCTTTGGACAAATTCCAATTTCTGTGCAACTGGATGTTGAAGGTGCTGACATCCTCAAGTGGGGAGATTTTAAGGAAAAAGGCTGGAGGGGTGAACCCAACAACCAGGAAATTAGGAGTTTTGGTGCCTTTTCCAAAATCTTCCTGATCCAACCGTGTTCCATCTTCTGGGTGTCACAGGCATGTTTTAGCTGTAGGAAAGGTCCCGTGTATGTAAGGAGAACACAAGGGATTTTTCCAAATCAGTGTCTCCCCGAACTCCAATCTGGGGAATTTTTAAGCTACTGGTACATGTGTGTTCATTAAGGGACTTGGGCCGTAGGCAGAGTCCGAACTTTAGATGATTGAAGTCTTCAGGTTCAGAAACGCTCACCATCGGCCTCCTTTAGTTTCCATTTTATCTGTAGTTGATAGATGATGTCGATATAGATATCTATTGTTTTTCAGATTATTTCCCCTCAGGGGTCATTACAAAATATTGAGTATAGTTCCTTGTGCTATACAGTAGTTCCTTGTTGATGATATATTTTATACATAGCAGTGTGTATATGTTAATCTGAAACTGTTAATTTATCCCTCCTCCCACCTTTCCCTTTTGGTAATAAAAAATATAAGATTTTATACTTCTCAGAAATCTAGGAGCTGAAAGAGAGGTATCATTTTCAATGGAAAATCATTCAAAACAAGGTTGAAACTTCAACCAAGATTATTAGATGTACATCCTTGGAAAGAAATCACTGCATTTCTCTACTGTTGACCTGACAAATAAGACAAACCCCTCCACTGAACTTGCTTATAATAAAGTGATGGAAATATCAAATGGAAGTGTTAGAAACATCTTATTTTACACGAGCCTTATACACTGCTCTATGTTAATTACAGTTTGGCTCACACATCTGTTCATTGAAGTTACAATGTTCTCAAATTCTGTTACTGATCCTGCAGAGTGGGCCCCAACAAGGGTCTCCCTGCCCAGTGTCATTGGAGCCAACAGATCGAGACTGACTTTGGTTCAGAAGCAAAGGAAAACTTTATATTTTGATCAGAGAATGGAGAGGTGAGAGTGTGTGCTCCCCTGCGGGTTGTGGGCCGGGCTGCTGTGTAGGGATCCTGTCAGCATCAGCGGGAGGGAGGGGGCGGAGCTCTCGAGGGCCGGGTTGCCTGGAGCTCAGGCTCTATGTCGCAGAGTCTGCACGGGGCCCCACGAGCTGAGGTGTCGGCCCAGCCATTTTGCACTAGGAAATCGGGTCTGAAGTGTCGGGTGTGGGACCTCTGCATGTGGAAACCTAGGAGCAAGTGAAATTAGACAAAGCACAAAGGAAAAAATGGTTAGACTTTATTTTATTGCCCAGATTCTATTTTTATCTCCCAGGAATTTTTAATGGGCTTTGCCAGTGACAAAGCCCTCCTCTGCCTTTTGTCCCATTCCTCATTCTTGAGGCGCTGAGGGTGCAGACACGTCTTCTGTAAATGCTTCATGCTGAGTTGAGTGTCCTCATACCCGGGGGGAGGGGCAGGACTTCTCCCCAGCAGCCTCCAGGTGAGGTTGATTGTCCGCAGGCCTCCTCCCTCACTGCTCGTCTGCCTGGGCACCAGCATTGGAAGTTTTATAGATTCTAATGACCTTTAAGGGTCCAGGAAAGAGATGTGCAGAGACGCTGGGGGGGTGGGCGGTTTTACCCTGCTCCACATTGGTTCGGCCCCCTTAGGCTGATGGTTTCTGCCAGCCTAGATGCTCTGACCAGTAGTCTGTGCTTTCTTCAGTTAGGCCACTGAATTAACGTACAAACAGCACCAGGTGTCAGAGCCCTGCTTGCTCAACTCCCAGACAGTCCAGGGCCGGTGGTGATCCAGGACCATGACGGCCACTCAGTCAACGGCCTTTTGAAGTAGCCAGGTGTAGAGCCGGTCTCATTGGCCGCCATCACTGCAGTGTCTGCAGGCTTTTCTATGGTGGCAGCGTTATTTATGGTTCCCCTGCCAAGTTTATTAGCTCCGCTCTGGGTGCAGTAAGTCCTGTAAGCAATAGTCTGCTCTTTTGGGGCACACTCTTGTTGTTTTCTGAGAGAAGCTCCAGGTAAAGTGATGGTCACACGAGTCGTCATGGGGGCCCATTGCCCCAGGTTGTCTCTCTGGAGGTTGGTGTTGGAGGGCCTCCTCACTTGAGGTCATTGTGCCCACGGAGCAATCCCTGCAACTTCAGGGCATGGTGGGTGGTTAGGATCACCAAGTGGCGTCCTTTTCCCTTAGGAGGGAGCTGGCCTTGCGGGCTGCTGATTTCCAGGTTTTTAGATACCCCCAGTATCCTGGTCGGATGGGGTGGCTGGCCAATGCCTGGAGGGCATTCTTGCATTGTTCCATTTCAAGTGGTCCCAGTTTTTGCACTAATACTCCAAGGGCGATTCGCCTTGGACCAGGAATGTAAAGGTCAAAGGGTTTAGCTAACTTAGGGAGGTCCAGGGCCAGGGTCTGAATTGACTGCTCTTTCCATTCTTGAAAGGCCGCTTCTGGATTCTATTCAAAAGGATCATCATCTTTTCCTTTCAGTGATTCATATAGAGGCCCAGCTATTAGACTGTAGTTAGGGATCCAGATGCAGCAAACCCCGGTCTCCCCAGGAACCCCTAAGCTGTCTTCTAGTTTCAGGAAAGGTGAGGCTGCAAATGGCTTCTTCCCTTTCCTGGGGTGGGCTTCTCCGACCTTCTGTGCGAATGAAGCCCAGGAAGGCCACCTTAGTTTGTGATATTTGAGCCTTTTCCTTGGACACCTTCTATCTTTTATTGGCTAGGTAGTTCAGAGGCCTCCTTAGTCGGGCTGGTGATCAGAATGTCATCTGCATATTGAAGGAGGGTTCCCTTCTCCAGAGGTAGATCTTTTAGGTCTTTAGCTAACGTTTCCCCAAAGATGGTGTGGGAATTTTTGAACCCCTGGGGCAGGACGGCCCAGCAGTATTGTTTTTGTTGTAGGTTGAGTCCTGCCACTCACAGCCAAAATTTCTTGTGACTCTGGGACTAATGGAATACAGAAGAAGGCATCATTGAAGTCTAATACAGAATGCCATGTCCTGGTGGATGGTAGAATGACCAGCAGGGTGTAGGAATTAGGAACTACTAGATGTATATCCTCTGTGGCTTCACTGACTGTCCTGGCGTCCTCTACCAGGTCCCCAGCAGCCCACGGGGCTCTTGTGGTCAGGCCCCTCCCAGGATATGGAGCTCACCTGGGCAGGTACCCAGCGGCCCACGGGGCTCTGGTGGTTAGGCCGCTCCCAGGATATTGAGCTCACCTGGGCAGGTACCCAGCAGCCCATGGGGCCCTCATGGTCAGGCCCCTCCCAGGATATGGAGCTCACCTGGGCAGGTACGCAGCAGCCCACGGGGCTCTCGTGGGCAGGCCCCTCCCTGGATATGGAGCTCCCGTGGACAGGTACCCCGGCAGGGCTGGGCACACAGGAACCGTGCACATAGCCCTCATTGCAGAGCACCCCCAGCACCCCTGTCACTCAGAGCTGACACAGAGCACCTCAGAGCAGAGCTTGAACTAACAAACAGCAGCTCCAACAGGTCTGTGGCCCTAGGCTTCACTCTGTGCGGCCTCCCTCTGCCTGGTCTTCCAGGGGCTTCCACTGCAGCCGGGGTACCAGGCCTCTGTCTCCACCCACCACCCCTCCTCTCCCTGACTCCTGGGTTCCTCTCATTAGCAGAGGGTCTTCTTGAAGTTGTCTCCCACTCATGGACCAGATAAAATGATTCGAAAACAAGCCAGGGCTGCCGCCCCTTATCTATCCTGACTCTCGGGACCCTACACCTGTTCCTTGGATCTGGCCGGTGCAGCAAGGCCCATTTTCTGCAACTCTGAGTCCCTGAGGGGCGAGGATTGGCTGACCTGGGCAGCCTGACCCGGCCGGCCAGCCCTTCCCAGGTGTGCCTGGGTTGAGGTCAATATAAACACCCCTCCAGGCAGCAAAAGCCTCTGCAGCTGTGCCTGACGCCATATTCTCTGCCCCGTCAGCAGTCTCGGGGTTGGGCTGGTGGGAGGGAGTAGGGCCCATGGCTCTATGAGTGGCCCAGTGTGACTGGGGCTCTGCTGGACTTTCTGCAGGAGTTGCCGGGCTGCCACCTGCTAAAGAAGAGGATGTGTCACCCATACTTGCTGCTGGAATTTCTCCCCGGGCAGAGGTGAGGAAGGAAAAAAGCAGTGGGGGCCGGGACAGGAGGGGTACCTCAGGCAGGGAAATGGAAAGCTTCCAGACGAGCGCCCGGGGCCAGGACCATCCTGGCTGGCCTGCAGGCACCAAGTCGGCCTGCGTGCTGTCGCTGGTGTGACTCCAAGCCCCTTCCTCTAGTTTTTAAAGTCTTTGCACACATTCAGGTGTTTTACCTGGGAAGGGTGGGAAAAGTTCAGCAGCAGCTGGCCTGGGGCTCAGCTCACGTTTACTCAGAGACGCCTCCTCACGGTCCCCCAGCTTTGCAATGAGGACGCTCCTCGTGTGGGGGCTGCTGGCTGCATGGGAGATGATTCCCCACCTGTGACCAACTTCAGAATTGTTTACCACTGGAGCAAGTGCCCTGATAGGGTTTTCCTCTGTATGACCAGTGGGTTCTGTTTTTTTTTTTTTTTTCTTTTTTGGTTCAAGGTAAGTTTTATTCCTCTTTTTGTATTTATGGATATAAGCATGGAAATAATTCATTCATATAAATACGTCTATGGGAAGGACAGAACTTTTTTTCTGTTTTATTTTTTTAAGTATTATTTATTTTTTAATTTTTGAATTTATTTTATTCATTTTTTTATACAGCAGGCTCTTATTGGTAACCTATTTTATACACATAAGTGTGTATATGTCAATCCCAGGCTCGCAATTCATCCCACCACCACCACCCTGCCACTTTCCCCCCTTGGTGTCCATACATTTGTTCTCTACATCTGTGTCTCTATTTCTGCCTTGCAAACCGGTTCATCTTTACCATTTTTCTAGGTTCCACATGTATGCGTTAATATACGATATTTGTTTTTCTCTTTCTGACTTACTTCACTCTGTATGACAGTCTCTAGATCTATCCACGTCTCTACAAATGACCCAATTTCATTCCTTTTTATGGCTGAGTAATATTCCATTTTATATATGTAGCACATCTTTTCTGTTCGTCTGTCTATGGGCATTTAGGTTGCTTCCATGACCTGGCTATTGTAAGCAGTGCTGCAATGAATATTGTGGTGAATATGTCTTTTTGAATTATGGTTTTCTCTGGGTATATGGCCAGTAGTGGGATTGCTGGGTCATATGGTAATTCTATTTTTAGTCTTTTAAGGAACCTCCATACTGTTCTCCATCGTGACTGTATCAATTTACATTCCCACAAATAGTGTAAGAGGGTTCCCTTTTCTCCACACCCTCTCCAGCATTTGTTGCTTGTAGATTTTCTGATGATGCCCATTCTAACTCGTGTGAGGCGATACCTCATTGTAGTTTTGGTTTATATTTCTCTAATAATTAGTGATGTTGAGCAGCTTTTCATGTGCTTCTTGGTCATCTGTATGTCTTCTTGGGACAAATGTCTATTTACGTCATCTGCCCATTTTTGGATTGGGTTGTTTGTTTTTTTACTGTTGAGCTGCATGAGCTGTTTATATACATTGGAGATTAATCCTTTGTCCATTGATTCGTTTGCAAATATTTTCTCCCATTGTGAGGGTTGTCTTTTCGTCTTGTTTGTAGTTTCCTTTGCTTTGCAAAAGCTTTTAGGTTTCATTTGCTCCCATATGTTTATTTTTTTTTTTATTCCATTACTCTAGGAGGTGGATCAAAAAAGATCTTGCTGTGATTTATGTCAAAGAGTATTCTTCCTATGTTTTCCTCTAAGAGTTTTATAGTGTCCGGTCTTACATTTCGGTCTCTAATCCATTTTGAGTTTATTTTTTGTGTATGGTGTTAGGGAGTGTTCTAATTTCATTCTTTTACATGTAGCTGTCCATTTTTCCCAGCACCACTTATTGAAGAGACTGTCTTTTCTCCTTTGTATACCCTTGCCTCCTTTGTCATAGATTAGTGGGCCATAGGTGTGTAGGTTTATCTCTGGGCTTTTTTTTTTTCTTTTACATCTTTATTGGAGTATAATTGCTTTACACTTGTGTGTTAGTTTCTGCTGTATAAAAAAGTGAATCAGCTGTGCGTATACATATAACACCATATCCCCTCCCTCTTGCACCTCCCTCTCACTCCCTTATCCCACCCTTTTAGGTGGTCACAAAGCACAGAGCTGATCTCCCTGTGCTATGTGGCTGCTTCCCAGTAGCTATCAATTTTACATTTGGTAGTGTATATATGTCCATACCACTCTCTCACTTTGTCCCAGCTTACCCTTCCCTCTCCCCATGTCCTCAAGTCCTTTCTCTACGTCTGTGTCCTTAATCCTTTCCTGCCCCTAGGTTCTTCATAAACTTTTTTTTTAAGATTCCATATATATGTGTTAGCATACAGTATTTGTTTTTCTCTTTCTGACTTACTTCACTCTGTAGGACAGACTCTAGATCCATCCACCTCACTAAAAGTAACTCAATTTCGTTTCTTTTTATGGCTGAATAATGTTCCATTGTATATATGTGCCACATCTTCTTTATCCATTTATCTGTTGATGGACACTTAGGTTGCTTCCATGTCCTGGCTATTGTAAATAGAGCTACAGTGAACGTTGTGGTACATGACTCTTTTTGAATTATGGTTTTCTCAGGGTAAATGTCCAGGAGTGGGTTTGCTGGGTTGTATGGTAGTTCTATTTTTAGTTTTTAAGGAACCCCCATACCGTTCTCCCTAGTGGCTATATCAATTTACATTCCCACCAACAGTGCAAGAGGGTTCCCTTTTCTCCAATAAATGCCTCTCCAGCATTTATTGTTGGTAGATTTTTTGATGATGGCCATTCTGACTGGTGTGAGGTGATACCTCACTGTAGTTTTGATTTGCATTTCTCTAATGATTAGTGATGTTCAGCATCCTTTCATGTGTTTGTTGGCAACCTGTATATCTTCTTTGGAGAAATGTCTATTTAGGTCTTCTGCCCATTTTTGGATTGGGTTGTTTGGTTTTGTGATATTGAGCTACATGAGCTGCTTTTTGGAGATTAATCCTTTGCCATTTGCTTCATTTGAAAATATTTTCTCCCATTCTGATGGTTGTCTTTTCATCTTGCTTATGTTTTCCTTTGCTGTGCAAAAGAATTTATGTTTCATTCGGTCCCATTTTTTTATTTTTGTTTTTATTTCCATTTCTCTAGGAGGTGGGTCAAAAAGGATCTTGCTGTGATTTATGTCATAGACTGTTCTGCTTATGTTTTCCTCTAAGAGTTTTATAGTGGCTGGTCTTATATTTAGGTCTCTAATCCATTTTGAGTTTATTTTTGTGTATGGTGTTAGGGAGTGTACTAATTTCATTCTTTTACATGTAACTGTCCAGTTTTCCCAGCACCACTTGCTGAAGACACTGTCTTTTCTCCATTGTATACCCTTGCCTCCTTTGTCATAGATTAGTGAACCATAGGTACGTGGGTTTATCTCTGTGCTTTCTATCCTGTTCTATTGACCTATATTTCTGTTTTTGTGTCAGTACCATATTATCTTGATTACTGTAGCTTTGCAATATAGTCTGAAGTCTGGAAGTCTGATTCCTCCAGCTCTTTTTTTTCCCCCTCAAGACTGCTTTGGCTATCCAGGGTCTTTTGTGTCTCCCTACAAATTTTAAGATTTTTTTTTCTTGTTCTGTAGAAAATGCCAAAGGTATTTTGATCGGGATTGCATTGAATCTGTAGATTGCTTTGGGTAGTATAGTCATTTTCACAATATTGATTCTTCTAATCCGAGAACATGGTATATGTCTCCATCTGTTTATATCATCTTTGATTTCTTTCATCAGTGTCTTATAGTTTTCTGAGTACAGGTCTTTTACTTCCTTAGGTAGGTTTATTCCTAGGTATTTTATTCTTTTTGTTGCAGTGGTAATGGGATTGTTTCCTTAATTTCTCTTTCTGATCTTTCATTGTTAGTGTATAGGAATGCAAGCAATTTCTGTGCATTAATTTTGTATCCTGCAACTTTACCAAATTCATTGATTAGCTCCAGTGGTTTTCTGGTGGCATCTTTAGGATTCTCTATCTATGATATCATGTCATTTGCGAACAGTGACAATTTTACTTCTTCTTTTCCTTTTTGTATTCCTTTTATTTCTTTTTCTTCTCTGATTGCCATGGCTAGGACTTCCAAAACTATGTTGAATAGCAGTGGTGAGAGTGGACATCCTCGTCTTGTTCCTGATCTTAGAGGAAACGCTTTCAGTTTTTCACCATTGAGAATGCTGTTTGCTGTGGGTTTGTCATATATGGCCTTTATTATGTTGAGGTAGTTTCCCTCTAGGCCCACACTCTGCAGAGTTTTTATCGTAAATGAGTGTTGAATTTTCTCAAAATCTTTTCCTTCATCTATTGAGATGATCATATGCTTTTATTCTACAATTTGTTAATATGGTGTATCACATTGATTTGTGTATATTGAAGAATCCTTGCATCCCTGGGATAAACCCCACTTGATCATGGTGTATGATCCTTTTAATGTGTTGTTCGATTCTGTTTGCTAGTATTTTGTTGAGGATTTTTACATCTATATTCATCAGTGATATTGGTCTATAATTTTCTTTCCTTGTAGTATCTCTGTCTGATTTTGGTATCAGGGTGATGGTGGTCTCATAGAATGAGTTTGGGAGTGTTCCTTCCCCTGCAATTGTTTTGAAGAATTTGAGAAGGTTGGGTGTTAGCTCTTCTCTAAATGTTTGATAGAATTCACCTGTGATGCCATCTGGTTCTGGACTTTTGTTTGTTGGAAGATTTTTAATCACAGTTTCAATTTCATTGCTTGTGATAGGTTTGTTCATATTTTCTATTTCTTCCTGGTTCAGTCTTAGAAGGTTATCCCTTTCTAAGAATTTGTCCATTTCTTCCAGATTGTCCATTTTATTGGCCTAGAGTTGCTTGTAGTAGTCTCTTAGGATGCTTTGTATTCCTGTGGTGTCTGTTGTAACTTCTGCTTTTTCACTTCTAATTTTGTTGATTTGCGTCCTCTCCCTCTTTTTCTGGAGTCTGGCTAAAGGTTGATCATTTTTGCTTATCTTCTCAAAGAACCAGCTTTTAGTTTTATTGATCTTTGCTTTCGTTTTCTTTGTTTCTATTTCATTTATTTCTGCTCTGATCTTTATGATTTCTTTCCTTCTACTAACTTTGGGTTTTGTTCTTCTTTCTCTAGTTCCTCTAGGTGTAAGGTTAGATTGTTTATTTGAGATTTTTCTTGTTTCTTGAGGTAGGCTTGTATTGCTATAAACTTCCCTCTTAGAACTCCTTTTGCTGCATCCCATAGGTTTTGGATCATCGTGTTTTTGTTGTCATTTGTCTCTAGGTAGTTTTTGATTTCCTCTTTGATTTCTTCAGTGATCTCTTGGTTATTTAGTAACGTATTGTTTAGCCTCCATGTGTGTGTGTTTTTTACGGTTTTTTCCGTGTAATTGATTTCTAATCTCATAGCATTGTGGTCGGAACAGCTGCTTGATATGATTTCAGTTTTCTTAAATTTACTGAGGCTTTATCTGTGACCCAAGATGTGATCTATCCTGGAGAATGTTCCGTGTGCAGTTGAGAAGAACGTGTAATCTGCTGTTTTTGGATGGAATGTCCTATAAATATCAACTAACTCTATCTGGTCTATTGTGTCATTTAAAGCTTGTGTTTCCTTATTAATTTTCTGTCTGGCTGATCTCCACTGGTGTAAGTGAGCTGTTAAAGTCCCCCGCTATTATTGTGTTACTGTCGATTTCCTCTTTTATAGCTGTTAGCAGTTGCCTTATACATTGAGCTGCTCCTATTTTGGGTACATATATATTTATAATTGTTATATCTTCTTCTTGGATTGGTCCCCTGACCATTATGTAGTGTCTTTCCTTGTCTCTTGTAACATTCTTTATTTTAAAGTCTATTTTATCTGATATGAGTATTGCTACTCCAGCTTTCTTTTGATTTTCATTTGCATAGAATATATTTTTCCATCGCCTCACTTTGAGTCTGTATGTGTCCCTAGGTCTGAAATGGATCTCTTGTAGACAGCATATATATGGGTCTTGTTTTTGTATCCATTCAGCGAGCCTGTGTCTTTTGGTTGGAACATGTAGTGCATTCACGTTTAAGGTAATTATCGATATGTATGTTCCTACTACTATTTTCTTAATTGTTATGGGTTTGTCTTGGTGGGTCCTTTTCTTCTCTTGTGTTTCCCACTTAGAGAAGTTCCTTTAGCATTTGGTGTAGAGCTGGTTTCATGGTGCTGAATTCTCTTAGCTTTTGCTTGTCTGTAAGGCTTTTGATTTCTCCATCAAATCTGAATGAGCTCTTTACAGGGTGGAGTACTCTTGGTTGTAGGTTCTTCCCTTTCATCACTTTAAATTTATCATGCCACTTCCTTCTGGCTTGTAGATTTTCTGCTGAGAAATCAGTTGTTATCCTTATGGGAGTTCCCTTGTATGTTATTTGTCATTTTTCCCTCGCTGCTTTCAATCATTTTTCTTTGTCGTTAATTTTTGTCAATTTGATTGCTATGTGTCTTGTCATTTTTCTCCTTTGGTTTATCCTGCCTGGGACACTCTGTGCTTCTGGACTTGGGTGGCTATTTCTTTTCCCATGCTAGGGAAGTTTTTGACCATAATCTCTTCAAATATATTCTCGGGTCCTTTCTCTCTCTCTTCTCCTTCTGGGACCCCTATAATGCGAATGTTGTTGCGTTTAATGTTGTGCCAGAGGACTCTTGGGGTGTCTTCGTTTGTTTTCATTCTTTTTCTTTATTCTGTTCCATGGCAGTGATTTCCACCTTTCTGTCTTCCAGGTCACTTATCCGTTCTTCTGCCACAGTTATTCTGCTACTGATTCCTTCTAGTGTATTTTTCATTTCAGTTATTCCATTGTTCACCTCTGTTTGTTTGTTCTTTAATTCTTCTAGGTGTTTGTTCCTTAATTCTTCTAGGTCTTTGTTAAACATTTCTTGCATCTTCTCGATCTTTGCCTCCTTTCTTTTTCCAAGGTCTTGGCTCAACTTCACTATCATTATTCTGAATTCTTTTTCTGGAAGGTTCCCTATCTCCACCTCATTTCGTTTTTTTTCTGGGGTTTTATCTTGTTCCTTGATCTGGTATAAAGTCCTCTGCCTTTTCATTTTGTCTATCTTTCTGTGAATGTGGTTTTCCTTCCACAGGCTGCAGAATTGTAGTTCTTCTTGCTTCTGCTGTCTGCTCTCCGGTGGATGAGTCTATCTTAGAGGCTTGTGCAAGCTTCCTGATGGGAGGGACTGGTGGTGGGTAGAGCTGGGTGTTGCTTTGGTGGGCAGAGCTTTAATCCGCTTGTCTACGGATTAAATAAAACTTTAATAAAAAGTTTAATCCGCTTGTCTGCTGATGCATGGGGCTGGGTTCCCTCCCTGTTGGTTGTTTGGCCTGAGGCGACCCAGCCCTGGAGCCTACCTTGCTCTTGGTGGGGCTAATGGCGGACTCTGGGAGGGCTCACACCAAGGAGTATTTCCCAGAACTTCTGCTGCCAGTGTCGTTGTCCTCACGGTGAGCCACAGCCACAGCCACCACCTGCCTCTGCAGGAGACCCTCTAAAAGTAGCAGGTAGTTCTGGTCATTCTCCTACAGGGTCACTGCTCCTTCCCCTGGGTCCTGATGTGCACACTACTTTGTGTGTGCCCTCCAAGAGTGGAGTATCTGAGTGGAGTTGAGACTCTGAGACTCTGTGTGGAGTTGCACAGACTCTGGGTCCTGTGAAGCTTCGATGTTTTGTGATTCTAGAAATCCTATAGGAGACGGTCCACAGCAGGTGACGCTAATGTTGTCAGTAGAGGTGTTGAAGCCAAAGATCTGCAGTTCCAACTAGAGGTGCCGATGTACATACAGGACAAAATCATCTCGTGTGAATGTAGTTCAGGCATGTTTAAGATGAATGCAGTCATGTTAATGCCTACCATATTCTATCTTGAGCCTCTCCTCAGGGACCCCCTCCTCAGTTCCTGAGGCTCCTGTAAGTCATGTACAGGGGACTGGAGAGTGGGCTCTGTCCAGTCTGAGCCCTGAGTTACCCTGTGTGTATCTTAGGATACTTTGTATTTCTGTGGTGTCTGTTGTAACATCATCTCTTTCATTTCAGATTTATTTGGGCCCTCTCTTTTTAAAAAAACATACTACTGTTGTCTTTTATTCTCTACAGAAGCTTAATAAGTGTTTGATCTACTATCCTTACCCTATGTATACTTTTTGCAGTGAGATTTTTACTTTTCTTTGTTTCCTTGTTACTATCAATAATTAGTGAGACTTCTTTTAAGCTACCTTCAACATTGCTTATAAAGCTGCTTTATTAGTGATGACAGAGCCTTAATGGAAGTCATGTTCTGGTTGTAAATTAGAATGCAATGTGCCAGCAAATAGCCCCTTAAGTTTATGTCTCATTACTTCTTGTTCTTTTTTTAATTTAATTTTTATTTTTTGTCAGAGCAAATTTAATTAAAATGTTTTGTTTCTTCTAGGTGTGAAAGATGTGGTTCTTTTAAACATATACATATATCTATTCTTCTTTGGATCATTTTCCCATGTAGGTTATGACACGATGTTGAGTAGTCTTGTCTTGGTATTACGTAGGTCTTTGGTGATTACATATTTCACATGTGTTTCTATATCTATCTTAACCCCAATATCCTAATGTATCCAATCCTCACACCTTTCCATTTGGTGAACCATAAGTTTGTTTAATGAATCTGTGATTGCATTTCTCTGTGGAAATATCTTCATTGGTATCAATGTTTAGCTAAGACCTATAAGTGATATTATAGGATATGTGTCTTTTGCTTTCTGACTTAGTACAATTTGCCTGATTACCTCAAGAATCATACATGGTGCTGCAAATGGCACTGTTTCATTTTTTTCCCTGGCTAATATTCCATCTGTACGTGTACCAGTTCTTCTTTGGGCACGCACCTCTTGATGGACTTTCTGGTTGCCTCCATGTCTTGGCTATTGTAATACTGCTGCAATGCACATTTGCTTGTCTGTGTCTTTCCAGTTATGTCTTCTTATGTTATAGGCCAAGGAGTGGGCTTGCTGTATCATATGGTAGCTCAGTGTGTATGTTTTATAGGCACCACCATTCAGTTCTCATTAGTGGCTCTTTCCAGGTTACGTCCCACTTAAAATTGAGGGTATGCATTTCTCCAAAACACCTTCAATATTTATTGTTTGTAGTTTTCTTGCTGATGGTCATTCTAACAGGTGCGAGCTGATACCTATCTGTGATTGAATTTGCATGTGTCCCATAATCTGTTAAAACTGAGCTTTAAAGCATGCCCTTTTTATTTATCAAACTGTGATTACAGCTTAGTTCTTCAAAGTGTTTTCTTAAAGTAAGTGTCACATTTTGAAAATTTTTGGCCATTACCTCCCTCAAGACATTTTGAGGGCACGTTTCATTTCTGGCCCTGAAGTACTTGTTCATATGAAGTGACCATTAGCACAGGTTTTAAAGCTGCTTTTGCAGGTAACGGCCAGAGGGTGGCAGTCTTTCTACGTTCCCAATCTGGTAAATAGGGAAAGAGACCTTCAGCCCCAAGAGTGTCCAGCTTTATTTCTCATCCAGCTGTGGGTCTAGATATGGTCACACCAGGTTGCATCACAGCCCCGGAACGAATTATGTAAAAATTTCTCCCTCTATCACTGTCTTTGTTTTTTGGGATTTTAAAGTAATTTATTTTTATAATGGGGTTTACCTGATTTTCACTGCTGTGTTTATGCCCCTTTACACCCACTTGATTCACTTACAGAGAGACATCAATACATAGGTTTTAAGATTATTACTAGTCAGATATATACTTGTTCGTTGAATAGGGGATGTTGCATCCACTTCACTGAGCAAGGAATAGGTCTTGTCTATTACATATTGGTTTTATGGATCGGTATTTGAGCTAATATGAAACCCTTGATTTATGCATCACCCAACCTCACCTTTCCCGTTAAGCAGCCATAGTGTGTTTTCTAAATGTGTGACTCTGTTCTGTTTTGTAATTCAGTTCAAGTGTAACGGTTTTTACATTCCCTCTATAAGTGATACCTTATGAGAAGTGTCCTTTTCTGTGTGACTTATTTCACTTAGAATCGTCGTACCTAAATCCACTCATCATGCTGCTACTAGCCTTATGACATTGATTTCATGGCTGAGTGATATTCCATTGTACATAAGGACCACAAATTCTTTATCCATTTTTCTCTTTCCTGGGATATTTAAGTTGGAATGAAGTGGAGGTCCTTGTCAACAGAGCAGCCCTAAACTTTGGGGTGCTTGTGTCTTGCTGATTTTTCATTTTCCCAATTTATACCCCCATGAGTGGAAGTGCCCTATGCTCTCTAAGCTGTGTTTTTTAGATGTTTCAGGACACACCGTACATTTCTCCAGAGTGGTTGTTGGCAATTTACATCCCGCCCATCAGTGTAGCAAGGCTCCCATTTCTCCATGGCCTGTTATGCATTTCTGGTTTTGACACGTTTTTCAGCATGGCCCTTTTGACCGATGGGAAGCGAGACTTCTTTGTAGCGCTGATTTGCTTTTCCAGGTTGCATGGTTGGCCAAAAAGGGCGTATGCGTTTTTTCCTGAATATATTCAGGAAAAAACGCATACGCCCTTTTTGGCCAAGGGCATCATTGTCAACGTTTTGCCGCTTTTCATGTGCTTTAAAGGCGATTCGAATCTACCTCCTGAAATCTGTTTCCTGCAATTCTGCCTTGATTTCAAATCCTCTTCTTTGCCTTCCCTCAATATATTTGTGGACGAGAGTTATCATTTATAACTCTGCAGGTTTGTGAATTGCAGTGCCCTGAAGCTCCATTTTACAACTCGCTTTTTTTGGGAGCTGGCCGCAAAAGCGCAGGATGGCTTCAGGCCCTGTTCTGGTTCCAGGGTCCGGGTGAGCCTGTGGTTAATTCTTCTTCCTGATGGGAAAATAGAGTGACCTGTGCCTGTCACAACACCAAGAGCTAGTCTCTCACTGGTTCCCCGTCTACCCGTTCAACCTCAGGACTAATTGCAACCTGTACGGAACAGGAGGTTAAAGGTGCTGATGCTCCAAGTAGGGAGATTGTTAGTAAAGCGGCTGGAATGGCGAACCCGGGCACAAGGAGAAGAGAAATGAGGTGCGTTTTAGAAACCTTTCCCCATCACATGGTGTACCATCTTCTGGGTTTCTCATGCATGTTTTCGATGTAGGAAGATGCCCTTGAACCTGGAGATTTGGGACCCATGCGATGGGTACCACGCAGTATTACTTTAAAGGGTCTGCGTTTGCTCACCCAACCTCACCAAACCTCTCAGCCCCAAGCGTGTCCACCCTTATGTCTCATCCAGCTGTGGGTCTAGATATGGTCAATCCAGGTTGCATCACAGCCCCTGATCGCATTGGGTAAGAATTTCTCTCTCTTTCACTGTCTTTGTTTCATGGGTTTTTCAAAGTAATTTATTTTTATAATGGGGTTTAGCTGCTTTTCACTGCTGTGTTTATGCCGCTTTACACCCACTTGACACACTAACAGAGAGATATCAATACATAGGTTTTAATATTATTACTAGTCAGATATATTCATGTGCGGTGAATAGGGCGTGTTGAGTCCAGTTCTCTGAGCAAGGAGTAGGTCTTGTCTATTACATATTGGGTTTATGGAACGGTATCTGAGCTAATTTGAAACCCTTGGTTTATGTATCACCCCACCTCACCTTTCCCTTTAAGCAGCCATAGTGTGTTTTCTGCACGTGTGACTGTGTTCTGTTTTGTAATTCAGTTCAAGTGTAACGGATTTTACATTCCCTCTATAAGTGATACCTTATGAGAAGTGTCCTTTGCTGTGTGACTTATTTCACTTAGAATTGTCGTACCTAAATCCACTCATCATGCTGCTACTAGCCTTATGACATTGATTTCATGGCTGAGTGATATTCCATTGTACATAAGGACCACAACTTCTTTATCCATTTTTCTCTTTCCTGGGATATTTAAGGTGGAATGAAGTGGAAGTCATTGTCAACAGAGCATCCCTAAACTTTGGGGTGCTTGTGTCTTGCTGATTTTTCATTTTCCCAATTTATACCCCCATGAGTGGAAGTGCCCTATGCTCTCTAAGCTGTGTTTTTTAGATGTTTCAGGACTCACCGTACACTTCTCCACAGTGGCTGTTGGCAATTTACATCCCGCCCATCAGAGTAGCAAGGCTCCCATTTCTCCATGGCCTGTCCTGCATTTCTGGTTTTGACACGTTTTTCAGCATGGCCCTTTTGACCGATGGGTAGCGAGTCTTCTTTGTAGCCCTGATTTGCCTTTCCAGGTTGCTTGGTTGGCCAAAAAGGGCGTATGCGTTTTTTCCTGAATATATTCAGGAGAAAACGCATACGCCCTTTTAGGCCAAGGGCATCTTTTTCAACGTTTTGCCGCTTTTCATGTGCTTTAAAGGCGATTCGAATCTACCTCCTGAAATCTGTTTCCTGCAATTCTGCCTTGATTTCAAATCCTCTTCTTTGCCTTCCCTCAATATATCTGTGGACGAGAGTTATCATTTATAACTCTGCAGGTTTGTGAATTGCAGTGCCCAGAACCTCCATTTTACAACTCGCTTTTTTGGGGGCTGGCCGCAAAAGCGCATGATGTATTCACGCCCTGTTCTTGTTCCGGGGGGCAGGCTGAGCCTGTGGTTAATTCTTCTTCCTGATGGGAAAATAGAGTGACCTGTGCCTGTGTCCACACCAAGAGCTAGTCTCTCATTGGTTCCCCGTCTTCCCGTTCATCCTCAGGACAAATTGCAACCTGTACGGAACACGAGGTTAAAGGTGCTGATGCTCCAAGTAGGGAGGTTGCTAGTAAAGTGGCTGGAATGGCGAACCCGGGCACAAGGAGATGAGAAATGAGGTTCGTTTTAGAAACCTTTCCCCATCACACGGTGTACCATCTTCTGGGTTTCTCTTGCATGATTTCGATGTAGGAAGATGCCCTTGAACCTGGAGATTTGGGACCCATGGGACGGGTACCACGCAGTATTACTTTAAAGGGTCTGCGTTTGCTCACCCAACCTCACCAAACCTCTCAGCCCCAAGAGTGTCCACCCTTATGTCTCATCCAGCTGTGGGTCTAGATATGGTCAATCCAGGTTGCATCACAGCCCCCGAACGCATTGTGTAAGAATTTCTCTCTCTTTCACTGTCTTTGTTTCATGGGTTTTTCGAAGTAATTTATTTTTATAATGGGGTTTAGCTGCTTTTCACTGCTGTGTTTATGCCGCTTTACACCCACTTGACACACTAACAGAGAGATATCAATACATAGGTTTTAAGATTATTACTAGTCAGATATATTCTTGTGCGGTGAATAGGGCGTGTTGAGTCCAGTTCTCTGAGCAAGGAGTAGGTCTTGTCTATTACATATTGGGTTTATGGAACGGTATCTGAGATAATTTGATACCCTTGTTTTATGTATCACCCCACCTCACCTTTCCCGTTAAGCAGCCATAGTGTGTTTTCTGCATGTGTGACTCTGTTCTGTTTTGTAATTCAGTTCAAGTGTAACGGTTTTTACATTCCCTCTATAAGTGATACCTTATGAGAAGTGTCCTTTTCTGTGTGACTTATTTCACTTAGAATCGTCGTACCTAAATCCACTCATCATGCTGCTACTAGCCTTATGACATTGATTTCATGGCTGAGTGATATTCCATTGTACATAAGGACCACAACTTCTTTATCCATTTTTCTCTTTCCTGGGATATTGAAGGTGGAATGAAGTGGAGGTCCTTGTCAACAGAGCAGCCCTAAACTTTGGGGTGCTTGTGTCTTGCGGATTTTTCATTTTCCCAATTTATACCCCCATGAGTGGAAGTGACCTATGCTCTCTAAGCTGTGTTTTTTAGATGTTTCAGGAAACACCGTACACTTCTTCAGAGTGGCTGTTGGCAATTTACATCCCGCCCATCAGTGTAGCAAGGCTCCCATTTCTCCATGGCCTGTCCTGCATTTCTGGTTTTGAGACTTTTTTCAGCATGGCCCTTTTAACCGATGGGTAGCGAGTCTTCTTTGTATCGCTGACTTGCCTTTCCAGGTTGCTTGGTTGGCCAAAAAGGGCGTATGCGTTTTTTCCTGAATATATTCAGGAAAAAACGCATACGCCCTTTTTGGCCAAGGGCATCATTGTCAACGTTTTCCCGCTTTTCATGTGCTTTAAAGGCGATTCGAATCTACCTCCTGAAATCTGTTTCCTGCAATTCTGCCTTGATTTCAAATCCTCTTCGTTGCCTTCCCTCAATATATTTGTGGACGAGAGTTATCATTTATAACTCTGCAGGTTTGTGAATTGCAGTGCCCTGGAGCTCCATTTTACAACTCGCTTTTTTGGGAGCTGGCCGCAAAAGCGCAGGATGGCTTCAGGCCCTGTTCTGGTTCCGGGGTCCGGGTGAGCCTGTGGTTAATTCTTCTTCCTGATGGGAAAATAGAGTGACCTGTGCCTGTCACAACACCAAGAGCTAGTCTCTCACTGGTTCCCCGTCTACCCGTTCAACCTCAGGACTAATTGCAACCTGTACGGAACAGGAGGTTAAAGGTGCTGATGCTCCAAGTAGGGAGATTGTTAGTAAAGCGGCTGGAATGGCGAACCCGGGCACAAGGAGAAGAGAAATGAGGTGCGTTTTAGAAACCTTTCCCCATCACATGATGTACCATCTTTTTGTTTTCTCATGCATGTTTTCGATGTAGGAATATGCCCTTGAACCTGGAGATTTGGGACCCATGCGATGGGTACCACACAGTATTACTTTAAAGGGTCTGCGTTTGCTCACCCAACCTCACCAAACCTCTCAGCCCCAAGAGTGTCCACCCTTATGTCTCATCCAGCTGTGGGTCTAGATATGGTCAATCCTGGTTGCATCACAGCCCCTGAACGCATTGTGTAAGAATTTCTCTCTCTTTCACTGTCTTTGTTTCATGGGTTTTTCGAAGTAATTTATTTTTATAATGGGGTTTAGCTGCTTTTCACTGCTATGTTTATGCCGCTTTACACCCACTTGACACACTAACAGAGAGATATCAATACATAGGTTTTAAGATTATTACTACTCAGATATATTCTTGTGCGGTGAATAGGGCGTGTTGAGTCCAGTTCTCTGAGCAAGGAGTAGGTCTTGTCTATTACATATTGGGTTTATGGAACGGTATCTGAGCTAATTTGATACCCTTGTTTTATGTATCACCCCACCTCACCTTTCCCGTTAAGCAGCCATAGTGTGTTTTCTGCATGTGTGACTCTGTTCTGTTTTGTAATTCAGTTCAAGTGTAACGGTTTTTACATTCCCTCTATAAGTGATACCTTATGAGAAGTGTCCTTTTCTGTGTGACGTATTTCACTTAGAATCGTCGTACCTAAATCCACTCATCATGCTGCTACTAGCCTTATGACATTGATTTCATGGCTGAGTGATATTCCATTGTACATAAGGACCACAACTTCTTTATCCATTTTTCTCTTTCCTGGGATATTGAAGGTGGAATGAAGTGGAGGTCCTTGTCAACAGAGCAGCCCTAAACTTTGGGGTGCTTGTGTCTTGCTGATTTTTCATTTTCCCAATTTATACCCCCATGAGTGGAAGTGACCTATGCTCTCTAAGCTGTGTTTTTTAGATGTTTCAGGACACACCGTACACTTCTCCAGAGTGGCTGTTGGCAATTTACATCCCGCCCATCAGTGTAGCAAGGCTCCCATTTCTCCATGGCCTGTCCTGCATTTCTGGTTTTGAGACTTTTTTCAGCATGCCCCTTTTGACCGATGGGTAGCGAGTCTTCTTTGTATCGCTGACTTGCCTTTCCAGGTTGCTTGGTTGGCCAAAAAGGGCGTATGCGTTTTTACCTGAATATATTCAGGAAAATACGCATACGCCCTTTTTAGCCAAGGGCATCATTGTCAACGTTTTGCCGCTTTTCATGTGCTTTAAAGGTGATTCGAATCTGCCTCCTGAAATCTGTTTCCTGCAATTCTGCCTTGATTTCAAATCCTCTTCTTTGCCTTCCCTCAATATATTTGTGGACGAGAGTTGTCATTTATAACTCTGCAGGTTTGTGATTTGCAGTGCCCTGAAGCTCCATTTTACAACTCGCTTTTTTGGGAGCTGGCCGCAAAAGCGCAGGATGGCTTCAGGCCCTGTTCTGGTTCCGGGGTCATGGTGAGCCTGTGGTTAATTCTTCTTCCTGATGGGAAAATAGGGTGACCTGTGCCTGTCCCAACACCAAGAGCTAGTCTCTCACTGGTTCCCCATCTACCCGTTCATCCTCAGGACAAATTGCAACCTGTACGGAACAGGAGGTTAAAGGTGCTGATGCTCCAAGTAGGGAGATTGTTAGTAAAGCAGCTGGAATGGCGAACCCGGGCACAAGGAGAAGAGAAATGAGGTGAGTTTTAGAAACCTTTCCCCATCACATGGTGTACCAACTTTTTGTTCTCTCATGGATGTTTTCGATGTAGGAATATGGCCTTGAACCTGTAGATTTGGGACCCATGCGAAGGGTACCACGCAGTATTACTTTAAAGGGTCTGCGTTTGCTCACCCAACCTCACCAAACCTCTCAGCCCCAAGAGTGTCCACCCTTATGTCTCATCCAGCTGTGGGTCTAGATATGGTCAATCCAGGTTGCATCACAGCCCCTGAACGCATTGTGTAAGAATTTCTCTCTCTTTCACTGTCTTTGTTTCATGGGTTTTTCGAAGTAATTTATTTTTATAATGGGGTTTAGCTGCTTTTCACTGCTGTGTTTATGCCGCTTTACACCCACTTGACACACTAACAGAGAGATATCAATACATAGGTTTTAAGATTATTACTAGTCAGATATATTCTTGTGCGGTGAATAGGGCGTGTTGAGTCCAGTTCTCTGAGCAAGGAGTAGGTCTTGTCTATTACATATTGGGTTTATGGAACGGTATCTGAGATAATTTGAAACCCTTGTTTTATGTATCACCCCACCTCACCTTTCCCGTTAAGCAGCCATAGTGTGTTTTCTGCATGTGTGACTCTGTTCTGTTTTCTAATTCAGTTCAAGTGTAATGGTTTTTACATTCCCTCTATAAGTGATACCTTATGAGATGTGTCCTTTTCTGTGTGACTTATTTCACTTAGAATCGTCGTACCTAAATCCACTCATCATGCTTCTACTAGCCTTATGACATTGATTTCATGGCTGAGTGATATTCCATTGTACATAAGGACCACAACTTCTTTATCCATTTTTCTCTTTCCTGGGATATTGAAGGTGGAATGAAGTGGAGGTCCTTGTCAACAGAGCAGCCCTAAACTTTGGGGTGCTTGTGTCTTGCTGATTTTTCATTTTCCCAATTTATACCCCCATGAGTGGAAGTGCCCTATGCTCTCTAAGCTGTGCTTTTTAGATGTTTCAGGACACACCGTACACTTCTCCAGAGTGGCTGTTGGCAATTTACATCCCGCCCATCAGTGTAGCAAGGCTCCCATTTCTCCATGGCCTGTCCTGCATTTCTGGTTTTGAGACTTTTTTCAGCATGGCCCTTTTGACCGATGGGGAGCGAGTCTTCTTTGTAGCCCTGATTTGCCTTTCCAGGTTGCTTGGTTGGCCAAAAAGGGCGTATGCGTTTTTTCCTGAATATATTCAGGAAAAAACGCATACGCCCCTTTTGGCCAAGGGCATCATTGTCAACGTTTTCCCGCTTTTCATGTGCTTTAAAGGCGATTCGAATCTACCTCCTGAAATCTGTTTCCTGCAATTCTGCCTTGATTTCAAATCCTCTTCTTTGCCTTCCCTCAATATATTTGTGGACGAGAGTTATCATTTATAACTCTGCAGGTTTGTGAATTGCAGTGCCCTGAAGCTCCATTTTACAACTCGCTTTTTTGGGAGCTGGCCGCAAAAGCGCAGGATGGCTTCAGGCCCTGTTCTGGTTCCGGGGTCCGGGTGAGCCTGTGGTTAATTCTTCTTCCTGATGGGAAAATAGAGTGACCTGTGCCTGTCACAACACCAAGAGCTAGTCTCTCACTGGTTCCCCGTCTACCCGTTCAACCTCAGGACTAATTGCAACCTGTACGGAACAGGAGGTTAAAGGTGCTGATGCTCCAAGTAGGGAGATTGTTAGTAAAGCGGCTGGAATGGCGAACCCGGGCACAAGGAGAAGAGAAATGAGGTGCGTTTTAGAAACCTTTCCCCATCACATGATGTACCATCTTTTTGTTTTCTCATGCATGTTTTCGATGTAGGAATATGCCCTTGAACCTGGAGATTTGGGACCCATGCGATGGGTACCACACAGTATTACTTTAAAGGGTCTGCGTTTGCTCACCCAACCTCACCAAACCTCTCAGCCCCAAGAGTGTCCACCCTTATGTCTCATCCAGCTGTGGGTCTAGATATGGTCAATCCAGGTTGCATCACAGCCCCTGAATGCATTGTGTAAGAATTTCTCTCTCTTTCACTGTCTTTGTTTCATGGGTTTTTCGAAGTAATTTATTTTTATAATGGGGTTTAGCTGCTTTTCACTGCTGTGTTTATGCCGCTTTACACCCACTTGACACACTAACAGAGAGATATCAATACATAGGTTTTAAGATTATTACTAGTCAGATATATTCTTGTGCGGTGAATAGGGCGTGTTGAGTCCAGTTCTCTGAGCAAGGAGTAGGTCTTGTCTATTACATATTGGGTTTATGGAACGGTATCTGAGCTAATTTGAAACCCTTGTTTTATGTATCACCCCACCTCACCTTTCCCGTTAAGCAGCCATAGTGTGTTTTCTGCATGTGTGACTCTGTTCTGTTTTGTAATTCAGTTCAAGTGTAACGGTTTTTACATTCCCTCTATAAGTGATACCTTATGAGAAGTGTCCTTTTCTGTGTGACTTATTTCACTTAGAATCGTCGTACCTAAATCCACTCATCATGCTGCTACTAGCCTTATGACATTGATTTCATGGCTGAGTGATATTCCATTGTACATAAGGACCACAACTTCTTTATCCATTTTTCTCTTTCCTGGGATATTGAAGGTGGAATGAAGTGGAGGTCCTTGTCAACAGAGCAGCCCTAAACTTTGGGGTGCTTGTGTCTTGCTGATTTTTCATTTTCCCAATTTATACCCCCATGAGTGGAAGTGCCCTATGCTCTCTAAGCTGTGTTTTTTAGATGTTTCAGGACACACCGTACACTTCTCCAGAGTGGCTGTTGGCAATTTACATCCCGCCCATCAGTGTAGCAAGGCTCCCATTTCTCCATGGCCTGTCCTGCATTTCTGGTTTTGAGACTTTTTTCAGCATGGCCCTTTTGACCGATGGGGAGCGAGTCTTCTTTGTAGCCCTGATTTGCCATTCCAGGTTGCTTGGTTGGCCAAAAAGGGCGTATGCGTTTTTTCCTGAATATATTCAGGAAAAAACGCATACGCCCTTTTTGGCCAAGGGCATCATTGTCAACGTTTTGCCGCTTTTCATGTGCTTTAAAGGCGATTCGAATCTACCTCCTGAAATCTGTTTCCTGCAATTCTGCCTTGATTTCAAATCCTCTTCTTTGCCTTCTCTCAATATATTTGTGGACGAGAGTTGTCATTTATAACTCTGCAGGTTTGTGAATTGCAGTGCCCTGAAGCTCCATTTTACAACTCGCTTTTTTGGGAGCTGGCCGCAAAAGCGCAGGATGGCTTCAGGCCCTGTTCTGGTTCCGGGGTCATGGTGAGCCTGTGGTTAATTCTTCTTCCTGATGGGAAAATAGGGTGACCTGTGCCTGTCCCAACACCAAGAGCTAGTCTCTCACTGGTTCCCCATCTACCCGTTCATCCTCAGGACAAATTGCAACCTGTACGGAACAGGAGGTTAAAGGTGCTGATGCTCCAAGTAGGGAGATTGTTAGTAAAGCAGCTGGAATGGCGAACCCGGGCACAAGGAGAAGAGAAATGAGGTGAGTTTTAGAAACCTTTCCCCATCACATGGTGTACCAACTTTTTGTTTTCTCATGGATGGTTTCGATGTAGGAATATGGCCTTGAACCTGAAGATTTGGGACCCATGCGAAGGGTACCACGCAGTATTACTTTAAAGGGTCTGCGTTTGCTCACCCAACCTCACCAAACCTCTCAGCCCCAAGAGTGTCCACCCTTATGTCTCATCCAGCTGTGGGTCTAGATATGGTCAATCCAGGTTGCATCACAGCCCCTGAACGCATTGTGTAAGAATTTCTCTCTCTTTCACTGTCTTTGTTTCATGGGTTTTTCGAAGTAATTTATTTTTATAATGGGGTTTAGCTGCTTTTCACTGCTGTGTTTATGCTGCTTTACACCCACTTGACACACTAACAGAGAGATATCAATACATAGGTTTTAAGATTATTACTAGTCAGATATATTCTTGTGCGGTGAATAGGGCGTGTTGAGTCCAGTTCTCTGAGCAAGGAGTAGGTCTTGTCTATTACATATTGGGTTTATGGAACGGTATCTGAGATAATTTGAAACCCTTGTTTTATGTATCACCCCACCTCACCTTTCCCGTTAAGCAGCCATAGTGTGTTTTCTGCATGTGTGACTCTGTTCTGTTTTGTAATTCAGTTCAAGTGTAACGGTTTTTACATTCCCTCTATAAGTGATACCTTATGAGATGTGTCCTTTTCTGTGTGACTTATTTCACTTAGAATCGTCGTACCTAAATCCACTCATCATGCTTCTATTAGCCTTATGACATTGATTTCATGGCTGAGTGATATTCCATTGTACATAAGGACCACAACTTCTTTATCCATTTTTCTCTTTCCTGGGATATTGAAGGTGGAATGAAGTGGAGGTCCTTGTCAACAGAGCAGCCCTAAACTTTGGGGTGCTTGTGTCTTGCTGATTTTTCATTTTCCCAATTTATACCCCCATGAGTGGAAGTGCCCTATGCTCTCTAAGCTGTGTTTTTTAGATGTTTCAGGACACACCGTACACTTCTCCAGAGTGGCTGTTGGCAATTTACATCCCGCCCATCAGTGTAGCAAGGCTCCCATTTCTCCATGGCCTGTCCTGCATTTCTGGTTTTGAGACTTTTTTCAGCATGGCCCTTTTGACCGATGGGGAGCGAGTCTTCTTTGTAGCCCTGATTTGCCTTTCCAGGTTGCTTGGTTGGCCAAAAAGGGCGTATGCGTTTTTTCCTGAATATATTCAGGAAAAAACGCATACGCCCTTTTTGGCCAAGGGCATCATTGTCAACGTTTTGCCGCTTTTCATGTGCTTTAAAGGCGATTCGAATCTACCTCCTGAAATCTGTTTCCTGCAATTCTGCCTTGATTTCAAATCCTCTTCTTTGCCTTCCCTCAATATATTTGTGGACGAGAGTTATCATTTATAACTCTGCAGGTTTGTGAATTAGAGTGCCCTGAAGCTCCATTTTACAACTCGCTTTTTTGGGAGCTGGCCGCAAAAGCGCAGGATGGCTTCAGGCCCTGTTCTGGTTCCGGGGTCCGGGTGAGCCTGTGGTTAATTCTTCTTCCTGATGGGAAAATAGAGTAACCTGTGCCTGTCACAACACCAAGAGCTAGTCTCTCACTGGTTCCCCGTCTACCCGTTCAACCTCAGGACTAATTGCAACCTGTACGGAACAGGAGGTTAAAGGTGCTGATGCTCCAAGTAGGGAGATTGTTAGTAAAGCGGCTGGAATGGCGAACCCGGGCACAAGGAGAAGAGAAATGAGGTGCGTTTTAGAAACCTTTCCCCATCACATGATGTACCATCTTTTTGTTTTCTCATGCATGTTTTCGATGTAGGAATATGCCCTTTAACCTGGAGATTTGGGACCCATGGGACGGGTACTACGCAGTATTACTTTAAAGGGTCTGCGTTTGCTCACCCAACCTCACCAAACCTCTCAGCCCCAAGAGTGTCCACCCTTATGTCTCATCCAGCTGTGGGTCTAGATATGGTCAATCCAGGTTGCATCACAGCCCCTGAACGCATTGTGTAAGAATTTCTCTCTCTTTCACTGTCTTTGTTTCATGGGTTTTTTGAAGTAATTTATTTTTATAATGGGGTTTAGCTCTTTTTCACTGCTGTGTTTATGCCGCTTTACACCCACTTGACACACTAACAGAGAGATAGCAATACATAGGTTTTAAGATTATTACTAGTCAGATATATTCTTGTGCGGTGAATAGGGCGTGTTGAGTCCAGTTCTCTGAGCAAGGAGTAGGTCTTGTCTATTACATATTGGGTTTATGGAACGGTATCTGAGCTAATTTGAAACCCTTGTTTTATGTATCACCCCACCTCACCTTTCCCGTTAAGCAGCCATTGTGTGTTTTCTGCATGTGTGACTCTGTTCTGTTTTGTAATTCAGTTCAAGTGTAACGGTTTTTACATTCCCTCTATAAGTGATACCTTATGAGAAGTGTCCTTTTCTGTGTGACTTATTTCACTTAGAATCGTCGTACCTAAATCCACTCATCATGCTGCTACTAGCCTTATGACATTGATTTCATGGCTGAGTGATATTCCATTGTACATAAGGACCACAACTTCTTTATCCATTTTTCTCTTTCCTGGGATATTGAAGGTGGAATGAAGTGGAGGTCCTTGTCAACAGAGCAGCCCTAAACTTTGGGGTGCTTGTGTCTTGCTGATTTTTCATTTTCCCAATTTATACCCCCATGAGTGGAAGTGCCCTATGCTCTCTAAGCTGTGTTTTTTAGATGTTTCAGGAAACACCGTACACTTCTCCAGAGTGGCTGTTGGCAATTTACATCCCGCCCATCAGTGTAGCAAGGCTCCCATTTCTCCATGGCCTGTCCTGCATTTCTGGTTTTGACAGGTTTTTCAGCATGGCCCTTTTGACCGAAGGGTAGCGAGTCTTCTTTGTAGCGCTGATTTGCCTTTCCAGGTTGCTTGGTTGGCCAAAAAGGGCGTATGCGTTTTTTCCTGAATATATTCAGGAAAAAACGCATACGCCCTTTTTGGCCAAGGGCATCATTGTCAACGTTTTGCCGCTTTTCATGTGCTTTAAAGGCGATTCGAATCTACCTCCTGAAATCTGTTTCCTGCAATTCTGCCTTGATTTCAAATCCTCTTCTTTGCCTTCCCTCAATATATTTGTGGACGAGAGTTATCATTTATAACTCTGCAGGTTTGTGAATTGCAGTGCCCTGAAGCTCCATTTTACAACTCGCTTTTTTGGGAGCTGGCCGCAAAAGCGCAGGATGGCTTCAGGCCCTGTTCTGGTTCCGGGGGGGAGGATGAGCCTGTGGTTAATTCTTCTTCCTGATGGGAAAATAGAGTGACCTGTGCCTGTACCAACACCAAGAGCTAGTCTCTCACTGGTTCCCCATCTTCCCGTTCATACTCAGGACAAATTGCAACCTGTACGGAACAGGAGGTTAAAGGTGCTGATGCTCCAGGTAGCGAGATTGCTAGTAAAGCGGCTGGAATGGCGAACCCGGGCACAAGGAGAAGAGAAATGTGGTGCGTTTTAGAAACCTTTCCCCATCACATGATGTACCATCTTTTTGTTTTCTCATGCATGTTTTCGATGTAGGAAGATGCCCTTGAACCTGGAGATTTGGGACCCATGCGATGGGTACCACGCAGTATTACTTTAAAGGGTCTGCGTTTGCTCACCCAACCTCACCAAACCTCTCAGCCCCAAGAGTGTCCACCCTTATGTCTCATCCAGCTGTGGGTCTATATATGGTCAATCCAGGTTGCATCACAGCCCCTGATCGCATTGTGTAAGAATTTCTCTCTCTTTCACTGTGTTTGTTTCGTGGGTTTTTCAAAGTAATTTATTTTTATAAAGGGGTGTAGCTGCTTTTCACTGCTGTGTTTATGCCACTTTACACCCACTTGACACACTAACAGAGATATATCAATACATAGGTTTTAAGATTATTCCTAGTCAGATATATTCTTGTGCGGTGAATAGGGCGTGTTGAGTCCAGTTCTCTGAGCAAGGAGTAGGTCTTGTCTATTACATATTGGGTTTATGGAACGGTATCTGAGCTAATTTGAAACCCTTGTTTTATGTATCACCCCACCTCACCTTTCCCGTTAAGCAACCATAGTGTGTTTTCTGCATGTGAGACTCTGTTCTCTTTTGTAATTCAGTTCAAGTGTAACGGTTTTTACATTCCCTCTATAAGTGATACCTTATGAGAAATGTCCTTTTCTCTGTGACTTATTTCACTTAGAATCGTCGTACCTAAATCCACTCATCATGCTGCTACTAGCCTTATGACATTGATTTCATGGCTGAGTGATATTCCATTGTACATAAGGACCACAACTTCTTTATCCATTTTTCTCTTTCCTGGGATATTTAAGGTGGAATGAAGTGGAGGTCCTTGTCAACAGAGCAGCCCTAAACTTTGGGGTGCTTGTGTCTTGCTGATTTTTCATTTTCCCAATTTATACCCCCATGAGTGGAAGTGCCCTATGCTGTCTAAGCTGTGTTTTTTAGATGTTTCAGGACTCACCGTACACTTCTCCAGAGTGACTGTTGGCAATTTACATCCCGCCCATCAGTGTAGCAAGGCTCCCATTTCTCCATGGCCTGTCCTGCATTTCTGGTTTTGAGCCTTTTTTCAGCATGGCCCTTTTGACCGATGGGTAGCGAGTCTTCTTTGTAGCGCTGATTTGCCTTTCCAGGTTGCTTGGTTGGCCAAAAAGGGCGTATGCGTTTTTTCCTGAATATATTCAGGAAAAAACGCATACGCCCTTTTTGGCCAAGGGCATCATTGTCAACGTTTTGCCGCTTTTCATGTGCTTTAAAGGCGATTCGAATCTACCTCCTGAAATCTGTTTCCTGCAATTCTGCCTTGATTTCAAATCCTCTTCTTTGCCTTCCCTCAATATATTTGTGGACGAGAGTTATCATTTATAACTCTGCAGGTTTGTGAATAGCAGTGCCCTGAAGCTCCATTTTACTACTCGCTTTTTTGGGAGCTGGCCGCAAAAGCGCAGGATGGCTTCAGGCCCTGTTCTGGTTCCGGGGGGCAGGCTGAGCCTGTGGTTAATTCTTCTTCCTGATTGTAAAATAGAGTGACCTGTGCCTGTCCCAAAACCAAGAGCTAGTCTCTCATTGGTTCCCCGTCTTCCCGTTCATCCTCAGGAAAAATTGCAACCTGCACGGAACAGGAGGTTAAAGGTGCTGATGCTCCAAGTAGGGAGATTGCTCGTAAAGCATCTGGAATGGCGAACCCAGGCACAAGGAGATGAGAAATGAGGTGCGTTTTAGAAACCTTTCCCCATCACACGGTGTACCATCTTCGGGGTTTCTCATGCATGTTTTCGATGTAGGAAGATGCCCTTGAACCTGGAGATTTGGGACCCATGGGACGGGTACCACGCAGTATTACTTTAAAGGGTCTGCGTTTGCTCACCCAACCTCACCAAACCTCTCATCCCCAAGAGTGTCCACCCTTATGTCTCATCCAGCTGTGCGTCTAGATATGGTCAATCCAGGTTGCATCACAGCCCCTGAAGGCATTGTGTAAGAATTTCTCTCTCTTTCACGGTGTTTGTTTCATGGGTTTTTCAAAGTAATTTATTTTTATAATGGGGTTTAGCTGCTTTTCACTGCTGTGTTTATGCCGCTTTACACCCACTTGACACACTAACAGAGAGATATCAATACATAGGTTTTAAGATTATTACTAGTCAGATATATTCTTGTGTGGTGAATAGGGCGTGTTGAGTCCAGTTCTCTGAGCAAGGAGTAGGTCTTGTCTATTACATATTGGGTTTATGGAACGGTATCTGAGCTAATTTGAAACCCTTGTTTTATGCATCACCCCACCTCACCTTTCCCGTTAAGCAGCCATAGTGTGTTTTCTGCATGTGTGACTCTGTTCTGTTTTGTAATTCAGTTCAAGTGTAACGGTTTTTACATTCCCTCTATCAGTGATACCTTATGAGAAGTGTCCTTTTCTGTGTGACTTATTTCACTTAGAATCGTCATACCTAAATCCACTCATCATGCTGCTACTAGCCTTATGACATTGATTTCATGGCTGAGTGATATTTCATTGTACATAAGTACCACAACTTCTTTATCCATTTTTCTCTTTCCTGGGATATTGAAGGTGGAATGAAGTGGAGGTCCTTGTCAACAGAGCAGCCCTAAACTTTGGGGTGCTTGTGTCTTGCTGATTTTTCATTTTCCCAATTTATACCCCTATGAGTGGAAGTGCCCTATGCACTCTAATCTGTGTTTTGTAGGTGTTTCAGGACACACCGTAGACTTCTCCAGAGTGGCTGTTGCCAATTTACATCCTGCCCATCAGTGTAGCAAGGCTCCCATTTCTCCATGGCCTGTCCTGCCTTTCTGGTTTTGACACTTTTTTCAGCATGGCCCTTTTGATCGATGGGTAGCGTGTCTTCTTTGTAGCGCTGATTTGCCTTTCCAGGTTGCTTGGTTGGCCAAAAAGGGCGTATGCGTTTTTTCCTGAATATATTCAGGAGAAAACGCATATGCCCTTTTTGGCCAAGGGCATAATTGTCAAAGTTTTGCCGCTTTTCATGTGCTTTAAAGGCGATTCGAATCTACCTCCTGAAATCTGTTTCCTGCAATTCTGCCTTGATTTCAAATCCTCTTCTTTGCCTTCCCTCAATATATTTGTGGACGAGAGTTATCATTTATAACTCTGCAGGTTTGTGAATTGCAGTGCCCTGAAGCTCCATTTTACAACTCGCTTTTTTGAGCACTGGCCGCAAAAGCGCAGGATGGCTTCAGGCCCTGTTCTGGTTCCGGGGGGCAGGCTGAGCCTGTGGTTAATTCTTCTTTCTGATTGTAAAATAGAGTGACCTGTGCCTGTCCCAAAACCAAGAGCTAGTCTCTCATTGGTTCCCCGTCTTTCCATTCATCCTCAGGACAAATTGCAACCTGTACGGAACAGGAGGTTAAAGGTGCTGATGCTCCAAGCAGGGAGATTGCACGTAAAGCATGTGGAATGGCGAACCCAGGCACAAGGAGATGAGAAATGAGGTGCGTTTTAGAAACCTTTCCCCATCACACGGTGTACCATCTTCTGGGTTTCTCATGCATGTTTTCGATGTAGGAAGATGCCCTTGAACCTGGAGATTTGGGACCCATGGGATGGGTACCACGCAGTATTACTTTAAAGGGTCTGCGTTTCCTCACCCTACCTCACCAAACCTCTCAGCCCCAAGAGTGTCCACCCTTATGTCTCATCCACCTGTGCGTCTAGATATGGTCAATCCAGGTTGCATCACAGCCCCTGAACGCATTGTGTAAGAATTTCTCTCTCTTTCACTGTCTTTGTTTCATGGGTTTTTCAAAGTAATTTATTTTTATAATGGGGTTTAGCTGCTTTTCACTGCTGTGTTTATGCCGCTTTACACCCACTTGACACACTAACAGAGAGATATCAATACATAGGTTTTAAGATTATTACTAGTCAGATATATTCTTGTGTGGTGAATAGGGCGTGTTGAGTCCAGTTCTCTGAGCAAGGAGTAGGTCTTGTCTATTACATATTGGGTTTATGGAACGGTATCTGAGCTAATTTGAAACCCTTGTTTTATGCATCACCCCACCTCACCTTTCCCGTTAAGCAGCCATAGTGTGTTTTCTGCATGTGTGACTCTGTTCTGTTTTGTAATTCAGTTCAAGTGTAACGGTTTTTACATTCCCTCTATAAGTGATACCTTATGAGAAGTTTCCTTTTCTGTGTGACTTATTTCACTTAGAATCGTCATACCTAAATCCACTCAGCATGCTGCTACTAGCCTTATGACATTGATTTCATGGCTGAGTGATATTTCATTGTACATAAGGACCACAACTTCTTTATCCATTTTTCTCTTTCCTGGGATATTGAAGGTGGAATGAAGTGGAGGTCCTTGTCAACAGAGCAGCCCTAAACTTTGGGGTGCTTGTGTCTTGCTGATTTTTCATTTTCCCAATTTATACCCCCATGAGTGGAAGTGCCCTATGCTGTCTAAGCTGTGTTTTTTAGATGTTTCAGGACTCACCGTACACTTCTCCAGAGTGACTGTTGGCAATTTACATCCCGCCCATCAGTGTAGCAAGGCTCCCATTTCTCCATGGCCTGTCCTGCATTTCTGGTTTTGAGCCTTTTTTCAGCATGGCCCTTTTGACCGATGGGTAGCGAGTCTTCTTTGTAGCGCTGATTTGCCTTTCCAGGTTGCTTGGTTGGCCAAAAAGGGCGTATGCGTTTTTTCCTGAATATATTCAGGAAAAAACGCATACGCCCTTTTTGGCCAAGGGCATCATTGTCAACGTTTTGCCGCTTTTCATGTGCTTTAAAGGCGATTCGAATCTACCTCCTGAAATCTGTTTCCTGCAATTCTGCCTTGATTTCAAATCCTCTTCTTTGCCTTCCCTCAATATATTTGTGGACGAGAGTTATCATTTATAACTCTGCAGGTTTGTGAATAGCAGTGCCCTGAAGCTCCATTTTACTACTCGCTTTTTTGGGAGCTGGCCGCAAAAGCGCAGGATGGCTTCAGGCCCTGTTCTGGTTCCGGGGGGCAGGCTGAGCCTGTGGTTAATTCTTCTTCCTGATTGTAAAATAGAGTGACCTGTGCCTGTCCCAAAACCAAGAGCTAGTCTCTCATTGGTTCCCCGTCTTCCCGTTCATCCTCAGGAAAAATTGCAACCTGCACGGAACAGGAGGTTAAAGGTGCTGATGCTCCAAGTAGGGAGATTGCTCGTAAAGCATCTGGAATGGCGAACCCAGGCACAAGGAGATGAGAAATGAGGTGCGTTTTAGAAACCTTTCCCCATCACACGGTGTACCATCTTCGGGGTTTCTCATGCATGTTTTCGATGTAGGAAGATGCCCTTGAACCTGGAGATTTGGGACCCATGGGACGGGTACCACGCAGTATTACTTTAAAGGGTCTGCGTTTGCTCACCCAACCTCACCAAACCTCTCATCCCCAAGAGTGTCCACCCTTATGTCTCATCCAGCTGTGCGTCTAGATATGGTCAATCCAGGTTGCATCACAGCCCCTGAAGGCATTGTGTAAGAATTTCTCTCTCTTTCACGGTGTTTGTTTCATGGGTTTTTCAAAGTAATTTATTTTTATAATGGGGTTTAGCTGCTTTTCACTGCTGTGTTTATGCCGCTTTACACCCACTTGACACACTAACAGAGAGATATCAATACATAGGTTTTAAGATTATTACTAGTCAGATATATTCTTGTGTGGTGAATAGGGCGTGTTGAGTCCAGTTCTCTGAGCAAGGAGTAGGTCTTGTCTATTACATATTGGGTTTATGGAACGGTATCTGAGCTAATTTGAAACCCTTGTTTTATGCATCACCCCACCTCACCTTTCCCGTTAAGCAGCCATAGTGTGTTTTCTGCATGTGTGACTCTGTTCTGTTTTGTAATTCAGTTCAAGTGTAACGGTTTTTACATTCCCTCTATCAGTGATACCTTATGAGAAGTGTCCTTTTCTGTGTGACTTATTTCACTTAGAATCGTCATACCTAAATCCACTCATCATGCTGCTACTAGCCTTATGACATTGATTTCATGGCTGAGTGATATTTCATTGTACATAAGTACCACAACTTCTTTATCCATTTTTCTCTTTCCTGGGATATTGAAGGTGGAATGAAGTGGAGGTCCTTGTCAACAGAGCAGCCCTAAACTTTGGGGTGCTTGTGTCTTGCTGATTTTTCATTTTCCCAATTTATACCCCTATGAGTGGAAGTGCCCTATGCACTCTAATCTGTGTTTTGTAGGTGTTTCAGGACACACCGTAGACTTCTCCAGAGTGGCTGTTGCCAATTTACATCCTGCCCATCAGTGTAGCAAGGCTCCCATTTCTCCATGGCCTGTCCTGCCTTTCTGGTTTTGACACTTTTTTCAGCATGGCCCTTTTGATCGATGGGTAGCGTGTCTTCTTTGTAGCGCTGATTTGCCTTTCCAGGTTGCTTGGTTGGCCAAAAAGGGCGTATGCGTTTTTTCCTGAATATATTCAGGAGAAAACGCATATGCCCTTTTTGGCCAAGGGCATAATTGTCAAAGTTTTGCCGCTTTTCATGTGCTTTAAAGGCGATTCGAATCTACCTCCTGAAATCTGTTTCCTGCAATTCTGCCTTGATTTCAAATCCTCTTCTTTGCCTTCCCTCAATATATTTGTGGACGAGAGTTATCATTTATAACTCTGCAGGTTTGTGAATTGCAGTGCCCTGAAGCTCCATTTTACAACTCGCTTTTTTGAGCACTGGCCGCAAAAGCGCAGGATGGCTTCAGGCCCTGTTCTGGTTCCGGGGGGCAGGCTGAGCCTGTGGTTAATTCTTCTTTCTGATTGTAAAATAGAGTGACCTGTGCCTGTCCCAAAACCAAGAGCTAGTCTCTCATTGGTTCCCCGTCTTTCCATTCATCCTCAGGACAAATTGCAACCTGTACGGAACAGGAGGTTAAAGGTGCTGATGCTCCAAGCAGGGAGATTGCACGTAAAGCATGTGGAATGGCGAACCCAGGCACAAGGAGATGAGAAATGAGGTGCGTTTTAGAAACCTTTCCCCATCACACGGTGTACCATCTTCTGGGTTTCTCATGCATGTTTTCGATGTAGGAAGATGCCCTTGAACCTGGAGATTTGGGACCCATGGGATGGGTACCACGCAGTATTACTTTAAAGGGTCTGCGTTTCCTCACCCTACCTCACCAAACCTCTCAGCCCCAAGAGTGTCCACCCTTATGTCTCATCCACCTGTGCGTCTAGATATGGTCAATCCAGGTTGCATCACAGCCCCTGAACGCATTGTGTAAGAATTTCTCTCTCTTTCACTGTCTTTGTTTCATGGGTTTTTCAAAGTAATTTATTTTTATAATGGGGTTTAGCTGCTTTTCACTGCTGTGTTTATGCCGCTTTACACCCACTTGACACACTAACAGAGAGATATCAATACATAGGTTTTAAGATTATTACTAGTCAGATATATTCTTGTGTGGTGAATAGGGCGTGTTGAGTCCAGTTCTCTGAGCAAGGAGTAGGTCTTGTCTATTACATATTGGGTTTATGGAACGGTATCTGAGCTAATTTGAAACCCTTGTTTTATGCATCACCCCACCTCACCTTTCCCGTTAAGCAGCCATAGTGTGTTTTCTGCATGTGTGACTCTGTTCTGTTTTGTAATTCAGTTCAAGTGTAACGGTTTTTACATTCCCTCTATAAGTGATACCTTATGAGAAGTTTCCTTTTCTGTGTGACTTATTTCACTTAGAATCGTCATACCTAAATCCACTCAGCATGCTGCTACTAGCCTTATGACATTGATTTCATGGCTGAGTGATATTTCATTGTACATAAGGACCACAACTTCTTTATCCATTTTTCTCTTTCCTGGGATATTGAAGGTGGAATGAAGTGGAGGTCCTTGTCAACAGAGCAGCCCTAAACTTTGGGGTGCTTGTGTCTTGCTGATTTTTCATTTTCCCAATTTATACCCCTATGAGTGGAAGTGCCCTATGCACTCTAAGCTGTGTTTTTTAGGTGTTTCAGGACACACCGTAGACTTCTCCAGAGTGGCTGTTGCCAATTTACATCCTGCCCATCAGTGTAGCAAGGCTCCCATTTCTCCATGGCCTGTCCTGCATTTCTGGTTTTGACACTTTTTTCAGCATGGCCCTTTTGACCGATGGGTAGCGAGTCTTCTTTGTAGCGCTGATTTGCCTTTCCAGGTTGCTTGGTTGGCCAAAAAGGGCGTATGCGTTTTTTCCTGAATATATTCAGGAAAAAACGCATACGCCCTTTTTGGCCAAGGGCATTATTGTCAACGTTTTGCCGCTTTTCATGTGCTTTAAAGGCGATTCGAATCTACCTCCTGAAATCTGTTTCCTGCAATTCTGCCTTGATTTCAAATCCTCTTCTTTGCCTTCCCTCAATATATTTGTGGACGAGAGTTATCATTTATAACTCTGCAGGTTTGTGAATTGCATTGCCCTGAAGCTCCATTTTAAAACTTTCTTTTTTGGGAGCTGGCCGCAAAAGTGCAGGATGGCTTCAGGCCCTGTTCTGGTTCCGGGGGGCAGGCTGAGCCTGTGGTTAATTCTTCTTCCTGATTGTAAAATAGAGTGTCCTGTGCCTGTCCCAAAACCAAGAGCTAGGCTCTCATTGGTTCCCCGTCTTCCCGTTCATCCTCAGGACAAATTGCAACCTGTACGGAACAGGAGGTTAAAGGTGCTGATGCTCCAAATAGGGAGATTTCTAGTAAAGCATCTGGAATTGTGAACCCAGGCACAAGGAGATGAGAAATGAGGTGCGTTTTAGAAACCTTTCCCCATCACACGGTGTACCATCTTCTGGGTTTCTCATGCATGTTTTCGATGTAGGAAGATGCCCTTGAACCTGGAGATTTGGGACCCATGGGACGGGTAACACGCAGTATTACTTTAAAGGGTCTGCGTTTCCTCACCCTACCTCACCAAACCTCTCAGCCCCAAGAGTGTCCACCCTTATGTCTCATCCACCTGTGCGTCTAGATATGGTCAATCCAGGTTGCATCACAGCCCCTGAACGCATTGTGTAAGAATTTCTCTCTCTTTCACTGTGTTTGTTTCATGGATTTTTCAAAGTAATTTATTTTTATAATGGGGTTTTGCTGCTTTTCACTGCTGTGTTTATGCCGCTTTACACCCACTTGACACACTAACAGAGAGATATCAATACATAGGTTTTAAGCTTATTACTAGTCAGATAGATTCTTGTGCGGTGAATAGGGCGTGTTGAGTCCAGTTCTCTGAGCAAGGAGTAGGTCTTGTCTATTACATATTGGGTTTATGGAACGGTATCTGAGCTAATTTGAAACCCTTGTTTTATGCATCACCCCACCTCACCTTTCCCGTTAAGCAGCCATAGTGTGTTTTCTGCATGTGTGACTCTGTTCTGTTTTGTAATTCAGTTCAAGTGTAACGGTTTTTACATTCCCTCTATCAGTGATACCTTATGAGAAGTGTCCTTTTCTGTGTGACTTATTTCACTTAGAATCGTCGTACCTAAATCCACTCATCATGCTGCTACTAGCCTTATGACATTGATTTCATGGCTGAGTGATATTCCATTGTACATAAGGACCACAACTTCTTTATCCATTTTTCTCTTTCCTGGGATATTTAAGGTGGAATGAAATGGAGGTCCTTGTCAACAGAGCAGCCCTAAACATTGGGGTGCTTGTGTATTGCTGATTTTTCATTTTCCCAATTTATACCCCTATGAGTGGAAGTGCCCTATGCACTCTAATCTGTGTTTTGTAGGTGTTTCAGGACACACCGTAGACTTCTCCAGAGGGGCTGTTGCCAATTTACATCCTGCCCATCAGTGTAGCAAGGCTCCCATTTCTCCATGGCCTGTCCTGCCTTTCTGGTTTTGACACTTTTTTCAGCATGGCCCTTTTGATCGATGGGTAGCGAGTCTTCTTTGTAGCGCTGATTTGCCTTTCCAGGTTGCTTGGTTGGCCAAAAAGGGCGTATGCGTTTTTTCCTGAATATATTCAGGAGAAAACGCATATGCCCTTTTTGGCCAAGGGCATAATTGTCAAAGTTTTGCCGCTTTTCATGTGCTTTAAAGGCGATTCTAATCTACCTCCTGAAATCTGTTTCCTGCAATTCTGCCTTGATTTCAAATCCTCTTCTTTGCCTTCCCTCAATATATTTGTGGACGAGAGTTATCATTTATAACTCTGCAGGTTTGTGAATTGCAGTGCCCTGAAGCTCCATTTTACAACTCGCTTTTTTGAGCACTGGCCGCAAAAGCGCAGGATGGCTTCAGGCCCTGTTCTGGTTCCGGGGGGCAGGCTGAGCCTGTGGTTAATTCTTCTTTCTGATTGTAAAATAGAGTGACCTGTGCCTGTCCCAAAACCAAGAGCTAGTCTCTCATTGGTTCCCCGTCTTTCCATTCATCCTCAGGACAAATTGCAACCTGTACGGAACAGGAGGTTAAAGGTGCTGATGCTCCAAGCAGGGAGATTGCACGTAAAGCATGTGGAATGGCGAACCCAGGCACAAGGAGATGAGAAATGAGGTTCGTTTTAGAAACCTTTCCCCATCACACGGTGTACCATCTTCTGGGTTTCTCATGCATGTTTTCGATGTAGGAAGATGCCCTTGAACCTGGAGATTTGGATCCCATGGGACGGGTACTACGCAGTATTACTTTAAAGGGTCTGCGTTTGCTCACCCAACCTCACCAAACCTCTCAGCCCCAAGAGTGTCCACCCTTATGTCTCATCCAGCTGTGGGTCTAGATATGGTCCATCTAGGTTGCATCACAGCCCTTGAATGCATTGTGTAAGAATTTCTCTCTCTTTCACTGTGTTTGTTTCATGGGTTTTTCAAAATAATTTATTTTTATAATGGGGTTTAGCTGCTTTTCACTGCTGTGTTTATGCCGCTTTACACCCACTTGACACACTAACAGAGAGATATCAATACATAGGTTTTAAGATTATTCCTAGTCAGATATATTCTCGTGCGGTGAATAGGGCGTGTTGAGTCCAGTTCTCTGAGCAAGGAGTAGGTCTTGTCTATTACATATTGGGTTTAGGGAACGGTATCTGAGCTAATTTGAAACCCTTGTTTTATGTATCACCCCACCTCACCTTTCCCGTTAAGCAGCCATAGTGTGTTTTCTGCATGTGTGACTCTGTTCTGTTTTGTAATTCAGTTCAAGTGTAACGGTTTTTACATTCCCTCTATAAGTGATACCTTATGAGAAGTGTCCTTTTCTGTGTGACTTATTTCACTTAGAATCGTCGTACCTAAATCCACTCATCATGCTGCTACTAGCCTTATGACATTGATTTCATGGCTGAGTGATATTCCATTGTACATAAGGACCACAACTTCTTTATCCATTTTTCTCTTTCCTGGGATATTTAAGGTGGAAGGAAGTGGAGGTCCTTGTCAACAGAGCAGCCCTAAACTTTGGGGTGCTTGTGTCTTGCTGATTTTTCATTTTCCCAATTTATACCCCCATGAGTGGAAGTGCCCTATGCTGTCTAAACTGTGTTTTTTAGATGTTTCAGGACTCACCGTACACTTCTCCAGAGTGGCTGTTGGCAATTTACATCCCGCCCATCAGTGTAGCAAGGCTCCCATTTCTCCATGGCCTGTCCTGCATTTCTGGTTTTGACACGTTTTTCAGCATGGCCCTTTTGACCGATGGGTAGCGAGTCTTCTTTGTAGCCCTGATTTGCCTTTCCAGGTTGCTTGGTTGGCCAAAAAGGGCGTATGCGTTTTTTCCTGAATATATTCAGGAAAAAACGCATACGCCCTTTTTGGCCAAGGGCATCATTGTCAACGTTTTGCCGCTTTTCATGTGCTTTAAAGGCGATTCGAATCTACCTCCTGAAATCTGTTTCCTGCAATTCTGCCTTGATTTCAAATCCTCTGCTTTGCCTTCCCTCAATATATTTGTGGACGAGAGTTATCATTTATAACTCTGTAGGTTTGTGAATTGCAGTGCCCTGAAGCTCCATTTTACAACTCGCTTTTTTGGGAGCTGGCCGCAAAAGCGCAGGATGGATTCACGCCCTGTTCTTGTTCCGGGGGGCAGGCTGAGCCTGTGGTTAATTCTTCTTCCTGATGGGAAAATAGAGTAACCTGTGCCTGTGTCCACACCAAGAGCTAGTCTCTCATTGGTTCCCCGTCTTCCCGTTCATCCTCAGGACAAATTGCAACCTGTACGGAACAGGAGGTTAAAGGTGCTGATGCTCCAAGTAGGGAGATTGCTAGTAAAGTGCCTGGAATGGGGAACCCGGGCACAAGGAGATGAGAAATGAGGTGCGTTTCAGAAACCTTTCCCCATCACACGGTGTACCATCTTCTGGGTTTCTCATGCATGTTTTCGATGTAGGAAGATGCCCTTGAACCTGGAGATTTGGGACCCATTGGACGGGTACCACGCAGTATTAATTTAAAGGGTCTGCGTTTGCTCACCCAACCTCACCAAACCTCTCAGCCCCAAGAGTGTCCACCCTTATGTCTCATCCAGCTGTGGGTCTAGATATGGTCAATCCAGGTTGCATCACAGCCCCTGAACGCATTGTGTAAGAATTTCTCTCTCTTTCACTGTCTTTGTTTCATGGGTTTGTAAAAGTAATTTATTTTTATAATGGGGTTTAGCTGCTTTTCACTGCTGTGTTTATGCCGCTTTACACCCACTTGACACACTAATAGAGAGTTATCAATACATAGGTTTTAAGATTATTACTAGTCAGATATATTCTTGTGCGTTGAATAGGGCGTGTTGAGTCCAGTTCTCTGAGCAAGGAGTAGGTCTTGTCTATTACATATTGGGTTTATGGAACGGTATCTGAGCTAATTTGAAACCCTTGTTTTATGTATCACCCCACCTCACCTTTCCCGTTAAGCAGCCATAGTGTGTTTACTGCATGTGTGACTCTGTTCTGTTTTGTAATTCAGTTCAAGTGTAACGGTTTTTACATTCCCTCTATAAGTGATACCTTATGAGAAGTGTCCTTTTCTGTGTGACTTATTTCACTTAGAATCGTCGTACCTAAATCCACTCATCATGCTGCTACTAGCCTTATGACATTGATTTCATGGCTGAGTGATATTCCATTGTACATAAGGACCACAACTTCTTTATCCATTTTTCTCTTTCCTGGGATATTTAAGGTGGAATGAAGTGGAGGTCCTTGTCAACAGAGCAGCCCTAAACTTTGGGGTGCTTGTGTCTTGCTGATTTTTCATTTTCCCAATTTATACCCCCATGAGTGGAAGTGCCCTATGCTCTCTAAGCTGTGTTTTTTAGATGTTTCAGGACTCACGGTACACTCCTCCAGAGTGGCTGTTGGCAATTTACATCCCGCCCATCAGTGTAGCAAGGCTCCCATTTCTCCATGGCCTGTTATGCATTTCTGGTTTTGACACGTTTTTCAGCATGGCCCTTTTGACCGATGGGAAGCGAGACTTCTTTGTAGCGCTGATTTGCTTTTCCAGGTTGCTTGGTTGGCCAAAAAGGGCGTATGCGTTTTTTCCTGAATATATTCAGGAAAAAACGCATACGCCCTTTTTGGCCAAGGGCATCATTGTCAACGTTTTGCCGCTTTTCATGTGCTTTAAAGGCGATTCGACTCTACCTCCTGAAATCTGTTTCCTGCAATTCTGCCTTGATTTCAAATCCTCTTCTTTGCCTTCCCTCAATATATTTGTGGACGAGAGTTATCATTTATAACTCTGCAGGTTTGTGAATTGCAGTGCCCTGAACCTCCATTTTACAACTCGCTGTTTTGGGAGCTGGCCGTAAAAGCGCATGATGGATTCCCGCCCTGTTCTTGTTCCGGGGGGCAGGCTGAGCCTGTGGTTAATTCTTATTCCTGATGGGAAAATAGAGTGACCTGTGCATGTGTCCACACCAAGAGCTAGTCTCTCATTGGTTCCCCGTCTTCCCGTTCATCCTCAGGACAAATTGCAACCTGTACGGAACAGGAGGTTAAAGGTGCTGATGCTCCAAGTAGGGAGATTGCTAGTAAAGCAGCTGGAATGGCGAACCCGGGCACAAGGAGATGAGAAATGAGGTTCGTTTTAGAAACCTTTCCCCATCACACGGTGTACCATCTTCTGGGTTTCTCATGCATGTTTTCGATGTAGGAAGATGCCCTTGAACCTGGAGATTTGGATCCCATGGGACGGGTACTACGCAGTATTACTTTAAAGGGTCTGCGTTTGCTCACCCAACCTCACCAAACCTCTCAGCCCCAAGAGTGTCCACCCTTATGTCTCATCCAGCTGTGGGTCTAGATATGGTCCATCTAGGTTGCATCACAGCCCTTGAATGCATTGTGTAAGAATTTCTCTCTCTTTCACTGTGTTTGTTTCATGGGTTTTTCAAAATAATTTATTTTTATAATGGGGTTTAGCTGCTTTTCACTGCTGTGTTTATGCCGCTTTACACCCACTTGACACACTAACAGAGAGATATCAATACATAGGTTTTAAGATTATTCCTAGTCAGATATATTCTCGTGCGGTGAATAGGGCGTGTTGAGTCCAGTTCTCTGAGCAAGGAGTAGGTCTTGTCTATTACATATTGGGTTTAGGGAACGGTATCTGAGCTAATTTGAAACCCTTGTTTTATGTATCACCCCACCTCACCTTTCCCGTTAAGCAGCCATAGTGTGTTTTCTGCATGTGTGACTCTGTTCTGTTTTGTAATTCAGTTCAAGTGTAACGGTTTTTACATTCCCTCTATAAGTGATACCTTATGAGAAGTGTCCTTTTCTGTGTGACTTATTTCACTTAGAATCGTCGTACCTAAATCCACTCATCATGCTGCTACTAGCCTTATGACATTGATTTCATGGCTGAGTGATATTCCATTGTACATAAGGACCACAACTTCTTTATCCATTTTTCTCTTTCCTGGGATATTTAAGGTGGAAGGAAGTGGAGGTCCTTGTCAACAGAGCAGCCCTAAACTTTGGGGTGCTTGTGTCTTGCTGATTTTTCATTTTCCCAATTTATACCCCCATGAGTGGAAGTGCCCTATGCTGTCTAAACTGTGTTTTTTAGATGTTTCAGGACTCACCGTACACTTCTCCAGAGTGGCTGTTGGCAATTTACATCCCGCCCATCAGTGTAGCAAGGCTCCCATTTCTCCATGGCCTGTCCTGCATTTCTGGTTTTGACACGTTTTTCAGCATGGCCCTTTTGACCGATGGGTAGCGAGTCTTCTTTGTAGCCCTGATTTGCCTTTCCAGGTTGCTTGGTTGGCCAAAAAGGGCGTATGCGTTTTTTCCTGAATATATTCAGGAAAAAACGCATACGCCCTTTTTGGCCAAGGGCATCATTGTCAACGTTTTGCCGCTTTTCATGTGCTTTAAAGGCGATTCGAATCTACCTCCTGAAATCTGTTTCCTGCAATTCTGCCTTGATTTCAAATCCTCTGCTTTGCCTTCCCTCAATATATTTGTGGACGAGAGTTATCATTTATAACTCTGTAGGTTTGTGAATTGCAGTGCCCTGAAGCTCCATTTTACAACTCGCTTTTTTGGGAGCTGGCCGCAAAAGCGCAGGATGGATTCACGCCCTGTTCTTGTTCCGGGGGGCAGGCTGAGCCTGTGGTTAATTCTTCTTCCTGATGGGAAAATAGAGTAACCTGTGCCTGTGTCCACACCAAGAGCTAGTCTCTCATTGGTTCCCCGTCTTCCCGTTCATCCTCAGGACAAATTGCAACCTGTACGGAACAGGAGGTTAAAGGTGCTGATGCTCCAAGTAGGGAGATTGCTAGTAAAGTGCCTGGAATGGGGAACCCGGGCACAAGGAGATGAGAAATGAGGTGCGTTTCAGAAACCTTTCCCCATCACACGGTGTACCATCTTCTGGGTTTCTCATGCATGTTTTCGATGTAGGAAGATGCCCTTGAACCTGGAGATTTGGGACCCATTGGACGGGTACCACGCAGTATTAATTTAAAGGGTCTGCGTTTGCTCACCCAACCTCACCAAACCTCTCAGCCCCAAGAGTGTCCACCCTTATGTCTCATCCAGCTGTGGGTCTAGATATGGTCAATCCAGGTTGCATCACAGCCCCTGAACGCATTGTGTAAGAATTTCTCTCTCTTTCACTGTCTTTGTTTCATGGGTTTGTAAAAGTAATTTATTTTTATAATGGGGTTTAGCTGCTTTTCACTGCTGTGTTTATGCCGCTTTACACCCACTTGACACACTAATAGAGAGTTATCAATACATAGGTTTTAAGATTATTACTAGTCAGATATATTCTTGTGCGTTGAATAGGGCGTGTTGAGTCCAGTTCTCTGAGCAAGGAGTAGGTCTTGTCTATTACATATTGGGTTTATGGAACGGTATCTGAGCTAATTTGAAACCCTTGTTTTATGTATCACCCCACCTCACCTTTCCCGTTAAGCAGCCATAGTGTGTTTACTGCATGTGTGACTCTGTTCTGTTTTGTAATTCAGTTCAAGTGTAACGGTTTTTACATTCCCTCTATAAGTGATACCTTATGAGAAGTGTCCTTTTCTGTGTGACTTATTTCACTTAGAATCGTCGTACCTAAATCCACTCATCATGCTGCTACTAGCCTTATGACATTGATTTCATGGCTGAGTGATATTCCATTGTACATAAGGACCACAACTTCTTTATCCATTTTTCTCTTTCCTGGGATATTTAAGGTGGAATGAAGTGGAGGTCCTTGTCAACAGAGCAGCCCTAAACTTTGGGGTGCTTGTGTCTTGCTGATTTTTCATTTTCCCAATTTATACCCCCATGAGTGGAAGTGCCCTATGCTCTCTAAGCTGTGTTTTTTAGATGTTTCAGGACTCACCGTACACTCCTCCAGAGTGGCTGTTGGCAATTTACATCCCGCCCATCAGTGTAGCAAGGCTCCCATTTCTCCATGGCCTGTCCTGCATTTCTGGTTTTGACACGTTTTTCAGCATGGCCCTTTTGACCGATGGGTAGCGAGTCTTCTTTGTAGCGCTGATTTGCCTTTCTAGATTGCTTGGTTGGCCAAAAAGTGCGTATGCGTTTTTTCCTGAATATATTCAGGAAAAAACGCATATGCCCTTTTTGGCCAAGGGCATCATTGTCAACGTTTTGCCGCTTTTCATGTGCTTTAAAGGCGATTCGAATCTACCTCCTGAAATCTGTTTCCTGCAATTCTGCCTTGATTTCAAATCCTCTTCTTTGCCTTCCCTCAATATATTTGTGGACGAGAGTTATCATTTATAACTCTGTAGGTTTGTGAATTGCAGTGCCCTTAACCTCCATTTTACAACTCGCTTTTTTGGGATCTGGCCGCAAAAGCGCATGATGGATTCACGCCCTGTTCTTGTTCCGGGGGGCAGGCTGAGCCTGTGGTTAATTCTTATTCCTGATGGGAAAATAGAGTGACCTGTGCCTGTGTCCACACCAAGAGCTAGTCTCTCATTGGTTCCCCATCTTCCCGTTCATCCTCAGGACAAATTGCAACCTGTACGGAACAGGAGGTTAAAGGTGCTGATGCTCCAAGTAGGGAGATTGCTAGTAAAGTGGCTGGAATGGGGAACCCGGGCACAAGGGGATGAGAAATGAGGTTCGTTTTAGAAACCTTTCCCCATCACATGGTGTACCATCTTCTGGGTTTCTCATGCATGTTTTCGATGCAGGAAGATGCCCTTGAACCTGGAGATTTGGGACCCATTGGACGGGTACCACGCAGTATTAATTTAAAGGGTCTGCGTTTGCTCACCCAACCTCACCAAACCTCTCAGCCCCAAGAGTGTCCACCCTTATGTCTCATCCAGCTGTGGGTCTAGATATGGTCAATCCAGGTTGCATCACAGCCCCTGAACGCATTGTGTAAGAATTTCGCTCTCTTTCACTGTCTTTGTTTCATGGGTTTTTCAAAGTAATTTATTTTTATAATGGGGTTTAGCTGCTTTTCACTGCTGTGTTTATGCCACTTTACACCCACTTGACACACTAATAGAGAGATATCAATACATAGGTTTTAAGATTATTACTAGTCATATATATTCTTGTGCGGTGAATAGGGAGTGTTGAGTCCAGTTCTCTGAGCAAGGAGTAGGTCTTGTCTATTACATATTGGGTTTATGGAACGGTATCTTAGCTAATTTGAAACCCTTGTTTTATGTATCACCCCACCTCACCTTTCCCGTTAAGCAGCCATAGTTTGTTTTCTGCATGTGTGACTCTGTTCTGTTTTGTAATTCAGTTCAAGTGTAACGGTTTTTACATTCCCTGTATAAGTGATACCTTATGAGAAGTGTCCTTTTCTGTGTGACTTATTTCACTTAGAATCGTTGTACCTAAATCCACTCATCATGCTGCTACTAGCCTTATGACATTGATTTCCTGGCTGAGTGATATTCCATTGTACATAAAGACCAAAACTTCTTTATCCATTTTTCTCTTTCCTGGGATATTTAAGGTGGAATGAAGTGGAGGTCCTGGTCAACAGAGCAGCCCTAAACTTTGGGGTGCTTGTGTCTTGCTGATTTTTCATTTTCCCAATTTATACCCCCATGAGTGGAAGTGCCCTATGCTCTCTAAGCTGTGTTTTTTAGATGTTTCAGGACTCACTGTACACTTCTCCAGAGTGGCTGTTGGCAATTTACATCCCGCCCATCAGTGTAGCAAGGCTCTCATTTCTCCATGGCCTGTCCTGCATTTCTGGTTTTGACACGTTTTTCAGCATGGCCCTTTTGACCGATGGGTAGCGAGTCTTCTTTGTAGCCCTGATTTGCCTTTCCAGGTTGCTTGGTTGGCCAAAAAGGGCGTATGCGTTTTTTCCTGAATATATTCAGGAAAAAACGCATACGCCCTTTTTGGCCAAGGGCATCATTGTCAACGTTTTGCCGCTTTTCATGTGCTTTAAAGGCGATTCGACTCTACCTCCTGAAATCTGTTTCCTGCAATTCTGCCTTGATTTCAAATCCTCTTCTTTGCCTTCCCTCAATATATTTGTGGACGAGAGTTATCATTTATAACTCTGCAGGTTTGTGAATTGCAGTGCCCTGAACTTCCATTTTACAACTCGCTTTTTTGTGAGCTGGCCGCAAAAGTGCATGATGGTTTCACGCCCTGTTCTTGTTCCGGGGGGCAGGCTGAGCCTGTGGTTAATTCTTCTTCCTGATGGGAAAATAGAGTGACCTGTGCCTGTGTCCACACCAAGAGCTAGTCTCTCATTGGTTCCCCGTCTTCCCGTTCATCCTCAGGACAAATTGCAACCTGTACGGAACAGGAGGTTAAAGGTGCTGATGCTCCAAGTAGGGAGATTGCTAGTAAAGCGGCTGGAATGGTGAACGCAGGCACAAGGAGATGAGAAATGAGGTGCGTTTTAGAAACCTTTCCCCATAACATGGTGTACCATCTTTTTGTTTTCTCCTGCATGTTTTCGATGTAGGAAGATGCCCTTGAACCTGGAGATTTGCGACCCATGTGATGGGTACCACGCAGTATTACTTTAAAGGGTCTGCGTTTGCTCACCCAACCTCACCAAACCTCTCAGCCCCAAGAGTGTCCACCCTTATGTCTCATCCAGCTGTGGGTCTAGATATGGTCAATCCAGGTTGCATCACAGCCCCTGAACGCATTGTGTAAGAATTTCTCTCTCTTTCACTGTCTTTGTTTCATGGGTTTTTCGAAGTAATTTATTTTTATAATGGGGTTTAGCTGCTTTTCACTGCTGTGTTTATGCCGCTTTACACCCACTTGACACACTAACAGAGAGATATCAATACATAGGTTTTAAGCTTATTACTAGTCAGATAGATTCTTGTGCGGTTAATAGGGCGTGTTGAGTCCAGTTCTCTGAGCAAGGAGTAGGTCTTGTCTATTACATATTGGGTTTATGGAACGGTATCTGAGCTAATTTGAAACCCTTGTTTTATGTATCACCCCACCTCACCTTTCCCGTTAAGCAGACATAGTGTGTTTTCTGCATGTGTGACTCTGTTCTGTTTTGTAATTCAGTTCAAGTGTAACGGTTTTTACATTCCCTCTATAAGTGATACCTTATGAGAAGTGTCCTTTTCTGTGTGACTTATTTGACTTAGAATCGTCGTACCTAAATCCACTCATCATGCTGCTACTAGCCTTATGACATTGATTTCATGGCTGAGTGATATTCCATTGTACATAAGGACCACAACTTCTTTATCCATTTTTCTCTTTCCTGGGATATTTAAGGTGGAAGGAAGTGGAGGTCCTTGTCAACAGAGCAGCCCTAAACTTTGGGGTGCTTGTGTCTTGCTGAGTTTTCATTTTCCCAATTTATACCCCCATGAGTGGAAGTGCCCTATGCTCTCTAAGCTGTGTTTTTTAGGTGTTTCAGGACACACCGTACACTTCTTCAGAGTGGCTGTTGGCAATTTACATCCCGCCCATCAGTGTAGCAAGGCTCCCATTTCTCCATGGCCTGTCCTGCATTTCTGGTTTTGACACGTTTTTCAGCATGGCCCTTTTGACCGATGGGTAGCGAGTCTTCTTTGTAGCCCTGATTTGCCTTTCCAGGTTGCTTGGTTGGCCAAAAAGGGCGTATGCGTTTTTTCCTGAATATATTCAGGAAAAAACGCATACGCCCTTTTTGGCCAAGGGCATCATTGTCAACCTTTTGCCGCTTTTCATGTGCTTTAAAGGCGATTCGAATCTACCTCCTGAAATCTGTTTCCTGCAATTCTGCCTTGATTTCAAATCCTCTTCTTTGCCTTCCCTCAATATATTTGTGGACGAGAGTTATCATTTATAACTCTGGAGGTTTGTGAATTGCAGTGCCCTGAAGCTCCATTTTACAACTCGCTTTTTTGGGAGCTGGCCGCAAAAGCGCAGGATGGCTTCAGGCCCTGTTCTTGTTCCGGGGGGCAGGCTGAGCCTGTGGTTAATTCTTCTTCCTGATGGGAAAATAGAGTGACCTCTGCCTGTGTCCACACCAAGAGCTAGTCTCTCATTGGTTCCCCCTCTTTCCGTTCATCCTCAGGACAAATTGCAAGCTGTACGGACCAGGAGGTTAAAGGTGCTGATTCTCCATGGAGGGAGATTGCTACTAAAGAGGCTGGTATGACGAACCCGAGCACAAGGAGATGAGAAATGAGGTGCGTTTTAGAAACCTTTCCCGATCACACGGTGTACCACCTTCTGGGTTTCTCATGCATGTTTTCGATGTAGGAAGATGCCCTTGAACCTGGAGATTTGTAAACCATGAGTTGGGTAACAGGCAATATTACTTTAAAGGCTCTGCGTTTGCTCCCCCAACCTCACCAAGCCTCTCAGCCCCGAGAGTGTCCACCCTTATGTCTCATCCAGCTGTGGGTCTAGATATGGTCCATCTAGGTTGCATCACAGCCCTTGAATGCATTGTGTAAGAATTTCTCTCTCTTTCACTGTGTTTGTTTCATGGGTTTTTCAAAATAATTTATTTTTATAATGGGGTTTAGCTGCTTTTCACTGCTGTGTTTATGCCGCTTTACACCCACTTGACACACTAACAGAGAGATATCAATACATAGGTTTTAAGATTATTCCTAGTCAGATATATTCTCGTGCGGTGAATAGGGCGTGTTGAGTCCAGTTCTCTGAGCAAGGAGTAGGTCTTGTCTATTACATATTGGGTTTAGGGAACGGTATCTGAGCTAATTTGAAACCCTTGTTTTATGTATCACCCCACCTCACCTTTCCCGTTAAGCAGCCATAGTGTGTTTTCTGCATGTGTGACTCTGTTCTGTTTTGTAATTCAGTTCAAGTGTAACGGTTTTTACATTCCCTCTATAAGTGATACCTTATGAGAAGTGTCCTTTTCTGTGTGACTTATTTCACTTAGAATCGTCGTACCTAAATCCACTCATCATGCTGCTACTAGCCTTATGACATTGATTTCATGGCTGAGTGATATTCCATTGTACATAAGGACCACAACTTCTTTATCCATTTTTCTCTTTCCTGGGATATTTAAGGTGGAAGGAAGTGGAGGTCCTTGTCAACAGAGCAGCCCTAAACTTTGGGGTGCTTGTGTCTTGCTGATTTTTCATTTTCCCAATTTATACCCCCATGAGTGGAAGTGCCCTATGCTGTCTAAACTGTGTTTTTTAGATGTTTCAGGACTCACCGTACACTTCTCCAGAGTGGCTGTTGGCAATTTACATCCCGCCCATCAGTGTAGCAAGGCTCCCATTTCTCCATGGCCTGTCCTGCATTTCTGGTTTTGACACGTTTTTCAGCATGGCCCTTTTGACCGATGGGTAGCGAGTCTTCTTTGTAGCCCTGATTTGCCTTTCCAGGTTGCTTGGTTGGCCAAAAAGGGCGTATGCGTTTTTTCCTGAATATATTCAGGAAAAAACGCATACGCCCTTTTTGGCCAAGGGCATCATTGTCAACGTTTTGCCGCTTTTCATGTGCTTTAAAGGCGATTCGAATCTACCTCCTGAAATCTGTTTCCTGCAATTCTGCCTTGATTTCAAATCCTCTGCTTTGCCTTCCCTCAATATATTTGTGGACGAGAGTTATCATTTATAACTCTGTAGGTTTGTGAATTGCAGTGCCCTGAAGCTCCATTTTACAACTCGCTTTTTTGGGAGCTGGCCGCAAAAGCGCAGGATGGATTCACGCCCTGTTCTTGTTCCGGGGGGCAGGCTGAGCCTGTGGTTAATTCTTCTTCCTGATGGGAAAATAGAGTAACCTGTGCCTGTGTCCACACCAAGAGCTAGTCTCTCATTGGTTCCCCGTCTTCCCGTTCATCCTCAGGACAAATTGCAACCTGTACGGAACAGGAGGTTAAAGGTGCTGATGCTCCAAGTAGGGAGATTGCTAGTAAAGTGCCTGGAATGGGGAACCCGGGCACAAGGAGATGAGAAATGAGGTGCGTTTCAGAAACCTTTCCCCATCACACGGTGTACCATCTTCTGGGTTTCTCATGCATGTTTTCGATGTAGGAAGATGCCCTTGAACCTGGAGATTTGGGACCCATTGGACGGGTACCACGCAGTATTAATTTAAAGGGTCTGCGTTTGCTCACCCAACCTCACCAAACCTCTCAGCCCCAAGAGTGTCCACCCTTATGTCTCATCCAGCTGTGGGTCTAGATATGGTCAATCCAGGTTGCATCACAGCCCCTGAACGCATTGTGTAAGAATTTCTCTCTCTTTCACTGTCTTTGTTTCATGGGTTTGTAAAAGTAATTTATTTTTATAATGGGGTTTAGCTGCTTTTCACTGCTGTGTTTATGCCGCTTTACACCCACTTGACACACTAATAGAGAGTTATCAATACATAGGTTTTAAGATTATTACTAGTCAGATATATTCTTGTGCGTTGAATAGGGCGTGTTGAGTCCAGTTCTCTGAGCAAGGAGTAGGTCTTGTCTATTACATATTGGGTTTATGGAACGGTATCTGAGCTAATTTGAAACCCTTGTTTTATGTATCACCCCACCTCACCTTTCCCGTTAAGCAGCCATAGTGTGTTTACTGCATGTGTGACTCTGTTCTGTTTTGTAATTCAGTTCAAGTGTAACGGTTTTTACATTCCCTCTATAAGTGATACCTTATGAGAAGTGTCCTTTTCTGTGTGACTTATTTCACTTAGAATCGTCGTACCTAAATCCACTCATCATGCTGCTACTAGCCTTATGACATTGATTTCATGGCTGAGTGATATTCCATTGTACATAAGGACCACAACTTCTTTATCCATTTTTCTCTTTCCTGGGATATTTAAGGTGGAATGAAGTGGAGGTCCTTGTCAACAGAGCAGCCCTAAACTTTGGGGTGCTTGTGTCTTGCTGATTTTTCATTTTCCCAATTTATACCCCCATGAGTGGAAGTGCCCTATGCTCTCTAAGCTGTGTTTTTTAGATGTTTCAGGACTCACCGTACACTCCTCCAGAGTGGCTGTTGGCAATTTACATCCCGCCCATCAGTGTAGCAAGGCTCCCATTTCTCCATGGCCTGTCCTGCATTTCTGGTTTTGACACGTTTTTCAGCATGGCCCTTTTGACCGATGGGTAGCGAGTCTTCTTTGTAGCGCTGATTTGCCTTTCTAGATTGCTTGGTTGGCCAAAAAGTGCGTATGCGTTTTTTCCTGAATATATTCAGGAAAAAACGCATATGCCCTTTTTGGCCAAGGGCATCATTGTCAACGTTTTGCCGCTTTTCATGTGCTTTAAAGGCGATTCGAATCTACCTCCTGAAATCTGTTTCCTGCAATTCTGCCTTGATTTCAAATCCTCTTCTTTGCCTTCCCTCAATATATTTGTGGACGAGAGTTATCATTTATAACTCTGTAGGTTTGTGAATTGCAGTGCCCTTAACCTCCATTTTACAACTCGCTTTTTTGGGATCTGGCCGCAAAAGCGCATGATGGATTCACGCCCTGTTCTTGTTCCGGGGGGCAGGCTGAGCCTGTGGTTAATTCTTATTCCTGATGGGAAAATAGAGTGACCTGTGCCTGTGTCCACACCAAGAGCTAGTCTCTCATTGGTTCCCCATCTTCCCGTTCATCCTCAGGACAAATTGCAACCTGTACGGAACAGGAGGTTAAAGGTGCTGATGCTCCAAGTAGGGAGATTGCTAGTAAAGTGGCTGGAATGGGGAACCCGGGCACAAGGGGATGAGAAATGAGGTTCGTTTTAGAAACCTTTCCCCATCACATGGTGTACCATCTTCTGGGTTTCTCATGCATGTTTTCGATGCAGGAAGATGCCCTTGAACCTGGAGATTTGGGACCCATTGGACGGGTACCACGCAGTATTAATTTAAAGGGTCTGCGTTTGCTCACCCAACCTCACCAAACCTCTCAGCCCCAAGAGTGTCCACCCTTATGTCTCATCCAGCTGTGGGTCTAGATATGGTCAATCCAGGTTGCATCACAGCCCCTGAACGCATTGTGTAAGAATTTCGCTCTCTTTCACTGTCTTTGTTTCATGGGTTTTTCAAAGTAATTTATTTTTATAATGGGGTTTAGCTGCTTTTCACTGCTGTGTTTATGCCACTTTACACCCACTTGACACACTAATAGAGAGATATCAATACATAGGTTTTAAGATTATTACTAGTCATATATATTCTTGTGCGGTGAATAGGGAGTGTTGAGTCCAGTTCTCTGAGCAAGGAGTAGGTCTTGTCTATTACATATTGGGTTTATGGAACGGTATCTTAGCTAATTTGAAACCCTTGTTTTATGTATCACCCCACCTCACCTTTCCCGTTAAGCAGCCATAGTTTGTTTTCTGCATGTGTGACTCTGTTCTGTTTTGTAATTCAGTTCAAGTGTAACGGTTTTTACATTCCCTGTATAAGTGATACCTTATGAGAAGTGTCCTTTTCTGTGTGACTTATTTCACTTAGAATCGTTGTACCTAAATCCACTCATCATGCTGCTACTAGCCTTATGACATTGATTTCCTGGCTGAGTGATATTCCATTGTACATAAAGACCAAAACTTCTTTATCCATTTTTCTCTTTCCTGGGATATTTAAGGTGGAATGAAGTGGAGGTCCTGGTCAACAGAGCAGCCCTAAACTTTGGGGTGCTTGTGTCTTGCTGATTTTTCATTTTCCCAATTTATACCCCCATGAGTGGAAGTGCCCTATGCTCTCTAAGCTGTGTTTTTTAGATGTTTCAGGACTCACTGTACACTTCTCCAGAGTGGCTGTTGGCAATTTACATCCCGCCCATCAGTGTAGCAAGGCTCTCATTTCTCCATGGCCTGTCCTGCATTTCTGGTTTTGACACGTTTTTCAGCATGGCCCTTTTGACCGATGGGTAGCGAGTCTTCTTTGTAGCCCTGATTTGCCTTTCCAGGTTGCTTGGTTGGCCAAAAAGGGCGTATGCGTTTTTTCCTGAATATATTCAGGAAAAAACGCATACGCCCTTTTTGGCCAAGGGCATCATTGTCAACGTTTTGCCGCTTTTCATGTGCTTTAAAGGCGATTCGACTCTACCTCCTGAAATCTGTTTCCTGCAATTCTGCCTTGATTTCAAATCCTCTTCTTTGCCTTCCCTCAATATATTTGTGGACGAGAGTTATCATTTATAACTCTGCAGGTTTGTGAATTGCAGTGCCCTGAACTTCCATTTTACAACTCGCTTTTTTGTGAGCTGGCCGCAAAAGTGCATGATGGTTTCACGCCCTGTTCTTGTTCCGGGGGGCAGGCTGAGCCTGTGGTTAATTCTTCTTCCTGATGGGAAAATAGAGTGACCTGTGCCTGTGTCCACACCAAGAGCTAGTCTCTCATTGGTTCCCCGTCTTCCCGTTCATCCTCAGGACAAATTGCAACCTGTACGGAACAGGAGGTTAAAGGTGCTGATGCTCCAAGTAGGGAGATTGCTAGTAAAGCGGCTGGAATGGTGAACGCAGGCACAAGGAGATGAGAAATGAGGTGCGTTTTAGAAACCTTTCCCCATAACATGGTGTACCATCTTTTTGTTTTCTCCTGCATGTTTTCGATGTAGGAAGATGCCCTTGAACCTGGAGATTTGCGACCCATGTGATGGGTACCACGCAGTATTACTTTAAAGGGTCTGCGTTTGCTCACCCAACCTCACCAAACCTCTCAGCCCCAAGAGTGTCCACCCTTATGTCTCATCCAGCTGTGGGTCTAGATATGGTCAATCCAGGTTGCATCACAGCCCCTGAACGCATTGTGTAAGAATTTCTCTCTCTTTCACTGTCTTTGTTTCATGGGTTTTTCGAAGTAATTTATTTTTATAATGGGGTTTAGCTGCTTTTCACTGCTGTGTTTATGCCGCTTTACACCCACTTGACACACTAACAGAGAGATATCAATACATAGGTTTTAAGCTTATTACTAGTCAGATAGATTCTTGTGCGGTTAATAGGGCGTGTTGAGTCCAGTTCTCTGAGCAAGGAGTAGGTCTTGTCTATTACATATTGGGTTTATGGAACGGTATCTGAGCTAATTTGAAACCCTTGTTTTATGTATCACCCCACCTCACCTTTCCCGTTAAGCAGACATAGTGTGTTTTCTGCATGTGTGACTCTGTTCTGTTTTGTAATTCAGTTCAAGTGTAACGGTTTTTACATTCCCTCTATAAGTGATACCTTATGAGAAGTGTCCTTTTCTGTGTGACTTATTTGACTTAGAATCGTCGTACCTAAATCCACTCATCATGCTGCTACTAGCCTTATGACATTGATTTCATGGCTGAGTGATATTCCATTGTACATAAGGACCACAACTTCTTTATCCATTTTTCTCTTTCCTGGGATATTTAAGGTGGAAGGAAGTGGAGGTCCTTGTCAACAGAGCAGCCCTAAACTTTGGGGTGCTTGTGTCTTGCTGAGTTTTCATTTTCCCAATTTATACCCCCATGAGTGGAAGTGCCCTATGCTCTCTAAGCTGTGTTTTTTAGGTGTTTCAGGACACACCGTACACTTCTTCAGAGTGGCTGTTGGCAATTTACATCCCGCCCATCAGTGTAGCAAGGCTCCCATTTCTCCATGGCCTGTCCTGCATTTCTGGTTTTGACACGTTTTTCAGCATGGCCCTTTTGACCGATGGGTAGCGAGTCTTCTTTGTAGCCCTGATTTGCCTTTCCAGGTTGCTTGGTTGGCCAAAAAGGGCGTATGCGTTTTTTCCTGAATATATTCAGGAAAAAACGCATACGCCCTTTTTGGCCAAGGGCATCATTGTCAACCTTTTGCCGCTTTTCATGTGCTTTAAAGGCGATTCGAATCTACCTCCTGAAATCTGTTTCCTGCAATTCTGCCTTGATTTCAAATCCTCTTCTTTGCCTTCCCTCAATATATTTGTGGACGAGAGTTATCATTTATAACTCTGGAGGTTTGTGAATTGCAGTGCCCTGAAGCTCCATTTTACAACTCGCTTTTTTGGGAGCTGGCCGCAAAAGCGCAGGATGGCTTCAGGCCCTGTTCTTGTTCCGGGGGGCAGGCTGAGCCTGTGGTTAATTCTTCTTCCTGATGGGAAAATAGAGTGACCTCTGCCTGTGTCCACACCAAGAGCTAGTCTCTCATTGGTTCCCCCTCTTTCCGTTCATCCTCAGGACAAATTGCAAGCTGTACGGACCAGGAGGTTAAAGGTGCTGATTCTCCATGGAGGGAGATTGCTACTAAAGAGGCTGGTATGACGAACCCGAGCACAAGGAGATGAGAAATGAGGTGCGTTTTAGAAACCTTTCCCGATCACACGGTGTACCACCTTCTGGGTTTCTCATGCATGTTTTCGATGTAGGAAGATGCCCTTGAACCTGGAGATTTGTAAACCATGAGTTGGGTAACAGGCAATATTACTTTAAAGGCTCTGCGTTTGCTCCCCCAACCTCACCAAGCCTCTCAGCCCCGAGAGTGTCCACCCTTATGTCTCATCCAGCTGTGGGTCTAGATATGGTCAATCCAGGTGGCATCATAGCCCCTGAACGAATTTTGTAAGAATTTCTCTCTCTTTCACTGTCTTTGTTTCACGGGTTTTTAAAAGTAATTTATTTTTATAATGGGGTTTAGCTGCTTTTCACGGCTGTGTTTATGCCGCTTTACACCCACTTGACTCACTTCCAGAGAGATATCAATACATAGGTTTTACAATTCTGACTAGTCAGATATGTTCTCTTGCGGTGAATAGGGGTTGTTGAGTCCAGTTCACTGAGCAAGGAGTAGGTCTTGTCTATTACATATTGGATTTATGGAACGTTATCTGAGCTAATTTGAAATCCTTGTTTTATGCATCACCCCACCTCACCTTTCCCGTTAAGCAACCATAGTGTGTTTTCTAAATGTGTGACTCTGTTCTGTTTTGTAATTCAGTTCAAGTGTAACGGTTTTTACATTCCCTCTATAAGTGATACCTTATGAGAAGTGTCCTTTTCTGTGTGACTTATTTCACTTAGAATCGTCGTACCTAAATCCACTCATCATGCTGCTACTACCCTTATGATATTGATTTCACGCCCGGGTGATATACAATTGTACATATGGACCACAACTTCTTTATCCATTTTTCTCTTTCCTTGCATATTGAAGGTGGAATTAAGTGGAGGTTCTTGTCAACAGAGCAGCCCTAAAGTTTGGGGTGCCTGTGTCTTGCTGAGTTTTAGTTTTCCCAATTTATACGCCCATGAGTGGATGTGCCCCTTTCTCTCTAGCTGTGTTTTTTAGATGTTTTAGGAAACACCATACCCTTCTCCAGAGTCATCATTGGCAATTTACACCCCACCCATCAGTGTAACAAGGCTCCCTTTCCTCCATGGCCTCTCCTGCATTTCTTGTTTTTACACTTTTTTAGGAAGGCCATTTTGACTGATGGGAAGTCAGAGTTCTTTGTAGTGCTGAATTGCATTTCCGGCTTGCTTGGTTGGCCAAAAAGGGCCTATGGGTTTTTTCCTGAATTCATTCAGAAAAAAACGCATATGCTCTTTTTGGCCAAGTGCATCATTGTCGACGTTTTGCCGCTTTTCATGTGCTTTAGGGGTGATTCAAATCTAACTCCTGAAATCTGTTTCCTGCAATTCTGCCTTGATTTCAAATCCTCTTCTTTGCCTTCCCTCAATATATTTGTGGACGAGAGTTATCATTTACAAATCTGCAGATTTGTTAATTGCAGTGCCCCTGAGCTCCATTTTTCACCTCGCTTTTTTGGGAGCTTTCCGCAGATCCGCTCGTTTGCTTCTGGCCCTACTCTGGTTCCCGGTGGCAGGCTAAGCCTTTGCTTAATTCTTCTTCCTGACTGGAAAGTAGAGTGACATGTGCCTCTCCGAACACCTAGGGCTTGGCTCTCTTTGTTTCTCCTCCTTCCCCTTCTTCCTTTGGACAAATTCCAATTTCTGTGCAACTGGATGTTGAAGGTGCTGACATCCTCAAGTGGGGAGATTTTAAGGAAAAAGGCTGGAGGGGTGAACCCAACAACCAGGAAATTAGGAGTTTTGGTGCCTTTTCCAAAATCTTCCTGATCCAACCGTGTTCCATCTTCTGGGTGTCACAGGCATGTTTTAGCTGTAGGAAAGGTCCCGTGTATGTAAGGAGAACACAAGGGATTTTTCCAAATCAGTGTCTCCCCGAACTCCAATCTGGGGAATTTTTAAGCTACTGGTACATGTGTGTTCATTAAGGGACTTGGGCCGTAGGCAGAGTCCGAACTTTAGATGATTGAAGTCTTCAGGTTCAGAAACGCTCACCATCGGCCTCCTTTAGTTTCCATTTTATCTGTAGTTGATAGATGATGTCGATATAGATATCTATTGTTTTTCAGATTATTTCCCCTCAGGGGTCATTACAAAATATTGAGTATAGTTCCTTGTGCTATACAGTAGTTCCTTGTTGATGATATATTTTATACATAGCAGTGTGTATATGTTAATCTGAAACTGTTAATTTATCCCTCCTCCCACCTTTCCCTTTTGGTAATAAAAAATATAAGATTTTATACTTCTCAGAAATCTAGGAGCTGAAAGAGAGGTATCATTTTCAATGGAAAATCATTCAAAACAAGGTTGAAACTTCAACCAAGATTATTAGATGTACATCCTTGGAAAGAAATCACTGCATTTCTCTACTGTTGACCTGACAAATAAGACAAACCCCTCCACTGAACTTGCTTATAATAAAGTGATGGAAATATCAAATGGAAGTGTTAGAAACATCTTATTTTACACGAGCCTTATACACTGCTCTATGTTAATTACAGTTTGGCTCACACATCTGTTCATTGAAGTTACAATGTTCTCAAATTCTGTTACTGATCCTGCAGAGTGGGCCCCAACAAGGGTCTCCCTGCCCAGTGTCATTGGAGCCAACAGATCGAGACTGACTTTGGTTCAGAAGCAAAGGAAAACTTTATATTTTGATCAGAGAATGGAGAGGTGAGAGTGTGTGCTCCCCTGCGGGTTGTGGGCCGGGCTGCTGTGTAGGGATCCTGTCAGCATCAGCGGGAGGGAGGGGGCGGAGCTCTCGAGGGCCGGGTTGCCTGGAGCTCAGGCTCTATGTCGCAGAGTCTGCACGGGGCCCCACGAGCTGAGGTGTCGGCCCAGCCATTTTGCACTAGGAAATCGGGTCTGAAGTGTCGGGTGTGGGACCTCTGCATGTGGAAACCTAGGAGCAAGTGAAATTAGACAAAGCACAAAGGAAAAAATGGTTAGACTTTATTTTATTGCCCAGATTCTATTTTTATCTCCCAGGAATTTTTAATGGGCTTTGCCAGTGACAAAGCCCTCCTCTGCCTTTTGTCCCATTCCTCATTCTTGAGGCGCTGAGGGTGCAGACACGTCTTCTGTAAATGCTTCATGCTGAGTTGAGTGTCCTCATACCCGGGGGGAGGGGCAGGACTTCTCCCCAGCAGCCTCCAGGTGAGGTTGATTGTCCGCAGGCCTCCTCCCTCACTGCTCGTCTGCCTGGGCACCAGCATTGGAAGTTTTATAGATTCTAATGACCTTTAAGGGTCCAGGAAAGAGATGTGCAGAGACGCTGGGGGGGTGGGCGGTTTTACCCTGCTCCACATTGGTTCGGCCCCCTTAGGCTGATGGTTTCTGCCAGCCTAGATGCTCTGACCAGTAGTCTGTGCTTTCTTCAGTTAGGCCACTGAATTAACGTACAAACAGCACCAGGTGTCAGAGCCCTGCTTGCTCAACTCCCAGACAGTCCAGGGCCGGTGGTGATCCAGGACCATGACGGCCACTCAGTCAACGGCCTTTTGAAGTAGCCAGGTGTAGAGCCGGTCTCATTGGCCGCCATCACTGCAGTGTCTGCAGGCTTTTCTATGGTGGCAGCGTTATTTATGGTTCCCCTGCCAAGTTTATTAGCTCCGCTCTGGGTGCAGTAAGTCCTGTAAGCAATAGTCTGCTCTTTTGGGGCACACTCTTGTTGTTTTCTGAGAGAAGCTCCAGGTAAAGTGATGGTCACACGAGTCGTCATGGGGGCCCATTGCCCCAGGTTGTCTCTCTGGAGGTTGGTGTTGGAGGGCCTCCTCACTTGAGGTCATTGTGCCCACGGAGCAATCCCTGCAACTTCAGGGCATGGTGGGTGGTTAGGATCACCAAGTGGCGTCCTTTTCCCTTAGGAGGGAGCTGGCCTTGCGGGCTGCTGATTTCCAGGTTTTTAGATACCCCCAGTATCCTGGTCGGATGGGGTGGCTGGCCAATGCCTGGAGGGCATTCTTGCATTGTTCCATTTCAAGTGGTCCCAGTTTTTGCACTAATACTCCAAGGGCGATTCGCCTTGGACCAGGAATGTAAAGGTCAAAGGGTTTAGCTAACTTAGGGAGGTCCAGGGCCAGGGTCTGAATTGACTGCTCTTTCCATTCTTGAAAGGCCGCTTCTGGATTCTATTCAAAAGGATCATCATCTTTTCCTTTCAGTGATTCATATAGAGGCCCAGCTATTAGACTGTAGTTAGGGATCCAGATGCAGCAAACCCCGGTCTCCCCAGGAACCCCTAAGCTGTCTTCTAGTTTCAGGAAAGGTGAGGCTGCAAATGGCTTCTTCCCTTTCCTGGGGTGGGCTTCTCCGACCTTCTGTGCGAATGAAGCCCAGGAAGGCCACCTTAGTTTGTGATATTTGAGCCTTTTCCTTGGACACCTTCTATCTTTTATTGGCTAGGTAGTTCAGAGGCCTCCTTAGTCGGGCTGGTGATCAGAATGTCATCTGCATATTGAAGGAGGGTTCCCTTCTCCAGAGGTAGATCTTTTAGGTCTTTAGCTAACGTTTCCCCAAAGATGGTGTGGGAATTTTTGAACCCCTGGGGCAGGACGGCCCAGCAGTATTGTTTTTGTTGTAGGTTGAGTCCTGCCACTCACAGCCAAAATTTCTTGTGACTCTGGGACTAATGGAATACAGAAGAAGGCATCATTGAAGTCTAATACAGAATGCCATGTCCTGGTGGATGGTAGAATGACCAGCAGGGTGTAGGAATTAGGAACTACTAGATGTATATCCTCTGTGGCTTCACTGACTGTCCTGGCGTCCTCTACCAGGTCCCCAGCAGCCCACGGGGCTCTTGTGGTCAGGCCCCTCCCAGGATATGGAGCTCACCTGGGCAGGTACCCAGCGGCCCACGGGGCTCTGGTGGTTAGGCCGCTCCCAGGATATTGAGCTCACCTGGGCAGGTACCCAGCAGCCCATGGGGCCCTCATGGTCAGGCCCCTCCCAGGATATGGAGCTCACCTGGGCAGGTACGCAGCAGCCCACGGGGCTCTCGTGGGCAGGCCCCTCCCTGGATATGGAGCTCCCGTGGACAGGTACCCCGGCAGGGCTGGGCACACAGGAACCGTGCACATAGCCCTCATTGCAGAGCACCCCCAGCACCCCTGTCACTCAGAGCTGACACAGAGCACCTCAGAGCAGAGCTTGAACTAACAAACAGCAGCTCCAACAGGTCTGTGGCCCTAGGCTTCACTCTGTGCGGCCTCCCTCTGCCTGGTCTTCCAGGGGCTTCCACTGCAGCCGGGGTACCAGGCCTCTGTCTCCACCCACCACCCCTCCTCTCCCTGACTCCTGGGTTCCTCTCATTAGCAGAGGGTCTTCTTGAAGTTGTCTCCCACTCATGGACCAGATAAAATGATTCGAAAACAAGCCAGGGCTGCCGCCCCTTATCTATCCTGACTCTCGGGACCCTACACCTGTTCCTTGGATCTGGCCGGTGCAGCAAGGCCCATTTTCTGCAACTCTGAGTCCCTGAGGGGCGAGGATTGGCTGACCTGGGCAGCCTGACCCGGCCGGCCAGCCCTTCCCAGGTGTGCCTGGGTTGAGGTCAATATAAACACCCCTCCAGGCAGCAAAAGCCTCTGCAGCTGTGCCTGACGCCATATTCTCTGCCCCGTCAGCAGTCTCGGGGTTGGGCTGGTGGGAGGGAGTAGGGCCCATGGCTCTATGAGTGGCCCAGTGTGACTGGGGCTCTGCTGGACTTTCTGCAGGAGTTGCCGGGCTGCCACCTGCTAAAGAAGAGGATGTGTCACCCATACTTGCTGCTGGAATTTCTCCCCGGGCAGAGGTGAGGAAGGAAAAAAGCAGTGGGGGCCGGGACAGGAGGGGTACCTCAGGCAGGGAAATGGAAAGCTTCCAGACGAGCGCCCGGGGCCAGGACCATCCTGGCTGGCCTGCAGGCACCAAGTCGGCCTGCGTGCTGTCGCTGGTGTGACTCCAAGCCCCTTCCTCTAGTTTTTAAAGTCTTTGCACACATTCAGGTGTTTTACCTGGGAAGGGTGGGAAAAGTTCAGCAGCAGCTGGCCTGGGGCTCAGCTCACGTTTACTCAGAGACGCCTCCTCACGGTCCCCCAGCTTTGCAATGAGGACGCTCCTCGTGTGGGGGCTGCTGGCTGCATGGGAGATGATTCCCCACCTGTGACCAACTTCAGAATTGTTTACCACTGGAGCAAGTGCCCTGATAGGGTTTTCCTCTGTATGACCAGTGGGTTCTGTTTTTTTTTTTTTTTTCTTTTTTGGTTCAAGGTAAGTTTTATTCCTCTTTTTGTATTTATGGATATAAGCATGGAAATAATTCATTCATATAAATACGTCTATGGGAAGGACAGAACTTTTTTTCTGTTTTATTTTTTTAAGTATTATTTATTTTTTAATTTTTGAATTTATTTTATTCATTTTTTTATACAGCAGGCTCTTATTGGTAACCTATTTTATACACATAAGTGTGTATATGTCAATCCCAGGCTCGCAATTCATCCCACCACCACCACCCTGCCACTTTCCCCCCTTGGTGTCCATACATTTGTTCTCTACATCTGTGTCTCTATTTCTGCCTTGCAAACCGGTTCATCTTTACCATTTTTCTAGGTTCCACATGTATGCGTTAATATACGATATTTGTTTTTCTCTTTCTGACTTACTTCACTCTGTATGACAGTCTCTAGATCTATCCACGTCTCTACAAATGACCCAATTTCATTCCTTTTTATGGCTGAGTAATATTCCATTTTATATATGTAGCACATCTTTTCTGTTCGTCTGTCTATGGGCATTTAGGTTGCTTCCATGACCTGGCTATTGTAAGCAGTGCTGCAATGAATATTGTGGTGAATATGTCTTTTTGAATTATGGTTTTCTCTGGGTATATGGCCAGTAGTGGGATTGCTGGGTCATATGGTAATTCTATTTTTAGTCTTTTAAGGAACCTCCATACTGTTCTCCATCGTGACTGTATCAATTTACATTCCCACAAATAGTGTAAGAGGGTTCCCTTTTCTCCACACCCTCTCCAGCATTTGTTGCTTGTAGATTTTCTGATGATGCCCATTCTAACTCGTGTGAGGCGATACCTCATTGTAGTTTTGGTTTATATTTCTCTAATAATTAGTGATGTTGAGCAGCTTTTCATGTGCTTCTTGGTCATCTGTATGTCTTCTTGGGACAAATGTCTATTTACGTCATCTGCCCATTTTTGGATTGGGTTGTTTGTTTTTTTACTGTTGAGCTGCATGAGCTGTTTATATACATTGGAGATTAATCCTTTGTCCATTGATTCGTTTGCAAATATTTTCTCCCATTGTGAGGGTTGTCTTTTCGTCTTGTTTGTAGTTTCCTTTGCTTTGCAAAAGCTTTTAGGTTTCATTTGCTCCCATATGTTTATTTTTTTTTTTATTCCATTACTCTAGGAGGTGGATCAAAAAAGATCTTGCTGTGATTTATGTCAAAGAGTATTCTTCCTATGTTTTCCTCTAAGAGTTTTATAGTGTCCGGTCTTACATTTCGGTCTCTAATCCATTTTGAGTTTATTTTTTGTGTATGGTGTTAGGGAGTGTTCTAATTTCATTCTTTTACATGTAGCTGTCCATTTTTCCCAGCACCACTTATTGAAGAGACTGTCTTTTCTCCTTTGTATACCCTTGCCTCCTTTGTCATAGATTAGTGGGCCATAGGTGTGTAGGTTTATCTCTGGGCTTTTTTTTTTTCTTTTACATCTTTATTGGAGTATAATTGCTTTACACTTGTGTGTTAGTTTCTGCTGTATAAAAAAGTGAATCAGCTGTGCGTATACATATAACACCATATCCCCTCCCTCTTGCACCTCCCTCTCACTCCCTTATCCCACCCTTTTAGGTGGTCACAAAGCACAGCGCTGATCTCCCTGTGCTATGTGGCTGCTTCCCAGTAGCTATCAATTTTACATTTGGTAGTGTATATATGTCCATACCACTCTCTCACTTTGTCCCAGCTTACCCTTCCCTCTCCCCATGTCCTCAAGTCCTTTCTCTACGTCTGTGTCCTTAATCCTTTCCTGCCCCTAGGTTCTTCATAAACTTTTTTTTTAAGATTCCATATATATGTGTTAGCATACAGTATTTGTTTTTCTCTTTCTGACTTACTTCACTCTGTAGGACAGACTCTAGATCCATCCACCTCACTAAAAGTAACTCAATTTCGTTTCTTTTTATGGCTGAATAATGTTCCATTGTATATATGTGCCACATCTTCTTTATCCATTTATCTGTTGATGGACACTTAGGTTGCTTCCATGTCCTGGCTATTGTAAATAGAGCTACAGTGAACGTTGTGGTACATGACTCTTTTTGAATTATGGTTTTCTCAGGGTAAATGTCCAGGAGTGGGTTTGCTGGGTTGTATGGTAGTTCTATTTTTAGTTTTTAAGGAACCCCCATACCGTTCTCCCTAGTGGCTATATCAATTTACATTCCCACCAACAGTGCAAGAGGGTTCCCTTTTCTCCAATAAATGCCTCTCCAGCATTTATTGTTGGTAGATTTTTTGATGATGGCCATTCTGACTGGTGTGAGGTGATACCTCACTGTAGTTTTGATTTGCATTTCTCTAATGATTAGTGATGTTCAGCATCCTTTCATGTGTTTGTTGGCAACCTGTATATCTTCTTTGGAGAAATGTCTATTTAGGTCTTCTGCCCATTTTTGGATTGGGTTGTTTGGTTTTGTGATATTGAGCTACATGAGCTGCTTTTTGGAGATTAATCCTTTGCCATTTGCTTCATTTGAAAATATTTTCTCCCATTCTGATGGTTGTCTTTTCATCTTGCTTATGTTTTCCTTTGCTGTGCAAAAGAATTTATGTTTCATTCGGTCCCATTTTTTTATTTTTGTTTTTATTTCCATTTCTCTAGGAGGTGGGTCAAAAAGGATCTTGCTGTGATTTATGTCATAGACTGTTCTGCTTATGTTTTCCTCTAAGAGTTTTATAGTGGCTGGTCTTATATTTAGGTCTCTAATCCATTTTGAGTTTATTTTTGTGTATGGTGTTAGGGAGTGTACTAATTTCATTCTTTTACATGTAACTGTCCAGTTTTCCCAGCACCACTTGCTGAAGACACTGTCTTTTCTCCATTGTATACCCTTGCCTCCTTTGTCATAGATTAGTGAACCATAGGTACGTGGGTTTATCTCTGTGCTTTCTATCCTGTTCTATTGACCTATATTTCTGTTTTTGTGTCAGTACCATATTATCTTGATTACTGTAGCTTTGCAATATAGTCTGAAGTCTGGAAGTCTGATTCCTCCAGCTCTTTTTTTTCCCCCTCAAGACTGCTTTGGCTATCCAGGGTCTTTTGTGTCTCCCTACAAATTTTAAGATTTTTTTTTCTTGTTCTGTAGAAAATGCCAAAGGTATTTTGATCGGGATTGCATTGAATCTGTAGATTGCTTTGGGTAGTATAGTCATTTTCACAATATTGATTCTTCTAATCCGAGAACATGGTATATGTCTCCATCTGTTTATATCATCTTTGATTTCTTTCATCAGTGTCTTATAGTTTTCTGAGTACAGGTCTTTTACTTCCTTAGGTAGGTTTATTCCTAGGTATTTTATTCTTTTTGTTGCAGTGGTAATGGGATTGTTTCCTTAATTTCTCTTTCTGATCTTTCATTGTTAGTGTATAGGAATGCAAGCAATTTCTGTGCATTAATTTTGTATCCTGCAACTTTACCAAATTCATTGATTAGCTCCAGTGGTTTTCTGGTGGCATCTTTAGGATTCTCTATCTATGATATCATGTCATCTGCGAACAGTGACAATTTTACTTCTTCTTTTCCTTTTTGTATTCCTTTTATTTCTTTTTCTTCTCTGATTGCCATGGCTAGGACTTCCAAAACTATGTTGAATAGCAGTGGTGAGAGTGGACATCCTCGTCTTGTTCCTGATCTTAGAGGAAACGCTTTCAGTTTTTCACCATTGAGAATGCTGTTTGCTGTGGGTTTGTCATATATGGCCTTTATTATGTTGAGGTAGTTTCCCTCTAGGCCCACACTCTGCAGAGTTTTTATCGTAAATGAGTGTTGAATTTTCTCAAAATCTTTTCCTTCATCTATTGAGATGATCATATGCTTTTATTCTACAATTTGTTAATATGGTGTATCACATTGATTTGTGTATATTGAAGAATCCTTGCATCCCTGGGATAAACCCCACTTGATCATGGTGTATGATCCTTTTAATGTGTTGTTCGATTCTGTTTGCTAGTATTTTGTTGAGGATTTTTACATCTATATTCATCAGTGATATTGGTCTATAATTTTCTTTCCTTGTAGTATCTCTGTCTGATTTTGGTATCAGGGTGATGGTGGTCTCATAGAATGAGTTTGGGAGTGTTCCTTCCCCTGCAATTGTTTTGAAGAATTTGAGAAGGTTGGGTGTTAGCTCTTCTCTAAATGTTTGATAGAATTCACCTGTGATGCCATCTGGTTCTGGACTTTTGTTTGTTGGAAGATTTTTAATCACAGTTTCAATTTCATTGCTTGTGATAGGTTTGTTCATATTTTCTATTTCTTCCTGGTTCAGTCTTAGAAGGTTATCCCTTTCTAAGAATTTGTCCATTTCTTCCAGATTGTCCATTTTATTGGCCTAGAGTTGCTTGTAGTAGTCTCTTAGGATGCTTTGTATTCCTGTGGTGTCTGTTGTAACTTCTGCTTTTTCACTTCTAATTTTGTTGATTTGCGTCCTCTCCCTCTTTTTCTGGAGTCTGGCTAAAGGTTGATCATTTTTGCTTATCTTCTCAAAGAACCAGCTTTTAGTTTTATTGATCTTTGCTTTCGTTTTCTTTGTTTCTATTTCATTTATTTCTGCTCTGATCTTTATGATTTCTTTCCTTCTACTAACTTTGGGTTTTGTTCTTCTTTCTCTAGTTCCTCTAGGTGTAAGGTTAGATTGTTTATTTGAGATTTTTCTTGTTTCTTGAGGTAGGCTTGTATTGCTATAAACTTCCCTCTTAGAACTCCTTTTGCTGCATCCCATAGGTTTTGGATCATCGTGTTTTTGTTGTCATTTGTCTCTAGGTAGTTTTTGATTTCCTCTTTGATTTCTTCAGTGATCTCTTGGTTATTTAGTAACGTATTGTTTAGCCTCCATGTGTGTGTGTTTTTTACGGTTTTTTCCGTGTAATTGATTTCTAATCTCATAGCATTGTGGTCGGAACAGCTGCTTGATATGATTTCAGTTTTCTTAAATTTACTGAGGCTTTATCTGTGACCCAAGATGTGATCTATCCTGGAGAATGTTCCGTGTGCAGTTGAGAAGAACGTGTAATCTGCTGTTTTTGGATGGAATGTCCTATAAATATCAACTAACTCTATCTGGTCTATTGTGTCATTTAAAGCTTGTGTTTCCTTATTAATTTTCTGTCTGGCTGATCTCCACTGGTGTAAGTGAGCTGTTAAAGTCCCCCGCTATTATTGTGTTACTGTCGATTTCCTCTTTTATAGCTGTTAGCAGTTGCCTTATACATTGAGCTGCTCCTATTTTGGGTACATATATATTTATAATTGTTATATCTTCTTCTTGGATTGGTCCCCTGACCATTATGTAGTGTCTTTCCTTGTCTCTTGTAACATTCTTTATTTTAAAGTCTATTTTATCTGATATGAGTATTGCTACTCCAGCTTTCTTTTGATTTTCATTTGCATAGAATATATTTTTCCATCGCCTCACTTTGAGTCTGTATGTGTCCCTAGGTCTGAAATGGATCTCTTGTAGACAGCATATATATGGGTCTTGTTTTTGTATCCATTCAGCGAGCCTGTGTCTTTTGGTTGGAACATGTAGTGCATTCACGTTTAAGGTAATTATCGATATGTATGTTCCTACTACTATTTTCTTAATTGTTATGGGTTTGTCTTGGTGGGTCCTTTTCTTCTCTTGTGTTTCCCACTTAGAGAAGTTCCTTTAGCATTTGGTGTAGAGCTGGTTTCATGGTGCTGAATTCTCTTAGCTTTTGCTTGTCTGTAAGGCTTTTGATTTCTCCATCAAATCTGAATGAGCTCTTTGCAGGGTGGAGTACTCTTGGTTGTAGGTTCTTCCCTTTCATCACTTTAAATTTATCATGCCACTTCCTTCTGGCTTGTAGATTTTCTGCTGAGAAATCAGTTGTTATCCTTATGGGAGTTCCCTTGTATGTTATTTGTCATTTTTCCCTCGCTGCTTTCAATCATTTTTCTTTGTCGTTAATTTTTGTCAATTTGATTGCTATGTGTCTTGTCATTTTTCTCCTTTGGTTTATCCTGCCTGGGACACTCTGTGCTTCTGGACTTGGGTGGCTATTTCTTTTCCCATGCTAGGGAAGTTTTTGACCATAATCTCTTCAAATATATTCTCGGGTCCTTTCTCTCTCTCTTCTCCTTCTGGGACCCCTATAATGCGAATGTTGTTGCGTTTAATGTTGTGCCAGAGGACTCTTGGGGTGTCTTCGTTTGTTTTCATTCTTTTTCTTTATTCTGTTCCATGGCAGTGATTTCCACCTTTCTGTCTTCCAGGTCACTTATCCGTTCTTCTGCCACAGTTATTCTGCTACTGATTCCTTCTAGTGTATTTTTCATTTCAGTTATTCCATTGTTCACCTCTGTTTGTTTGTTCTTTAATTCTTCTAGGTGTTTGTTCCTTAATTCTTCTAGGTCTTTGTTAAACATTTCTTGCATCTTCTCGATCTTTGCCTCCTTTCTTTTTCCAAGGTCTTGGCTCAACTTCACTATCATTATTCTGAATTCTTTTTCTGGAAGGTTCCCTATCTCCACCTCATTTCGTTTTTTTTCTGGGGTTTTATCTTGTTCCTTGATCTGGTATAAAGTCCTCTGCCTTTTCATTTTGTCTATCTTTCTGTGAATGTGGTTTTCCTTCCACAGGCTGCAGAATTGTAGTTCTTCTTGCTTCTGCTGTCTGCTCTCCGGTGGATGAGTCTATCTTAGAGGCTTGTGCAAGCTTCCTGATGGGAGGGACTGGTGGTGGGTAGAGCTGGGTGTTGCTTTGGTGGGCAGAGCTTTAATCCGCTTGTCTACGGATTAAATAAAACTTTAATAAAAAGTTTAATCCGCTTGTCTGCTGATGCATGGGGCTGGGTTCCCTCCCTGTTGGTTGTTTGGCCTGAGGCGACCCAGCCCTGGAGCCTACCTTGCTCTTGGTGGGGCTAATGGCGGACTCTGGGAGGGCTCACACCAAGGAGTATTTCCCAGAACTTCTGCTGCCAGTGTCGTTGTCCTCACGGTGAGCCACAGCCACAGCCACCACCTGCCTCTGCAGGAGACCCTCTAAAAGTAGCAGGTAGTTCTGGTCATTCTCCTACAGGGTCACTGCTCCTTCCCCTGGGTCCTGATGTGCACACTACTTTGTGTGTGCCCTCCAAGAGTGGAGTATCTGAGTGGAGTTGAGACTCTGAGACTCTGTGTGGAGTTGCACAGACTCTGGGTCCTGTGAAGCTTCGATGTTTTGTGATTCTAGAAATCCTATAGGAGACGGTCCACAGCAGGTGACGCTAATGTTGTCAGTAGAGGTGTTGAAGCCAAAGATCTGCAGTTCCAACTAGAGGTGCCGATGTACATACAGGACAAAATCATCTCGTGTGAATGTAGTTCAGGCATGTTTAAGATGAATGCAGTCATGTTAATGCCTACCATATTCTATCTTGAGCCTCTCCTCAGGGACCCCCTCCTCAGTTCCTGAGGCTCCTGTAAGTCATGTACAGGGGACTGGAGAGTGGGCTCTGTCCAGTCTGAGCCCTGAGTTACCCTGTGTGTATCTTAGGATACTTTGTATTTCTGTGGTGTCTGTTGTAACATCATCTCTTTCATTTCAGATTTATTTGGGCCCTCTCTTTTTAAAAAAACATACTACTGTTGTCTTTTATTCTCTACAGAAGCTTAATAAGTGTTTGATCTACTATCCTTACCCTATGTATACTTTTTGCAGTGAGATTTTTACTTTTCTTTGTTTCCTTGTTACTATCAATAATTAGTGAGACTTCTTTTAAGCTACCTTCAACATTGCTTATAAAGCTGCTTTATTAGTGATGACAGAGCCTTAATGGAAGTCATGTTCTGGTTGTAAATTAGAATGCAATGTGCCAGCAAATAGCCCCTTAAGTTTATGTCTCATTACTTCTTGTTCTTTTTTTAATTTAATTTTTATTTTTTGTCAGAGCAAATTTAATTAAAATGTTTTGTTTCTTCTAGGTGTGAAAGATGTGGTTCTTTTAAACATATACATATATCTATTCTTCTTTGGATCATTTTCCCATGTAGGTTATGACACGATGTTGAGTAGTCTTGTCTTGGTATTACGTAGGTCTTTGGTGATTACATATTTCACATGTGTTTCTATATCTATCTTAACCCCAATATCCTAATGTATCCAATCCTCACACCTTTCCATTTGGTGAACCATAAGTTTGTTTAATGAATCTGTGATTGCATTTCTCTGTGGAAATATCTTCATTGGTATCAATGTTTAGCTAAGACCTATAAGTGATATTATAGGATATGTGTCTTTTGCTTTCTGACTTAGTACAATTTGCCTGATTACCTCAAGAATCATACATGGTGCTGCAAATGGCACTGTTTCATTTTTTTCCCTGGCTAATATTCCATCTGTACGTGTACCAGTTCTTCTTTGGGCACGCACCTCTTGATGGACTTTCTGGTTGCCTCCATGTCTTGGCTATTGTAATACTGCTGCAATGCACATTTGCTTGTCTGTGTCTTTCCAGTTATGTCTTCTTATGTTATAGGCCAAGGAGTGGGCTTGCTGTATCATATGGTAGCTCAGTGTGTATGTTTTATAGGCACCACCATTCAGTTCTCATTAGTGGCTCTTTCCAGGTTACGTCCCACTTAAAATTGAGGGTATGCATTTCTCCAAAACACCTTCAATATTTATTGTTTGTAGTTTTCTTGCTGATGGTCATTCTAACAGGTGCGAGCTGATACCTATCTGTGATTGAATTTGCATGTGTCCCATAATCTGTTAAAACTGAGCTTTAAAGCATGCCCTTTTTATTTATCAAACTGTGATTACAGCTTAGTTCTTCAAAGTGTTTTCTTAAAGTAAGTGTCACATTTTGAAAATTTTTGGCCATTACCTCCCTCAAGACATTTTGAGGGCACGTTTCATTTCTGGCCCTGAAGTACTTGTTCATATGAAGTGACCATTAGCACAGGTTTTAAAGCTGCTTTTGCAGGTAACGGCCAGAGGGTGGCAGTCTTTCTACGTTCCCAATCTGGTAAATAGGGAAAGAGACCTTCAGCCCCAAGAGTGTCCAGCTTTATTTCTCATCCAGCTGTGGGTCTAGATATGGTCACACCAGGTTGCATCACAGCCCCGGAACGAATTATGTAAAAATTTCTCCCTCTATCACTGTCTTTGTTTTTTGGGATTTTAAAGTAATTTATTTTTATAATGGGGTTTACCTGATTTTCACTGCTGTGTTTATGCCCCTTTACACCCACTTGATTCACTTACAGAGAGACATCAATACATAGGTTTTAAGATTATTACTAGTCAGATATATACTTGTTCGTTGAATAGGGGATGTTGCATCCACTTCACTGAGCAAGGAATAGGTCTTGTCTATTACATATTGGTTTTATGGATCGGTATTTGAGCTAATATGAAACCCTTGATTTATGCATCACCCAACCTCACCTTTCCCGTTAAGCAGCCATAGTGTGTTTTCTAAATGTGTGACTCTGTTCTGTTTTGTAATTCAGTTCAAGTGTAACGGTTTTTACATTCCCTCTATAAGTGATACCTTATGAGAAGTGTCCTTTCCTGTGTGACTTATTTCACTTAGAATCGTCGTACCTAAATCCACTCATCATGCTGCTACTAGCCTTATGACATTGATTTCATGGCTGAGTGATATTCCATTGTACATAAGGACCACAACTTCTTTATCCATTTTTCTCTTTCCTGGGATATTTAAGTTGGAATGAAGTGGAGGTCCTTGTCAACAGAGCAGCCCTAAACTTTGGGGTGCTTGTGTCTTGCTGATTTTTCATTTTCCCAATTTATACCCCCATGAGTGGAAGTGCCCTATGCTCTCTAAGCTGTGTTTTTTAGATGTTTCAGGACACACCGTACATTTCTCCAGAGTGGTTGTTGGCAATTTACATCCCGCCCATCAGTGTAGCAAGGCTCCCATTTCTCCATGGCCTGTTATGCATTTCTGGTTTTGACACGTTTTTCAGCATGGCCCTTTTGACCGATGGGAAGCGAGACTTCTTTGTAGCGCTGATTTGCTTTTCCAGGTTGCATGGTTGGCCAAAAAGGGCGTATGCGTTTTTTCCTGAATATATTCAGGAAAAAACGCATACGCCCTTTTTGGCCAAGGGCATCATTGTCAACGTTTTCCCGCTTTTCATGTGCTTTAAAGGCGATTCGACTCTACCTCCTGAAATCTGTTTCCTGCAATTCTGCCTTGATTTCAAATCCTCTTCTTTGCCTTCCCTCAATATATTTGTGGACGAGAGTTATCATTTATAACTCTGCAGGTTTGTGAATTGCAGTGCCCTGAAGCTCCATTTTACAACTCGCTTTTTTGGGAGCTGGCCGCAAAAGCGCAGGATGGCTTCAGGCCCTGTTCTGGTTCCGGGGTCCGGGTGAGCCTGTGGTTAATTCTTCTTCCTGATGGGAAAATAGAGTGACCTGTGCCTGTCACAACACCAAGAGCTAGTCTCTCACTGGTTCCCCGTCTACCCGTTCAACCTCAGGACTAATTGCAACCTGTACGGAACAGGAGGTTAAAGGTGCTGATGCTCCAAGTAGGGAGATTGTTAGTAAAGCGGCTGGAATGGCGAACCCGGGCACAAGGAGAAGAGAAATGAGGTGCGTTTTAGAAACCTTTCCCCATCACATGATGTACCATCTTTTTGTTTTCTCATGCATGTTTTCGATGTAGGAAGATGCCCTTGAACCTGGACATTTGGGACCCATGCGATGGGTACCACGCAGTATTACTTTAAAGGGTCTGCGTTTGCTCACCCAACCTCACCAAACCTCTCAGCCCCAAGAGTGTCCACCCTTATGTCTCATCCAGCTGTGGGTCTAGATATGGTCAATCCAGGTTGCATCACATCCCCTGATCGCATTGTTTAGGAATTTCGCTCTCTTTCACTGTCTTTGTTTCATGGGTTTTTCAAAGTAATTTATTTTTATAATGGGGTTTAGCTGCTTTTCCCTGCTGTGTTTATGCCGCTTTACACCCACTTGACACACTAACAGAGAGATATCAATACATAGGTTTTAAGATTATTACTAGTCAGATATATTCTTGTGCGGTGAATAGGGCGTGTTGAGTCCAGTTCTCTGAGCAAGGAGTAGGTCTTGTCTATTACATATTGGGTTTATGGAACGGTATCTGAGCTAATTTGAAACCCTTGTTTTATGTATCACCCCACCTCACCTTTCCCGTTAAGCAGCCATAGTGTGTTTTCTGCATGTGTGACTCTGTTCTGTTTTGTAATTCAGTTCAAGTGTAAAGGTTTTTACTTTCCCTGTATAAGTGATACCTTATGAGAAGTGTCCTTTTCTGTGTGACGTATTTCACTTAGAATCGTCGTACCTAAATCCACTCATCATGCTACTATTGGCCTTATGACATTGATTTCATGGCTGAGTGATATTCCATTGTACATAAGGGCCACAACTTCTTTATTCATTTTTCTCTTTCCTGGGATATTTAAGGTGGAATGAAGTGGAAGTCCTTGTCACCAGAGCAGCCCTAAACTTTGGGGTGCTTGTGTCTTGCTGATTTTTCATTTTCCCAATTTATACCCCCATGAGTGGAAGTGCCCTATGCTCTCTAAGCTGTGTTTTTTAGATGTTTCAGGACTCACCGTACACTTCTCCAGAGTGTCTGTTGGCAATTTACATCCCGCCCATCAGTGTAGCAAGGCTCCCATTTCTCCATGGCCTGTCCTGCATTTCTGGTTTTGACACATTTTTCAGCATGGCCCTTTTGACCGATGGGTAGCGAGTCTTCTTTGTAGCCCTGATTTGCCTTTCCAGGTTGCTTGGTTGGCCAAATAGGGCGTATGCGTTTTTTCCTGAATATATTCAGGAAAAAACGCATACGCCCTTTTTGGCCAAGGGCATCATTGTCAACGTTTTGCCGCTTTTCATGTGCTTTAAAGGCGATTCGAATCTACCTCCTGAAATCTGTTTCCTGCAATTCTGCCTTGATTTCAAATCCTCTTCTTTGCCTTCCCTCAATATATTTGTGGACGAGAGTTATCATTTATAACTCTGCAGGTTTGTGAATTGCAGTGCCCTGAAGCTCCATTTTACAACTCGCTTTTTTGGGAGCTGGCCGCAAAAGCGCATGATGGTTTCACGCCCTGTTCTGGTTCCGGGGGGCAGGCTGAGCCTGTGGTTAATTCTTCTTCCTGATTGGAAAATAGAGTGACCTGTGCCTGTGTCCACACCAAGAGCTAGTCTCTCATTGGTTCCCCGTCTTCCCGTTCATCCTCAGGACAAATTGCAACCTGTACGGAACAGGAGGTTAAAGGTGCTGATGCTCCAAGTAGGGAGATTGCTAGTAAAGTGGCTGGAATGGGGAACCCGGGCACAAGGAGATGAGAAATGAGGTGCGTTTTAGAAACCTTTCCCCATCACACGGTGTACCATCCTCTAGGATTCTCATGCATGTTTTCGATGTAGGAAGATGCCCTTGAACCTGAAGATTTGGGACCCATGGGACGGGTACCACGCAGTATTACTTTAAAGGGTCGGCGTTTGCTCACCCAACCTCACCAAACCTCTCAGCCCCAAGAGTGTCCACCCTTATGTCTCATCCAGCTATGGGTCTAGATATGGTCAATCCAAGTTGCATCACAGCCCCTGAAAGCATTGTGTAAGAATTTCTCTCTCTTTCACTGTCTTTGTTTCATGGGTGTTTCAAAGTAATTTATTTTTATAATGGGGTTTAGCTGCTTTTCACTGCTGTGTTTATGCCGCTTTACACCCACTTGACACACTAACAGAGAGATATCAATACATAGGTTTTAAGATTATTCCTAGTCAGATATATTCTCGTGCGGTGAATAGGGCGTGTTGAGTCCAGTTCTCTTAGCAAGGAGTAGGTCTTGTCTATTACATATTGGGTTTATGGAACGGTATATGAGCTAATTTGAAACCCTTGTTTTATGTATCACCCCACCTCACCTTTCCCGTTAAGCAGCCATAGTGTGTTTTCTGCATGTGTGACTCTGTTCTGTTTTGTAATTCAGTTCAAGTGTAACGGATTTTACATTCCCTCTATAAGTGATACCTTATGGGAAGTGTCCTTTGCTGTGTGACTTATTTCACTTAGAATTGTCGTACCTAAATCCACTCATCATGCTGCTACTAGCCTTATGACATTGATTTCATGGCTGAGTGATATTCCATTGTACATAAGGACCACAACTTCTTTATCCATTTTTCTCTTTCCTGGGATATTTAAGGTGGAATGAAGTGGAGGTCCTTGTCAACAGAGCATCCCTAAACTTTGGGGTGCTTGTGTCTTGCTGATTTTTAATTTTCCCAATTTATACCCCCATGAGTGGAAGTGCCCTATGCTCTCTAAGCTGTGTTTTTTAGATGTTTCAGGACTCACCGTACACTTCTCCAGAGTGGCTGTTGCCAATTTACATCCCGCCCATCAGAGTAGCAAGGCTCCCATTTCTCCATGGCCTGTCCTGCATTTCTGGTTTTGACACGTTTTTCAGCATGGCCCTTTTGACCGATGGGTAGCGAGTCTTCTTTGTAGCCCTGATTTGCCTTTCCAGGTTGCTTGGTTGGCCAAAAAGGGCGTATGCGTTTTTTCCTGAATATATTCAGGAAAAAACGCATACGCCCTTTTTGGCCAAGGGCATCTTTCTCAACGTTTTGCCGCTTTTCATGTGCTTTAAAGGCGATTCGAATCTACCTCCTGAAATCTGTTTCCTGCAATTCTGCCTTGATTTCAAATCCTCTGCTTTGCCTTCCCTCAATATATTTGTGGACGAGAGTTATCATTTATAACTCTGCAGGTTTGTGAATTGCAGTGCCCTGAACCTCCATTTTACAACTCGCTGTTTTGGGAGCTGGCCGTAAAAGCGCATGATGGATTCCCGCCCTGTTCTTGTTCCGGGGGGCAGGCTGAGCCTGTGGTTAATTCTTATTCCTGATGGGAAAATAGAGTGACCTGTGCATGTGTCCACACCAAGAGCTAGTCTCTCATTGGTTCCCCGTCTTCCCGTTCATCCTCAGGACAAATTGCAACCTGTACGGAACAGGAGGTTAAAGGTGCTGATGCTCCAAGTAGGGAGATTGCTAGTAAAGCGGCTGGAATGGCGGACCCGGGCACAAGGAGATGAGAAATGAGGTTCGTTTTAGAAACCTTTCCCCATCACACGGTGTACCATCTTCTGGGTTTCTCATGCATGTTTTCGATGTAGCAAGATGCCCTTGAACCTGGAGATTTGGATCCCATGGGACGGGTACTACGCAGTATTACTTTAAAGGGTCTGCGTTTGCTCACCCAACCTCACCAAACCTCTCAGCCCCAAGAGTGTCCACCCTTATGTCTCATCCAGCTGTGGGTCTAGATATGGTCCATCTAGGTTGCATCACAGCCCTTGAATGCATTGTGTAAGAATTTCTCTCTCTTTCACTGTGTTTGTTTCATGGGTTTTTCAAAATAATTTATTTTTATAATGGGGTTTAGCTGCTTTTCACTGCTGTGTTTATGCCGCTTTACACCCACTTGACACACTAACAGAGAGATATCAATACATAGGTTTTAAGATTATTCCTAGTCAGATATATTCTCGTGCGGTGAATAGGGCGTGTTGAGTCCAGTTCTCTTAGCAAGGAGTAGGTCTTGTCTATTACATATTGGGTTTATGGAACGGTATCTGAGCTAATTTGAAACCCTTGTTTTATGTATCACCCCACCTCACCTTTCCCGTTAAGCAGCCATAGTGTGTTTTCTGCATGTGTGACTCTGTTCTGTTTTGTAATTCATTTCAAGTGTAACGGTTTTTACATTCCCTCTATAAGTGATACCTTATGAGAAGTGTCCTTTTCTGTGTGACTTATTTCACTTAGAATCGTCGTACCTAAATCCACTCATCATGCTGCTACTAGCCTTATGACATTGATTTCATGGCTGAGTGATATTCCATTGTACATAAGGACCACAACTTCTTTATCCATTTTTCTCTTTCCTGGGATATTTAAGGTGGAAGGAAGTGGAGGTCCTTGTCAACAGAGCAGCCCTAAACTTTGGGGTGCTTGTGTCTTGCTGATTTTTCATTTTCCCAATTTATACCCCCATGAGTGGAAGTGCCCTATGCTGTCTAAACTGTGTTTTTTAGATGTTTCAGGACTCACCGTACACTTCTCCAGAGTGGCTGTTGGCAATTTACATCCCGCCCATCAGTGTAGCAAGGCTCCCATTTCTCCATGGCCTGTCCTGCATTTCTGGTTTTGACACGTTTTTCAGCATGGCCCTTTTGACCGATGGGTAGCGAGTCTTCTTTGTAGCCCTGATTTGCCTTTCCAGGTTGCTTGGTTGGCCAAACAGGGCGTATGCGTTTTTTCCTGAATATATTCAGGAAAAAACGCATACGCCCTTTTTGGCCAAGGGCATCATTGTCAACGTTTTGCCGCTTTTCATGTGCTTTAAAGGCGATTCGAATCTACCTCCTGAAATCTGTTTCCTGCAATTCTGCCTTGATTTCAAATCCTCTGCTTTGCCTTCCCTCAATATATTTGTGGACGAGAGTTATCATTTATAACTCTGTAGGTTTGTGAATTGCAGTGCCCTGAAGCTCCATTTTACAACTCGCTTTTTTGGGAGCTGGCCGCAAAAGCGCTGGATGGATTCATGCCCTGTTCTTGTTCCGGGGGGCAGGCTGAGCCTGTGGTTAATTCTTCTTCCTGATGGGAAAATAGAGTAACCTGTGCCTGTGTCCACACCAAGAGCTAGTCTCTCATTGGTTCCCCGTCTTCCCGTTCATCCTCAGGACAAATTGCAACCTGTACGGAACAGGAGGTTAAAGGTGCTGATGCTCCAAGTAGGGAGATTGCTAGTAAAGTGCCTGGAATGGGGAACCCGGGCACAAGGAGATGAGAAATGAGGTGCGTTTCAGAAACCTTTCCCCATCACACGGTGTACCATCTTCTGGGTTTCTCATGCATGTTTTCGATGTAGGAAGATGCCCTTGAAACTGGAGATTTGGGACCCATTGGACGGGTACCACGCAGTATTAATTTAAAGGGTCTGCGTTTGCTCACCCAACCTCACCAAACCTCTCAGCCCCAAGAGTGTCCACCCTTATGTCTCATCCAGCTGTGGGTCTAGATATGGTCAATCCAGGTTGCATCACAGCCCCTGAACGCATTGTGTAAGAATTTCTCTCTCTTTCACTGTCTTTGTTTCATGGGTTTGTAAAAGTAATTTATTTTTATAATGGGGTTTAGCTGCTTTTCACTGCTGTGTTTATGCCGCTTTACACCCACTTGACACACTAATAGAGAGTTATCAATACATAGGTTTTAAGATTATTACTAGTCAGATATATTCTTGTGCGTTGAATAGGGCGTGTTGAGTCCAGTTCTCTGAGCAAGGAGTAGGTCTTGTCTATTACATATTGGGTTTATGGAACGGTATCTGAGCTAATTTGAAACCCTTGTTTTATGTATCACCCCACCTCACCTTTCCCGTTAAGCAGCCATAGTGTGTTTACTGCATGTGTGACTCTGTTCTGTTTTGTAATTCAGTTCAAGTGTAACGGTTTTTACATTCCCTCTATAAGTGATACCTTATGAGAAGTGTCCTTTTCTGTGTGACTTATTTCACTTAGAATCGTCGTACCTAAATCCACTCATCATGCTGCTACTAGCCTTATGACATTGATTTCATGGCTGAGTGATATTCCATTGTACATAAGGACCACAACTTCTTTATCCATTTTTCTCTTTCCTGGGATATTTAAGGTGGAATGAAGTGGAGGTCCTTGTCAACAGAGCAGCCCTAAACTTTGGGGTGCTTGTGTCTTGCTGATTTTTCATTTTCCCAATTTATACCCCCATGAGTGGAAGTGCCCTATGCTGTCTAAACTGTGTTTTTTAGATGTTTCAGGACTCACCGTACACTCCTCCAGAGTGGCTGTTGGCAATTTACATCCCGCCCATCAGTGTAGCAAGGCTCCCATTTCTCCATGGCCTGTCCTGCATTTCTGGTTTTGACACGTTTTTCAGCATGGCCCTTTTGACCGATGGGAAGCGAGACTTCTTTGTAGCGCTGATTTGCCTTTCCAGGTTGCTTGGTTGGCCAAAAAGTGCGTATGCGTTTTTTCCTGAATATATTCAGGAAAAAACGCATACGCCCTTTTTGGCCAAGGGCATCATTGTCAACGTTTTGCCGCTTTTCATGTGCTTTAAAGGCGATTCGAATCTACCTCCTGAAATCTGTTTCCTGCAATTCTGCCTTGATTTCAAATCCTCTTCTTTGCCTTCCCTCAATATATTTGTGGACGAGAGTTATCATTTATAACTCTGCAGGTTTGTGAATTGCAGTGCCCTGAACCTCCATTTTACAACTCGCTGTTTTGGGAGCTGGCCGTAAAAGTGCATGATGGATTCCCGCCCTGTTCTTGTTCCGGGGGGCAGGCTGAGCCTGTGGTTAATTCTTATTCCTGATGGGAAAATAGAGTGACCTGTGCCTGTGTCCACACCAAGAGCTAGTCTCTCATTGGTTCCCCGTCTTCCCGTTCATCCTCAGGACAAATTGCAACCTGTACGGAACAGGAGGTTAAAGGTGCTGATGCTCCAAGTAGGGAGATTGCTAGTAAAGCAGCTGGAATGGCGAACCCGGGCACAAGGAGATGAGAAATGAGGTTCGTTTTAGAAACCTTTCCCCATCACACGGTGTACCATCTTCTGGGTTTCTCATGCATGTTTTCGATGTAGGAAGATGCCCTTGAACCTGGAGATTTGGATCCCATGGGACGGGTACTACGCAGTATTACTTTAAAGGGTCTGCGTTTGCTCACCCAACCTCACCAAACCTCTCAGCCCCAAGAGTGTCCACCCTTATGTCTCATCCAGCTGTGGGTCTAGATATGGTCAATCCAGGTTGCATCACAGCCCCTGAACGCATTGTGTAAGAATTTCTCTCTCTTTCACTGTCGTTGTTTCATGGGTTTGTAAAAGTAATTTATTTTTATAATGGGGTTTAGCTGCTTTTCACTGCTGTGTTTATGCCGCTTTACACCCACTTGACACACTAATAGAGAGTTATCAATACATAGGTTTTAAGATTATTACTAGTCAGATATATTCTTGTGCGTTGAATAGGGCGTGTTGAGTCCAGTTCTCTGAGCAAGGAGTAGGTCTTGTCTATTACATATTGGGTTTATGGAACGGTATCTGAGGTAATTTGAAACCCTTGTTTTATGTATCACCCCACCTCACCTTTCCCGTTAAGCAGCCATAGTGTGTTTACTGCATGTGTGACTCTGTTCTGTTTTGTAATTCAGTTCAAGTGTAACGGTTTTTACATTCCCTCTATAAGTGATACCTTATGAGAAGTGTCCTTTTCTGTGTGACTTATTTCACTTAGAATCGTCGTACCTAAATCCACTCATCATGCTGCTACTAGCCTTATGACATTGATTTCATGGCTGAGTGATATTCCATTGTACATAAGGACCACAACTTCTTTATCCATTTTTCTCTTTCCTGGGATATTTAAGGTGGAATGAAGTGGAGGTCCTTGTCAACAGAGCAGCCCTAAACTTTGGGGTGCTTGTGTCTTGCTGATTTTTCATTTTCCCAATTTATACCCCCATGAGTGGAAGTGCCCTATGCTCTCTAAGCTGTGTTTTTTAGATGTTTCAGGACTCACCGTACACTCCTCCAGAGTGGCTGTTGGCAATTTACATCCCGCCCATCAGTGTAGCAAGGCTCCCATTTCTCCATGGCCTGTCCTGCATTTCTGGTTTTGACACGTTTTTCAGCATGGCCCTTTTGACCGATGGGTAGCGAGTCTTCTTTGTAGCGCTGATTTGCCTTTCTAGATTGCTTGGTTGGCCAAAAAGTGCGTATGCGTTTTTTCCTGAATATATTCAGGAAAAAACGCATATGCCCTTTTTGGCCAAGGGCATCATTGTCAACGTTTTGCCGCTTTTCATGTGCTTTAAAGGCGATTCGAATCTACCTCCTGAAATCTGTTTCCTGCAATTCTGCCTTGATTTCAAATCCTCTTCTTTGCCTTCCCTCAATATATTTGTGGACGAGAGTTATCATTTATAACTCTGTAGGTTTGTGAATTGCAGTGCCCTGAACCTCCATTTTACAACTCGCTTTTTTGGGATCTGGCCGCAAAAGCGCATGATGGATTCACGCCCTGTTCTTGTTCCGGGGGGCAGGCTGAGCCTGTGGTTAATTCTTATTCCTGATGGGAAAATAGAGTGACCTGTGCCTGTGTCCACACCAAGAGCTAGTCTCTCATTGGTTCCCCATCTTCCCGTTCATCCTCAGGACAAATTGCAACCTGTACGGAACAGGAGGTTAAAGGTGCTGATGCTCCAAGTAGGGAGATTGCTAGTAAAGTGGCTGGAATGGGGAACCCGGGCACAAGGGGATGAGAAATGAGGTTCGTTTTAGAAACCTTTCCCCATCACATGGTGTACCATCTTCTGGGTTTCTCATGCATGTTTTCGATGCAGGAAGATGCCCTTGAACCTGGAGATTTGGGACCCATTGGACGGGTACCACGCAGTATTAATTTAAAGGGTCTGCGTTTGCTCACCCAACCTCACCAAACCTCTCAGCCCCAAGAGTGTCCACCCTTATGTCTCATCCAGCTGTGGGTCTAGATATGGTCAATCCAGGTTGCATCACAGCCCCTGAACGCATTGTGTAAGAATTTCGCTCTCTTTCACTGTCTTTGTTTCATGGGTTTTTCAAAGTAATTTATTTTTATAATGGGGTTTAGCTGCTTTTCACTGCTGTGTTTATGCCACTTTACACCCACTTGACACACTAATAGAGAGATATCAATACATAGGTTTTAAGATTATTACTAGTCAGATATATTCTCGTGCGGTGAATAGGGAGTGTTGAGTCCAGTTCTCTGAGCAAGAAGTAGGTCTTGTCTATTACATATTGGGTTTATGGAACGGTATCTGAGCTAATTTGAAACCCTTGTTTTATGTATCACCCCACCTCACCTTTCCCGTTAAGCAGCCATAGTGTGTTTTCTGCATGTGTGACTCTGTTCTGTTTTGTAATTCAGTTCAAGTGTAACGGTTTTTACATTCCCTGTATAAGTGATACCTTATGAGAAGTGTCCTTTTCTGTGTGACTTATTTCACTTAGAATCGTCGTACCTAAATCCACTCATCATGCTGCTACTAGCCTTATGACATTGATTTCATGGCTGAGTGATATTCCATTGTACATAAGGACCACAACTTCTTTATCCATTTTTCTCTTTCCTGGGATATTTAAGGTGGAAGGAAGTGGAGGTCCTTGTCAACAGAGCAGCCCTAAACTTTGGGGTGCTTGTGTCTTGCTGATTTTTCATTTTCCCAATTTATACCCCCATGAGTGGAAGTGCCCTATGCTGTCTAAACTGTGTTTTTTAGATGTTTCAGGACTCACCGTACACTTCTCCAGAGTGGCTGTTGGCAATTTACATCCCGCCCATCAGTGTAGCAAGGCTCCCATTTCTCCATGGCCTGTCCTGCATTTCTGGTTTTGACACGTTTTTCAGCATGGCCCTTTTGACCGATGGGTAGCGAGTCTTCTTTGTAGCCCTGATTTGCCTTTCCAGGTTGCTTGGTTGGCCAAAAAGGGCGTATGCGTTTTTTCCTGAATATATTCAGGAAAAAACGCATACGCCCTTTTTGGCCAAGGGCATCATTGTCAACGTTTTGCCGCTTTTCATGTGCTTTAAAGGCGATTCGAATCTACCTCCTGAAATCTGTTTCCTGCAATTCTGCCTTGATTTCAAATCCTCTGCTTTGCCTTCCCTCAATATATTTGTGGACGAGAGTTATCATTTATAACTCTGTAGGTTTGTGAATTGCAGTGCCCTGAAGCTCCATTTTACAACTCGCTTTTTTGGGAGCTGGCCGCAAAAGCGCAGGATGGATTCACGCCCTGTTCTTGTTCCGGGGGGCAGGCTGAGCCTGTGGTTAATTCTTCTTCCTGATGGGAAAATAGAGTAACCTGTGCCTGTGTCCACACCAAGAGCTAGTCTCTCATTGGTTCCCCGTCTTCCCGTTCATCCTCAGGACAAATTGCAACCTGTACGGAACAGGAGGTTAAAGGTGCTGATGCTCCAAGTAGGGAGATTGCTAGTAAAGTGCCTGGAATGGGGAACCCGGGCACAAGGAGATGAGAAATGAGGTGCGTTTCAGAAACCTTTCCCCATCACACGGTGTACCATCTTCTGGGTTTCTCATGCATGTTTTCGATGTAGGAAGATGCCCTTGAACCTGGAGATTTGGGACCCATTGGACGGGTACCACGCAGTATTAATTTAAAGGGTCTGCGTTTGCTCACCCAACCTCACCAAACCTCTCAGCCCCAAGAGTGTCCACCCTTATGTCTCATCCAGCTGTGGGTCTAGATATGGTCAATCCAGGTTGCATCACAGCCCCTGAACGCATTGTGTAAGAATTTCTCTCTCTTTCACTGTCTTTGTTTCATGGGTTTGTAAAAGTAATTTATTTTTATAATGGGGTTTAGCTGCTTTTCACTGCTGTGTTTATGCCGCTTTACACCCACTTGACACACTAATAGAGAGTTATCAATACATAGGTTTTAAGATTATTACTAGTCAGATATATTCTTGTGCGTTGAATAGGGCGTGTTGAGTCCAGTTCTCTGAGCAAGGAGTAGGTCTTGTCTATTACATATTGGGTTTATGGAACGGTATCTGAGGTAATTTGAAACCCTTGTTTTATGTATCACCCCACCTCACCTTTCCCGTTAAGCAGCCATAGTGTGTTAACTGCATGTGTGACTCTGTTCTGTTTTGTAATTCAGTTCAAGTGTAACGGTTTTTACATTCCCTCTATAAGTGATACCTTATGAGAAGTGTCCTTTTCTGTGTGACTTATTTCACTTAGAATCGTCGTACCTAAATCCACTCATCATGCTGCTACTAGCCTTATGACATTGATTTCATGGCTGAGTGATATTCCATTGTACATAAGGACCACAACTTCTTTATCCATTTTTCTCTTTCCTGGGATATTTAAGGTGGAATGAAGTGGAGGTCCTTGTCAACAGAGCAGCCCTAAACTTTGGGGTGCTTGTGTCTTGCTGATTTTTCATTTTCCCAATTTATACCCCCATGAGTGGAAGTGCCCTATGCTGTCTAAACTGTGTTTTTTAGATGTTTCAGGACTCACCGTACACTCCTCCAGAGTGGCTGTTGGCAATTTACATCCCGCCCATCAGTGTAGCAAGGCTCCCATTTCTCCATGGCCTGTCCTGCATTTCTGGTTTTGACACGTTTTTCAGCATGGCCCTTTTGACCGATGGGAAGCGAGACTTCTTTGTAGCGCTGATTTGCCTTTCCAGGTTGCTTGGTTGGCCAAAAAGGGCGTATGCGTTTTTTCCTGAATATATTCAGGAAAAAACGCATACGCCCTTTTTGGCCAAGGGCATCATTGTCAACGTTTTGCCGCTTTTCATGTGCTTTAAAGGCGATTCGAATCTACCTCCTGAAATCTGTTTCCTGCAATTCTGCCTTGATTTCAAATCCTCTTCTTTGCCTTCCCTCAATATATTTGTGGACGAGAGTTATCATTTATAACTCTGCAGGTTTGTGAATTGCAGTGCCCTGAACCTCCATTTTACAACTCGCTGTTTTGGGAGCTGGCCGTAAAAGCGCATGATGGATTCCCGCCCTGTTCTTGTTCCGGGGGGCAGGCTGAGCCTGTGGTTAATTCTTATTCCTGATGGGAAAATAGAGTGACCTGTGCCTGTGTCCACACCAAGAGCTAGTCTCTCATTGGTTCCCCGTCTTCCCGTTCATCCTCAGGACAAATTGCAACCTGTACGGAACAGGAGGTTAAAGGTGCTGATGCTCCAAGTAGGGAGATTGCTAGTAAAGCAGCTGGAATGGCGAACCCGGGCACAAGGAGATGAGAAATGAGGTTCGTTTTAGAAACCTTTCCCCATCACACGGTGTACCATCTTCTGGGTTTCTCATGCATGTTTTCGATGTAGGAAGATGCCCTTGAACCTGGAGATTTGGATCCCATGGGACGGGTACTACGCAGTATTACTTTAAAGGGTCTGCGTTTGCTCACCCAACCTCACCAAACCTCTCAGCCCCAAGAGTGTCCACCCTTATGTCTCATCCAGCTGTGGGTCTAGATATGGTCAATCCAGGTTGCATCACAGCCCCTGAACGCATTGTGTAAGAATTTCTCTCTCTTTCACTGTCGTTGTTTCATGGGTTTGTAAAAGTAATTTATTTTTATAATGGGGTTTAGCTGCTTTTCACTGCTGTGTTTATGCCGCTTTACACCCACTTGACACACTAATAGAGAGTTATCAATACATAGGTTTTAAGATTATTACTAGTCAGATATATTCTTGTGCGTTGAATAGGGCGTGTTGAGTCCAGTTCTCTGAGCAAGGAGTAGGTCTTGTCTATTACATATTGGGTTTATGGAACGGTATCTGAGGTAATTTGAAACCCTTGTTTTATGTATCACCCCACCTCACCTTTCCCGTTAAGCAGCCATAGTGTGTTTACTGCATGTGTGACTCTGTTCTGTTTTGTAATTCAGTTCAAGTGTAACGGTTTTTACATTCCCTCTATAAGTGATACCTTATGAGAAGTGTCCTTTTCTGTGTGACTTATTTCACTTAGAATCGTCGTACCTAAATCCACTCATCATGCTGCTACTAGCCTTATGACATTGATTTCATGGCTGAGTGATATTCCATTGTACATAAGGACCACAACTTCTTTATCCATTTTTCTCTTTCCTGGGATATTTAAGGTGGAATGAAGTGGAGGTCCTTGTCAACAGAGCAGCCCTAAACTTTGGGGTGCTTGTGTCTTGCTGATTTTTCATTTTCCCAATTTATACCCCCATGAGTGGAAGTGCCCTATGCTCTCTAAGCTGTGTTTTTTAGATGTTTCAGGACTCACCGTACACTCCTCCAGAGTGGCTGTTGGCAATTTACATCCCGCCCATCAGTGTAGCAAGGCTCCCATTTCTCCATGGCCTGTCCTGCATTTCTGGTTTTGACACGTTTTTCAGCATGGCCCTTTTGACCGATGGGTAGCGAGTCTTCTTTGTAGCGCTGATTTGCCTTTCTAGATTGCTTGGTTGGCCAAAAAGTGCGTATGCGTTTTTTCCTGAATATATTCAGGAAAAAACGCATATGCCCTTTTTGGCCAAGGGCATCATTGTCAACGTTTTGCCGCTTTTCATGTGCTTTAAAGGCGATTCGAATCTACCTCCTGAAATCTGTTTCCTGCAATTCTGCCTTGATTTCAAATCCTCTTCTTTGCCTTCCCTCAATATATTTGTGGACGAGAGTTATCATTTATAACTCTGTAGGTTTGTGAATTGCAGTGCCCTGAACCTCCATTTTACAACTCGCTTTTTTGGGATCTGGCCGCAAAAGCGCATGATGGATTCACGCCCTGTTCTTGTTCCGGGGGGCAGGCTGAGCCTGTGGTTAATTCTTATTCCTGATGGGAAAATAGAGTGACCTGTGCCTGTGTCCACACCAAGAGCTAGTCTCTCATTGGTTCCCCATCTTCCCGTTCATCCTCAGGACAAATTGCAACCTGTACGGAACAGGAGGTTAAAGGTGCTGATGCTCCAAGTAGGGAGATTGCTAGTAAAGTGGCTGGAATGGGGAACCCGGGCACAAGGGGATGAGAAATGAGGTTCGTTTTAGAAACCTTTCCCCATCACATGGTGTACCATCTTCTGGGTTTCTCATGCATGTTTTCGATGCAGGAAGATGCCCTTGAACCTGGAGATTTGGGACCCATTGGACGGGTACCACGCAGTATTAATTTAAAGGGTCTGCGTTTGCTCACCCAACCTCACCAAACCTCTCAGCCCCAAGAGTGTCCACCCTTATGTCTCATCCAGCTGTGGGTCTAGATATGGTCAATCCAGGTTGCATCACAGCCCCTGAACGCATTGTGTAAGAATTTCGCTCTCTTTCACTGTCTTTGTTTCATGGGTTTTTCAAAGTAATTTATTTTTATAATGGGGTTTAGCTGCTTTTCACTGCTGTGTTTATGCCACTTTACACCCACTTGACACACTAATAGAGAGATATCAATACATAGGTTTTAAGATTATTACTAGTCATATATATTCTCGTGCGGTGAATAGGGAGTGTTGAGTCCAGTTCTCTGAGCAAGGAGTAGGTCTTGTCTATTACATATTGGGTTTATGGAACGGTATCTGAGCTAATTTGAAACCCTTGTTTTATGTATCACCCCACCTCACCTTTCCCGTTAAGCAGCCATAGTGTGTTTTCTGCATGTGTGACTCTGTTCTGTTTTGTAATTCAGTTCAAGTGTAACGGTTTTTACATTCCCTGTATAAGTGATACCTTATGAGAAGTGTCCTTTTCTGTGTGACTTATTTCACTTAGAATCGTCGTACCTAAATCCACTCATCATGCTGCTACTAGCCTTATGACATTGATTTCATGGCTGAGTGATATTCCATTGTACATAAGGACCACAACTTCTTTATCCATTTTTCTCTTTCCTGGGATATTTAAGGTGGAAGGAAGTGGAGGTCCTTGTCAACAGAGCAGCCCTAAACTTTGGGGTGCTTGTGTCTTGCTGATTTTTCATTTTCCCAATTTATACCCCCATGAGTGGAAGTGCCCTATGCTGTCTAAACTGTGTTTTTTAGATGTTTCAGGACTCACCGTACACTTCTCCAGAGTGGCTGTTGGCAATTTACATCCCGCCCATCAGTGTAGCAAGGCTCCCATTTCTCCATGGCCTGTCCTGCATTTCTGGTTTTGACACGTTTTTCAGCATGGCCCTTTTGACCGATGGGTAGCGAGTCTTCTTTGTAGCCCTGATTTGCCTTTCCAGGTTGCTTGGTTGGCCAAAAAGGGCGTATGCGTTTTTTCCTGAATATATTCAGGAAAAAACGCATACGCCCTTTTTGGCCAAGGGCATCATTGTCAACGTTTTGCCGCTTTTCATGTGCTTTAAAGGCGATTCGAATCTACCTCCTGAAATCTGTTTCCTGCAATTCTGCCTTGATTTCAAATCCTCTGCTTTGCCTTCCCTCAATATATTTGTGGACGAGAGTTATCATTTATAACTCTGTAGGTTTGTGAATTGCAGTGCCCTGAAGCTCCATTTTACAACTCGCTTTTTTGGGAGCTGGCCGCAAAAGCGCAGGATGGATTCACGCCCTGTTCTTGTTCCGGGGGGCAGGCTGAGCCTGTGGTTAATTCTTCTTCCTGATGGGAAAATAGAGTAACCTGTGCCTGTGTCCACACCAAGAGCTAGTCTCTCATTGGTTCCCCGTCTTCCCGTTCATCCTCAGGACAAATTGCAACCTGTACGGAACAGGAGGTTAAAGGTGCTGATGCTCCAAGTAGGGAGATTGCTAGTAAAGTGCCTGGAATGGGGAACCCGGGCACAAGGAGATGAGAAATGAGGTGCGTTTCAGAAACCTTTCCCCATCACACGGTGTACCATCTTCTGGGTTTCTCATGCATGTTTTCGATGTAGGAAGATGCCCTTGAACCTGGAGATTTGGGACCCATTGGACGGGTACCACGCAGTATTAATTTAAAGGGTCTGCGTTTGCTCACCCAACCTCACCAAACCTCTCAGCCCCAAGAGTGTCCACCCTTATGTCTCATCCAGCTGTGGGTCTAGATATGGTCAATCCAGGTTGCATCACAGCCCCTGAACGCATTGTGTAAGAATTTCTCTCTCTTTCACTGTCTTTGTTTCATGGGTTTGTAAAAGTAATTTATTTTTATAATGGGGTTTAGCTGCTTTTCACTGCTGTGTTTATGCCGCTTTACACCCACTTGACACACTAATAGAGAGTTATCAATACATAGGTTTTAAGATTATTACTAGTCAGATATATTCTTGTGCGTTGAATAGGGCGTGTTGAGTCCAGTTCTCTGAGCAAGGAGTAGGTCTTGTCTATTACATATTGGGTTTATGGAACGGTATCTGAGCTAATTTGAAACCCTTGTTTTATGTATCACCCCACCTCACCTTTCCCGTTAAGCAGCCATAGTGTGTTTACTGCATGTGTGACTCTGTTCTGTTTTGTAATTCAGTTCAAGTGTAACGGTTTTTACATTCCCTCTATAAGTGATACCTTATGAGAAGTGTCCTTTTCTGTGTGACTTATTTCACTTAGAATCGTCGTACCTAAATCCACTCATCATGCTGCTACTAGCCTTATGACATTGATTTCATGGCTGAGTGATATTCCATTGTACATAAGGACCACAACTTCTTTATCCATTTTTCTCTTTCCTGGGATATTTAAGGTGGAATGAAGTGGAGGTCCTTGTCAACAGAGCAGCCCTAAACTTTGGGGTGCTTGTGTCTTGCTGATTTTTCATTTTCCCAATTTATACCCCCATGAGTGGAAGTGCCCTATGCTGTCTAAACTGTGTTTTTTAGATGTTTCAGGACTCACCGTACACTCCTCCAGAGTGGCTGTTGGCAATTTACATCCCGCCCATCAGTGTAGCAAGGCTCCCATTTCTCCATGGCCTGTCCTGCATTTCTGGTTTTGACACGTTTTTCAGCATGGCCCTTTTGACCGATGGGAAGCGAGACTTCTTTGTAGCGCTGATTTGCCTTTCCAGGTTGCTTGGTTGGCCAAAAAGGGCGTATGCGTTTTTTCCTGAATATATTCAGGAAAAAACGCATACGCCCTTTTTGGCCAAGGGCATCATTGTCAACGTTTTGCCGCTTTTCATGTGCTTTAAAGGCGATTCGACTCTACCTCCTGAAATCTGTTTCCTGCAATTCTGCCTTGATTTCAAATCCTCTTCTTTGCCTTCCCTCAATATATTTGTGGACGAGAGTTATCATTTATAACTCTGCAGGTTTGTGAATTGCAGTGCCCTGAACCTCCATTTTACAACTCGCTGTTTTGGGAGCTGGCCGTAAAAGCGCATGATGGATTCCCGCCCTGTTCTTGTTCCGGGGGGCAGGCTGAGCCTGTGGTTAATTCTTATTCCTGATGGGAAAATAGAGTGACCTGTGCATGTGTCCACACCAAGAGCTAGTCTCTCATTGGTTCCCCGTCTTCCCGTTCATCCTCAGGACAAATTGCAACCTGTACGGAACAGGAGGTTAAAGGTGCTGATGCTCCAAGTAGGGAGATTGCTAGTAAAGCAGCTGGAATGGCGAACCCGGGCACAAGGAGATGAGAAATGAGGTTCGTTTTAGAAACCTTTCCCCATCACACGGTGTACCATCTTCTGGGTTTCTCATGCATGTTTTCGATGTAGGAAGATGCCCTTGAACCTGGAGATTTGGATCCCATGGGACGGGTACTACGCAGTATTACTTTAAAGGGTCTGCGTTTGCTCACCCAACCTCACCAAACCTCTCAGCCCCAAGAGTGTCCACCCTTATGTCTCATCCAGCTGTGGGTCTAGATATGGTCAATCCAGGTTGCATCACAGCCCCTGAACGCATTGTGTAAGAATTTCTCTCTCTTTCACTGTCGTTGTTTCATGGGTTTGTAAAAGTAATTTATTTTTATAATGGGGTTTAGCTGCTTTTCACTGCTGTGTTTATGCCGCTTTACACCCACTTGACACACTAATAGAGAGTTATCAATACATAGGTTTTAAGATTATTACTAGTCAGATATATTCTTGTGCGTTGAATAGGGCGTGTTGAGTCCAGTTCTCTGAGCAAGGAGTAGGTCTTGTCTATTACATATTGGGTTTATGGAACGGTATCTGAGCTAATTTGAAACCCTTGTTTTATGTATCACCCCACCTCACCTTTCCCGTTAAGCAGCCATAGTGTGTTTACTGCATGTGTGACTCTGTTCTGTTTTGTAATTCAGTTCAAGTGTAACGGTTTTTACATTCCCTCTATAAGTGATACCTTATGAGAAGTGTCCTTTTCTGTGTGACTTATTTCACTTAGAATCGTCGTACCTAAATCCACTCATCATGCTGCTACTAGCCTTATGACATTGATTTCATGGCTGAGTGATATTCCATTGTACATAAGGACCACAACTTCTTTATCCATTTTTCTCTTTCCTGGGATATTTAAGGTGGAATGAAGTGGAGGTCCTTGTCAACAGAGCAGCCCTAAACTTTGGGGTGCTTGTGTCTTGCTGATTTTTCATTTTCCCAATTTATACCCCCATGAGTGGAAGTGCCCTATGCTGTCTAAACTGTGTTTTTTAGATGTTTCAGGACTCACCGTACACTCCTCCAGAGTGGCTGTTGGCAATTTACATCCCGCCCATCAGTGTAGCAAGGCTCCCATTTCTCCATGGCCTGTCCTGCATTTCTGGTTTTGACACGTTTTTCAGCATGGCCCTTTTGACCGATGGGAAGCGAGACTTCTTTGTAGCGCTGATTTGCCTTTCCAGGTTGCTTGGTTGGCCAAAAAGGGCGTATGCGTTTTTTCCTGAATATATTCAGGAAAAAACGCATACGCCCTTTTTGGCCAAGGGCATCATTGTCAACGTTTTGCCGCTTTTCATGTGCTTTAAAGGCGATTCGAATCTACCTCCTGAAATCTGTTTCCTGCAATTCTGCCTTGATTTCAAATCCTCTTCTTTGCCTTCCCTCAATATATTTGTGGACGAGAGTTATCATTTATAACTCTGCAGGTTTGTGAATTGCAGTGCCCTGAACCTCCATTTTACAACTCGCTGTTTTGGGAGCTGGCCGTAAAAGCGCATGATGGATTCCCGCCCTGTTCTTGTTCCGGGGGGCAGGCTGAGCCTGTGGTTAATTCTTATTCCTGATGGGAAAATAGAGTGACCTGTGCATGTGTCCACACCAAGAGCTAGTCTCTCATTGGTTCCCCGTCTTCCCGTTCATCCTCAGGACAAATTGCAACCTGTACGGAACAGGAGGTTAAAGGTGCTGATGCTCCAAGTAGGGAGATTGCTAGTAAAGCAGCTGGAATGGCGAACCCGGGCACAAGGAGATGAGAAATGAGGTTCGTTTTAGAAACCTTTCCCCATCACACGGTGTACCATCTTCTGGGGTTCTCATGCATGTTTTCGATGTAGGAAGATGCCCTTGAACCTGGAGATTTGGATCCCATGGGACGGGTACTACGCAGTATTACTTTAAAGGGTCTGCGTTTGCTCACCCAACCTCACCAAACCTCTCAGCCCCAAGAGTGTCCACCCTTATGTCTCATCCAGCTGTGGGTCTAGATATGGTCAATCCAGGTTGCATCACAGCCCCTGAACGCATTGTGTAAGAATTTCTCTCTCTTTCACTGTCGTTGTTTCATGGGTTTGTAAAAGTAATTTATTTTTATAATGGGGTTTAGCTGCTTTTCACTGCTGTGTTTATGCCGCTTTACACCCACTTGACACACTAATAGAGAGTTATCAATACATAGGTTTTAAGATTATTACTAGTCAGATATATTCTTGTGCGTTGAATAGGGCGTGTTGAGTCCAGTTCTCTGAGCAAGGAGTAGGTCTTGTCTATTACATATTGGGTTTATGGAACGGTATCTGAGGTAATTTGAAACCCTTGTTTTATGTATCACCCCACCTCACCTTTCCCGTTAAGCAGCCATAGTGTGTTTACTGCATGTGTGACTCTGTTCTGTTTTGTAATTCAGTTCAAGTGTAACGGTTTTTACATTCCCTCTATAAGTGATACCTTATGAGAAGTGTCCTTTTCTGTGTGACTTATTTCACTTAGAATCGTCGTACCTAAATCCACTCATCATGCTGCTACTAGCCTTATGACATTGATTTCATGGCTGAGTGATATTCCATTGTACATAAGGACCACAACTTCTTTATCCATTTTTCTCTTTCCTGGGATATTTAAGGTGGAATGAAGTGGAGGTCCTTGTCAACAGAGCAGCCCTAAACTTTGGGGTGCTTGTGTCTTGCTGATTTTTCATTTTCCCAATTTATACCCCCATGAGTGGAAGTGCCCTATGCTCTCTAAGCTGTGTTTTTTAGATGTTTCAGGACTCACCGTACACTCCTCCAGAGTGGCTGTTGGCAATTTACATCCCGCCCATCAGTGTAGCAAGGCTCCCATTTCTCCATGGCCTGTTATGCATTTCTGGTTTTGACACGTTTTTCAGCATGGCCCTTTTGACCGATGGGAAGCGAGACTTCTTTGTAGCGCTGATTTGCTTTTCCAGGTTGCTTGGTTGGCCAAAAAGGGCGTATGCGTTTTTTCCTGAATATATTCAGGAAAAAACGCATACGCCCTTTTTGGCCAAGGGCATCATTGTCAACGTTTTGCCGCTTTTCATGTGCTTTAAAGGCGATTCGACTCTACCTCCTGAAATCTGTTTCCTGCAATTCTGCCTTGATTTCAAATCCTCTTCTTTGCCTTCCCTCAATATATTTGTGGACGAGAGTTATCATTTATAACTCTGCAGGTTTGTGAATTGCAGTGCCCTAACCTCCATTTTACAACTCGCTGTTTTGGGAGCTGGCCGTAAAAGCACATGATGGATTCCCGCCCTGTTCTTGTTCCGGGGGGCAGGCTGAGCCTGTGGTTAATTCTTATTCCTGATGGGAAAATAGAGTGACCTGTGCATGTGTCCACACCAAGAGCTAGTCTCTCATTGGTTCCCCGTCTTCCCGTTCATCCTCAGGACAAATTGCAACCTGTACGGAACAGGAGGTTAAAGGTGCTGATGCTCCAAGTAGGGAGATTGCTAGTAAAGCAGCTGGAATGGCGAACCCGGGCACAAGGAGATGAGAAATGAGGTTCGTTTTAGAAACCTTTCCCCATCACACGGTGTACCATCTTCTGGGTTTCTCATGCATGTTTTCGATGTAGGAAGATGCCCTTGAACCTGGAGATTTGGATCCCATGGGACGGGTACTACGCAGTATTACTTTAAAGCGTCTGCGTTTGCTCACCCAACCTCACCAAACCTCTCAGCCCCAAGAGTGTCCACCCTTATGTCTCATCCAGCTGTGGGTCTAGATATGGTCCATCTAGGTTGCATCACAGCCCTTGAATGCATTGTGTAAGAATTTCTCTCTCTTTCACTGTGTTTGTTTCATGGGTTTTTCAAAATAATTTATTTTTATAATGGGGTTTAGCTGCTTTTCACTGCTGTGTTTATGCTGCTTTACACCCACTTGACACACTAACAGAGAGATATCAATACATAGGTTTTAAGATTATTCCTAGTCAGATATATTCTCGTGCGGTGAATAGGGCGTGTTGAGTCCAGTTCTCTGAGCAAGGAGTAGGTCTTGTCTATTACATATTGGGTTTAGGGAACGGTATCTGAGCTAATTTGAAACCCTTGTTTTATGTATCACCCCACCTCACCTTTCCCGTTAAGCAGCCATAGTGTGTTTTCTGCATGTGTGACTCTGTTCTGTTTTGTAATTCAGTTCAAGTGTAACGGTTTTTACATTCCCTGTATAAGTGATACCTTATGAGAAGTGTCCTTTTCTGTGTGACTTATTTCACTTAGAATCGTCGTACCTAAATCCACTCATCATGCTGCTACTAGCCTTATGACATTGATTTCATGGCTGAGTGATATTCCATTGTACATAAGGACCACAACTTCTTTATCCATTTTTCTCTTTCCTGGGATATTTAAGGTGGAAGGAAGTGGAGGTCCTTGTCAACAGAGCAGCCCTAAACTTTGGGGTGCTTGTGTCTTGCTGATTTTTCATTTTCCCAATTTATACCCCCATGAGTGGAAGTGCCCTATGCTGTCTAAACTGTGTTTTTTAGATGTTTCAGGACTCACCGTACACTTCTCCAGAGTGGCTGTTGGCAATTTACATCCCGCCCATCAGTGTAGCAAGGCTCCCATTTCTCCATGGCCTGTCCTGCATTTCTGGTTTTGACACGTTTTTCAGCATGGCCCTTTTGACCGATGGGTAGCGAGTCTTCTTTGTAGCCCTGATTTGCCTTTCCAGGTTGCTTGGTTGGCCAAAAAGGGCGTATGCGTTTTTTCCTGAATATATTCAGGAAAAAACGCATACGCCCTTTTTGGCCAAGGGCATCATTGTCAACGTTTTGCCGCTTTTCATGTGCTTTAAAGGCGATTCGACTCTACCTCCTGAAATCTGTTTCCTGCAATTCTGCCTTGATTTCAAATCCTCTTCTTTGCCTTCCCTCAATATATTTGTGGACGAGAGTTATCATTTATAACTCTGCAGGTTTGTGAATTGCAGTGCCCTGAACCTCCATTTTACAACTCGCTGTTTTGGGAGCTGGCCGTAAAAGCGCATGATGGATTCCCGCCCTGTTCTTGTTCCGGGGGGCAGGCTGAGCCTGTGGTTAATTCTTATTCCTGATGGGAAAATAGAGTGACCTGTGCATGTGTCCACACCAAGAGCTAGTCTCTCATTGGTTCCCCGTCTTCCCGTTCATCCTCAGGACAAATTGCAACCTGTACGGAACAGGAGGTTAAAGGTGCTGATGCTCCAAGTAGGGAGATTGCTAGTAAAGCAGCTGGAATGGCGAACCCGGGCACAAGGAGATGAGAAATGAGGTTCGTTTTAGAAACCTTTCCCCATCACACGGTGTACCATCTTCTGGGTTTCTCATGCATGTTTTCGATGTAGGAAGATGCCCTTGAACCTGGAGATTTGGATCCCATGGGACGGGTACTACGCAGTATTACTTTAAAGGGTCTGCGTTTGCTCACCCAACCTCACCAAACCTCTCAGCCCCAAGAGTGTCCACCCTTATGTCTCATCCAGCTGTGGGTCTAGATATGGTCCATCTAGGTTGCATCACAGCCCTTGAATGCATTGTGTAAGAATTTCTCTCTCTTTCACTGTGTTTGTTTCATGGGTTTTTCAAAATAATTTATTTTTATAATGGGGTTTAGCTGCTTTTCACTGCTGTGTTTATGCCGCTTTACACCCACTTGACACACTAACAGAGAGATATCAATACATAGGTTTTAAGATTATTCCTAGTCAGATATATTCTCGTGCGGTGAATAGGGCGTGTTGAGTCCAGTTCTCTGAGCAAGGAGTAGGTCTTGTCTATTACATATTGGGTTTAGGGAACGGTATCTGAGCTAATTTGAAACCCTTGTTTTATGTATCACCCCACCTCACCTTTCCCGTTAAGCAGCCATAGTGTGTTTTCTGCATGTGTGACTCTGTTCTGTTTTGTAATTCAGTTCAAGTGTAACGGTTTTTACATTCCCTCTATAAGTGATACCTTATGAGAAGTGTCCTTTTCTGTGTGACTTATTTCACTTAGAATCGTCGTACCTAAATCCACTCATCATGCTGCTACTAGCCTTATGACATTGATTTCATGGCTGAGTGATATTCCATTGTACATAAGGACCACAACTTCTTTATCCATTTTTCTCTTTCCTGGGATATTTAAGGTGGAAGGAAGTGGAGGTCCTTGTCAACAGAGCAGCCCTAAACTTTGGGGTGCTTGTGTCTTGCTGATTTTTCATTTTCCCAATTTATACCCCCATGAGTGGAAGTGCCCTATGCTGTCTAAACTGTGTTTTTTAGATGTTTCAGGACTCACCGTACACTTCTCCAGAGTGGCTGTTGGCAATTTACATCCCGCCCATCAGTGTAGCAAGGCTCCCATTTCTCCATGGCCTGTCCTGCATTTCTGGTTTTGACACGTTTTTCAGCATGGCCCTTTTGACCGATGGGTAGCGAGTCTTCTTTGTAGCCCTGATTTGCCTTTCCAGGTTGCTTGGTTGGCCAAAAAGGGCGTATGCGTTTTTTCCTGAATATATTCAGGAAAAAACGCATACGCCCTTTTTGGCCAAGGGCATCATTGTCAACGTTTTGCCGCTTTTCATGTGCTTTAAAGGCGATTCGACTCTACCTCCTGAAATCTGTTTCCTGCAATTCTGCCTTGATTTCAAATCCTCTTCTTTGCCTTCCCTCAATATATTTGTGGACGAGAGTTATCATTTATAACTCTGCAGGTTTGTGAATTGCAGTGCCCTGAACCTCCATTTTACAACTCGCTGTTTTGGGAGCTGGCCGTAAAAGCGCATGATGGATTCCCGCCCTGTTCTTGTTCCGGGGGGCAGGCTGAGCCTGTGGTTAATTCTTATTCCTGATGGGAAAATAGAGTGACCTGTGCATGTGTCCACACCAAGAGCTAGTCTCTCATTGGTTCCCCGTCTTCCCGTTCATCCTCAGGACAAATTGCAACCTGTACGGAACAGGAGGTTAAAGGTGCTGATGCTCCAAGTAGGGAGATTGCTAGTAAAGCAGCTGGAATGGCGAACCCGGGCACAAGGAGATGAGAAATGAGGTTCGTTTTAGAAACCTTTCCCCATCACACGGTGTACCATCTTCTGGGTTTCTCATGCATGTTTTCGATGTAGGAAGATGCCCTTGAACCTGGAGATTTGGATCCCATGGGACGGGTACTACGCAGTATTACTTTAAAGGGTCTGCGTTTGCTCACCCAACCTCACCAAACCTCTCAGCCCCAAGAGTGTCCACCCTTATGTCTCATCCAGCTGTGGGTCTAGATATGGTCCATCTAGGTTGCATCACAGCCCTTGAATGCATTGTGTAAGAATTTCTCTCTCTTTCACTGTGTTTGTTTCATGGGTTTTTCAAAATAATTTATTTTTATAATGGGGTTTAGCTGCTTTTCACTGCTGTGTTTATGCCGCTTTACACCCACTTGACACACTAACAGAGAGATATCAATACATAGGTTTTAAGATTATTCCTAGTCAGATATATTCTCGTGCGGTGAATAGGGCGTGTTGAGTCCAGTTCTCTGAGCAAGGAGTAGGTCTTGTCTATTACATATTGGGTTTAGGGAACGGTATCTGAGCTAATTTGAAACCCTTGTTTTATGTATCACCCCACCTCACCTTTCCCGTTAAGCAGCCATAGTGTGTTTTCTGCATGTGTGACTCTGTTCTGTTTTGTAATTCAGTTCAAGTGTAACGGTTTTTACATTCCCTCTATAAGTGATACCTTATGAGAAGTGTCCTTTTCTGTGTGACTTATTTCACTTAGAATCGTCGTACCTAAATCCACTCATCATGCTGCTACTAGCCTTATGACATTGATTTCATGGCTGAGTGATATTCCATTGTACATAAGGACCACAACTTCTTTATCCATTTTTCTCTTTCCTGGGATATTTAAGGTGGAAGGAAGTGGAGGTCCTTGTCAACAGAGCAGCCCTAAACTTTGGGGTGCTTGTGTCTTGCTGATTTTTCATTTTCCCAATTTATACCCCCATGAGTGGAAGTGCCCTATGCTGTCTAAACTGTGTTTTTTAGATGTTTCAGGACTCACCGTACACTTCTCCAGAGTGGCTGTTGGCAATTTACATCCCGCCCATCAGTGTAGCAAGGCTCCCATTTCTCCATGGCCTGTCCTGCATTTCTGGTTTTGACACGTTTTTCAGCATGGCCCTTTTGACCGATGGGTAGCGAGTCTTCTTTGTAGCCCTGATTTGCCTTTCCAGGTTGCTTGGTTGGCCAAAAAGGGCGTATGCGTTTTTTCCTGAATATATTCAGGAAAAAACGCATACGCCCTTTTTGGCCAAGGGCATCATTGTCAACGTTTTGCCGCTTTTCATGTGCTTTAAAGGCGATTCGAATCTACCTCCTGAAATCTGTTTCCTGCAATTCTGCCTTGATTTCAAATCCTCTGCTTTGCCTTCCCTCAATATATTTGTGGACGAGAGTTATCATTTATAACTCTGTAGGTTTGTGAATTGCAGTGCCCTGAAGCTCCATTTTACAACTCGCTTTTTTGGGAGCTGGCCGCAAAAGCGCAGGATGGATTCACGCCCTGTTCTTGTTCTGGGGGGCAGGCTGAGCCTGTGGTTAATTCTTCTTCCTGATGGGAAAATAGAGTAACCTGTGCCTGTGTCCACACCAAGAGCTAGTCTCTCATTGGTTCCCCGTCTTCCCGTTCATCCTCAGGACAAATTGCAACCTGTACGGAACAGGAGGTTAAAGGTGCTGATGCTCCAAGTAGGGAGATTGCTAGTAAAGTGCCTGGAATGGGGAACCCGGGCACAAGGAGATGAGAAATGAGGTGCGTTTCAGAAACCTTTCCCCATCACACGGTGTACCATCTTCTGGGTTTCTCATGCATGTTTTCGATGTAGGAAGATGCCCTTGAACCTGGAGATTTGGGACCCATTGGACGGGTACCACGCAGTATTAATTTAAAGGGTCTGCGTTTGCTCACCCAACCTCACCAAACCTCTCAGCCCCAAGAGTGTCCACCCTTATGTCTCATCCAGCTGTGGGTCTAGATATGGTCAGTCCAGGTTGCATCACAGCCCCTGAACGCATTGTGTAAGAATTTCTCTCTCTTTCACTGTCTTTGTTTCATGGGTTTGTAAAAGTAATTTATTTTTATAATGGGGTTTAGCTGCTTTTCACTGCTGTGTTTATGCCGCTTTACACCCACTTGACACACTAATAGAGAGTTATCAATACATAGGTTTTAAGATTATTACTAGTCAGATATATTCTTGTGCGTTGAATAGGGCGTGTTGAGTCCAGTTCTCTGAGCAAGGAGTAGGTCTTGTCTATTACATATTGGGTTTATGGAACGGTATCTGAGCTAATTTGAAACCCTTGTTTTATGTATCACCCCACCTCACCTTTCCCGTTAAGCAGCCATAGTGTGTTTACTGCATGTGTGACTCTGTTCTGTTTTGTAATTCAGTTCAAGTGTAACGGTTTTTACATTCCCTCTATAAGTGATACCTTATGAGAAGTGTCCTTTTCTGTGTGACTTATTTCACTTAGAATCGTCGTACCTAAATCCACTCATCATGCTGCTACTAGCCTTATGACATTGATTTCATGGCTGAGTGATATTCCATTGTACATAAGGACCACAACTTCTTTATCCATTTTTCTCTTTCCTGGGATATTTAAGGTGGAATGAAGTGGAGGTCCTTGTCAACAGAGCAGCCCTAAACTTTGGGGTGCTTGTGTCTTGCTGATTTTTCATTTTCCCAATTTATACCCCCATGAGTGGAAGTGCCCTATGCTCTCTAAGCTGTGTTTTTTAGATGTTTCAGGACTCACCGTACACTCCTCCAGAGTGGCTGTTGGCAATTTACATCCCGCCCATCAGTGTAGCAAGGCTCCCATTTCTCCATGGCCTGTCCTGCATTTCTGGTTTTGACACGTTTTTCAGCATGGCCCTTTTGACCGATGGGTAGCGAGTCTTCTTTGTAGCGCTGATTTGCCTTTCTAGATTGCTTGGTTGGCCAAAAAGTGCGTATGCGTTTTTTCCTGAATATATTCAGGAAAAAACGCATATGCCCTTTTTGGCCAAGGGCATCATTGTCAACGTTTTGCCGCTTTTCATGTGCTTTAAAGGCGATTCGAATCTACCTCCTGAAATCTGTTTCCTGCAATTCTGCCTTGATTTCAAATCCTCTGCTTTGCCTTCCCTCAATATATTTGTGGACGAGAGTTATCATTTATAACTCTGCAGGTTTGTGAATTGCAGTGCCCTGAACCTCCATTTTACAACTCGCTTTTTTGGGATCTGGCCGCAAAAGCGCATGATGGATTCACGCCCTGTTCTTGTTCCGGGGGGCAGGCTGAGCCTGTGGTTAATTCTTATTCCTGATGGGAAAATAGAGTGACCTGTGCCTGTGTCCACACCAAGAGCTAGTCTCTCATTGGTTCCCCATCTTCCCGTTCATCCTCAGGACAAATTGCAACCTGTACGGAACAGGAGGTTAAAGGTGCTGATGCTCCAAGTAGGGAGATTGCTAGTAAAGTGGCTGGAATGGGGAACCCGGGCACAAGGGGATGAGAAATGAGGTTCGTTTTAGAAACCTTTCCCCATCACATGGTGTACCATCTTCTGGGTTTCTCATGCATGTTTTCGATGCAGGAAGATGCCCTTGAACCTGGAGATTTGGGACCCATTGGACGGGTACCACGCAGTATTAATTTAAAGGGTCTGCGTTTGCTCACCCAACCTCACCAAACCTCTCAGCCCCAAGAGTGTCCACCCTTATGTCTCATCCAGCTGTGGGTCTAGATATGGTCAATCCAGGTTGCATCACAGCCCCTGAACGCATTGTGTAAGAATTTCGCTCTCTTTCACTGTCTTTGTTTCATGGGTTTTTCAAAGTAATTTATTTTTATAATGGGGTTTAGCTGCTTTTCACTGCTGTGTTTATGCCACTTTACACCCACTTGACACACTAATAGAGAGATATCAATACATAGGTTTTAAGATTATTACTAGTCATATATATTCTTGTGCGGTGAATAGGGAGTGTTGAGTCCAGTTCTCTGAGCAAGGAGTAGGTCTTGTCTATTACATATTGGGTTTATGGAACGGTATCTTAGCTAATTTGAAACCCTTGTTTTATGTATCACCCCACCTCACCTTTCCCGTTAAGCAGCCATAGTGTGTTTTCTGCATGTGTGACTCTGTTCTGTTTTGTAATTCAGTTCAAGTGTAACGGTTTTTACATTCCCTGTATAAGTGATACCTTATGAGAAGTGTCCTTTTCTGTGTGACTTATTTCACTTAGAATCGTCGTACCTAAATCCACTCATCATGCTGCTACTAGCCTTATGACATTGATTTCATGGCTGAGTGATATTCCATTGTACATAAGGACCACAACTTCTTTATCCATTTTTCTCTTTCCTGGGATATTTAAGGTGGAAGGAAGTGGAGGTCCTTGTCAACAGAGCAGCCCTAAACTTTGGGGTGCTTGTGTCTTGCTGATTTTTCATTTTCCCAATTTATACCCCCATGAGTGGAAGTGCCCTATGCTGTCTAAACTGTGTTTTTTAGATGTTTCAGGACTCACCGTACACTTCTCCAGAGTGGCTGTTGGCAATTTACATCCCGCCCATCAGTGTAGCAAGGCTCCCATTTCTCCATGGCCTGTCCTGCATTTCTGGTTTTGACACGTTTTTCAGCATGGCCCTTTTGACCGATGGGTAGCGAGTCTTCTTTGTAGCCCTGATTTGCCTTTCCAGGTTGCTTGGTTGGCCAAAAAGGGCGTATGCGTTTTTTCCTGAATATATTCAGGAAAAAACGCATACGCCCTTTTTGGCCAAGGGCATCATTGTCAACGTTTTGCCGCTTTTCATGTGCTTTAAAGGCGATTCGAATCTACCTCCTGAAATCTGTTTCCTGCAATTCTGCCTTGATTTCAAATCCTCTGCTTTGCCTTCCCTCAATATATTTGTGGACGAGAGTTATCATTTATAACTCTGTAGGTTTGTGAATTGCAGTGCCCTGAAGCTCCATTTTACAACTCGCTTTTTTGGGAGCTGGCCGCAAAAGCGCAGGATGGATTCACGCCCTGTTCTTGTTCCGGGGGGCAGGCTGAGCCTGTGGTTAATTCTTCTTCCTGATGGGAAAATAGAGTAACCTGTGCCTGTGTCCACACCAAGAGCTAGTCTCTCATTGGTTCCCCGTCTTCCCGTTCATCCTCAGGACAAATTGCAACCTGTACGGAACAGGAGGTTAAAGGTGCTGATGCTCCAAGTAGGGAGATTGCTAGTAAAGTGCCTGGAATGGGGAACCCGGGCACAAGGAGATGAGAAATGAGGTGCGTTTCAGAAACCTTTCCCCATCACACGGTGTACCATCTTCTGGGTTTCTCATGCATGTTTTCGATGTAGGAAGATGCCCTTGAACCTGGAGATTTGGGACCCATTGGACGGGTACCACGCAGTATTAATTTAAAGGGTCTGCGTTTGCTCACCCAACCTCACCAAACCTCTCAGCCCCAAGAGTATCCACCCTTATGTCTCATCCAGCTGTGGGTCTAGATATGGTCAATCCAGGTTGCATCACAGCCCCTGAACGCATTGTGTAAGAATTTCTCTCTCTTTCACTGTCTTTGTTTCATGGGTTTGTAAAAGTAATTTATTTTTATAATGGGGTTTAGCTGCTTTTCACTGCTGTGTTTATGCCGCTTTACACCCACTTGACACACTAATAGAGAGTTATCAATACATAGGTTTTAAGATTATTACTAGTCAGATATATTCTTGTGCGGTGAATAGGGCGTGTTGAGTCCAGTTCTCTGAGCAAGGAGTAGGTCTTGTCTACTACATATTGGGTTTATGGAACGGTATCTGAGGTAATTTGATACCCTTGTTTTATGTATCACCCCACCTCACCTTTCCCGTTAAGCAGCCATAGTGTGTTTTCTGCATGTGTGACTCTGTTCTGTTTTGTAATTCAGTTCAAGTGTAACGGTTTTTACATTCCCTCTATCAGTGATACCTTATGAGAAGTGTCCTTTTCTGTGTGACTTATTTCACTTAGAATCGTCGTACCTAAATCCACTCATCATGCTGCTACTAACCTTATGACATTGATTTCATGGCTGAGTGATATTCCATTGTACATAAGGACCACAACTTCTTTATCCATTTTTCTCTTTCCTGGGATATTTAAGGTGGAAGGAAGTGGAGGTCCTTGTCAACAGAGCAGCCCTAAACTTTGGGGTGCTTGTGTCTTGCTGATTTTTCATTTTCCCAATTTATACCCCCATGAGTGGAAGTGCCCTATGCTGTCTAAACTGTGTTTTTTAGATGTTTCAGGACTCACCGTACACTTCTCCAGAGTGGCTGTTGGCAATTTACATCCCGCCCATCAGTGTAGCAAGGCTCCCATTTCTCCATGGCCTGTCCTGCATTTCTGGTTTTGACACGTTTTTCAGCATGGCCCTTTTGACCGATGGGTAGCGAGTCTTCTTTGTAGCCCTGATTTGCCTTTCCAGGTTGCTTGGTTGGCCAAAAAGGGCGTATGCGTTTTTTCCTGAATATATTCAGGAAAAAACGCATACGCCCTTTTTGGCCAAGGGCATCATTGTCAACGTTTTGCCGCTTTTCATGTGCTTTAAAGGCGATTCGACTCTACCTCCTGAAATCTGTTTCCTGCAATTCTGCCTTGATTTCAAATCCTCTTCTTTGCCTTCCCTCAATATATTTGTGGACGAGAGTTATCATTTATAACTCTGCAGGTTTGTGAATTGCAGTGCCCTGAACCTCCATTTTACAACTCGCTGTTTTGGGAGCTGGCCGTAAAAGCGCATGATGGATTCCCGCCCTGTTCTTGTTCCGGGGGGCAGGCTGAGCCTGTGGTTAATTCTTATTCCTGATGGGAAAATAGAGTGACCTGTGCATGTGTCCACACCAAGAGCTAGTCTCTCATTGGTTCCCCGTCTTCCCGTTCATCCTCAGGACAAATTGCAACCTGTACGGAACAGGAGGTTAAAGGTGCTGATGCTCCAAGTAGGGAGATTGCTAGTAAAGCAGCTGGAATGGCGAACCCGGGCACAAGGAGATGAGAAATGAGGTTCGTTTTAGAAACCTTTCCCCATCACACGGTGTACCATCTTCTGGGTTTCTCATGCATGTTTTCGATGTAGGAAGATGCCCTTGAACCTGGAGATTTGGATCCCATGGGACGGGTACTACGCAGTATTACTTTAAAGGGTCTGCGTTTGCTCACCCAACCTCACCAAACCTCTCAGCCCCAAGAGTGTCCACCCTTATGTCTCATCCAGCTGTGGGTCTAGATATGGTCCATCTAGGTTGCATCACAGCCCTTGAATGCATTGTGTAAGAATTTCTCTCTCTTTCACTGTGTTTGTTTCATGGGTTTTTCAAAATAATTTATTTTTATAATGGGGTTTAGCTGCTTTTCACTGCTGTGTTTATGCCGCTTTACACCCACTTGACACACTAACAGAGAGATATCAATACATAGGTTTTAAGATTATTCCTAGTCAGATATATTCTCGTGCGGTGAATAGGGCGTGTTGAGTCCAGTTCTCTGAGCAAGGAGTAGGTCTTGTCTATTACATATTGGGTTTAGGGAACGGTATCTGAGCTAATTTGAAACCCTTGTTTTATGTATCACCCCACCTCACCTTTCCCGTTAAGCAGCCATAGTGTGTTTTCTGCATGTGTGACTCTGTTCTGTTTTGTAATTCAGTTCAAGTGTAACGGTTTTTACATTCCCTGTATAAGTGATACCTTATGAGAAGTGTCCTTTTCTGTGTGACTTATTTCACTTAGAATCGTCGTACCTAAATCCACTCATCATGCTGCTACTAGCCTTATGACATTGATTTCATGGCTGAGTGATATTCCATTGTACATAAGGACCACAACTTCTTTATCCATTTTTCTCTTTCCTGGGATATTTAAGGTGGAAGGAAGTGGAGGTCCTTGTCAACAGAGCAGCCCTAAACTTTGGGGTGCTTGTGTCTTGCTGATTTTTCATTTTCCCAATTTATACCCCCATGAGTGGAAGTGCCCTATGCTGTCTAAACTGTGTTTTTTAGATGTTTCAGGACTCACCGTACACTTCTCCAGAGTGGCTGTTGGCAATTTACATCCCGCCCATCAGTGTAGCAAGGCTCCCATTTCTCCATGGCCTGTCCTGCATTTCTGGTTTTGACACGTTTTTCAGCATGGCCCTTTTGACCGATGGGTAGCGAGTCTTCTTTGTAGCCCTGATTTGCCTTTCCAGGTTGCTTGGTTGGCCAAAAAGGGCGTATGCGTTTTTTCCTGAATATATTCAGGAAAAAACGCATACGCCCTTTTTGGCCAAGGGCATCATTGTCAACGTTTTGCCGCTTTTCATGTGCTTTAAAGGCGATTCGAATCTACCTCCTGAAATCTGTTTCCTGCAATTCTGCCTTGATTTCAAATCCTCTGCTTTGCCTTCCCTCAATATATTTGTGGACGAGAGTTATCATTTATAACTCTGTAGGTTTGTGAATTGCAGTGCCCTGAAGCTCCATTTTACAACTCGCTTTTTTGGGAGCTGGCCGCAAAAGCGCAGGATGGATTCACGCCCTGTTCTTGTTCCGGGGGGCAGGCTGAGCCTGTGGTTAATTCTTCTTCCTGATGGGAAAATAGAGTAACCTGTGCCTGTGTCCACACCAAGAGCTAGTCTCTCATTGGTTCCCCGTCTTCCCGTTCATCCTCAGGACAAATTGCAACCTGTACGGAACAGGAGGTTAAAGGTGCTGATGCTCCAAGTAGGGAGATTGCTAGTAAAGTGCCTGGAATGGGGAACCCGGGCACAAGGAGATGAGAAATGAGGTGCGTTTCAGAAACCTTTCCCCATCACACGGTGTACCATCTTCTGGGTTTCTCATGCATGTTTTCGATGTAGGAAGATGCCCTTGAACCTGGAGATTTGGGACCCATTGGACGGGTACCACGCAGTATTAATTTAAAGGGTCTGCGTTTGCTCACCCAACCTCACCAAACCTCTCAGCCCCAAGAGTGTCCACCCTTATGTCTCATCCAGCTGTGGGTCTAGATATGGTCAATCCAGGTTGCATCACAGCCCCTGAACGCATTGTGTAAGAATTTCGCTCTCTTTCACTGTCTTTGTTTCATGGGTTTGTAAAAGTAATTTATTTTTATAATGGGGTTTAGCTGCTTTTCACTGCTGTGTTTATGCCACTTTACACCCACTTGACACACTAATAGAGAGATATCAATACATAGGTTTTAAGATTATTACTAGTCATATATATTCTTGTGCGGTGAATAGGGAGTGTTGAGTCCAGTTCTCTGAGCAAGGAGTAGGTCTTGTCTATTACATATTGGGTTTATGGAACGGTATCTTAGCTAATTTGAAACCCTTGTTTTATGTATCACCCCACCTCACCTTTCCCGTTAAGCAGCCATAGTGTGTTTTCTGCATGTGTGACTCTGTTCTGTTTTGTAATTCAGTTCAAGTGTAACGGTTTTTACATTCCCTCTATAAGTGATACCTTATGAGAAGTGTCCTTTTCTGTGTGACTTATTTCACTTAGAATCGTCGTACCTAAATCCACTCATCATGCTGCTACTAGCCTTATGACATTGATTTCATGGCTGAGTGATATTCCATTGTACATAAGGACCACAACTTCTTTATCCATTTTTCTCTTTCCTGGGATATTTAAGGTGGAAGGAAGTGGAGGTCCTTGTCAACAGAGCAGCCCTAAACTTTGGGGTGCTTGTGTCTTGCTGATTTTTCATTTTCCCAATTTATACCCCCATGAGTGGAAGTGCCCTATGCTGTCTAAACTGTGTTTTTTAGATGTTTCAGGACTCACCGTACACTTCTCCAGAGTGGCTGTTGGCAATTTACATCCCGCCCATCAGTGTAGCAAGGCTCCCATTTCTCCATGGCCTGTCCTGCATTTCTGGTTTTGACACGTTTTTCAGCATGGCCCTTTTGACCGATGGGTAGCGAGTCTTCTTTGTAGCCCTGATTTGCCTTTCCAGGTTGCTTGGTTGGCCAAAAAGGGCGTATGCGTTTTTTCCTGAATATATTCAGGAAAAAACGCATACGCCCTTTTTGGCCAAGGGCATCATTGTCAACGTTTTGCCGCTTTTCATGTGCTTTAAAGGCGATTCGAATCTACCTCCTGAAATCTGTTTCCTGCAATTCTGCCTTGATTTCAAATCCTCTGCTTTGCCTTCCCTCAATATATTTGTGGACGAGAGTTATCATTTATAACTCTGTAGGTTTGTGAATTGCAGTGCCCTGAAGCTCCATTTTACAACTCGCTTTTTTGGGAGCTGGCCGCAAAAGCGCAGGATGGATTCACGCCCTGTTCTTGTTCCGGGGGGCAGGCTGAGCCTGTGGTTAATTCTTCTTCCTGATGGGAAAATAGAGTAACCTGTGCCTGTGTCCACACCAAGAGCTAGTCTCTCATTGGTTCCCCGTCTTCCCGTTCATCCTCAGGACAAATTGCAACCTGTACGGAACAGGAGGTTAAAGGTGCTGATGCTCCAAGTAGGGAGATTGCTAGTAAAGTGCCTGGAATGGGGAACCCGGGCACAAGGAGATGAGAAATGAGGTGCGTTTCAGAAACCTTTCCCCATCACACGGTGTACCATCTTCTGGGTTTCTCATGCATGTTTTCGATGCAGGAAGATGCCCTTGAACCTGGAGATTTGGGACCCATTGGACGGGTACCACGCAGTATTAATTTAAAGGGTCTGCGTTTGCTCACCCAACCTCACCAAACCTCTCAGCCCCAAGAGTGTCCACCCTTATGTCTCATCCAGCTGTGGGTCTAGATATGGTCAATCCAGGTTGCATCACAGCCCCTGAACGCATTGTGTAAGAATTTCTCTCTCTTTCACTGTCTTTGTTTCATGGGTTTGTAAAAGTAATTTATTTTTATAATGGGGTTTAGCTGCTTTTCACTGCTGTGTTTATGCCGCTTTACACCCACTTGACACACTAATAGAGAGTTATCAATACATAGGTTTTAAGATTATTACTAGTCAGATATATTCTTGTGCGTTGAATAGGGCGTGTTGAGTCCAGTTCTCTGAGCAAGGAGTAGGTCTTGTCTATTACATATTGGGTTTATGGAACGGTATCTGAGCTAATTTGAAACCCTTGTTTTATGTATCACCCCACCTCACCTTTCCCGTTAAGCAGCCATAGTGTGTTTACTGCATGTGTGACTCTGTTCTGTTTTGTAATTCAGTTCAAGTGTAACGGTTTTTACATTCCCTGTATAAGTGATACCTTATGAGAAGTGTCCTTTTCTGTGTGACTTATTTCACTTAGAATCGTCGTACCTAAATCCACTCATCATGCTGCTACTAGCCTTATGACATTGATTTCATGGCTGAGTGATATTCCATTGTACATAAGGACCACAACTTCTTTATCCATTTTTCTCTTTCCTGGGATATTTAAGGTGGAATGAAGTGGAGGTCCTTGTCAACAGAGCAGCCCTAAACTTTGGGGTGCTTGTGTCTTGCTGATTTTTCATTTTCCCAATTTATACCCCCATGAGTGGAAGTGCCCTATGCTCTCTAAGCTGTGTTTTTTAGATGTTTCAGGACTCACGGTACACTCCTCCAGAGTGGCTGTTGGCAATTTACATCCCGCCCATCAGTGTAGCAAGGCTCCCATTTCTCCATGGCCTGTTATGCATTTCTGGTTTTGACATGTTTTTCAGCATGGCCCTTTTGACCGATGGGAAGCGAGACTTCTTTGTAGCGCTGATTTGCTTTTCCAGGTTGCTTGGTTGGCCAAAAAGGGCGTATGCGTTTTTTCCTGAATATATTCAGGAAAAAACGCATACGCCCTTTTTGGCCAAGGGCATCATTGTCAACGTTTTGCCGCTTTTCATGTGCTTTAAAGGCGATTCGACTCTACCTCCTGAAATCTGTTTCCTGCAATTCTGCCTTGATTTCAAATCCTCTTCTTTGCCTTCCCTCAATATATTTGTGGACGAGAGTTATCATTTATAACTCTGCAGGTTTGTGAATTGCAGTGCCCTGAACCTCCATTTTACAACTCGCTGTTTTGGGAGCTGGCCGTAAAAGCGCATGATGGATTCCCGCCCTGTTCTTGTTCCGGGGGGCAGGCTGAGCCTGTGGTTAATTCTTATTCCTGATGGGAAAATAGAGTGACCTGTGCATGTGTCCACACCAAGAGCTAGTCTCTCATTGGTTCCCCGTCTTCCCGTTCATCCTCAGGACAAATTGCAACCTGTACGGAACAGGAGGTTAAAGGTGCTGATGCTCCAAGTAGGGAGATTGCTAGTAAAGCAGCTGGAATGGCGAACCCGGGCACAAGGAGATGAGAAATGAGGTTCGTTTTAGAAACCTTTCCCCATCACACGGTGTACCATCTTCTGGGTTTCTCATGCATGTTTTCGATGTAGGAAGATGCCCTTGAACCTGGAGATTTGGATCCCATGGGACGGGTACTACGCAGTATTACTTTAAAGGGTCTGCGTTTGCTCACCCAACCTCACCAAACCTCTCAGCCCCAAGAGTGTCCACCCTTATGTCTCATCCAGCTGTGGGTCTAGATATGGTCCATCTAGGTTGCATCACAGCCCTTGAATGCATTGTGTAAGAATTTCTCTCTCTTTCACTGTGTTTGTTTCATGGGTTTTTCAAAATAATTTATTTTTATAATGGGGTTTAGCTGCTTTTCACTGCTGTGTTTATGCCGCTTTACACCCACTTGACACACTAACAGAGAGATATCAATACATAGGTTTTAAGATTATTCCTAGTCAGATATATTCTCGTGCGGTGAATAGGGCGTGTTGAGTCCAGTTCTCTGAGCAAGGAGTAGGTCTTGTCTATTACATATTGGGTTTAGGGAACGGTATCTGAGCTAATTTGAAACCCTTGTTTTATGTATCACCCTACCTCACCTTTCCCGTTAAGCAGCCATAGTGTGTTTTCTGCATGTGTGACTCTGTTCTGTTTTGTAATTCAGTTCAAGTGTAACGGTTTTTACATTCCCTCTATAAGTGATACCTTATGAGAAGTGTCCTTTTCTGTGTGACTTATTTCACTTAGAATCGTCGTACCTAAATCCACTCATCATGCTGCTACTAGCCTTATGACATTGATTTCATGGCTGAGTGATATTCCATTGTACATAAGGACCACAACTTCTTTATCCATTTTTCTCTTTCCTGGGATATTTAAGGTGGAAGGAAGTGGAGGTCCTTGTCAACAGAGCAGCCCTAAACTTTGGGGTGCTTGTGTCTTGCTGATTTTTCATTTTCCCAATTTATACCCCCATGAGTGGAAGTGCCCTATGCTGTCTAAACTGTGTTTTTTAGATGTTTCAGGACTCACCGTACACTTCTCCAGAGTGGCTGTTGGCAATTTACATCCCGCCCATCAGTGTAGCAAGGCTCCCATTTCTCCATGGCCTGTCCTGCATTTCTGGTTTTGACACGTTTTTCAGCATGGCCCTTTTGACCGATGGGTAGCGAGTCTTCTTTGTAGCCCTGATTTGCCTTTCCAGGTTGCTTGGTTGGCCAAAAAGGGCGTATGCGTTTTTTCCTGAATATATTCAGGAAAAAACGCATACGCCCTTTTTGGCCAAGGGCATCATTGTCAACGTTTTGCCGCTTTTCATGTGCTTTAAAGGCGATTCGAATCTACCTCCTGAAATCTGTTTCCTGCAATTCTGCCTTGATTTCAAATCCTCTGCTTTGCCTTCCCTCAATATATTTGTGGACGAGAGTTATCATTTATAACTCTGTAGGTTTGTGAATTGCAGTGCCCTGAAGCTCCATTTTACAACTCGCTTTTTTGGGAGCTGGCCGCAAAAGCGCAGGATGGATTCACGCCCTGTTCTTGTTCCGGGGGGCAGGCTGAGCCTGTGGTTAATTCTTCTTCCTGATGGGAAAATAGAGTAACCTGTGCCTGTGTCCACACCAAGAGCTAGTCTCTCATTGGTTCCCCGTCTTCCCGTTCATCCTCAGGACAAATTGCAACCTGTACGGAACAGGAGGTTAAAGGTGCTGATGCTCCAAGTAGGGAGATTGCTAGTAAAGTGCCTGGAATGGGGAACCCGGGCACAAGGAGATGAGAAATGAGGTGCGTTTCAGAAACCTTTCCCCATCACACGGTGTACCATCTTCTGGGTTTCTCATGCATGTTTTCGATGTAGGAAGATGCCCTTGAACCTGGAGATTTGGGACCCATTGGACGGGTACCACGCAGTATTAATTTAAAGGGTCTGCGTTTGCTCACCCAACCTCACCAAACCTCTCAGCCCCAAGAGTGTCCACCCTTATGTCTCATCCAGCTGTGGGTCTAGATATGGTCAATCCAGGTTGCATCACAGCCCCTGAACGCATTGTGTAAGAATTTCTCTCTCTTTCACTGTCTTTGTTTCATGGGTTTGTAAAAGTAATTTATTTTTATAATGGGGTTTAGCTGCTTTTCACTGCTGTGTTTATGCCGCTTTACACCCACTTGACACACTAATAGAGAGTTATCAATACATAGGTTTTAAGATTATTACTAGTCAGATATATTCTTGTGCGTTGAATAGGGCGTGTTGAGTCCAGTTCTCTGAGCAAGGAGTAGGTCTTGTCTATTACATATTGGGTTTATGGAACGGTATCTGAGCTAATTTGAAACCCTTGTTTTATGTATCACCCCACCTCACCTTTCCCGTTAAGCAGCCATAGTGTGTTTACTGCATGTGTGACTCTGTTCTGTTTTGTAATTCAGTTCAAGTGTAACGGTTTTTACATTCCCTCTATAAGTGATACCTTATGAGAAGTGTCCTTTTCTGTGTGACTTATTTCACTTAGAATCGTCGTACCTAAATCCACTCATCATGCTGCTACTAGCCTTATGACATTGATTTCATGGCTGAGTGATATTCCATTGTACATAAGGACCACAACTTCTTTATCCATTTTTCTCTTTCCTGGGATATTTAAGGTGGAATGAAGTGGAGGTCCTTGTCAACAGAGCAGCCCTAAACTTTGGGGTGCTTGTGTCTTGCTGATTTTTCATTTTCCCAATTTATACCCCCATGAGTGGAAGTGCCCTATGCTCTCTAAGCTGTGTTTTTTAGATGTTTCAGGACTCACCGTACACTCCTCCAGAGTGGCTGTTGGCAATTTACATCCCGCCCATCAGTGTAGCAAGGCTCCCATTTCTCCATGGCCTGTCCTGCATTTCTGGTTTTGACACGTTTTTCAGCATGGCCCTTTTGACCGATGGGTAGCGAGTCTTCTTTGTAGCGCTGATTTGCCTTTCTAGATTGCTTGGTTGGCCAAAAAGTGCGTATGCGTTTTTTCCTGAATATATTCAGGAAAAAACGCATATGCCCTTTTTGGCCAAGGGCATCATTGTCAACGTTTTGCCGCTTTTCATGTGCTTTAAAGGCGATTCGAATCTACCTCCTGAAATCTGTTTCCTGCAATTCTGCCTTGATTTCAAATCCTCTTCTTTGCCTTCCCTCAATATATTTGTGGACGAGAGTTATCATTTATAACTCTGTAGGTTTGTGAATTGCAGTGCCCTGAACCTCCATTTTACAACTCGCTTTTTTGGGATCTGGCCGCAAAAGCGCATGATGGATTCACGCCCTGTTCTTGTTCCGGGGGGCAGGCTGAGCCTGTGGTTAATTCTTATTCCTGATGGGAAAATAGAGTGACCTGTGCCTGTGTCCACACCAAGAGCTAGTCTCTCATTGGTTCCCCATCTTCCCGTTCATCCTCAGGACAAATTGCAACCTGTACGGAACAGGAGGTTAAAGGTGCTGATGCTCCAAGTAGGGAGATTGCTAGTAAAGTGGCTGGAATGGGGAACCCGGGCACAAGGGGATGAGAAATGAGGTTCGTTTTAGAAACCTTTCCCCATCACATGGTGTACCATCTTCTGGGTTTCTCATGCATGTTTTCGATGCAGGAAGATGCCTTTGAACCTGGAGATTTGGGACCCATTGGACGGGTACCACGCAGTATTAATTTAAAGGGTCTGCGTTTGCTCACCCAACCTCACCAAACCTCTCAGCCCCAAGAGTGTCCACCCTTATGTCTCATCCAGCTGTGGGTCTAGATATGGTCAATCCAGGTTGCATCACAGCCCCTGAACGCATTGTGTAAGAATTTCGCTCTCTTTCACTGTCTTTGTTTCATGGGTTTTTCAAAGTAATTTATTTTTATAATGGGGTTTAGCTGCTTTTCACTGCTGTGTTTATGCCACTTTACACCCACTTGACACACTAATAGAGAGATATCAATACATAGGTTTTAAGATTATTACTAGTCATATATATTCTTCTGCGGTGAATAGGGAGTGTTGAGTCCAGTTCTCTGAGCAAGGAGTAGGTCTTGTCTATTACATATTGGGTTTATGGAACGGTATCTTAGCTAATTTGAAACCCTTGTTTTATGTATCACCCCACCTCACCTTTCCCGTTAAGCAGCCATAGTGTGTTTTCTGCATGTGTGACTCTGTTCTGTTTTGTAATTCAGTTCAAGTGTAACGGTTTTTACATTCCCTGTATAAGTGATACCTTATGAGAAGTGTCCTTTTCTGTGTGACTTATTTCACTTAGAATCGTCGTACCTAAATCCACTCATCATGCTGCTACTAGCCTTATGACATTGATTTCATGGCTGAGTGATATTCCATTGTACATAAGGACCACAACTTCTTTATCCATTTTTCTCTTTCCTGGGATATTTAAGGTGGAAGGAAGTGGAGGTCCTTGTCAACAGAGCAGCCCTAAACTTTGGGGTGCTTGTGTCTTGCTGATTTTTCATTTTCCCAATTTATACCCCCATGAGTGGAAGTGCCCTATGCTGTCTAAACTGTGTTTTTTAGATGTTTCAGGACTCACCGTACACTTCTCCAGAGTGGCTGTTGGCAATTTACATCCCGCCCATCAGTGTAGCAAGGCTCCCATTTCTCCATGGCCTGTCCTGCATTTCTGGTTTTGACACGTTTTTCAGCATGGCCCTTTTGACCGATGGGTAGCGAGTCTTCTTTGTAGCCCTGATTTGCCTTTCCAGGTTGCTTGGTTGGCCAAAAAGGGCGTATGCGTTTTTTCCTGAATATATTCAGGAAAAAACGCATACGCCCTTTTTGGCCAAGGGCATCATTGTCAACGTTTTGCCGCTTTTCATGTGCTTTAAAGGCGATTCGAATCTACCTCCTGAAATCTGTTTCCTGCAATTCTGCCTTGATTTCAAATCCTCTGCTTTGCCTTCCCTCAATATATTTGTGGACGAGAGTTATCATTTATAACTCTGTAGGTTTGTGAATTGCAGTGCCCTGAAGCTCCATTTTACAACTCGCTTTTTTGGGAGCTGGCCGCAAAAGCGCAGGATGGATTCACGCCCTGTTCTTGTTCCGGGGGGCAGGCTGAGCCTGTGGTTAATTCTTCTTCCTGATGGGAAAATAGAGTAACCTGTGCCTGTGTCCACACCAAGAGCTAGTCTCTCATTGGTTCCCCGTCTTCCCGTTCATCCTCAGGACAAATTGCAACCTGTACGGAACAGGAGGTTAAAGGTGCTGATGCTCCAAGTAGGGAGATTGCTAGTAAAGTGCCTGGAATGGGGAACCCGGGCACAAGGAGATGAGAAATGAGGTGCGTTTCAGAAACCTTTCCCCATCACACGGTGTACCATCTTCTGGGTTTCTCATGCATGTTTTCGATGTAGGAAGATGCCCTTGAACCTGGAGATTTGGGACCCATTGGACGGGTACCACGCAGTATTAATTTAAAGGGTCTGCGTTTGCTCACCCAACCTCACCAAACCTCTCAGCCCCAAGAGTGTCCACCCTTATGTCTCATCCAGCTGTGGGTCTAGATATGGTCAATCCAGGTTGCATCACAGCCCCTGAACGCATTGTGTAAGAATTTCTCTCTCTTTCACTGTCTTTGTTTCATGGGTTTGTAAAAGTAATTTATTTTTATAATGGGGTTTAGCTGCTTTTCACTGCTGTGTTTATGCCGCTTTACACCCACTTGACACACTAATAGAGAGTTATCAATACATAGGTTTTAAGATTATTACTAGTCAGATATATTCTTGTGCGTTGAATAGGGCGTGTTGAGTCCAGTTCTCTGAGCAAGGAGTAGGTCTTGTCTATTACATATTGGGTTTATGGAACGGTATCTGAGCTAATTTGAAACCCTTGTTTTATGTATCACCCCACCTCACCTTTCCCGTTAAGCAGCCATAGTGTGTTTACTGCATGTGTGACTCTGTTCTGTTTTGTAATTCAGTTCAAGTGTAACGGTTTTTACATTCCCTCTATAAGTGATACCTTATGAGAAGTGTCCTTTTCTGTGTGACTTATTTCACTTAGAATCGTCGTACCTAAATCCACTCATCATGCTGCTACTAGCCTTATGACATTGATTTCATGGCTGAGTGATATTCCATTGTACATAAGGACCACAACTTCTTTATCCATTTTTCTCTTTCCTGGGATATTTAAGGTGGAATGAAGTGGAGGTCCTTGTCAACAGAGCAGCCCTAAACTTTGGGGTGCTTGTGTCTTGCTGATTTTTCATTTTCCCAATTTATACCCCCATGAGTGGAAGTGCCCTATGCTCTCTAAGCTGTGTTTTTTAGATGTTTCAGGACTCACCGTACACTCCTCCAGAGTGGCTGTTGGCAATTTACATCCCGCCCATCAGTGTAGCAAGGCTCCCATTTCTCCATGGCCTGTCCTGCATTTCTGGTTTTGACACGTTTTTCAGCATGGCCCTTTTGACCGATGGGTAGCGAGTCTTCTTTGTAGCGCTGATTTGCCTTTCTAGATTGCTTGGTTGGCCAAAAAGTGCGTATGCGTTTTTTCCTGAATATATTCAGGAAAAAACGCATATGCCCTTTTTGGCCAAGGGCATCATTGTCAACGTTTTGCCGCTTTTCATGTGCTTTAAAGGCGATTCGAATCTACCTCCTGAAATCTGTTTCCTGCAATTCTGCCTTGATTTCAAATCCTCTTCTTTGCCTTCCCTCAATATATTTGTGGACGAGAGTTATCATTTATAACTCTGCAGGTTTGTGAATTGCAGTGCCCTGAACCTCCATTTTACAACTCGCTGTTTTGGGAGCTGGCCGTAAAAGCGCATGATGGATTCCCGCCCTGTTCTTGTTCCGGGGGGCAGGCTGAGCCTGTGGTTAATTCTTATTCCTGATGGGAAAATAGAGTGACCTGTGCATGTGTCCACACCAAGAGCTAGTCTCTCATTGGTTCCCCGTCTTCCCGTTCATCCTCAGGACAAATTGCAACCTGTACGGAACAGGAGGTTAAAGGTGCTGATGCTCCAAGTAGGGAGATTGCTAGTAAAGCAGCTGGAATGGCGAACCCGGGCACAAGGAGATGAGAAATGAGGTTCGTTTTAGAAACCTTTCCCCATCACACGGTGTACCATCTTCTGGGTTTCTCATGCATGTTTTCGATGTAGGAAGATGCCCTTGAACCTGGAGATTTGGATCCCATGGGACGGGTACTACGCAGTATTACTTTAAAGGGTCTGCGTTTGCTCACCCAACCTCACCAAACCTCTCAGCCCCAAGAGTGTCCACCCTTATGTCTCATCCAGCTGTGGGTCTAGATATGGTCCATCTAGGTTGCATCACAGCCCTTGAATGCATTGTGTAAGAATTTCTCTCTCTTTCACTGTGTTTGTTTCATGGGTTTTTCAAAATAATTTATTTTTATAATGGGGTTTAGCTGCTTTTCACTGCTGTGTTTATGCCGCTTTACACCCACTTGACACACTAACAGAGAGATATCAATACATAGGTTTTAAGATTATTCCTAGTCAGATATATTCTCGTGCGGTGAATAGGGCGTGTTGAGTCCAGTTCTCTGAGCAAGGAGTAGGTCTTGTCTATTACATATTGGGTTTAGGGAACGGTATCTGAGCTAATTTGAAACCCTTGTTTTATGTATCACCCCACCTCACCTTTCCCGTTAAGCAGCCATAGTGTGTTTTCTGCATGTGTGACTCTGTTCTGTTTTGTAATTCAGTTCAAGTGTAACGGTTTTTACATTCCCTCTATAAGTGATACCTTATGAGAAGTGTCCTTTTCTGTGTGACTTATTTCACTTAGAATCGTCGTACCTAAATCCACTCATCATGCTGCTACTAGCCTTATGACATTGATTTCATGGCTGAGTGATATTCCATTGTACATAAGGACCACAACTTCTTTATCCATTTTTCTCTTTCCTGGGATATTTAAGGTGGAAGGAAGTGGAGGTCCTTGTCAACAGAGCAGCCCTAAACTTTGGGGTGCTTGTGTCTTGCTGATTTTTCATTTTCCCAATTTATACCCCCATGAGTGGAAGTGCCCTATGCTGTCTAAACTGTGTTTTTTAGATGTTTCAGGACTCACCGTACACTTCTCCAGAGTGGCTGTTGGCAATTTACATCCCGCCCATCAGTGTAGCAAGGCTCCCATTTCTCCATGGCCTGTCCTGCATTTCTGGTTTTGACACGTTTTTCAGCATGGCCCTTTTGACCGATGGGTAGCGAGTCTTCTTTGTAGCCCTGATTTGCCTTTCCAGGTTGCTTGGTTGGCCAAAAAGGGCGTATGCGTTTTTTCCTGAATATATTCAGGAAAAAACGCATACGCCCTTTTTGGCCAAGGGCATCATTGTCAACGTTTTGCCGCTTTTCATGTGCTTTAAAGGCGATTCGAATCTACCTCCTGAAATCTGTTTCCTGCAATTCTGCCTTGATTTCAAATCCTCTGCTTTGCCTTCCCTCAATATATTTGTGGACGAGAGTTATCATTTATAACTCTGTAGGTTTGTGAATTGCAGTGCCCTGAAGCTCCATTTTACAACTCGCTTTTTTGGGAGCTGGCCGCAAAAGCGCAGGATGGATTCACGCCCTGTTCTTGTTCCGGGGGGCAGGCTGAGCCTGTGGTTAATTCTTCTTCCTGATGGGAAAATAGAGTAACCTGTGCCTGTGTCCACACCAAGAGCTAGTCTCTCATTGGTTCCCCGTCTTCCCGTTCATCCTCAGGACAAATTGCAACCTGTACGGAACAGGAGGTTAAAGGTGCTGATGCTCCAAGTAGGGAGATTGCTAGTAAAGTGCCTGGAATGGGGAACCCGGGCACAAGGAGATGAGAAATGAGGTGCGTTTCAGAAACCTTTCCCCATCACACGGTGTACCATCTTCTGGGTTTCTCATGCATGTTTTCGATGTAGGAAGATGCCCTTGAACCTGGAGATTTGGGACCCATTGGACGGGTACCACGCAGTATTAATTTAAAGGGTCTGCGTTTGCTCACCCAACCTCACCAAACCTCTCAGCCCCAAGAGTGTCCACCCTTATGTCTCATCCAGCTGTGGGTCTAGATATGGTCAATCCAGGTTGCATCACAGCCCCTGAACGCATTGTGTAAGAATTTCTCTCTCTTTCACTGTCTTTGTTTCATGGGTTTGTAAAAGTAATTTATTTTTATAATGGGGTTTAGCTGCTTTTCACTGCTGTGTTTATGCCGCTTTACACCCACTTGACACACTAATAGAGAGTTATCAATACATAGGTTTTAAGATTATTACTAGTCAGATATATTCTTGTGCGTTGAATAGGGCGTGTTGAGTCCAGTTCTCTGAGCAAGGAGTAGGTCTTGTCTATTACATATTGGGTTTATGGAACGGTATCTGAGCTAATTTGAAACCCTTGTTTTATGTATCACCCCACCTCACCTTTCCCGTTAAGCAGCCATAGTGTGTTTACTGCATGTGTGACTCTGTTCTGTTTTGTAATTCAGTTCAAGTGTAACGGTTTTTACATTCCCTCTATAAGTGATACCTTATGAGAAGTGTCCTTTTCTGTGTGACTTATTTCACTTAGAATCGTCGTACCTAAATCCACTCATCATGCTGCTACTAGCCTTATGACATTGATTTCATGGCTGAGTGATATTCCATTGTACATAAGGACCACAACTTCTTTATCCATTTTTCTCTTTCCTGGGATATTGAAGGTGGAATGAAGTGGAGGTCCTTGTCAACAGAGCAGCCCTAAACTTTGGGGTGCTTGTGTCTTGCTGATTTTTCATTTTCCCAATTTATACCCCCATGAGTGGAAGTGCCCTATGCTCTCTAAGCTGTGTTTTTTAGATGTTTCAGGACTCACGGTACACTCCTCCAGAGTGGCTGTTGGCAATTTACATCCCGCCCATCAGTGTAGCAAGGCTCCCATTTCTCCATGGCCTGTTATGCATTTCTGGTTTTGACACGTTTTTCAGCATGGCCCTTTTGACCGATGGGAAGCGAGACTTCTTTGTAGCGCTGATTTGCTTTTCCAGGTTGCTTGGTTGGCCAAAAAGGGCGTATGCGTTTTTTCCTGAATATATTCAGGAAAAAACGCATACGCCCTTTTTGGCCAAGGGCATCATTGTCAACGTTTTGCCGCTTTTCATGTGCTTTAAAGGCGATTCGACTCTACCTCCTGAAATCTGTTTCCTGCAATTCTGCCTTGATTTCAAATCCTCTTCTTTGCCTTCCCTCAATATATTTGTGGACGAGAGTTATCATTTATAACTCTGCAGGTTTGTGAATTGCAGTGCCCTGAACCTCCATTTTACAACTCGCTGTTTTGGGAGCTGGCCGTAAAAGCGCATGATGGATTCCCGCCCTGTTCTTGTTCCGGGGGGCAGGCTGAGCCTGTGGTTAATTCTTATTCCTGATGGGAAAATAGAGTGACCTGTGCATGTGTCCACACCAAGAGCTAGTCTCTCATTGGTTCCCCGTCTTCCCGTTCATCCTCAGGACAAATTGCAACCTGTACGGAACAGGAGGTTAAAGGTGCTGATGCTCCAAGTAGGGAGATTGCTAGTAAAGCAGCTGGAATGGCGAACCCGGGCACAAGGAGATGAGAAATGAGGTTCGTTTTAGAAACCTTTCCCCATCACACGGTGTACCATCTTCTGGGTTTCTCATGCATGTTTTCGATGTAGGAAGATGCCCTTGAACCTGGAGATTTGGATCCCATGGGACGGGTACTACGCAGTATTACTTTAAAGGGTCTGCGTTTGCTCACCCAACCTCACCAAACCTCTCAGCCCCAAGAGTGTCCACCCTTATGTCTCATCCAGCTGTGGGTCTAGATATGGTCCATCTAGGTTGCATCACAGCCCTTGAATGCATTGTGTAAGAATTTCTCTCTCTTTCACTGTGTTTGTTTCATGGGTTTTTCAAAATAATTTATTTTTATAATGGGGTTTAGCTGCTTTTCACTGCTGTGTTTATGCCGCTTTACACCCACTTGACACACTAACAGAGAGATATCAATACATAGGTTTTAAGATTATTCCTAGTCAGATATATTCTCGTGCGGTGAATAGGGCGTGTTGAGTCCAGTTCTCTGAGCAAGGAGTAGGTCTTGTCTATTACATATTGGGTTTATGGAACGGTATCTGAGCTAATTTGAAACCCTTGTTTTATGTATCACCCCACCTCACCTTTCCCGTTAAGCAGCCATAGTGTGTTTTCTGCATGTGTGACTCTGTTCTGTTTTGTAATTCAGTTCAAGTGTAACGGTTTTTACATTCCCTCTATAAGTGATACCTTATGAGAAGTGTCCTTTTCTGTGTGACTTATTTCACTTAGAATCGTCGTACCTAAATCCACTCATCATGCTGCTACTAGCCTTATGACATTGATTTCATGGCTGAGTGATATTCCATTGTACATAAGGACCACAACTTCTTTATCCATTTTTCTCTTTCCTGGGATATTTAAGGTGGAAGGAAGTGGAGGTCCTTGTCAACAGAGCAGCCCTAAACTTTGGGGTGCTTGTGTCTTGCTGATTTTTCATTTTCCCAATTTATACCCCCATGAGTGGAAGTGCCCTATGCTGTCTAAACTGTGTTTTTTAGATGTTTCAGGACTCACCGTACACTTCTCCAGAGTGGCTGTTGGCAATTTACATCCCGCCCATCAGTGTAGCAAGGCTCCCATTTCTCCATGGCCTGTCCTGCATTTCTGGTTTTGACACGTTTTTCAGCATGGCCCTTTTGACCGATGGGTAGCGAGTCTTCTTTGTAGCCCTGATTTGCCTTTCCAGGTTGCTTGGTTGGCCAAAAAGGGCGTATGCGTTTTTTCCTGAATATATTCAGGAAAAAACGCATACGCCCTTTTTGGCCAAGTGCATCATTGTCAACGTTTTGCCGCTTTTCATGTGCTTTAAAGGCGATTCGAATCTACCTCCTGAAATCTGTTTCCTGCAATTCTGCCTTGATTTCAAATCCTCTGCTTTGCCTTCCCTCAATATATTTGTGGACGAGAGTTATCATTTATAACTCTGTAGGTTTGTGAATTGCAGTGCCCTGAAGCTCCATTTTACAACTCGCTTTTTTGGGAGCTGGCCGCAAAAGCGCAGGATGGATTCACGCCCTGTTCTTGTTCCGGGGGGCAGGCTGAGCCTGTGGTTAATTCTTCTTCCTGATGGGAAAATAGAGTAACCTGTGCCTGTGTCCACACCAAGAGCTAGTCTCTCATTGGTTCCCCGTCTTCCCGTTCATCCTCAGGACAAATTGCAACCTGTACGGAACAGGAGGTTAAAGGTGCTGATGCTCCAAGTAGGGAGATTGCTAGTAAAGTGCCTGGAATGGGGAACCCGGGCACAAGGAGATGAGAAATGAGGTGCGTTTCAGAAACCTTTCCCCATCACACGGTGTACCATCTTCTGGGTTTCTCATGCATGTTTTCGATGTAGGAAGATGCCCTTGAACCTGGAGATTTGGGACCCATTGGACGGGTACCACGCAGTATTAATTTAAAGGGTCTGCGTTTGCTCACCCAACCTCACCAAACCTCTCAGCCCCAAGAGTGTCCACCCTTATGTCTCATCCAGCTGTGGGTCTAGATATGGTCAATCCAGGTTGCATCACAGCCCCTGAACGCATTGTGTAAGAATTTCTCTCTCTTTCACTGTCTTTGTTTCATGGGTTTGTAAAAGTAATTTATTTTTATAATGGGGTTTAGCTGCTTTTCACTGCTGTGTTTATGCCGCTTTACACCCACTTGACACACTAATAGAGAGTTATCAATACATAGGTTTTAAGATTATTACTAGTCAGATATATTCTTGTGCGTTGAATAGGGCGTGTTGAGTCCAGTTCTCTGAGCAAGGAGTAGGTCTTGTCTATTACATATTGGGTTTATGGAACGGTATCTGAGCTAATTTGAAACCCTTGTTTTATGTATCACCCCACCTCACCTTTCCCGTTAAGCAGCCATAGTGTGTTTACTGCATGTGTGACTCTGTTCTGTTTTGTAATTCAGTTCAAGTGTAACGGTTTTTACATTCCCTCTATAAGTGATACCTTATGAGAAGTGTCCTTTTCTGTGTGACTTATTTCACTTAGAATCGTCGTACCTAAATCCACTCATCATGCTGCTACTAGCCTTATGACATTGATTTCATGGCTGAGTGATATTCCATTGTACATAAGGACCACAACTTCTTTATCCATTTTTCTCTTTCCTGGGATATTTAAGGTGGAATGAAGTGGAGGTCCTTGTCAACAGAGCAGCCCTAAACTTTGGGGTGCTTGTGTCTTGCTGATTTTTCATTTTCCCAATTTATACCCCCATGAGTGGAAGTGCCCTATGCTCTCTAAGCTGTGTTTTTTAGATGTTTCAGGACTCACCGTACACTCCTCCAGAGTGGCTGTTGGCAATTTACATCCCGCCCATCAGTGTAGCAAGGCTCCCATTTCTCCATGGCCTGTCCTGCATTTCTGGTTTTGACACGTTTTTCAGCATGGCCCTTTTGACCGATGGGTAGCGAGTCTTCTTTGTAGCGCTGATTTGCCTTTCTAGATTGCTTGGTTGGCCAAAAAGTGCGTATGCGTTTTTTCCTGAATATATTCAGGAAAAAACGCATATGCCCTTTTTGGCCAAGGGCATCATTGTCAACGTTTTGCCGCTTTTCATGTGCTTTAAAGGCGATTCGAATCTACCTCCTGAAATCTGTTTCCTGCAATTCTGCCTTGATTTCAAATCCTCTTCTTTGCCTTCCCTCAATATATTTGTGGACGAGAGTTATCATTTATAACTCTGTAGGTTTGTGAATTGCAGTGCCCTTAACCTCCATTTTACAACTCGCTTTTTTGGGATCTGGCCGCAAAAGCGCATGATGGATTCACGCCCTGTTCTTGTTCCGGGGGGCAGGCTGAGCCTGTGGTTAATTCTTATTCCTGATGGGAAAATAGAGTGACCTGTGCCTGTGTCCACACCAAGAGCTAGTCTCTCATTGGTTCCCCATCTTCCCGTTCATCCTCAGGACAAATTGCAACCTGTACGGAACAGGAGGTTAAAGGTGCTGATGCTCCAAGTAGGGAGATTGCTAGTAAAGTGGCTGGAATGGGGAACCCGGGCACAAGGGGATGAGAAATGAGGTTCGTTTTAGAAACCTTTCCCCATCACATGGTGTACCATCTTCTGGGTTTCTCATGCATGTTTTCGATGCAGGAAGATGCCCTTGAACCTGGAGATTTGGGACCCATTGGACGGGTACCACGCAGTATTAATTTAAAGGGTCTGCGTTTGCTCACCCAACCTCACCAAACCTCTCAGCCCCAAGAGTGTCCACCCTTATGTCTCATCCAGCTGTGGGTCTAGATATGGTCAATCCAGGTTGCATCACAGCCCCTGAACGCATTGTGTAAGAATTTCGCTCTCTTTCACTGTCTTTGTTTCATGGGTTTTTCAAAGTAATTTATTTTTATAATGGGGTTTAGCTGCTTTTCACTGCTGTGTTTATGCCACTTTACACCCACTTGACACACTAATAGAGAGATATCAATACATAGGTTTTAAGATTATTACTAGTCATATATATTCTTGTGCGGTGAATAGGGAGTGTTGAGTCCAGTTCTCTGAGCAAGGAGTAGGTCTTGTCTATTACATATTGGGTTTATGGAACGGTATCTTAGCTAATTTGAAACCCTTGTTTTATGTATCACCCCACCTCACCTTTCCCGTTAAGCAGCCATAGTTTGTTTTCTGCATGTGTGACTCTGTTCTGTTTTGTAATTCAGTTCAAGTGTAACGGTTTTTACATTCCCTGTATAAGTGATACCTTATGAGAAGTGTCCTTTTCTGTGTGACTTATTTCACTTAGAATCGTTGTACCTAAATCCACTCATCATGCTGCTACTAGCCTTATGACATTGATTTCCTGGCTGAGTGATATTCCATTGTACATAAAGACCAAAACTTCTTTATCCATTTTTCTCTTTCCTGGGATATTTAAGGTGGAATGAAGTGGAGGTCCTGGTCAACAGAGCAGCCCTAAACTTTGGGGTGCTTGTGTCTTGCTGATTTTTCATTTTCCCAATTTATACCCCCATGAGTGGAAGTGCCCTATGCTCTCTAAGCTGTGTTTTTTAGATGTTTCAGGACTCACTGTACACTTCTCCAGAGTGGCTGTTGGCAATTTACATCCCGCCCATCAGTGTAGCAAGGCTCTCATTTCTCCATGGCCTGTCCTGCATTTCTGGTTTTGACACGTTTTTCAGCATGGCCCTTTTGACCGATGGGTAGCGAGTCTTCTTTGTAGCCCTGATTTGCCTTTCCAGGTTGCTTGGTTGGCCAAAAAGGGCGTATGCGTTTTTTCCTGAATATATTCAGGAAAAAACGCATACGCCCTTTTTGGCCAAGGGCATCATTGTCAACGTTTTGCCGCTTTTCATGTGCTTTAAAGGCGATTCGAATCTACCTCCTGAAATCTGTTTCCTGCAATTCTGCCTTGATTTCAAATCCTCTGCTTTGCCTTCCCTCAATATATTTGTGGACGAGAGTTATCATTTATAACTCTGTAGGTTTGTGAATTGCAGTGCCCTGAAGCTCCATTTTACAACTCGCTTTTTTGGGAGCTGGCCGCAAAAGCGCAGGATGGATTCACGCCCTGTTCTTGTTCCGGGGGGCAGGCTGAGCCTGTGGTTAATTCTTCTTCCTGATGGGAAAATAGAGTAACCTGTGCCTGTGTCCACACCAAGAGCTAGTCTCTCATTGGTTCCCCGTCTTCCCGTTCATCCTCAGGACAAATTGCAACCTGTACGGAACAGGAGGTTAAAGGTGCTGATGCTCCAAGTAGGGAGATTGCTAGTAAAGTGCCTGGAATGGGGAACCCGGGCACAAGGAGATGAGAAATGAGGTGCGTTTCAGAAACCTTTCCCCATCACACGGTGTACCATCTTCTGGGTTTCTCATGCATGTTTTCGATGTAGGAAGATGCCCTTGAACCTGGAGATTTGGGACCCATTGGACGGGTACCACGCAGTATTAATTTAAAGGGTCTGCGTTTGCTCACCCAACCTCACCAAACCTCTCAGCCCCAAGAGTGTCCACCCTTATGTCTCATCCAGCTGTGGGTCTAGATATGGTCAATCCAGGTTGCATCACAGCCCCTGAACGCATTGTGTAAGAATTTCTCTCTCTTTCACTGTCTTTGTTTCATGGGTTTGTAAAAGTAATTTATTTTTATAATGGGGTTTAGCTGCTTTTCACTGCTGTGTTTATGCCGCTTTACACCCACTTGACACACTAATAGAGAGTTATCAATACATAGGTTTTAAGATTATTACTAGTCAGATATATTCTTGTGCGTTGAATAGGGCGTGTTGAGTCCAGTTCTCTGAGCAAGGAGTAGGTCTTGTCTATTACATATTGGGTTTATGGAACGGTATCTGAGCTAATTTGAAACCCTTGTTTTATGTATCACCCCACCTCACCTTTCCCGTTAAGCAGCCATAGTGTGTTTACTGCATGTGTGACTCTGTTCTGTTTTGTAATTCAGTTCAAGTGTAACGGTTTTTACATTCCCTCTATAAGTGATACCTTATGAGAAGTGTCCTTTTCTGTGTGACTTATTTCACTTAGAATCGTCGTACCTAAATCCACTCATCATGCTGCTACTAGCCTTATGACATTGATTTCATGGCTGAGTGATATTCCATTGTACATAAGGACCACAACTTCTTTATCCATTTTTCTCTTTCCTGGGATATTTAAGGTGGAATGAAGTGGAGGTCCTTGTCAACAGAGCAGCCCTAAACTTTGGGGTGCTTGTGTCTTGCTGATTTTTCATTTTCCCAATTTATACCCCCATGAGTGGAAGTGCCCTATGCTCTCTAAGCTGTGTTTTTTAGATGTTTCAGGACTCACCGTACACTCCTCCAGAGTGGCTGTTGGCAATTTACATCCCGCCCATCAGTGTAGCAAGGCTCCCATTTCTCCATGGCCTGTCCTGCATTTCTGGTTTTGACACGTTTTTCAGCATGGCCCTTTTGACCGATGGGTAGCGAGTCTTCTTTGTAGCGCTGATTTGCCTTTCTAGATTGCTTGGTTGGCCAAAAAGTGCGTATGCGTTTTTTCCTGAATATATTCAGGAAAAAACGCATATGCCCTTTTTGGCCAAGGGCATCATTGTCAACGTTTTGCCGCTTTTCATGTGCTTTAAAGGCGATTCGAATCTACCTCCTGAAATCTGTTTCCTGCAATTCTGCCTTGATTTCAAATCCTCTTCTTTGCCTTCCCTCAATATATTTGTGGACGAGAGTTATCATTTATAACTCTGTAGGTTTGTGAATTGCAGTGCCCTTAACCTCCATTTTACAACTCGCTTTTTTGGGATCTGGCCGCAAAAGCGCATGATGGATTCACGCCCTGTTCTTGTTCCGGGGGGCAGGCTGAGCCTGTGGTTAATTCTTATTCCTGATGGGAAAATAGAGTGACCTGTGCCTGTGTCCACACCAAGAGCTAGTCTCTCATTGGTTCCCCATCTTCCCGTTCATCCTCAGGACAAATTGCAACCTGTACGGAACAGGAGGTTAAAGGTGCTGATGCTCCAAGTAGGGAGATTGCTAGTAAAGTGGCTGGAATGGGGAACCCGGGCACAAGGGGATGAGAAATGAGGTTCGTTTTAGAAACCTTTCCCCATCACATGGTGTACCATCTTCTGGGTTTCTCATGCATGTTTTCGATGCAGGAAGATGCCCTTGAACCTGGAGATTTGGGACCCATTGGACGGGTACCACGCAGTATTAATTTAAAGGGTCTGCGTTTGCTCACCCAACCTCACCAAACCTCTCAGCCCCAAGAGTGTCCACCCTTATGTCTCATCCAGCTGTGGGTCTAGATATGGTCAATCCAGGTTGCATCACAGCCCCTGAACGCATTGTGTAAGAATTTCGCTCTCTTTCACTGTCTTTGTTTCATGGGTTTTTCAAAGTAATTTATTTTTATAATGGGGTTTAGCTGCTTTTCACTGCTGTGTTTATGCCACTTTACACCCACTTGACACACTAATAGAGAGATATCAATACATAGGTTTTAAGATTATTACTAGTCATATATATTCTTGTGCGGTGAATAGGGAGTGTTGAGTCCAGTTCTCTGAGCAAGGAGTAGGTCTTGTCTATTACATATTGGGTTTATGGAACGGTATCTTAGCTAATTTGAAACCCTTGTTTTATGTATCACCCCACCTCACCTTTCCCGTTAAGCAGCCATAGTTTGTTTTCTGCATGTGTGACTCTGTTCTGTTTTGTAATTCAGTTCAAGTGTAACGGTTTTTACATTCCCTGTATAAGTGATACCTTATGAGAAGTGTCCTTTTCTGTGTGACTTATTTCACTTAGAATCGTTGTACCTAAATCCACTCATCATGCTGCTACTAGCCTTATGACATTGATTTCCTGGCTGAGTGATATTCCATTGTACATAAAGACCAAAACTTCTTTATCCATTTTTCTCTTTCCTGGGATATTTAAGGTGGAATGAAGTGGAGGTCCTGGTCAACAGAGCAGCCCTAAACTTTGGGGTGCTTGTGTCTTGCTGATTTTTCATTTTCCCAATTTATACCCCCATGAGTGGAAGTGCCCTATGCTCTCTAAGCTGTGTTTTTTAGATGTTTCAGGACTCACTGTACACTTCTCCAGAGTGGCTGTTGGCAATTTACATCCCGCCCATCAGTGTAGCAAGGCTCTCATTTCTCCATGGCCTGTCCTGCATTTCTGGTTTTGACACGTTTTTCAGCATGGCCCTTTTGACCGATGGGTAGCGAGTCTTCTTTGTAGCCCTGATTTGCCTTTCCAGGTTGCTTGGTTGGCCAAAAAGGGCGTATGCGTTTTTTCCTGAATATATTCAGGAAAAAACGCATACGCCCTTTTTGGCCAAGGGCATCATTGTCAACGTTTTGCCGCTTTTCATGTGCTTTAAAGGCGATTCGACTCTACCTCCTGAAATCTGTTTCCTGCAATTCTGCCTTGATTTCAAATCCTCTTCTTTGCCTTCCCTCAATATATTTGTGGACGAGAGTTATCATTTATAACTCTGCAGGTTTGTGAATTGCAGTGCCCTGAACTTCCATTTTACAACTCGCTTTTTTGTGAGCTGGCCGCAAAAGTGCATGATGGTTTCACGCCCTGTTCTTGTTCCGGGGGGCAGGCTGAGCCTGTGGTTAATTCTTCTTCCTGATGGGAAAATAGAGTGACCTGTGCCTGTGTCCACACCAAGAGCTAGTCTCTCATTGGTTCCCCGTCTTCCCGTTCATCCTCAGGACAAATTGCAACCTGTACGGAACAGGAGGTTAAAGGTGCTGATGCTCCAAGTAGGGAGATTGCTAGTAAAGCGGCTGGAATGGTGAACGCAGGCACAAGGAGATGAGAAATGAGGTGCGTTTTAGAAACCTTTCCCCATAACATGGTGTACCATCTTTTTGTTTTCTCCTGCATGTTTTCGATGTAGGAAGATGCCCTTGAACCTGGAGATTTGCGACCCATGTGATGGGTACCACGCAGTATTACTTTAAAGGGTCTGCGTTTGCTCACCCAACCTCACCAAACCTCTCAGCCCCAAGAGTGTCCACCCTTATGTCTCATCCAGCTGTGGGTCTAGATATGGTCAATCCAGGTTGCATCACAGCCCCTGAACGCATTGTGTAAGAATTTCTCTCTCTTTCACTGTCTTTGTTTCATGGGTTTTTCGAAGTAATTTATTTTTATAATGGGGTTTAGCTGCTTTTCACTGCTGTGTTTATGCCGCTTTACACCCACTTGACACACTAACAGAGAGATATCAATACATAGGTTTTAAGCTTATTACTAGTCAGATAGATTCTTGTGCGGTTAATAGGGCGTGTTGAGTCCAGTTCTCTGAGCAAGGAGTAGGTCTTGTCTATTACATATTGGGTTTATGGAACGGTATCTGAGCTAATTTGAAACCCTTGTTTTATGTCTCACCCCACCTCACCTTTCCCGTTAAGCAGACATAGTGTGTTTTCTGCATGTGTGACTCTGTTCTGTTTTGTAATTCAGTTCAAGTGTAACGGTTTTTACATTCCCTCTATAAGTGATACCTTATGAGAAGTGTCCTTTTCTGTGTGACTTATTTCACTTAGAATCGTCGTACCTAAATCCACTCATCATGCTGCTACTAGCCTTATGACATTGATTTCATGGCTGAGTGATATTCCATTGTACATAAGGACCACAACTTCTTTATCCATTTTTCTCTTTCCTGGGATATTTAAGGTGGAAGGAAGTGGAGGTCCTTGTCAACAGAGCAGCCCTAAACTTTGGGGTGCTTGTGTCTTGCTGAGTTTTCATTTTCCCAATTTATACCCCCATGAGTGGAAGTGCCCTATGCTCTCTAAGCTGTGTTTTTTAGGTGTTTCAGGACACACCGTACACTTCTTCAGAGTGGCTGTTGGCAATTTACATCCCGCCCATCAGTGTAGCAAGGCTCCCATTTCTCCATGGCCTGTCCTGCATTTCTGGTTTTGACACGTTTTTCAGCATGGCCCTTTTGACCGATGGGTAGCGAGTCTTCTTTGTAGCCCTGATTTGCCTTTCCAGGTTGCTTGGTTGGCCAAAAAGGGCGTATGCGTTTTTTCCTGAATATATTCAGGAAAAAACGCATACGCCCTTTTTGGCCAAGGGCATCATTGTCAACGTTTTGCCGCTTTTCATGTGCTTTAAAGGCGATTCGAATCTACCTCCTGAAATCTGTTTCCTGCAATTCTGCCTTGATTTCAAATCCTCTGCTTTGCCTTCCCTCAATATATTTGTGGACGAGAGTTATCATTTATAACTCTGTAGGTTTGTGAATTGCAGTGCCCTGAAGCTCCATTTTACAACTCGCTTTTTTGGGAGCTGGCCGCAAAAGCGCAGGATGGATTCACGCCCTGTTCTTGTTCCGGGGGGCAGGCTGAGCCTGTGGTTAATTCTTCTTCCTGATGGGAAAATAGAGTAACCTGTGCCTGTGTCCACACCAAGAGCTAGTCTCTCATTGGTTCCCCGTCTTCCCGTTCATCCTCAGGACAAATTGCAACCTGTACGGAACAGGAGGTTAAAGGTGCTGATGCTCCAAGTAGGGAGATTGCTAGTAAAGTGCCTGGAATGGGGAACCCGGGCACAAGGAGATGAGAAATGAGGTGCGTTTCAGAAACCTTTCCCCATCACACGGTGTACCATCTTCTGGGTTTCTCATGCATGTTTTCGATGTAGGAAGATGCCCTTGAACCTGGAGATTTGGGACCCATTGGACGGGTACCACGCAGTATTAATTTAAAGGGTCTGCGTTTGCTCACCCAACCTCACCAAACCTCTCAGCCCCAAGAGTGTCCACCCTTATGTCTCATCCAGCTGTGGGTCTAGATATGGTCAATCCAGGTTGCATCACAGCCCCTGAACGCATTGTGTAAGAATTTCTCTCTCTTTCACTGTCTTTGTTTCATGGGTTTGTAAAAGTAATTTATTTTTATAATGGGGTTTAGCTGCTTTTCACTGCTGTGTTTATGCCGCTTTACACCCACTTGACACACTAATAGAGAGTTATCAATACATAGGTTTTAAGATTATTACTAGTCAGATATATTCTTGTGCGTTGAATAGGGCGTGTTGAGTCCAGTTCTCTGAGCAAGGAGTAGGTCTTGTCTATTACATATTGGGTTTATGGAACGGTATCTGAGCTAATTTGAAACCCTTGTTTTATGTATCACCCCACCTCACCTTTCCCGTTAAGCAGCCATAGTGTGTTTACTGCATGTGTGACTCTGTTCTGTTTTGTAATTCAGTTCAAGTGTAACGGTTTTTACATTCCCTCTATAAGTGATACCTTATGAGAAGTGTCCTTTTCTGTGTGACTTATTTCACTTAGAATCGTCGTACCTAAATCCACTCATCATGCTGCTACTAGCCTTATGACATTGATTTCATGGCTGAGTGATATTCCATTGTACATAAGGACCACAACTTCTTTATCCATTTTTCTCTTTCCTGGGATATTTAAGGTGGAATGAAGTGGAGGTCCTTGTCAACAGAGCAGCCCTAAACTTTGGGGTGCTTGTGTCTTGCTGATTTTTCATTTTCCCAATTTATACCCCCATGAGTGGAAGTGCCCTATGCTCTCTAAGCTGTGTTTTTTAGATGTTTCAGGACTCACCGTACACTCCTCCAGAGTGGCTGTTGGCAATTTACATCCCGCCCATCAGTGTAGCAAGGCTCCCATTTCTCCATGGCCTGTCCTGCATTTCTGGTTTTGACACGTTTTTCAGCATGGCCCTTTTGACCGATGGGTAGCGAGTCTTCTTTGTAGCGCTGATTTGCCTTTCTAGATTGCTTGGTTGGCCAAAAAGTGCGTATGCGTTTTTTCCTGAATATATTCAGGAAAAAACGCATATGCCCTTTTTGGCCAAGGGCATCATTGTCAACGTTTTGCCGCTTTTCATGTGCTTTAAAGGCGATTCGAATCTACCTCCTGAAATCTGTTTCCTGCAATTCTGCCTTGATTTCAAATCCTCTTCTTTGCCTTCCCTCAATATATTTGTGGACGAGAGTTATCATTTATAACTCTGTAGGTTTGTGAATTGCAGTGCCCTTAACCTCCATTTTACAACTCGCTTTTTTGGGATCTGGCCGCAAAAGCGCATGATGGATTCACGCCCTGTTCTTGTTCCGGGGGGCAGGCTGAGCCTGTGGTTAATTCTTATTCCTGATGGGAAAATAGAGTGACCTGTGCCTGTGTCCACACCAAGAGCTAGTCTCTCATTGGTTCCCCATCTTCCCGTTCATCCTCAGGACAAATTGCAACCTGTACGGAACAGGAGGTTAAAGGTGCTGATGCTCCAAGTAGGGAGATTGCTAGTAAAGTGGCTGGAATGGGGAACCCGGGCACAAGGGGATGAGAAATGAGGTTCGTTTTAGAAACCTTTCCCCATCACATGGTGTACCATCTTCTGGGTTTCTCATGCATGTTTTCGATGCAGGAAGATGCCCTTGAACCTGGAGATTTGGGACCCATTGGACGGGTACCACGCAGTATTAATTTAAAGGGTCTGCGTTTGCTCACCCAACCTCACCAAACCTCTCAGCCCCAAGAGTGTCCACCCTTATGTCTCATCCAGCTGTGGGTCTAGATATGGTCAATCCAGGTTGCATCACAGCCCCTGAACGCATTGTGTAAGAATTTCGCTCTCTTTCACTGTCTTTGTTTCATGGGTTTTTCAAAGTAATTTATTTTTATAATGGGGTTTAGCTGCTTTTCACTGCTGTGTTTATGCCACTTTACACCCACTTGACACACTAATAGAGAGATATCAATACATAGGTTTTAAGATTATTACTAGTCATATATATTCTTGTGCGGTGAATAGGGAGTGTTGAGTCCAGTTCTCTGAGCAAGGAGTAGGTCTTGTCTATTACATATTGGGTTTATGGAACGGTATCTTAGCTAATTTGAAACCCTTGTTTTATGTATCACCCCACCTCACCTTTCCCGTTAAGCAGCCATAGTTTGTTTTCTGCATGTGTGACTCTGTTCTGTTTTGTAATTCAGTTCAAGTGTAACGGTTTTTACATTCCCTGTATAAGTGATACCTTATGAGAAGTGTCCTTTTCTGTGTGACTTATTTCACTTAGAATCGTTGTACCTAAATCCACTCATCATGCTGCTACTAGCCTTATGACATTGATTTCCTGGCTGAGTGATATTCCATTGTACATAAAGACCAAAACTTCTTTATCCATTTTTCTCTTTCCTGGGATATTTAAGGTGGAATGAAGTGGAGGTCCTGGTCAACAGAGCAGCCCTAAACTTTGGGGTGCTTGTGTCTTGCTGATTTTTCATTTTCCCAATTTATACCCCCATGAGTGGAAGTGCCCTATGCTCTCTAAGCTGTGTTTTTTAGATGTTTCAGGACTCACTGTACACTTCTCCAGAGTGGCTGTTGGCAATTTACATCCCGCCCATCAGTGTAGCAAGGCTCTCATTTCTCCATGGCCTGTCCTGCATTTCTGGTTTTGACACGTTTTTCAGCATGGCCCTTTTGACCGATGGGTAGCGAGTCTTCTTTGTAGCCCTGATTTGCCTTTCCAGGTTGCTTGGTTGGCCAAAAAGGGCGTATGCGTTTTTTCCTGAATATATTCAGGAAAATACGCATACGCCCTTTTTGGCCAAGGGCATCATTGTCAACGTTTTGCCGCTTTTCATGTGCTTTAAAGGCGATTCGACTCTACCTCCTGAAATCTGTTTCCTGCAATTCTGCCTTGATTTCAAATCCTCTTCTTTGCCTTCCCTCAATATATTTGTGGACGAGAGTTATCATTTATAACTCTGCAGGTTTGTGAATTGCAGTGCCCTGAACTTCCATTTTACAACTCGCTTTTTTGTGAGCTGGCCGCAAAAGTGCATGATGGTTTCACGCCCTGTTCTTGTTCCGGGGGGCAGGCTGAGCCTGTGGTTAATTCTTCTTCCTGATGGGAAAATAGAGTGACCTGTGCCTGTGTCCACACCAAGAGCTAGTCTCTCATTGGTTCCCCGTCTTCCCGTTCATCCTCAGGACAAATTGCAACCTGTACGGAACAGGAGGTTAAAGGTGCTGATGCTCCAAGTAGGGAGATTGCTAGTAAAGCGGCTGGAATGGTGAACGCAGGCACAAGGAGATGAGAAATGAGGTGCGTTTTAGAAACCTTTCCCCATAACATGGTGTACCATCTTTTTGTTTTCTCCTGCATGTTTTCGATGTAGGAAGATGCCCTTGAACCTGGAGATTTGCGACCCATGTGATGGGTACCACGCAGTATTACTTTAAAGGGTCTGCGTTTGCTCACCCAACCTCACCAAACCTCTCAGCCCCAAGAGTGTCCACCCTTATGTCTCATCCAGCTGTGGGTCTAGATATGGTCAATCCAGGTTGCATCACAGCCCCTGAACGCATTGTGTAAGAATTTCTCTCTCTTTCACTGTCTTTGTTTCATGGGTTTTTCGAAGTAATTTATTTTTATAATGGGGTTTAGCTGCTTTTCACTGCTGTGTTTATGCCGCTTTACACCCACTTGACACACTAACAGAGAGATATCAATACATAGGTTTTAAGCTTATTACTAGTCAGATAGATTCTTGTGCGGTTAATAGGGCGTGTTGAGTCCAGTTCTCTGAGCAAGGAGTAGGTCTTGTCTATTACATATTGGGTTTATGGAACGGTATCTGAGCTAATTTGAAACCCTTGTTTTATGTATCACCCCACCTCACCTTTCCCGTTAAGCAGACATAGTGTGTTTTCTGCATGTGTGACTCTGTTCTGTTTTGTAATTCAGTTCAAGTGTAACGGTTTTTACATTCCCTCTATAAGTGATACCTTATGAGAAGTGTCCTTTTCTGTGTGACTTATTTCACTTAGAATCGTCGTACCTAAATCCACTCATCATGCTGCTACTAGCCTTATGACATTGATTTCATGGCTGAGTGATATTCCATTGTACATAAGGACCACAACTTCTTTATCCATTTTTCTCTTTCCTGGGATATTTAAGGTGGAAGGAAGTGGAGGTCCTTGTCAACAGAGCAGCCCTAAACTTTGGGGTGCTTGTGTCTTGCTGAGTTTTCATTTTCCCAATTTATACCCCCATGAGTGGAAGTGCCCTATGCTCTCTAAGCTGTGTTTTTTAGGTGTTTCAGGACACACCGTACACTTCTTCAGAGTGGCTGTTGGCAATTTACATCCCGCCCATCAGTGTAGCAAGGCTCCCATTTCTCCATGGCCTGTCCTGCATTTCTGGTTTTGACACGTTTTTCAGCATGGCCCTTTTGACCGATGGGTAGCGAGTCTTCTTTGTAGCCCTGATTTGCCTTTCCAGGTTGCTTGGTTGGCCAAAAAGGGCGTATGCGTTTTTTCCTGAATATATTCAGGAAAAAACGCATACGCCCTTTTTGGCCAAGGGCATCATTGTCAACCTTTTGCCGCTTTTCATGTGCTTTAAAGGCGATTCGAATCTACCTCCTGAAATCTGTTTCCTGCAATTCTGCCTTGATTTCAAATCCTCTTCTTTGCCTTCCCTCAATATATTTGTGGACGAGAGTTATCATTTATAACTCTGCAGGTTTGTGAATTGCAGTGCCCTGAAGCTCCATTTTACAACTCGCTTTTTTGGGAGCTGGCCGCAAAAGCGCAGGATGGCTTCAGGCCCTGTTCTTGTTCCGGGGGGCAGGCTGAGCCTGTGGTTAATTCTTCTTCCTGATGGGAAAATAGAGTGACCTCTGCCTGTGTCCACACCAAGAGCTAGTCTCTCATTGGTTCCCCCTCTTTCCGTTCATCCTCAGGACAAATTGCAAGCTGTACGGACCAGGAGGTTAAAGGTGCTGATTCTCCATGGAGGGAGATTGCTACTAAAGAGGCTGGTATGACGAACCCGAGCACAAGGAGATGAGAAATGAGGTGCGTTTTAGAAACCTTTCCCGATCACACGGTGTACCACCTTCTGGGTTTCTCATGCATGTTTTCGATGTAGGAAGATGCCCTTGAACCTGGAGATTTGTAAACCATGAGTTGGGTAACAGGCAATATTACTTTAAAGGCTCTGCGTTTGCTCCCCCAACCTCACCAAGCCTCTCAGCCCCGAGAGTGTCCACCCTTATGTCTCATCCAGCTGTGGGTCTAGATATGGTCAATCCAGGTGGCATCATAGCCCCTGAACGAATTTTGTAAGAATTTCTCTCTCTTTCACTGTCTTTGTTTCACGGGTTTTTAAAAGTAATTTATTTTTATAATGGGGTTTAGCTGCTTTTCACGGCTGTGTTTATGCCGCTTTACACCCACTTGACTCACTTCCAGAGAGATATCAATACATAGGTTTTACAATTCTGACTAGTCAGATATGTTCTCTTGCGGTGAATAGGGGTTGTTGAGTCCAGTTCACTGAGCAAGGAGTAGGTCTTGTCTATTACATATTGGATTTATGGAACGTTATCTGAGCTAATTTGAAATCCTTGTTTTATGCATCACCCCACCTCACCTTTCCCGTTAAGCAACCATAGTGTGTTTTCTAAATGTGTGACTCTGTTCTGTTTTGTAATTCAGTTCAAGTGTAACGGTTTTTACATTCCCTCTATAAGTGATACCTTATGAGAAGTGTCCTTTTCTGTGTGACTTATTTCACTTAGAATCGTCGTACCTAAATCCACTCATCATGCTGCTACTACCCTTATGATATTGATTTCACGCCCGGGTGATATACAATTGTACATATGGACCACAACTTCTTTATCCATTTTTCTCTTTCCTTGCATATTGAAGGTGGAATTAAGTGGAGGTTCTTGTCAACAGAGCAGCCCTAAAGTTTGGGGTGCCTGTGTCTTGCTGAGTTTTAGTTTTCCCAATTTATACGCCCATGAGTGGATGTGCCCCTTTCTCTCTAGCTGTGTTTTTTAGATGTTTTAGGAAACACCATACCCTTCTCCAGAGTCATCATTGGCAATTTACACCCCACCCATCAGTGTAACAAGGCTCCCTTTCCTCCATGGCCTCTCCTGCATTTCTTGTTTTTACACTTTTTTAGGAAGGCCATTTTGACTGATGGGAAGTCAGAGTTCTTTGTAGTGCTGAATTGCATTTCCGGCTTGCTTGGTTGGCCAAAAAGGGCCTATGGGTTTTTTCCTGAATTCATTCAGAAAAAAACGCATATGCTCTTTTTGGCCAAGTGCATCATTGTCGACGTTTTGCCGCTTTTCATGTGCTTTAGGGGTGATTCAAATCTAACTCCTGAAATCTGTTTCCTGCAATTCTGCCTTGATTTCAAATCCTCTTCTTTGCCTTCCCTCAATATATTTGTGGACGAGAGTTATCATTTACAAATCTGCAGATTTGTTAATTGCAGTGCCCCTGAGCTCCATTTTTCACCTCGCTTTTTTGGGAGCTTTCCGCAGATCCGCTCGTTTGCTTCTGGCCCTACTCTGGTTCCCGGTGGCAGGCTAAGCCTTTGCTTAATTCTTCTTCCTGACTGGAAAGTAGAGTGACATGTGCCTCTCCGAACACCTAGGGCTTGGCTCTCTTTGTTTCTCCTCCTTCCCCTTCTTCCTTTGGACAAATTCCAATTTCTGTGCAACTGGATGTTGAAGGTGCTGACATCCTCAAGTGGGGAGATTTTAAGGAAAAAGGCTGGAGGGGTGAACCCAACAACCAGGAAATTAGGAGTTTTGGTGCCTTTTCCAAAATCTTCCTGATCCAACCGTGTTCCATCTTCTGGGTGTCACAGGCATGTTTTAGCTGTAGGAAAGGTCCCGTGTATGTAAGGAGAACACAAGGGATTTTTCCAAATCAGTGTCTCCCCGAACTCCAATCTGGGGAATTTTTAAGCTACTGGTACATGTGTGTTCATTAAGGGACTTGGGCCGTAGGCAGAGTCCGAACTTTAGATGATTGAAGTCTTCAGGTTCAGAAACGCTCACCATCGGCCTCCTTTAGTTTCCATTTTATCTGTAGTTGATAGATGATGTCGATATAGATATCTATTGTTTTTCAGATTATTTCCCCTCAGGGGTCATTACAAAATATTGAGTATAGTTCCTTGTGCTATACAGTAGTTCCTTGTTGATGATATATTTTATACATAGCAGTGTGTATATGTTAATCTGAAACTGTTAATTTATCCCTCCTCCCACCTTTCCCTTTTGGTAATAAAAAATATAAGATTTTATACTTCTCAGAAATCTAGGAGCTGAAAGAGAGGTATCATTTTCAATGGAAAATCATTCAAAACAAGGTTGAAACTTCAACCAAGATTATTAGATGTACATCCTTGGAAAGAAATCACTGCATTTCTCTACTGTTGACCTGACAAATAAGACAAACCCCTCCACTGAACTTGCTTATAATAAAGTGATGGAAATATCAAATGGAAGTGTTAGAAACATCTTATTTTACACGAGCCTTATACACTGCTCTATGTTAATTACAGTTTGGCTCACACATCTGTTCATTGAAGTTACAATGTTCTCAAATTCTGTTACTGATCCTGCAGAGTGGGCCCCAACAAGGGTCTCCCTGCCCAGTGTCATTGGAGCCAACAGATCGAGACTGACTTTGGTTCAGAAGCAAAGGAAAACTTTATATTTTGATCAGAGAATGGAGAGGTGAGAGTGTGTGCTCCCCTGCGGGTTGTGGGCCGGGCTGCTGTGTAGGGATCCTGTCAGCATCAGCGGGAGGGAGGGGGCGGAGCTCTCGAGGGCCGGGTTGCCTGGAGCTCAGGCTCTATGTCGCAGAGTCTGCACGGGGCCCCACGAGCTGAGGTGTCGGCCCAGCCATTTTGCACTAGGAAATCGGGTCTGAAGTGTCGGGTGTGGGACCTCTGCATGTGGAAACCTAGGAGCAAGTGAAATTAGACAAAGCACAAAGGAAAAAATGGTTAGACTTTATTTTATTGCCCAGATTCTATTTTTATCTCCCAGGAATTTTTAATGGGCTTTGCCAGTGACAAAGCCCTCCTCTGCCTTTTGTCCCATTCCTCATTCTTGAGGCGCTGAGGGTGCAGACACGTCTTCTGTAAATGCTTCATGCTGAGTTGAGTGTCCTCATACCCGGGGGGAGGGGCAGGACTTCTCCCCAGCAGCCTCCAGGTGAGGTTGATTGTCCGCAGGCCTCCTCCCTCACTGCTCGTCTGCCTGGGCACCAGCATTGGAAGTTTTATAGATTCTAATGACCTTTAAGGGTCCAGGAAAGAGATGTGCAGAGACGCTGGGGGGGTGGGCGGTTTTACCCTGCTCCACATTGGTTCGGCCCCCTTAGGCTGATGGTTTCTGCCAGCCTAGATGCTCTGACCAGTAGTCTGTGCTTTCTTCAGTTAGGCCACTGAATTAACGTACAAACAGCACCAGGTGTCAGAGCCCTGCTTGCTCAACTCCCAGACAGTCCAGGGCCGGTGGTGATCCAGGACCATGACGGCCACTCAGTCAACGGCCTTTTGAAGTAGCCAGGTGTAGAGCCGGTCTCATTGGCCGCCATCACTGCAGTGTCTGCAGGCTTTTCTATGGTGGCAGCGTTATTTATGGTTCCCCTGCCAAGTTTATTAGCTCCGCTCTGGGTGCAGTAAGTCCTGTAAGCAATAGTCTGCTCTTTTGGGGCACACTCTTGTTGTTTTCTGAGAGAAGCTCCAGGTAAAGTGATGGTCACACGAGTCGTCATGGGGGCCCATTGCCCCAGGTTGTCTCTCTGGAGGTTGGTGTTGGAGGGCCTCCTCACTTGAGGTCATTGTGCCCACGGAGCAATCCCTGCAACTTCAGGGCATGGTGGGTGGTTAGGATCACCAAGTGGCGTCCTTTTCCCTTAGGAGGGAGCTGGCCTTGCGGGCTGCTGATTTCCAGGTTTTTAGATACCCCCAGTATCCTGGTCGGATGGGGTGGCTGGCCAATGCCTGGAGGGCATTCTTGCATTGTTCCATTTCAAGTGGTCCCAGTTTTTGCACTAATACTCCAAGGGCGATTCGCCTTGGACCAGGAATGTAAAGGTCAAAGGGTTTAGCTAACTTAGGGAGGTCCAGGGCCAGGGTCTGAATTGACTGCTCTTTCCATTCTTGAAAGGCCGCTTCTGGATTCTATTCAAAAGGATCATCATCTTTTCCTTTCAGTGATTCATATAGAGGCCCAGCTATTAGACTGTAGTTAGGGATCCAGATGCAGCAAACCCCGGTCTCCCCAGGAACCCCTAAGCTGTCTTCTAGTTTCAGGAAAGGTGAGGCTGCAAATGGCTTCTTCCCTTTCCTGGGGTGGGCTTCTCCGACCTTCTGTGCGAATGAAGCCCAGGAAGGCCACCTTAGTTTGTGATATTTGAGCCTTTTCCTTGGACACCTTCTATCTTTTATTGGCTAGGTAGTTCAGAGGCCTCCTTAGTCGGGCTGGTGATCAGAATGTCATCTGCATATTGAAGGAGGGTTCCCTTCTCCAGAGGTAGATCTTTTAGGTCTTTAGCTAACGTTTCCCCAAAGATGGTGTGGGAATTTTTGAACCCCTGGGGCAGGACGGCCCAGCAGTATTGTTTTTGTTGTAGGTTGAGTCCTGCCACTCACAGCCAAAATTTCTTGTGACTCTGGGACTAATGGAATACAGAAGAAGGCATCATTGAAGTCTAATACAGAATGCCATGTCCTGGTGGATGGTAGAATGACCAGCAGGGTGTAGGAATTAGGAACTACTAGATGTATATCCTCTGTGGCTTCACTGACTGTCCTGGCGTCCTCTACCAGGTCCCCAGCAGCCCACGGGGCTCTTGTGGTCAGGCCCCTCCCAGGATATGGAGCTCACCTGGGCAGGTACCCAGCGGCCCACGGGGCTCTGGTGGTTAGGCCGCTCCCAGGATATTGAGCTCACCTGGGCAGGTACCCAGCAGCCCATGGGGCCCTCATGGTCAGGCCCCTCCCAGGATATGGAGCTCACCTGGGCAGGTACGCAGCAGCCCACGGGGCTCTCGTGGGCAGGCCCCTCCCTGGATATGGAGCTCCCGTGGACAGGTACCCCGGCAGGGCTGGGCACACAGGAACCGTGCACATAGCCCTCATTGCAGAGCACCCCCAGCACCCCTGTCACTCAGAGCTGACACAGAGCACCTCAGAGCAGAGCTTGAACTAACAAACAGCAGCTCCAACAGGTCTGTGGCCCTAGGCTTCACTCTGTGCGGCCTCCCTCTGCCTGGTCTTCCAGGGGCTTCCACTGCAGCCGGGGTACCAGGCCTCTGTCTCCACCCACCACCCCTCCTCTCCCTGACTCCTGGGTTCCTCTCATTAGCAGAGGGTCTTCTTGAAGTTGTCTCCCACTCATGGACCAGATAAAATGATTCGAAAACAAGCCAGGGCTGCCGCCCCTTATCTATCCTGACTCTCGGGACCCTACACCTGTTCCTTGGATCTGGCCGGTGCAGCAAGGCCCATTTTCTGCAACTCTGAGTCCCTGAGGGGCGAGGATTGGCTGACCTGGGCAGCCTGACCCGGCCGGCCAGCCCTTCCCAGGTGTGCCTGGGTTGAGGTCAATATAAACACCCCTCCAGGCAGCAAAAGCCTCTGCAGCTGTGCCTGACGCCATATTCTCTGCCCCGTCAGCAGTCTCGGGGTTGGGCTGGTGGGAGGGAGTAGGGCCCATGGCTCTATGAGTGGCCCAGTGTGACTGGGGCTCTGCTGGACTTTCTGCAGGAGTTGCCGGGCTGCCACCTGCTAAAGAAGAGGATGTGTCACCCATACTTGCTGCTGGAATTTCTCCCCGGGCAGAGGTGAGGAAGGAAAAAAGCAGTGGGGGCCGGGACAGGAGGGGTACCTCAGGCAGGGAAATGGAAAGCTTCCAGACGAGCGCCCGGGGCCAGGACCATCCTGGCTGGCCTGCAGGCACCAAGTCGGCCTGCGTGCTGTCGCTGGTGTGACTCCAAGCCCCTTCCTCTAGTTTTTAAAGTCTTTGCACACATTCAGGTGTTTTACCTGGGAAGGGTGGGAAAAGTTCAGCAGCAGCTGGCCTGGGGCTCAGCTCACGTTTACTCAGAGACGCCTCCTCACGGTCCCCCAGCTTTGCAATGAGGACGCTCCTCGTGTGGGGGCTGCTGGCTGCATGGGAGATGATTCCCCACCTGTGACCAACTTCAGAATTGTTTACCACTGGAGCAAGTGCCCTGATAGGGTTTTCCTCTGTATGACCAGTGGGTTCTGTTTTTTTTTTTTTTTTCTTTTTTGGTTCAAGGTAAGTTTTATTCCTCTTTTTGTATTTATGGATATAAGCATGGAAATAATTCATTCATATAAATACGTCTATGGGAAGGACAGAACTTTTTTTCTGTTTTATTTTTTTAAGTATTATTTATTTTTTAATTTTTGAATTTATTTTATTCATTTTTTTATACAGCAGGCTCTTATTGGTAACCTATTTTATACACATAAGTGTGTATATGTCAATCCCAGGCTCGCAATTCATCCCACCACCACCACCCTGCCACTTTCCCCCCTTGGTGTCCATACATTTGTTCTCTACATCTGTGTCTCTATTTCTGCCTTGCAAACCGGTTCATCTTTACCATTTTTCTAGGTTCCACATGTATGCGTTAATATACGATATTTGTTTTTCTCTTTCTGACTTACTTCACTCTGTATGACAGTCTCTAGATCTATCCACGTCTCTACAAATGACCCAATTTCATTCCTTTTTATGGCTGAGTAATATTCCATTTTATATATGTAGCACATCTTTTCTGTTCGTCTGTCTATGGGCATTTAGGTTGCTTCCATGACCTGGCTATTGTAAGCAGTGCTGCAATGAATATTGTGGTGAATATGTCTTTTTGAATTATGGTTTTCTCTGGGTATATGGCCAGTAGTGGGATTGCTGGGTCATATGGTAATTCTATTTTTAGTCTTTTAAGGAACCTCCATACTGTTCTCCATCGTGACTGTATCAATTTACATTCCCACAAATAGTGTAAGAGGGTTCCCTTTTCTCCACACCCTCTCCAGCATTTGTTGCTTGTAGATTTTCTGATGATGCCCATTCTAACTCGTGTGAGGCGATACCTCATTGTAGTTTTGGTTTATATTTCTCTAATAATTAGTGATGTTGAGCAGCTTTTCATGTGCTTCTTGGTCATCTGTATGTCTTCTTGGGACAAATGTCTATTTACGTCATCTGCCCATTTTTGGATTGGGTTGTTTGTTTTTTTACTGTTGAGCTGCATGAGCTGTTTATATACATTGGAGATTAATCCTTTGTCCATTGATTCGTTTGCAAATATTTTCTCCCATTGTGAGGGTTGTCTTTTCGTCTTGTTTGTAGTTTCCTTTGCTTTGCAAAAGCTTTTAGGTTTCATTTGCTCCCATATGTTTATTTTTTTTTTTATTCCATTACTCTAGGAGGTGGATCAAAAAAGATCTTGCTGTGATTTATGTCAAAGAGTATTCTTCCTATGTTTTCCTCTAAGAGTTTTATAGTGTCCGGTCTTACATTTCGGTCTCTAATCCATTTTGAGTTTATTTTTTGTGTATGGTGTTAGGGAGTGTTCTAATTTCATTCTTTTACATGTAGCTGTCCATTTTTCCCAGCACCACTTATTGAAGAGACTGTCTTTTCTCCTTTGTATACCCTTGCCTCCTTTGTCATAGATTAGTGGGCCATAGGTGTGTAGGTTTATCTCTGGGCTTTTTTTTTTTCTTTTACATCTTTATTGGAGTATAATTGCTTTACACTTGTGTGTTAGTTTCTGCTGTATAAAAAAGTGAATCAGCTGTGCGTATACATATAACACCATATCCCCTCCCTCTTGCACCTCCCTCTCACTCCCTTATCCCACCCTTTTAGGTGGTCACAAAGCACAGCGCTGATCTCCCTGTGCTATGTGGCTGCTTCCCAGTAGCTATCAATTTTACATTTGGTAGTGTATATATGTCCATACCACTCTCTCACTTTGTCCCAGCTTACCCTTCCCTCTCCCCATGTCCTCAAGTCCTTTCTCTACGTCTGTGTCCTTAATCCTTTCCTGCCCCTAGGTTCTTCATAAACTTTTTTTTTAAGATTCCATATATATGTGTTAGCATACAGTATTTGTTTTTCTCTTTCTGACTTACTTCACTCTGTAGGACAGACTCTAGATCCATCCACCTCACTAAAAGTAACTCAATTTCGTTTCTTTTTATGGCTGAATAATGTTCCATTGTATATATGTGCCACATCTTCTTTATCCATTTATCTGTTGATGGACACTTAGGTTGCTTCCATGTCCTGGCTATTGTAAATAGAGCTACAGTGAACGTTGTGGTACATGACTCTTTTTGAATTATGGTTTTCTCAGGGTAAATGTCCAGGAGTGGGTTTGCTGGGTTGTATGGTAGTTCTATTTTTAGTTTTTAAGGAACCCCCATACCGTTCTCCCTAGTGGCTATATCAATTTACATTCCCACCAACAGTGCAAGAGGGTTCCCTTTTCTCCAATAAATGCCTCTCCAGCATTTATTGTTGGTAGATTTTTTGATGATGGCCATTCTGACTGGTGTGAGGTGATACCTCACTGTAGTTTTGATTTGCATTTCTCTAATGATTAGTGATGTTCAGCATCCTTTCATGTGTTTGTTGGCAACCTGTATATCTTCTTTGGAGAAATGTCTATTTAGGTCTTCTGCCCATTTTTGGATTGGGTTGTTTGGTTTTGTGATATTGAGCTACATGAGCTGCTTTTTGGAGATTAATCCTTTGCCATTTGCTTCATTTGAAAATATTTTCTCCCATTCTGATGGTTGTCTTTTCATCTTGCTTATGTTTTCCTTTGCTGTGCAAAAGAATTTATGTTTCATTCGGTCCCATTTTTTTATTTTTGTTTTTATTTCCATTTCTCTAGGAGGTGGGTCAAAAAGGATCTTGCTGTGATTTATGTCATAGACTGTTCTGCTTATGTTTTCCTCTAAGAGTTTTATAGTGGCTGGTCTTATATTTAGGTCTCTAATCCATTTTGAGTTTATTTTTGTGTATGGTGTTAGGGAGTGTACTAATTTCATTCTTTTACATGTAACTGTCCAGTTTTCCCAGCACCACTTGCTGAAGACACTGTCTTTTCTCCATTGTATACCCTTGCCTCCTTTGTCATAGATTAGTGAACCATAGGTACGTGGGTTTATCTCTGTGCTTTCTATCCTGTTCTATTGACCTATATTTCTGTTTTTGTGTCAGTACCATATTATCTTGATTACTGTAGCTTTGCAATATAGTCTGAAGTCTGGAAGTCTGATTCCTCCAGCTCTTTTTTTTCCCCCTCAAGACTGCTTTGGCTATCCAGGGTCTTTTGTGTCTCCCTACAAATTTTAAGATTTTTTTTTCTTGTTCTGTAGAAAATGCCAAAGGTATTTTGATCGGGATTGCATTGAATCTGTAGATTGCTTTGGGTAGTATAGTCATTTTCACAATATTGATTCTTCTAATCCGAGAACATGGTATATGTCTCCATCTGTTTATATCATCTTTGATTTCTTTCATCAGTGTCTTATAGTTTTCTGAGTACAGGTCTTTTACTTCCTTAGGTAGGTTTATTCCTAGGTATTTTATTCTTTTTGTTGCAGTGGTAATGGGATTGTTTCCTTAATTTCTCTTTCTGATCTTTCATTGTTAGTGTATAGGAATGCAAGCAATTTCTGTGCATTAATTTTGTATCCTGCAACTTTACCAAATTCATTGATTAGCTCCAGTGGTTTTCTGGTGGCATCTTTAGGATTCTCTATCTATGATATCATGTCATTTGCGAACAGTGACAATTTTACTTCTTCTTTTCCTTTTTGTATTCCTTTTATTTCTTTTTCTTCTCTGATTGCCATGGCTAGGACTTCCAAAACTATGTTGAATAGCAGTGGTGAGAGTGGACATCCTCGTCTTGTTCCTGATCTTAGAGGAAACGCTTTCAGTTTTTCACCATTGAGAATGCTGTTTGCTGTGGGTTTGTCATATATGGCCTTTATTATGTTGAGGTAGTTTCCCTCTAGGCCCACACTCTGCAGAGTTTTTATCGTAAATGAGTGTTGAATTTTCTCAAAATCTTTTCCTTCATCTATTGAGATGATCATATGCTTTTATTCTACAATTTGTTAATATGGTGTATCACATTGATTTGTGTATATTGAAGAATCCTTGCATCCCTGGGATAAACCCCACTTGATCATGGTGTATGATCCTTTTAATGTGTTGTTCGATTCTGTTTGCTAGTATTTTGTTGAGGATTTTTACATCTATATTCATCAGTGATATTGGTCTATAATTTTCTTTCCTTGTAGTATCTCTGTCTGATTTTGGTATCAGGGTGATGGTGGTCTCATAGAATGAGTTTGGGAGTGTTCCTTCCCCTGCAATTGTTTTGAAGAATTTGAGAAGGTTGGGTGTTAGCTCTTCTCTAAATGTTTGATAGAATTCACCTGTGATGCCATCTGGTTCTGGACTTTTGTTTGTTGGAAGATTTTTAATCACAGTTTCAATTTCATTGCTTGTGATAGGTTTGTTCATATTTTCTATTTCTTCCTGGTTCAGTCTTAGAAGGTTATCCCTTTCTAAGAATTTGTCCATTTCTTCCAGATTGTCCATTTTATTGGCCTAGAGTTGCTTGTAGTAGTCTCTTAGGATGCTTTGTATTCCTGTGGTGTCTGTTGTAACTTCTGCTTTTTCACTTCTAATTTTGTTGATTTGCGTCCTCTCCCTCTTTTTCTGGAGTCTGGCTAAAGGTTGATCATTTTTGCTTATCTTCTCAAAGAACCAGCTTTTAGTTTTATTGATCTTTGCTTTCGTTTTCTTTGTTTCTATTTCATTTATTTCTGCTCTGATCTTTATGATTTCTTTCCTTCTACTAACTTTGGGTTTTGTTCTTCTTTCTCTAGTTCCTCTAGGTGTAAGGTTAGATTGTTTATTTGAGATTTTTCTTGTTTCTTGAGGTAGGCTTGTATTGCTATAAACTTCCCTCTTAGAACTCCTTTTGCTGCATCCCATAGGTTTTGGATCATCGTGTTTTTGTTGTCATTTGTCTCTAGGTAGTTTTTGATTTCCTCTTTGATTTCTTCAGTGATCTCTTGGTTATTTAGTAACGTATTGTTTAGCCTCCATGTGTGTGTGTTTTTTACGGTTTTTTCCGTGTAATTGATTTCTAATCTCATAGCATTGTGGTCGGAACAGCTGCTTGATATGATTTCAGTTTTCTTAAATTTACTGAGGCTTTATCTGTGACCCAAGATGTGATCTATCCTGGAGAATGTTCCGTGTGCAGTTGAGAAGAACGTGTAATCTGCTGTTTTTGGATGGAATGTCCTATAAATATCAACTAACTCTATCTGGTCTATTGTGTCATTTAAAGCTTGTGTTTCCTTATTAATTTTCTGTCTGGCTGATCTCCACTGGTGTAAGTGAGCTGTTAAAGTCCCCCGCTATTATTGTGTTACTGTCGATTTCCTCTTTTATAGCTGTTAGCAGTTGCCTTATACATTGAGCTGCTCCTATTTTGGGTACATATATATTTATAATTGTTATATCTTCTTCTTGGATTGGTCCCCTGACCATTATGTAGTGTCTTTCCTTGTCTCTTGTAACATTCTTTATTTTAAAGTCTATTTTATCTGATATGAGTATTGCTACTCCAGCTTTCTTTTGATTTTCATTTGCATAGAATATATTTTTCCATCGCCTCACTTTGAGTCTGTATGTGTCCCTAGGTCTGAAATGGATCTCTTGTAGACAGCATATATATGGGTCTTGTTTTTGTATCCATTCAGCGAGCCTGTGTCTTTTGGTTGGAACATGTAGTGCATTCACGTTTAAGGTAATTATCGATATGTATGTTCCTACTACTATTTTCTTAATTGTTATGGGTTTGTCTTGGTGGGTCCTTTTCTTCTCTTGTGTTTCCCACTTAGAGAAGTTCCTTTAGCATTTGGTGTAGAGCTGGTTTCATGGTGCTGAATTCTCTTAGCTTTTGCTTGTCTGTAAGGCTTTTGATTTCTCCATCAAATCTGAATGAGCTCTTTACAGGGTGGAGTACTCTTGGTTGTAGGTTCTTCCCTTTCATCACTTTAAATTTATCATGCCACTTCCTTCTGGCTTGTAGATTTTCTGCTGAGAAATCAGTTGTTATCCTTATGGGAGTTCCCTTGTATGTTATTTGTCATTTTTCCCTCGCTGCTTTCAATCATTTTTCTTTGTCGTTAATTTTTGTCAATTTGATTGCTATGTGTCTTGTCATTTTTCTCCTTTGGTTTATCCTGCCTGGGACACTCTGTGCTTCTGGACTTGGGTGGCTATTTCTTTTCCCATGCTAGGGAAGTTTTTGACCATAATCTCTTCAAATATATTCTCGGGTCCTTTCTCTCTCTCTTCTCCTTCTGGGACCCCTATAATGCGAATGTTGTTGCGTTTAATGTTGTGCCAGAGGACTCTTGGGGTGTCTTCGTTTGTTTTCATTCTTTTTCTTTATTCTGTTCCATGGCAGTGATTTCCACCTTTCTGTCTTCCAGGTCACTTATCCGTTCTTCTGCCACAGTTATTCTGCTACTGATTCCTTCTAGTGTATTTTTCATTTCAGTTATTCCATTGTTCACCTCTGTTTGTTTGTTCTTTAATTCTTCTAGGTGTTTGTTCCTTAATTCTTCTAGGTCTTTGTTAAACATTTCTTGCATCTTCTCGATCTTTGCCTCCTTTCTTTTTCCAAGGTCTTGGCTCAACTTCACTATCATTATTCTGAATTCTTTTTCTGGAAGGTTCCCTATCTCCACCTCATTTCGTTTTTTTTCTGGGGTTTTATCTTGTTCCTTGATCTGGTATAAAGTCCTCTGCCTTTTCATTTTGTCTATCTTTCTGTGAATGTGGTTTTCCTTCCACAGGCTGCAGAATTGTAGTTCTTCTTGCTTCTGCTGTCTGCTCTCCGGTGGATGAGTCTATCTTAGAGGCTTGTGCAAGCTTCCTGATGGGAGGGACTGGTGGTGGGTAGAGCTGGGTGTTGCTTTGGTGGGCAGAGCTTTAATCCGCTTGTCTACGGATTAAATAAAACTTTAATAAAAAGTTTAATCCGCTTGTCTGCTGATGCATGGGGCTGGGTTCCCTCCCTGTTGGTTGTTTGGCCTGAGGCGACCCAGCCCTGGAGCCTACCTTGCTCTTGGTGGGGCTAATGGCGGACTCTGGGAGGGCTCACACCAAGGAGTATTTCCCAGAACTTCTGCTGCCAGTGTCGTTGTCCTCACGGTGAGCCACAGCCACAGCCACCACCTGCCTCTGCAGGAGACCCTCTAAAAGTAGCAGGTAGTTCTGGTCATTCTCCTACAGGGTCACTGCTCCTTCCCCTGGGTCCTGATGTGCACACTACTTTGTGTGTGCCCTCCAAGAGTGGAGTATCTGAGTGGAGTTGAGACTCTGAGACTCTGTGTGGAGTTGCACAGACTCTGGGTCCTGTGAAGCTTCGATGTTTTGTGATTCTAGAAATCCTATAGGAGACGGTCCACAGCAGGTGACGCTAATGTTGTCAGTAGAGGTGTTGAAGCCAAAGATCTGCAGTTCCAACTAGAGGTGCCGATGTACATACAGGACAAAATCATCTCGTGTGAATGTAGTTCAGGCATGTTTAAGATGAATGCAGTCATGTTAATGCCTACCATATTCTATCTTGAGCCTCTCCTCAGGGACCCCCTCCTCAGTTCCTGAGGCTCCTGTAAGTCATGTACAGGGGACTGGAGAGTGGGCTCTGTCCAGTCTGAGCCCTGAGTTACCCTGTGTGTATCTTAGGATACTTTGTATTTCTGTGGTGTCTGTTGTAACATCATCTCTTTCATTTCAGATTTATTTGGGCCCTCTCTTTTTAAAAAAACATACTACTGTTGTCTTTTATTCTCTACAGAAGCTTAATAAGTGTTTGATCTACTATCCTTACCCTATGTATACTTTTTGCAGTGAGATTTTTACTTTTCTTTGTTTCCTTGTTACTATCAATAATTAGTGAGACTTCTTTTAAGCTACCTTCAACATTGCTTATAAAGCTGCTTTATTAGTGATGACAGAGCCTTAATGGAAGTCATGTTCTGGTTGTAAATTAGAATGCAATGTGCCAGCAAATAGCCCCTTAAGTTTATGTCTCATTACTTCTTGTTCTTTTTTTAATTTAATTTTTATTTTTTGTCAGAGCAAATTTAATTAAAATGTTTTGTTTCTTCTAGGTGTGAAAGATGTGGTTCTTTTAAACATATACATATATCTATTCTTCTTTGGATCATTTTCCCATGTAGGTTATGACACGATGTTGAGTAGTCTTGTCTTGGTATTACGTAGGTCTTTGGTGATTACATATTTCACATGTGTTTCTATATCTATCTTAACCCCAATATCCTAATGTATCCAATCCTCACACCTTTCCATTTGGTGAACCATAAGTTTGTTTAATGAATCTGTGATTGCATTTCTCTGTGGAAATATCTTCATTGGTATCAATGTTTAGCTAAGACCTATAAGTGATATTATAGGATATGTGTCTTTTGCTTTCTGACTTAGTACAATTTGCCTGATTACCTCAAGAATCATACATGGTGCTGCAAATGGCACTGTTTCATTTTTTTCCCTGGCTAATATTCCATCTGTACGTGTACCAGTTCTTCTTTGGGCACGCACCTCTTGATGGACTTTCTGGTTGCCTCCATGTCTTGGCTATTGTAATACTGCTGCAATGCACATTTGCTTGTCTGTGTCTTTCCAGTTATGTCTTCTTATGTTATAGGCCAAGGAGTGGGCTTGCTGTATCATATGGTAGCTCAGTGTGTATGTTTTATAGGCACCACCATTCAGTTCTCATTAGTGGCTCTTTCCAGGTTACGTCCCACTTAAAATTGAGGGTATGCATTTCTCCAAAACACCTTCAATATTTATTGTTTGTAGTTTTCTTGCTGATGGTTATTCTAACAGGTGCGAGCTGATACCTATCTGTGATTGAATTTGCATGTGTCCCATAATCTGTTAAAACTGAGCTTTAAAGCATGCCCTTTTTATTTATCAAACTGTGATTACAGCTTAGTTCTTCAAAGTGTTTTCTTAAAGTAAGTGTCACATTTTGAAAATTTTTGGCCATTACCTCCCTCAAGACATTTTGAGGGCACGTTTCATTTATGGCCCTGAAGTACTTGTTCATATGAAGTGACCATTAGCACAGGTTTTAAAGCTGCTTTTGCAGGTAACGGCCAGAGGGTGGCAGTCTTTCTACGTTCCCAATCTGGTAAATAGGGAAAGAGACCTTCAGCCCCAAGAGTGTCCAGCTTTATTTCTCATCCAGCTGTGGGTCTAGATATGGTCACACCAGGTTGCATCACAGCCCCGGAACGAATTATGTAAAAATTTCTCCCTCTATCACTGTCTTTGTTTTTTGGGATTTTAAAGTAATTTATTTTTATAATGGGGTTTACCTGATTTTCACTGCTGTGTTTATGCCCCTTTACACCCACTTGATTCACTTACAGAGAGACATCAATACATAGGTTTTAAGATTATTACTAGTCAGATATATACTTGTTCGTTGAATAGGGGATGTTGCATCCACTTCACTGAGCAAGGAATAGGTCTTGTCTATTACATATTGGTTTTATGGATCGGTATTTGAGCTAATATGAAACCCTTGATTTATGCATCACCCAACCTCACCTTTCCCGTTAAGCAGCCATAGTGTGTTTTCTAAATGTGTGACTCTGTTCTGTTTTGTAATTCAGTTCAAGTGTAACGGTTTTTACATTCCCTCTATAAGTGATACCTTATGAGAAGTGTCCTTTTCTGTGTGACTTATTTCACTTAGAATCGTCGTACCTAAATCCACTCATCATGCTGCTACTAGCCTTATGACATTGATTTCATGGCTGAGTGATATTCCATTGTACATAAGGACCACAACTTCTTTATCCATTTTTCTCTTTCCTGGGATATTTAAGTTGGAATGAAGTGGAGGTCCTTGTCAACAGAGCAGCCCTAAACTTTGGGGTGCTTGTGTCTTGCTGATTTTTCATTTTCCCAATTTATACCCCCATGAGTGGAAGTGCCCTATGCTCTCTAAGCTGTGTTTTTTAGATGTTTCAGGACACACCGTACATTTCTCCAGAGTGGTTGTTGGCAATTTACATCCCGCCCATCAGTGTAGCAAGGCTCCCATTTCTCCATGGCCTGTCCTGCATTTCTGCTTTTGAGACTTTTTTCAGCATGGCCCTTTTGACCGATGGGGAGCGAGTCTTCTTTGTAGCCCTGATTTGCCTTTCCAGGTTGCTTGGTTGGCCAAAAAGGGCGTATGCGTTTTTTCCTGAATATATTCAGGAAAAAACGCATACGCCCTTTTTGGCCAAGGGCATCATTGTCAACGTTTTCCCGCTTTTCATGTGCTTTAAAGGCGATTCGACTCTACCTCCTGAAATCTGTTTCCTGCAATTCTGCCTTGATTTCAAATCCTCTTCTTTGCCTTCCCTCAATATATTTGTGGACGAGAGTTATCATTTATAACTCTGCAGGTTTGTGAATTGCAGTGCCCTGAAGCTCCATTTTACAACTCGCTTTTTTGGGAGCTGGCCGAAAAAGCGCAGGATGGCTTCAGGCCCTGTTCTGGTTCCGGGGTCCGGGTGAGCCTGTGGTTAATTCTTCTTCCTGATGGGAAAATAGAGTGACCTGTGCCTGTCACAACACCAAGAGCTAGTCTCTCACTGGTTCCCCGTCTACCCGTTCAACCTCAGGACTAATTGCAACCTGTACGGAACAGGAGGTTAAAGGTGCTGATGCTCCAAGTAGGGAGATTGTTAGTAAAGCGGCTGGAATGGCGAACCCGGGCACAAGGAGAAGAGAAATGAGGTGCGTTTTAGAAACCTTTCCCCATCACATGATGTACCATCTTTTTGTTTTCTCATGCATGTTTTCGATGTAGGAATATGCCCTTGAACCTGGAGATTTGGGACCCATGCGATGGGTACCACACAGTATTACTTTAAAGGGTCTGCGTTTGCTCACCCAACCTCACCAAACCTCTCAGCCCCAAGAGTGTCCACCCTTATGTCTCATCCAGCTGTGGGTCTAGATATGGTCAATCCAGGTTGCATCACAGCCCCTGAACGCATTGTGTAAAAATTTCTCTCTCTTTCACTGTCTTTGTTTCATGGGTTTTTCGAAGTAATTTATTTTTATAATGGGGTTTAGCTGCTTTTCACTGCTGTGTTTATGCCGCTTTACACCCACTTGACACACTAACAGAGAGATATCAGTACATAGGTTTTAAGATTATTACTAGTCAGATATATTCTTGTGCGGTGAATAGGGCGTGTTGAGTCCAGTTCTCTGAGCAAGGAGTAGGTCTTGTCTATTACATATTGGGTTTATGGAACGGTATCTGAGCTAATTTGATACCCTTGTTTTATGTATCACCCCACCTCACCTTTCCCGTTAAGCAGCCATAGTGTGTTTTCTGCATGTGTGACTCTGTTCTGTTTTGTAATTCAGTTCAAGTGTAACGGTTTTTACATTCCCTCTATAAGTGATACCTTATGAGAAGTGTCCTTTTCTGTGTGACGTATTTCACTTAGAATCGTCGTACCTAAATCCACTCATCATGCTGCTACTGGCCTTATGACATTGATTTCATGGCTGAGTGATATTCCATTGTACATAAGGGCCACAACTTCTTTATCCATTTTTCTCTTTCCTGGGATATTGAAGGTGGAATGAAGTGGAGGTCCTTGTCAACAGAGCAGCCCTAAACTTTGGGGTGCTTGTGTCTTGCTGATTTTTCATTTTCCCAATTTATACCCCCATGAGTGGAAGTGACCTATGCTCTCTAAGCTGTGTTTTTTAGATGTTTCAGGACACACCGTACACTTCTCCAGAGTGGCTGTTGGCAATTTACATCCCGCCCATCAGTGTAGCAAGGCTCCCATTTCTCCATGGCCTGTCCTGCATTTCTGGTTTTGAGACTTTTTTCAGCATGGCCCTTTTGACCGATGGGGAGCGAGTCTTCTTTGTAGCCCTGATTTGCCTTTCCAGGTTGCTTGGTTGGCCAAAAAGGGCGTATGCGTTTTTTCCTGAATATATTCAGGAAAAAACGCATACGCCCTTTTTGGCCAAGGGCATCATTGTCAACGTTTTGCCGCTTTTCATGTGCTTTAAAGGCGATTCGAATCTACCTCCTGAAATCTGTTTCCTGCAATTCTGCCTTGATTTCAAATCCTCTTCTTTGCCTTCCCTCAATATATTTGTGGACGAGAGTTATCATTTATAACTCTGCAGGTTTGTGAATTGCAGTGCCCTGAAGCTCCATTTTACAACTCGCTTTTTTTGGGAGCTGGCCGCAAAAGCGCAGGATGGCTTCAGGCCCTGTTCTGGTTCCAGGGTCCGGGTGAGCCTGTGGTTAATTCTTCTTCCTGATGGGAAAATAGAGTGACCTGTGCCTGTCACAACACCAAGAGCTAGTCTCTCACTGGTTCCCCGTCTACCCGTTCAACCTCAGGACTAATTGCAACCTGTACGGAACAGGAGGTTAAAGGTGCTGATGCTCCAAGTAGGGAGATTGTTAGTAAAGCGGCTGGAATGGCGAACCCGGGCACAAGGAGAAGAGAAATGAGGTGCGTTTTAGAAACCTTTCCCCATCACATGGTGTACCAACTTTTTGTTTTCTCATGGATGGTTTCGATGTAGGAATATGGCCTTGAACCTGGAGATTTGGGACCCATGCGATGGGTACCACGCAGTATTACTTTAAAGGGTCTGCGTTTGCTCACCCAACCTCACCAAACCTCTCAGCCCCAAGAGTGTCCACCCTTATGTCTCATCCAGCTGTGGGTCTAGATATGGTCAATCCTGGTTGCATCACAGCCCCTGAACGCATTGTGTAAGAATTTCTCTCTCTTTCACTGTCTTTGTTTCATGGGTTTTTCGAAGTAATTTATTTTTATAATGGGGTTTAGCTGCTTTTCACTGCTGTGTTTATGCCGCTTTACACTCACTTGACACACTAACAGAGAGATATCAATACATAGGTTTTAAGATTATTACTAGTCAGATATATTCTTGTGCGGTGAATAGGGCGTGTTGAGTCCAGTTCTCTGAGCAAGGAGTAGGTCTTGTCTATTACATATTGGGTTTATGGAACGGTATCTGAGATAATTTGAAACCCTTGTTTTATGTATCACCCCACCTCACCTTTCCCGTTAAGCAGCCATAGTGTGTTTTCTGCATGTGTGACTCTGTTCTGTTTTGTAATTCAGTTCAAGTGTAACGGTTTTTACATTCCCTCTATAAGTGATACCTTATGAGATGTGTCCTTTTCTGTGTGACTTATTTCACTTAGAATCGTCGTACCTAAATCCACTCATCATGCTTCTACTAGCCTTATGACATTGATTTCATGGCTGAGTGATATTCCATTGTACATAAGGACCACAACTTCTTTATCCATTTTTCTCTTTCCTGGGATATTGAAGGTGGAATGAAGTGGAGGTCCTTGTCAACAGAGCAGCCCTAAACTTTGGGGTGCTTGTGTCTTGCTGATTTTTCATTTTCCCAATTTATACCCCCATGAGTGGAAGTGCCCTATGCTCTCTAAGCTGTGTTTTTTAGATGTTTCAGGGCACACCGTACACTTCTCCAGAGTGGCTGTTGGCAATTTACATCCCGCCCATCAGTGTTGCAAGGCTCCCATTTCTCCATGGCCTGTCCTGCATTTCTGGTTTTGAGACTTTTTTCAGCATGGCCCTTTTGACCGATGGGGAGCGAGTCTTCTTTGTAGCCCTGATTTGCCTTTCCAGGTTGCTTGGTTGGCCAAAAAGGGCGTATGCGTTTTTTCCTGAATATATTCAGGAAAAAACGCATACGCCCTTTTTGGCCAAGGGCATCATTGTCAACGTTTTGCCGCTTTTCATGTGCTTTAAAGGCGATTCGGATCTACCTCCTGAAATCTGTTTCCTGCAATTCTGCCTTGATTTCAAATCCTCTTCTTTGCCTTCCCTCAATATATTTGTGGACGAGAGTTATCATTTATAACTCTGCAGGTTTGTGAATTGCAGTGCCCTGAAGCTCCATTTTACAACTCGCTTTTTTGGGAGCTGGCCGCAAAAGCGCAGGATGGCTTCAGGCCCTGTTCTGGTTCCGGGGTCCGGGTGAGCCTGTGGTTAATTCTTCTTCCTGATGGGAAAATAGAGTGACCTGTGCCTGTCACAAAACCAAGAGCTAGTCTCTCACTGGTTCCCCGTCTACCCGTTCAACCTCAGGACTAATTGCAACCTGTACGGAACAGGAGGTTAAAGGTGCTGATGCTCCAAGTAGGGAGATTGCTAGTAAGGCGGCTGGAATGGCGAACCCGGGCACAAGGAGATGAGAAATGAGGTGCGTTTTAGAAACCTTTCCCCATCACATGGTGTACCATCTTCTGGGTTTCTCATGCATGTTTTCGATGTAGGAAGATGCCCTTGAACCTGGAGATTTGGGACCCATGCGATGGGTACCACGCAGTATTACTTTAAAGGGTCTGCGTTTGCTCACCCAACCTCACCAAACCTCTCAGCCCCAAGCGTGTCCACCCTTATGTCTCATCCAGCTGTGGGTCTAGATATGGTCAATCCAGGTTGCATCACAGCCCCTGATCGCATTGGGTAAGAATTTCTCTCTCTTTCACTGTCTTTGTTTCATGGGTTTTTCAAAGTAATTTATTTTTATAATGGGGTTTAGCTGCTTTTCACTGCTGTGTTTATGCCGCTTTACACCCACTTGACACACTAACAGAGAGATATCAATACATAGGTTTTAATATTATTACTAGTCAGATATATTCATGTGCGGTGAATAGGGCGTGTTGAGTCCAGTTCTCTGAGCAAGGAGTAGGTCTTGTCTATTACATATTGGGTTTATGGAACGGTATCTGAGCTAATTTGAAACCCTTGGTTTATGTATCACCCCACCTCACCTTTCCCGTTAAGCAGCCATAGTGTGTTTTCTGCACGTGTGACTGTGTTCTGTTTTGTAATTCAGTTCAAGTGTAACGGATTTTACATTCCCTCTATAAGTGATACCTTATGAGAAGTGTCCTTTGCTGTGTGACTTATTTCACTTAGAATTGTCGTACCTAAATCCACTCATCATGCTGCTACTAGCCTTATGACATTGATTTCATGGCTGAGTGATATTCCATTGTACATAAGGACCACAACTTCTTTATCCATTTTTCTCTTTCCTGGGATATTTAAGGTGGAATGAAGTGGAAGTCATTGTCAACAGAGCATCCCTAAACTTTGGGGTGCTTGTGTCTTGCTGATTTTTCATTTTCCCAATTTATACCCCCATGAGTGGAAGTGCCCTATGCTCTCTAAGCTGTGTTTTTTAGATGTTTCAGGACTCACCGTACACTTCTCCACAGTGGCTGTTGGCAATTTACATCCCGCCCATCAGAGTAGCAAGGCTCCCATTTCTCCATGGCCTGTCCTGCATTTCTGGTTTTGACACGTTTTTCAGCATGGCCCTTTTGACCGATGGGTAGCGAGTCTTCTTTGTAGCCCTGATTTGCCTTTCCAGGTTGCTTGGTTGGCCAAAAAGGGCGTATGCGTTTTTTCCTGAATATATTCAGGAGAAAACGCATACGCCCTTTTAGGCCAAGGGCATCTTTTTCAACGTTTTGCCGCTTTTCATGTGCTTTAAAGGCGATTCGAATCTACCTCCTGAAATCTGTTTCCTGCAATTCTGCCTTGATTTCAAATCCTCTTCTTTGCCTTCCCTCAATATATCTGTGGACGAGAGTTATCATTTATAACTCTGCAGGTTTGTGAATTGCAGTGCCCAGAACCTCCATTTTACAACTCGCTTTTTTGGGGGCTGGCCGCAAAAGCGCATGATGTATTCACGCCCTGTTCTTGTTCCGGGGGGCAGGCTGAGCCTGTGGTTAATTCTTCTTCCTGATGGGAAAATAGAGTGACCTGTGCCTGTGTCCACACCAAGAGCTAGTCTCTCATTGGTTCCCCGTCTTCCCGTTCATCCTCAGGACAAATTGCAACCTGTACGGAACACGAGGTTAAAGGTGCTGATGCTCCAAGTAAGGAGGTTGCTAGTAAAGTGGCTGGAATGGCGAACCCGGGCACAAGGAGATGAGAAATGAGGTTCGTTTTAGAAACCTTTCCCCATCACACGGTGTACCATCTTCTGGGTTTCTCTTGCATGATTTCGATGTAGGAAGATGCCCTTGAACCTGGAGATTTGGGACCCATGGGACGGGTACCACGCAGTATTACTTTAAAGGGTCTGCGTTTGCTCACCCAACCTCACCAAACCTCTCAGCCCCAAGAGTGTCCACCCTTATGTCTCATCCAGCTGTGGGTCTAGATATGGTCAATCCAGGTTGCATCACAGCCCCCGAACGCATTGTGTAAGAATTTCTCTCTCTTTCACTGTCTTTGTTTCATGGGTTTTTCGAAGTAATTTATTTTTATAATGGGGTTTAGCTGCTTTTCACTGCTGTGTTTATGCCGCTTTACACCCACTTGACACACTAACAGAGAGATATCAATACATAGGTTTTAAGATTATTACTAGTCAGATATATTCTTGTGCGGTGAATAGGGCGTGTTGAGTCCAGTTCTCTGAGCAAGGAGTAGGTCTTGTCTATTACATATTGGGTTTATGGAACGGTATCTGAGATAATTTGATACCCTTGTTTTATGTATCACCCCACCTCACCTTTCCCGTTAAGCAGCCATAGTGTGTTTTCTGCATGTGTGACTCTGTTCTGTTTTGTAATTCAGTTCAAGTGTAACGGTTTTTACATTCCCTCTATAAGTGATACCTTATGAGAAGTGTCCTTTTCTGTGTGACTTATTTCACTTAGAATCGTCGTACCTAAATCCACTCATCATGCTGCTACTAGCCTTATGACATTGATTTCATGGCTGAGTGATATTCCATTGTACATAAGGACCACAACTTCTTTATCCATTTTTCTCTTTCCTGGGATATTGAAGGTGGAATGAAGTGGAGGTCCTTGTCAACAGAGCAGCCCTAAACTTTGGGGTGCTTGTGTCTTGCGGATTTTTCATTTTCCCAATTTATACCCCCATGAGTGGAAGTGACCTATGCTCTCTAAGCTGTGTTTTTTAGATGTTTCAGGAAACACCGTACACTTCTTCAGAGTGGCTGTTGGCAATTTACATCCCGCCCATCAGTGTAGCAAGGCTCCCATTTCTCCATGGCCTGTCCTGCATTTCTGGTTTTGAGACTTTTTTCAGCATGGCCCTTTTAACCGATGGGTAGCGAGTCTTCTTTGTATCGCTGACTTGCCTTTCCAGGTTGCTTGGTTGGCCAAAAAGGGCGTATGCGTTTTTTCCTGAATATATTCAGGAAAAAACGCATACGCCCTTTTTGGCCAAGGGCATCATTGTCAACGTTTTCCCGCTTTTCATGTGCTTTAAAGGCGATTCGAATCTACCTCCTGAAATCTGTTTCCTGCAATTCTGCCTTGATTTCAAATCCTCTTCGTTGCCTTCCCTCAATATATTTGTGGACGAGAGTTATCATTTATAACTCTGCAGGTTTGTCAATTGCAGTGCCCTGGAGCTCCATTTTACAACTCGCTTTTTTGGGAGCTGGCCGCAAAAGCGCAGGATGGCTTCAGGCCCTGTTCTGGTTCCGGGGTCCGGGTGAGCCTGTGGTTAATTCTTCTTCCTGATGGGAAAATAGAGTGACCTGTGCCTGTCACAACACCAAGAGCTAGTCTCTCACTGGTTCCCCGTCTACCCGTTCAACCTCAGGACTAATTGCAACCTGTACGGAACAGGAGGTTAAAGGTGCTGATGCTCCAAGTAGGGAGATTGTTAGTAAAGCGGCTGGAATGGCGAACCCGGGCACAAGGAGAAGAGAAATGAGGTGCGTTTTAGAAACCTTTCCCCATCACATGATGTACCATCTTTTTGTTTTCTCATGCATGTTTTCGATGTAGGAATATGCCCTTGAACCTGGAGATTTGGGACCCATGCGATGGGTACCACACAGTATTACTTTAAAGGGTCTGCGTTTGCTCACCCAACCTCACCAAACCTCTCAGCCCCAAGAGTGTCCACCCTTATGTCTCATCCAGCTGTGGGTCTAGATATGGTCAATCCTGGTTGCATCACAGCCCCTGAACGCATTGTGTAAGAATTTCTCTCTCTTTCACTGTCTTTGTTTCATGGGTTTTTCGAAGTAATTTATTTTTATAATGGGGTTTAGCTGCTTTTCACTGCTATGTTTATGCCGCTTTACACCCACTTGACACACTAACAGAGAGATATCAATACATAGGTTTTAAGATTATTACTACTCAGATATATTCTTGTGCGGTGAATAGGGCGTGTTGAGTCCAGTTCTCTGAGCAAGGAGTAGGTCTTGTCTATTACATATTGGGTTTATGGAACGGTATCTGAGCTAATTTGATACCCTTGTTTTATGTATCACCCCACCTCACCTTTCCCGTTAAGCAGCCATAGTGTGTTTTCTGCATGTGTGACTCTGTTCTGTTTTGTAATTCAGTTCAAGTGTAACGGTTTTTACATTCCCTCTATAAGTGATACCTTATGAGAAGTGTCCTTTTCTGTGTGACGTATTTCACTTAGAATCGTCGTACCTAAATCCACTCATCATGCTGCTACTAGCCTTATGACATTGATTTCATGGCTGAGTGATATTCCATTGTACATAAGGACCACAACTTCTTTATCCATTTTTCTCTTTCCTGGGATATTGAAGGTGGAATGAAGTGGAGGTCCTTGTCAACAGAGCAGCCCTAAACTTTGGGGTGCTTGTGTCTTGCTGATTTTTCATTTTCCCAATTTATACCCCCATGAGTGGAAGTGACCTATGCTCTCTAAGCTGTGTTTTTTAGATGTTTCAGGACACACCGTACACTTCTCCAGAGTGGCTGTTGGCAATTTACATCCCGCCCATCAGTGTAGCAAGGCTCCCATTTCTCCATGGCCTGTCCTGCATTTCTGGTTTTGAGACTTTTTTCAGCATGCCCCTTTTGACCGATGGGTAGCGAGTCTTCTTTGTATCGCTGACTTGCCTTTCCAGGTTGCTTGGTTGGCCAAAAAGGGCGTATGCGTTTTTACCTGAATATATTCAGGAAAATACGCATACGCCCTTTTTAGCCAAGGGCATCATTGTCAACGTTTTGCCGCTTTTCATGTGCTTTAAAGGTGATTCGAATCTGCCTCCTGAAATCTGTTTCCTGCAATTCTGCCTTGATTTCAAATCCTCTTCTTTGCCTTCCCTCAATATATTTGTGGACGAGAGTTGTCATTTATAACTCTGCAGGTTTGTGATTTGCAGTGCCCTGAAGCTCCATTTTACAACTCGCTTTTTTGGGAGCTGGCCGCAAAAGCGCAGGATGGCTTCAGGCCCTGTTCTGGTTCCGGGGTCATGGTGAGCCTGTGGTTAATTCTTCTTCCTGATGGGAAAATAGGGTGACCTGTGCCTGTCCCAACACCAAGAGCTAGTCTCTCACTGGTTCCCCATCTACCCGTTCATCCTCAGGACAAATTGCAACCTGTACGGAACAGGAGGTTAAAGGTGCTGATGCTCCAAGTAGGGAGATTGTTAGTAAAGCAGCTGGAATGGCGAACCCGGGCACAAGGAGAAGAGAAATGAGGTGAGTTTTAGAAACCTTTCCCCATCACATGGTGTACCAACTTTTTGTTTTCTCATGGATGTTTTCGATGTAGGAATATGGCCTTGAACCTGTAGATTTGGGACCCATGCGAAGGGTACCACGCAGTATTACTTTAAAGGGTCTGCGTTTGCTCACCCAACCTCACCAAACCTCTCAGCCCCAAGAGTGTCCACCCTTATGTCTCATCCAGCTGTGGGTCTAGATATGGTCAATCCAGGTTGCATCACAGCCCCTGAACGCATTGTGTAAGAATTTCTCTCTCTTTCACTGTCTTTGTTTCATGGGTTTTTCGAAGTAATTTATTTTTATAATGGGGTTTAGCTGCTTTTCACTGCTGTGTTTATGCCGCTTTACACCCACTTGACACACTAACAGAGAGATATCAATACATAGGTTTTAAGATTATTACTAGTCAGATATATTCTTGTGCGGTGAATAGGGCGTGTTGAGTCCAGTTCTCTGAGCAAGGAGTAGGTCTTGTCTATTACATATTGGGTTTATGGAACGGTATCTGAGATAATTTGAAACCCTTGTTTTATGTATCACCCCACCTCACCTTTCCCGTTAAGCAGCCATAGTGTGTTTTCTGCATGTGTGACTCTGTTCTGTTTTCTAATTCAGTTCAAGTGTAATGGTTTTTACATTCCCTCTATAAGTGATACCTTATGAGATGTGTCCTTTTCTGTGTGACTTATTTCACTTAGAATCGTCGTACCTAAATCCACTCATCATGCTTCTACTAGCCTTATGACATTGATTTCATGGCTGAGTGATATTCCATTGTACATAAGGACCACAACTTCTTTATCCATTTTTCTCTTTCCTGGGATATTGAAGGTGGAATGAAGTGGAGGTCCTTGTCAACAGAGCAGCCCTAAACTTTGGGGTGCTTGTGTCTTGCTGATTTTTCATTTTCCCAATTTATACCCCCATGAGTGGAAGTGCCCTATGCTCTCTAAGCTGTGCTTTTTAGATGTTTCAGGACACACCGTACACTTCTCCAGAGTGGCTGTTGGCAATTTACATCCCGCCCATCAGTGTAGCAAGGCTCCCATTTCTCCATGGCCTGTCCTGCATTTCTGGTTTTGAGACTTTTTTCAGCATGGCCCTTTTGACCGATGGGGAGCGAGTCTTCTTTGTAGCCCTGATTTGCCTTTCCAGGTTGCTTGGTTGGCCAAAAAGGGCGTATGCGTTTTTTCCTGAATATATTCAGGAAAAAACGCATACGCCCCTTTTGGCCAAGGGCATCATTGTCAACGTTTTCCCGCTTTTCATGTGCTTTAAAGGCGATTCGAATCTACCTCCTGAAATCTGTTTCCTGCAATTCTGCCTTGATTTCAAATCCTCTTCTTTGCCTTCCCTCAATATATTTGTGGACGAGAGTTATCATTTATAACTCTGCAGGTTTGTGAATTGCAGTGCCCTGAGGCTCCATTTTACAACTCGCTTTTTTGGGAGCTGGCCGCAAAAGCGCAGGATGGCTTCAGGCCCTGTTCTGGTTCCGGGGTCCGGGTGAGCCTGTGGTTAATTCTTCTTCCTGATGGGAAAATAGAGTGACCTGTGCCTGTCACAACACCAAGAGCTAGTCTCTCACTGGTTCCCCGTCTACCCGTTCAACCTCAGGACTAATTGCAACCTGTACGGAACAGGAGGTTAAAGGTGCTGATGCTCCAAGTAGGGAGATTGTTAGTAAAGCGGCTGGAATGGCGAACCCGGGCACAAGGAGAAGAGAAATGAGGTGCGTTTTAGAAACCTTTCCCCATCACATGATGTACCATCTTTTTGTTTTCTCATGCATGTTTTCGATGTAGGAATATGCCCTTGAACCTGGAGATTTGGGACCCATGCGATGGGTACCACACAGTATTACTTTAAAGGGTCTGCGTTTGCTCACCCAACCTCACCAAACCTCTCAGCCCCAAGAGTGTCCACCCTTATGTCTCATCCAGCTGTGGGTCTAGATATGGTCAATCCAGGTTGCATCACAGCCCCTGAATGCATTGTGTAAGAATTTCTCTCTCTTTCACTGTCTTTGTTTCATGGGTTTTTCGAAGTAATTTATTTTTATAATGGGGTTTAGCTGCTTTTCACTGCTGTGTTTATGCCGCTTTACACCCACTTGACACACTAACAGAGAGATATCAATACATAGGTTTTAAGATTATTACTAGTCAGATATATTCTTGTGCGGTGAATAGGGCGTGTTGAGTCCAGTTCTCTGAGCAAGGAGTAGGTCTTGTCTATTACATATTGGGTTTATGGAACGGTATCTGAGCTAATTTGAAACCCTTGTTTTATGTATCACCCCACCTCACCTTTCCCGTTAAGCAGCCATAGTGTGTTTTCTGCATGTGTGACTCTGTTCTGTTTTGTAATTCAGTTCAAGTGTAACGGTTTTTACATTCCCTCTATAAGTGATACCTTATGAGAAGTGTCCTTTTCTGTGTGACTTATTTCACTTAGAATCGTCGTACCTAAATCCACTCATCATGCTGCTACTAGCCTTATGACATTGATTTCATGGCTGAGTGATATTCCATTGTACATAAGGACCACAACTTCTTTATCCATTTTTCTCTTTCCTGGGATATTGAAGGTGGAATGAAGTGGAGGTCCTTGTCAACAGAGCAGCCCTAAACTTTGGGGTGCTTGTGTCTTGCTGATTTTTCATTTTCCCAATTTATACCCCCATGAGTGGAAGTGCCCTATGCTCTCTAAGCTGTGTTTTTTAGATGTTTCAGGACACACCGTACACTTCTCCAGAGTGGCTGTTGGCAATTTACATCCCGCCCATCAGTGTAGCAAGGCTCCCATTTCTCCATGGCCTGTCCTGCATTTCTGGTTTTGAGACTTTTTTCAGCATGGCCCTTTTGACCGATGGGGAGCGAGTCTTCTTTGTAGCCCTGATTTGCCATTCCAGGTTGCTTGGTTGGCCAAAAAGGGCGTATGCGTTTTTTCCTGAATATATTCAGGAAAAAACGCATACGCCCTTTTTGGCCAAGGGCATCATTGTCAACGTTTTGCCGCTTTTCATGTGCTTTAAAGGCGATTCGAATCTACCTCCTGAAATCTGTTTCCTGCAATTCTGCCTTGATTTCAAATCCTCTTCTTTGCCTTCTCTCAATATTTTTGTGGACGAGAGTTGTCATTTATAACTCTGCAGGTTTGTGAATTGCAGTGCCCTGAAGCTCCATTTTACAACTCGCTTTTTTGGGAGCTGGCCGCAAAAGCGCAGGATGGCTTCAGGCCCTGTTCTGGTTCCGGGGTCATGGTGAGCCTGTGGTTAATTCTTCTTCCTGATGGGAAAATAGGGTGACCTGTGCCTGTCCCAACACCAAGAGCTAGTCTCTCACTGGTTCCCCATCTACCCGTTCATCCTCAGGACAAATTGCAACCTGTACGGAACAGGAGGTTAAAGGTGCTGATGCTCCAAGTAGGGAGATTGTTAGTAAAGCAGCTGGAATGGCGAACCCGGGCACAAGGAGAAGAGAAATGAGGTGAGTTTTAGAAACCTTTCCCCATCACATGGTGTACCAACTTTTTGTTTTCTCATGGATGGTTTCGATGTAGGAATATGGCCTTGAACCTGAAGATTTGGGACCCATGCGAAGGGTACCACGCAGTATTACTTTAAAGGGTCTGCGTTTGCTCACCCAACCTCACCAAACCTCTCAGCCCCAAGAGTGTCCACCCTTATGTCTCATCCAGCTGTGGGTCTAGATATGGTCAATCCAGGTTGCATCACAGCCCCTGGACGCATTGTGTAAGAATTTCTCTCTCTTTCACTGTCTTTGTTTCATGGGTTTTTCGAAGTAATTTATTTTTATAATGGGGTTTAGCTGCTTTTCACTGCTGTGTTTATGCTGCTTTACACCCACTTGACACACTAACAGAGAGATATCAATACATAGGTTTTAAGATTATTACTAGTCAGATATATTCTTGTGCGGTGAATAGGGCGTGTTGAGTCCAGTTCTCTGAGCAAGGAGTAGGTCTTGTCTATTACATATTGGGTTTATGGAACGGTATCTGAGATAATTTGAAACCCTTGTTTTATGTATCACCCCACCTCACCTTTCCCGTTAAGCAGCCATAGTGTGTTTTCTGCATGTGTGACTCTGTTCTGTTTTGTAATTCAGTTCAAGTGTAACGGTTTTTACATTCCCTCTATAAGTGATACCTTATGAGATGTGTCCTTTTCTGTGTGACTTATTTCACTTAGAATCGTCGTACCTAAATCCACTCATCATGCTTCTATTAGCCTTATGACATTGATTTCATGGCTGAGTGATATTCCATTGTACATAAGGACCACAACTTCTTTATCCATTTTTCTCTTTCCTGGGATATTGAAGGTGGAATGAAGTGGAGGTCCTTGTCAACAGAGCAGCCCTAAACTTTGGGGTGCTTGTGTCTTGCTGATTTTTCATTTTCCCAATTTATACCCCCATGAGTGGAAGTGCCCTATGCTCTCTAAGCTGTGTTTTTTAGATGTTTCAGGACACACCGTACACTTCTCCAGAGTGGCTGTTGGCAATTTACATCCCGCCCATCAGTGTAGCAAGGCTCCCATTTCTCCATGGCCTGTCCTGCATTTCTGGTTTTGAGACTTTTTTCAGCATGGCCCTTTTGACCGATGGGGAGCGAGTCTTCTTTGTAGCCCTGATTTGCCTTTCCAGGTTGCTTGGTTGGCCAAAAAGGGCGTATGCGTTTTTTCCTGAATATATTCAGGAAAAAACGCATACGCCCTTTTTGGCCAAGGGCATCATTGTCAACGTTTTGCCGCTTTTCATGTGCTTTAAAGGCGATTCGAATCTACCTCCTGAAATCTGTTTCCTGCAATTCTGCCTTGATTTCAAATCCTCTTCTTTGCCTTCCCTCAATATATTTGTGGACGAGAGTTATCATTTATAACTCTGCAGGTTTGTGAATTAGAGTGCCCTGAAGCTCCATTTTACAACTCGCTTTTTTGGGAGCTGGCCGCAAAAGCGCAGGATGGCTTCAGGCCCTGTTCTGGTTCCGGGGTCCGGGTGAGCCTGTGGTTAATTCTTCTTCCTGATGGGAAAATAGAGTAACCTGTGCCTGTCACAACACCAAGAGCTAGTCTCTCACTGGTTCCCCGTCTACCCGTTCAACCTCAGGACTAATTGCAACCTGTACGGAACAGGAGGTTAAAGGTGCTGATGCTCCAAGTAGGGAGATTGTTAGTAAAGCGGCTGGAATGGCGAACCCGGGCACAAGGAGAAGAGAAATGAGGTGCGTTTTAGAAACCTTTCCCCATCACATGATGTACCATCTTTTTGTTTTCTCATGCATGTTTTCGATGTAGGAATATGCCCTTTAACCTGGAGATTTGGGACCCATGGGACGGGTACTACGCAGTATTACTTTAAAGGGTCTGCGTTTGCTCACCCAACCTCACCAAACCTCTCAGCCCCAAGAGTGTCCACCCTTATGTCTCATCCAGCTGTGGGTCTAGATATGGTCAATCCAGGTTGCATCACAGCCCCTGAACGCATTGTGTAAGAATTTCTCTCTCTTTCACTGTCTTTGTTTCATGGGTTTTTTGAAGTAATTTATTTTTATAATGGGGTTTAGCTCTTTTTCACTGCTGTGTTTATGCCGCTTTACACCCACTTGACACACTAACAGAGAGATAGCAATACATAGGTTTTAAGATTATTACTAGTCAGATATATTCTTGTGCGGTGAATAGGGCGTGTTGAGTCCAGTTCTCTGAGCAAGGAGTAGGTCTTGTCTATTACATATTGGGTTTATGGAACGGTATCTGAGCTAATTTGAAACCCTTGTTTTATGTATCACCCCACCTCACCTTTCCCGTTAAGCAGCCATTGTGTGTTTTCTGCATGTGTGACTCTGTTCTGTTTTGTAATTCAGTTCAAGTGTAACGGTTTTTACATTCCCTCTATAAGTGATACCTTATGAGAAGTGTCCTTTTCTGTGTGACTTATTTCACTTAGAATCGTCGTACCTAAATCCACTCATCATGCTGCTACTAGCCTTATGACATTGATTTCATGGCTGAGTGATATTCCATTGTACATAAGGACCACAACTTCTTTATCCATTTTTCTCTTTCCTGGGATATTGAAGGTGGAATGAAGTGGAGGTCCTTGTCAACAGAGCAGCCCTAAACTTTGGGGTGCTTGTGTCTTGCTGATTTTTCATTTTCCCAATTTATACCCCCATGAGTGGAAGTGCCCTATGCTCTCTAAGCTGTGTTTTTTAGATGTTTCAGGAAACACCGTACACTTCTCCAGAGTGGCTGTTGGCAATTTACATCCCGCCCATCAGTGTAGCAAGGCTCCCATTTCTCCATGGCCTGTCCTGCATTTCTGGTTTTGACAGGTTTTTCAGCATGGCCCTTTTGACCGAAGGGTAGCGAGTCTTCTTTGTAGCGCTGATTTGCCTTTCCAGGTTGCTTGGTTGGCCAAAAAGGGCGTATGCGTTTTTTCCTGAATATATTCAGGAAAAAACGCATACGCCCTTTTTGGCCAAGGGCATCATTGTCAACGTTTTGCCGCTTTTCATGTGCTTTAAAGGCGATTCGACTCTACCTCCTGAAATCTGTTTCCTGCAATTCTGCCTTGATTTCAAATCCTCTTCTTTGCCTTCCCTCAATATATTTGTGGACGAGAGTTATCATTTATAACTCTGCAGGTTTGTGAATTGCAGTGCCCTGAACCTCCATTTTACAACTCGCTGTTTTGGGAGCTGGCCGTAAAAGCGCATGATGGATTCCCGCCCTGTTCTTGTTCCGGGGGGCAGGCTGAGCCTGTGGTTAATTCTTATTCCTGATGGGAAAATAGAGTGACCTGTGCATGTGTCCACACCAAGAGCTAGTCTCTCATTGGTTCCCCGTCTTCCCGTTCATCCTCAGGACAAATTGCAACCTGTACGGAACAGGAGGTTAAAGGTGCTGATGCTCCAAGTAGGGAGATTGCTAGTAAAGCAGCTGGAATGGCGAACCCGGGCACAAGGAGATGAGAAATGAGGTTCGTTTTAGAAACCTTTCCCCATCACACGGTGTACCATCTTCTGGGTTTCTCATGCATGTTTTCGATGTAGGAAGATGCCCTTGAACCTGGAGATTTGGATCCCATGGGACGGGTACTACGCAGTATTACTTTAAAGGGTCTGCGTTTGCTCACCCAACCTCACCAAACCTCTCAGCCCCAAGAGTGTCCACCCTTATGTCTCATCCAGCTGTGGGTCTAGATATGGTCCATCTAGGTTGCATCACAGCCCTTGAATGCATTGTGTAAGAATTTCTCTCTCTTTCACTGTGTTTGTTTCATGGGTTTTTCAAAATAATTTATTTTTATAATGGGGTTTAGCTGCTTTTCACTGCTGTGTTTATGCCGCTTTACACCCACTTGACACACTAACAGAGAGATATCAATACATAGGTTTTAAGATTATTCCTAGTCAGATATATTCTCGTGCGGTGAATAGGGCGTGTTGAGTCCAGTTCTCTGAGCAAGGAGTAGGTCTTGTCTATTACATATTGGGTTTAGGGAACGGTATCTGAGCTAATTTGAAACCCTTGTTTTATGTATCACCCCACCTCACCTTTCCCGTTAAGCAGCCATAGTGTGTTTTCTGCATGTGTGACTCTGTTCTGTTTTGTAATTCAGTTCAAGTGTAACGGTTTTTACATTCCCTCTATAAGTGATACCTTATGAGAAGTGTCCTTTTCTGTGTGACTTATTTCACTTAGAATCGTCGTACCTAAATCCACTCATCATGCTGCTACTAGCCTTATGACATTGATTTCATGGCTGAGTGATATTCCATTGTACATAAGGACCACAACTTCTTTATCCATTTTTCTCTTTCCTGGGATATTTAAGGTGGAAGGAAGTGGAGGTCCTTGTCAACAGAGCAGCCCTAAACTTTGGGGTGCTTGTGTCTTGCTGATTTTTCATTTTCCCAATTTATACCCCCATGAGTGGAAGTGCCCTATGCTGTCTAAACTGTGTTTTTTAGATGTTTCAGGACTCACCGTACACTTCTCCAGAGTGGCTGTTGGCAATTTACATCCCGCCCATCAGTGTAGCAAGGCTCCCATTTCTCCATGGCCTGTCCTGCATTTCTGGTTTTGACACGTTTTTCAGCATGGCCCTTTTGACCGATGGGTAGCGAGTCTTCTTTGTAGCCCTGATTTGCCTTTCCAGGTTGCTTGGTTGGCCAAAAAGGGCGTATGCGTTTTTTCCTGAATATATTCAGGAAAAAACGCATACGCCCTTTTTGGCCAAGGGCATCATTGTCAACGTTTTGCCGCTTTTCATGTGCTTTAAAGGCGATTCGAATCTACCTCCTGAAATCTGTTTCCTGCAATTCTGCCTTGATTTCAAATCCTCTGCTTTGCCTTCCCTCAATATATTTGTGGACGAGAGTTATCATTTATAACTCTGTAGGTTTGTGAATTGCAGTGCCCTGAAGCTCCATTTTACAACTCGCTTTTTTGGGAGCTGGCCGCAAAAGCGCAGGATGGATTCACGCCCTGTTCTTGTTCCGGGGGGCAGGCTGAGCCTGTGGTTAATTCTTCTTCCTGATGGGAAAATAGAGTGACCTGTGCCTGTGTCCACACCAAGAGCTAGTCTCTCCTTGGTTCCCCGTCTTCCCGTTTATCCTCAGGACAAATTGCAACCTGTATGGAACAGGAGGTTAAAGGTGCTGATGCTCCAAGTAGGGAGCTTGCTAGTAAAGCGGCTGGAATGGCGAACCCGGGCACAAGGAGATGAGAAATGAGCTGCGTTTTAGAAACCTTTCCCCATCACACGGTGTACCATCTTCTGGGTTTCTCATGCATGTTTTTGATGTAGGAAGGTGCCCTTGAACCTGGAGATTTGGGACCCATGCGATGGGTACCACGCAGTATTACTTTAAAGGGTCTGCGTTTGCTCACCCAACCTCACCAAACCTCTCAGCCCCAAGAGTGTCCACCTTATGTCTCATCCAGCTGTGCGTCTAGATATGGTCAATCCAGGTTGCATCACAGCCCCTGAACGCATTGTGTAAGAATTTCTCTCTCTTTCACTGTCTTTGTTTCATGGGTGTTTCAAAGTAATTTATTTTTATAATGGGGTTTAGCTGCTTTTCACTGCTGTGTTTATGCCGCTTTACACCCACTTGACACACTAACAGAGAGATATCAATACATAGGTTTTACGATTATTATTAGTCAGATATATTCTTGTGTGGTGAATAGGGCGTGTTGAGTCCAGTTCCCTGAGCAAGGAGTAGGTCTTGTCTATTACATATTGGGATTATGGAACGGTATCTGAGCTAATTTGATACCCTTGTTTTATGTATCACCCCACCTCACCTTTCCCGTTAAGCAGCCATAGTGTGTTTTCTGCATGTGTGACTCTGTTCTGTTTTGTAATTCAGTTCAAGTGTAACCGTTTTTACATTCCCTCTATCAGTGATACCTTATGAGAAGTGTCCTTTTCTGTGTGACTTATTTCACTTAGAATCGTCGTACCTAAATCCACTCATCATGCTGCTACTAACCTTACGACATTGATTTCCTGGCTGAGTGATATTCCATTGTACATAAGGACCACAACTTCTTTATCCATTTTTCTCTTTCCTGGGATATTTAAGGTGGAATGAAGTGGAGGTCCTGGTCAACAGAGCAGCCCTAAACTTTGGGGTGCTTGTGTCTTGCTGATTTTTAATTTTCCCAATTTATACCCCCATGAGTGGAAGTGCCCTATGCTCTCTAAGCTGTGTTTTTCAGATGTTTCAGGACTCACCGGACACTTCTCCAGAGTGGCTCTTGGCAATTTACATCCCGCCCATCAGTGTAGCAAGGCTCCCATTTCTCCATGGCCTGTCCCGCATTTCTGGTTTTGACACTTTTTTCAGCATGGCCCTTTTGACCGATGGGTAGCGAGTCTTCTTTGTAGCGCTGATTTGCCTTTCCAGGTTGCTTGGTTGGCCAAAAAGGGCGTATGCGTTTTTTCCTGAATATATTCAGGAAAAAACGCATACGCCCTTTTTGGCCAAGGGCATTATTGTCAACGTTTTGCCGCTTTTCATGTGCTTTAAAGGCGATTCGAATCTACCTCCTGAAATCTGTTTCCTGCAATTCTGCCTTGATTTCAAATCCTCTTCTTTGCCTTCCCTCAATATATTTGTGGACGAGAGTTATCATTTATAACTCTGCAGGTTTGTGAATTGCATTGCCCTGAAGCTCCATTTTAAAACTTTCTTTTTTGGGAGCTGGCCGCAAAAGTGCAGGATGGCTTCAGGCCCTGTTCTGGTTCCGGGGGGCAGGCTGAGCCTGTGGTTAATTCTTCTTCCTGATTGTAAAATAGAGTGTCCTGTGCCTGTCCCAAAACCAAGAGCTAGGCTCTCATTGGTTCCCCGTCTTCCCGTTCATCCTCAGGACAAATTGCAACCTGTACGGAACAGGAGGTTAAAGGTGCTGATGCTCCAAATAGGGAGATTTCTAGTAAAGCATCTGGAATTGTGAACCCAGGCACAAGGAGATGAGAAATGAGGTGCGTTTTAGAAACCTTTCCCCATCACACGGTGTACCATCTTCTGGGTTTCTCATGCATGTTTTCGATGTAGGAAGATGCCCTTGAACCTGGAGATTTGGGACCCATGGGACGGGTAACACGCAGTATTACTTTAAAGGGTCTGCGTTTCCTCACCCTACCTCACCAAACCTCTCAGCCCCAAGAGTGTCCACCCTTATGTCTCATCCACCTGTGCGTCTAGATATGGTCAATCCAGGTTGCATCACAGCCCCTGAACGCATTGTGTAAGAATTTCTCTCTCTTTCACTGTGTTTGTTTCATGGATTTTTCAAAGTAATTTATTTTTATAATGGGGTTTTGCTGCTTTTCACTGCTGTGTTTATGCCGCTTTACACCCACTTGACACACTAACAGAGAGATATCAATACATAGGTTTTAAGCTTATTACTAGTCAGATAGATTCTTGTGCGGTGAATAGGGCGTGTTGAGTCCAGTTCTCTGAGCAAGGAGTAGGTCTTGTCTATTACATATTGGGTTTATGGAACGGTATCTGAGCTAATTTGAAACCCTTGTTTTATGCATCACCCCACCTCACCTTTCCCGTTAAGCAGCCATAGTGTGTTTTCTGCATGTGTGACTCTGTTCTGTTTTGTAATTCAGTTCAAGTGTAACGGTTTTTACATTCCCTCTATCAGTGATACCTTATGAGAAGTGTCCTTTTCTGTGTGACTTATTTCACTTAGAATCGTCGTACCTAAATCCACTCATCATGCTGCTACTAGCCTTATGACATTGATTTCATGGCTGAGTGATATTCCATTGTACATAAGGACCACAACTTCTTTATCCATTTTTCTCTTTCCTGGGATATTTAAGGTGGAATGAAATGGAGGTCCTTGTCAACAGAGCAGCCCTAAACATTGGGGTGCTTGTGTATTGCTGATTTTTCATTTTCCCAATTTATACCCCTATGAGTGGAAGTGCCCTATGCACTCTAATCTGTGTTTTGTAGGTGTTTCAGGACACACCGTAGACTTCTCCAGAGGGGCTGTTGCCAATTTACATCCTGCCCATCAGTGTAGCAAGGCTCCCATTTCTCCATGGCCTGTCCTGCCTTTCTGGTTTTGACACTTTTTTCAGCATGGCCCTTTTGATCGATGGGTAGCGAGTCTTCTTTGTAGCGCTGATTTGCCTTTCCAGGTTGCTTGGTTGGCCAAAAAGGGCGTATGCGTTTTTTCCTGAATATATTCAGGAGAAAACGCATATGCCCTTTTTGGCCAAGGGCATAATTGTCAAAGTTTTGCCGCTTTTCATGTGCTTTAAAGGCGATTCTAATCTACCTCCTGAAATCTGTTTCCTGCAATTCTGCCTTGATTTCAAATCCTCTTCTTTGCCTTCCCTCAATATATTTGTGGACGAGAGTTATCATTTATAACTCTGCAGGTTTGTGAATTGCAGTGCCCTGAAGCTCCATTTTACAACTCGCTTTTTTGAGCACTGGCCGCAAAAGCGCAGGATGGCTTCAGGCCCTGTTCTGGTTCCGGGGGGCAGGCTGAGCCTGTGGTTAATTCTTCTTTCTGATTGTAAAATAGAGTGACCTGTGCCTGTCCCAAAACCAAGAGCTAGTCTCTCATTGGTTCCCCGTCTTTCCATTCATCCTCAGGACAAATTGCAACCTGTACGGAACAGGAGGTTAAAGGTGCTGATGCTCCAAGCAGGGAGATTGCACGTAAAGCATGTGGAATGGCGAACCCAGGCACAAGGAGATGAGAAATGAGGTTCGTTTTAGAAACCTTTCCCCATCACACGGTGTACCATCTTCTGGGTTTCTCATGCATGTTTTCGATGTAGGAAGATGCCCTTGAACCTGGAGATTTGGATCCCATGGGACGGGTACTACGCAGTATTACTTTAAAGGGTCTGCGTTTGCTCACCCAACCTCACCAAACCTCTCAGCCCCAAGAGTGTCCACCCTTATGTCTCATCCAGCTGTGGGTCTAGATATGGTCCATCTAGGTTGCATCACAGCCCTTGAATGCATTGTGTAAGAATTTCTCTCTCTTTCACTGTGTTTGTTTCATGGGTTTTTCAAAATAATTTATTTTTATAATGGGGTTTAGCTGCTTTTCACTGCTGTGTTTATGCCGCTTTACACCCACTTGACACACTAACAGAGAGATATCAATACATAGGTTTTAAGATTATTCCTAGTCAGATATATTCTCGTGCGGTGAATAGGGCGTGTTGAGTCCAGTTCTCTGAGCAAGGAGTAGGTCTTGTCTATTACATATTGGGTTTAGGGAACGGTATCTGAGCTAATTTGAAACCCTTGTTTTATGTATCACCCCACCTCACCTTTCCCGTTAAGCAGCCATAGTGTGTTTTCTGCATGTGTGACTCTGTTCTGTTTTGTAATTCAGTTCAAGTGTAACGGTTTTTACATTCCCTCTATAAGTGATACCTTATGAGAAGTGTCCTTTTCTGTGTGACTTATTTCACTTAGAATCGTCGTACCTAAATCCACTCATCATGCTGCTACTAGCCTTATGACATTGATTTCATGGCTGAGTGATATTCCATTGTACATAAGGACCACAACTTCTTTATCCATTTTTCTCTTTCCTGGGATATTTAAGGTGGAAGGAAGTGGAGGTCCTTGTCAACAGAGCAGCCCTAAACTTTGGGGTGCTTGTGTCTTGCTGATTTTTCATTTTCCCAATTTATACCCCCATGAGTGGAAGTGCCCTATGCTGTCTAAACTGTGTTTTTTAGATGTTTCAGGACTCACCGTACACTTCTCCAGAGTGGCTGTTGGCAATTTACATCCCGCCCATCAGTGTAGCAAGGCTCCCATTTCTCCATGGCCTGTCCTGCATTTCTGGTTTTGACACGTTTTTCAGCATGGCCCTTTTGACCGATGGGTAGCGAGTCTTCTTTGTAGCCCTGATTTGCCTTTCCAGGTTGCTTGGTTGGCCAAAAAGGGCGTATGCGTTTTTTCCTGAATATATTCAGGAAAAAACGCATACGCCCTTTTTGGCCAAGGGCATCATTGTCAACGTTTTGCCGCTTTTCATGTGCTTTAAAGGCGATTCGAATCTACCTCCTGAAATCTGTTTCCTGCAATTCTGCCTTGATTTCAAATCCTCTGCTTTGCCTTCCCTCAATATATTTGTGGACGAGAGTTATCATTTATAACTCTGTAGGTTTGTGAATTGCAGTGCCCTGAAGCTCCATTTTACAACTCGCTTTTTTGGGAGCTGGCCGCAAAAGCGCAGGATGGATTCACGCCCTGTTCTTGTTCCGGGGGGCAGGCTGAGCCTGTGGTTAATTCTTCTTCCTGATGGGAAAATAGAGTAACCTGTGCCTGTGTCCACACCAAGAGCTAGTCTCTCATTGGTTCCCCGTCTTCCCGTTCATCCTCAGGACAAATTGCAACCTGTACAGAACAGGAGGTTAAAGGTGCTGATGCTCCAAGTAGGGAGATTGCTAGTAAAGTGCCTGGAATGGGGAACCCGGGCACAAGGAGATGAGAAATGAGGTGCGTTTCAGAAACCTTTCCCCATCACACGGTGTACCATCTTCTGGGTTTCTCATGCATGTTTTCGATGTAGGAAGATGCCCTTGAACCTGGAGATTTGGGACCCATTGGACGGGTACCACGCAGTATTAATTTAAAGGGTCTGCGTTTGCTCACCCAACCTCACCAAACCTCTCAGCCCCAAGAGTGTCCACCCTTATGTCTCATCCAGCTGTGGGTCTAGATATGGTCAATCCAGGTTGCATCACAGCCCCTGAACGCATTGTGTAAGAATTTCTCTCTCTTTCACTGTCTTTGTTTCATGGGTTTGTAAAAGTAATTTATTTTTATAATGGGGTTTAGCTGCTTTTCACTGCTGTGTTTATGCCGCTTTACACCCACTTGACACACTAATAGAGAGTTATCAATACATAGGTTTTAAGATTATTACTAGTCAGATATATTCTTGTGCGTTGAATAGGGCGTGTTGAGTCCAGTTCTCTGAGCAAGGAGTAGGTCTTGTCTATTACATATTGGGTTTATGGAACGGTATCTGAGCTAATTTGAAACCCTTGTTTTATGTATCACCCCACCTCACCTTTCCCGTTAAGCAGCCATAGTGTGTTTACTGCATGTGTGACTCTGTTCTGTTTTGTAATTCAGTTCAAGTGTAACGGTTTTTACATTCCCTCTATAAGTGATACCTTATGAGAAGTGTCCTTTTCTGTGTGACTTATTTCACTTAGAATCGTCGTACCTAAATCCACTCATCATGCTGCTACTAGCCTTATGACATTGATTTCATGGCTGAGTGATATTCCATTGTACATAAGGACCACAACTTCTTTATCCATTTTTCTCTTTCCTGGGATATTTAAGGTGGAATGAAGTGGAGGTCCTTGTCAACAGAGCAGCCCTAAACTTTGGGGTGCTTGTGTCTTGCTGATTTTTCATTTTCCCAATTTATACCCCCATGAGTGGAAGTGCCCTATGCTCTCTAAGCTGTGTTTTTTAGATGTTTCAGGACTCACGGTACACTCCTCCAGAGTGGCTGTTGGCAATTTACATCCCGCCCATCAGTGTAGCAAGGCTCCCATTTCTCCATGGCCTGTTATGCATTTCTGGTTTTGACACGTTTTTCAGCATGGCCCTTTTGACCGATGGGAAGCGAGACTTCTTTGTAGCGCTGATTTGCTTTTCCAGGTTGCTTGGTTGGCCAAAAAGGGCGTATGCGTTTTTTCCTGAATATATTCAGGAAAAAACGCATACGCCCTTTTTGGCCAAGGGCATCATTGTCAACGTTTTGCCGCTTTTCATGTGCTTTAAAGGCGATTCGACTCTACCTCCTGAAATCTGTTTCCTGCAATTCTGCCTTGATTTCAAATCCTCTTCTTTGCCTTCCCTCAATATATTTGTGGACGAGAGTTATCATTTATAACTCTGCAGGTTTGTGAATTGCAGTGCCCTGAACCTCCATTTTACAACTCGCTGTTTTGGGAGCTGGCCGTAAAAGCGCATGATGGATTCCCGCCCTGTTCTTGTTCCGGGGGGCAGGCTGAGCCTGTGGTTAATTCTTATTCCTGATGGGAAAATAGAGTGACCTGTGCATGTGTCCACACCAAGAGCTAGTCTCTCATTGGTTCCCCGTCTTCCCGTTCATCCTCAGGACAAATTGCAACCTGTACGGAACAGGAGGTTAAAGGTGCTGATGCTCCAAGTAGGGAGATTGCTAGTAAAGCAGCTGGAATGGCGAACCCGGGCACAAGGAGATGAGAAATGAGGTTCGTTTTAGAAACCTTTCCCCATCACACGGTGTACCATCTTCTGGGTTTCTCATGCATGTTTTCGATGTAGGAAGATGCCCTTGAACCTGGAGATTTGGATCCCATGGGACGGGTACTACGCAGTATTACTTTAAAGGGTCTGCGTTTGCTCACCCAACCTCACCAAACCTCTCAGCCCCAAGAGTGTCCACCCTTATGTCTCATCCAGCTGTGGGTCTAGATATGGTCCATCTAGGTTGCATCACAGCCCTTGAATGCATTGTGTAAGAATTTCTCTCTCTTTCACTGTGTTTGTTTCATGGGTTTTTCAAAATAATTTATTTTTATAATGGGGTTTAGCTGCTTTTCACTGCTGTGTTTATGCCGCTTTACACCCACTTGACACACTAACAGAGAGATATCAATACATAGGTTTTAAGATTATTCCTAGTCAGATATATTCTCGTGCGGTGAATAGGGCGTGTTGAGTCCAGTTCTCTGAGCAAGGAGTAGGTCTTGTCTATTACATATTGGGTTTAGGGAACGGTATCTGAGCTAATTTGAAACCCTTGTTTTATGTATCACCCCACCTCACCTTTCCCGTTAAGCAGCCATAGTGTGTTTTCTGCATGTGTGACTCTGTTCTGTTTTGTAATTCAGTTCAAGTGTAACGGTTTTTACATTCCCTCTATAAGTGATACCTTATGAGAAGTGTCCTTTTCTGTGTGACTTATTTCACTTAGAATCGTCGTACCTAAATCCACTCATCATGCTGCTACTAGCCTTATGACATTGATTTCATGGCTGAGTGATATTCCATTGTACATAAGGACCACAACTTCTTTATCCATTTTTCTCTTTCCTGGGATATTTAAGGTGGAAGGAAGTGGAGGTCCTTGTCAACAGAGCAGCCCTAAACTTTGGGGTGCTTGTGTCTTGCTGATTTTTCATTTTCCCAATTTATACCCCCATGAGTGGAAGTGCCCTATGCTGTCTAAACTGTGTTTTTTAGATGTTTCAGGACTCACCGTACACTTCTCCAGAGTGGCTGTTGGCAATTTACATCCCGCCCATCAGTGTAGCAAGGCTCCCATTTCTCCATGGCCTGTCCTGCATTTCTGGTTTTGACACGTTTTTCAGCATGGCCCTTTTGACCGATGGGTAGCGAGTCTTCTTTGTAGCCCTGATTTGCCTTTCCAGGTTGCTTGGTTGGCCAAAAAGGGCGTATGCGTTTTTTCCTGAATATATTCAGGAAAAAACGCATACGCCCTTTTTGGCCAAGGGCATCATTGTCAACGTTTTGCCGCTTTTCATGTGCTTTAAAGGCGATTCGAATCTACCTCCTGAAATCTGTTTCCTGCAATTCTGCCTTGATTTCAAATCCTCTGCTTTGCCTTCCCTCAATATATTTGTGGACGAGAGTTATCATTTATAACTCTGTAGGTTTGTGAATTGCAGTGCCCTGAAGCTCCATTTTACAACTCGCTTTTTTGGGAGCTGGCCGCAAAAGCGCAGGATGGATTCACGCCCTGTTCTTGTTCCGGGGGGCAGGCTGAGCCTGTGGTTAATTCTTCTTCCTGATGGGAAAATAGAGTGACCTGTGCCTGTGTCCACACCAAGAGCTAGTCTCTCCTTGGTTCCCCGTCTTCCCGTTTATCCTCAGGACAAATTGCAACCTGTATGGAACAGGAGGTTAAAGGTGCTGATGCTCCAAGTAGGGAGCTTGCTAGTAAAGCGGCTGGAATGGCGAACCCGGGCACAAGGAGATGAGAAATGAGCTGCGTTTTAGAAACCTTTCCCCATCACACGGTGTACCATCTTCTGGGTTTCTCATGCATGTTTTTGATGTAGGAAGGTGCCCTTGAACCTGGAGATTTGGGACCCATGCGATGGGTACCACGCAGTATTACTTTAAAGGGTCTGCGTTTGCTCACCCAACCTCACCAAACCTCTCAGCCCCAAGAGTGTCCACCTTATGTCTCATCCAGCTGTGCGTCTAGATATGGTCAATCCAGGTTGCATCACAGCCCCTGAACGCATTGTGTAAGAATTTCTCTCTCTTTCACTGTCTTTGTTTCATGGGTGTTTCAAAGTAATTTATTTTTATAATGGGGTTTAGCTGCTTTTCACTGCTGTGTTTATGCCGCTTTACACCCACTTGACACACTAACAGAGAGATATCAATACATAGGTTTTACGATTATTATTAGTCAGATATATTCTTGTGTGGTGAATAGGGCGTGTTGAGTCCAGTTCCCTGAGCAAGGAGTAGGTCTTGTCTATTACATATTGGGATTATGGAACGGTATCTGAGCTAATTTGATACCCTTGTTTTATGTATCACCCCACCTCACCTTTCCCGTTAAGCAGCCATAGTGTGTTTTCTGCATGTGTGACTCTGTTCTGTTTTGTAATTCAGTTCAAGTGTAACCGTTTTTACATTCCCTCTATCAGTGATACCTTATGAGAAGTGTCCTTTTCTGTGTGACTTATTTCACTTAGAATCGTCGTACCTAAATCCACTCATCATGCTGCTACTAACCTTACGACATTGATTTCCTGGCTGAGTGATATTCCATTGTACATAAGGACCACAACTTCTTTATCCATTTTTCTCTTTCCTGGGATATTTAAGGTGGAATGAAGTGGAGGTCCTGGTCAACAGAGCAGCCCTAAACTTTGGGGTGCTTGTGTCTTGCTGATTTTTAATTTTCCCAATTTATACCCCCATGAGTGGAAGTGCCCTATGCTCTCTAAGCTGTGTTTTTCAGATGTTTCAGGACTCACCGGACACTTCTCCAGAGTGGCTCTTGGCAATTTACATCCCGCCCATCAGTGTAGCAAGGCTCCCATTTCTCCATGGCCTGTCCCGCATTTCTGGTTTTGACACTTTTTTCAGCATGGCCCTTTTGACCGATGGGTAGCGAGTCTTCTTTGTAGCGCTGATTTGCCTTTCCAGGTTGCTTGGTTGGCCAAAAAGGGCGTATGCGTTTTTTCCTGAATATATTCAGGAAAAAACGCATACGCCCTTTTTGGCCAAGGGCATTATTGTCAACGTTTTGCCGCTTTTCATGTGCTTTAAAGGCGATTCGAATCTACCTCCTGAAATCTGTTTCCTGCAATTCTGCCTTGATTTCAAATCCTCTTCTTTGCCTTCCCTCAATATATTTGTGGACGAGAGTTATCATTTATAACTCTGCAGGTTTGTGAATTGCATTGCCCTGAAGCTCCATTTTAAAACTTTCTTTTTTGGGAGCTGGCCGCAAAAGTGCAGGATGGCTTCAGGCCCTGTTCTGGTTCCGGGGGGCAGGCTGAGCCTGTGGTTAATTCTTCTTCCTGATTGTAAAATAGAGTGTCCTGTGCCTGTCCCAAAACCAAGAGCTAGGCTCTCATTGGTTCCCCGTCTTCCCGTTCATCCTCAGGACAAATTGCAACCTGTACGGAACAGGAGGTTAAAGGTGCTGATGCTCCAAATAGGGAGATTTCTAGTAAAGCATCTGGAATTGTGAACCCAGGCACAAGGAGATGAGAAATGAGGTGCGTTTTAGAAACCTTTCCCCATCACACGGTGTACCATCTTCTGGGTTTCTCATGCATGTTTTCGATGTAGGAAGATGCCCTTGAACCTGGAGATTTGGGACCCATGGGACGGGTAACACGCAGTATTACTTTAAAGGGTCTGCGTTTCCTCACCCTACCTCACCAAACCTCTCAGCCCCAAGAGTGTCCACCCTTATGTCTCATCCACCTGTGCGTCTAGATATGGTCAATCCAGGTTGCATCACAGCCCCTGAACGCATTGTGTAAGAATTTCTCTCTCTTTCACTGTGTTTGTTTCATGGATTTTTCAAAGTAATTTATTTTTATAATGGGGTTTTGCTGCTTTTCACTGCTGTGTTTATGCCGCTTTACACCCACTTGACACACTAACAGAGAGATATCAATACATAGGTTTTAAGCTTATTACTAGTCAGATAGATTCTTGTGCGGTGAATAGGGCGTGTTGAGTCCAGTTCTCTGAGCAAGGAGTAGGTCTTGTCTATTACATATTGGGTTTATGGAACGGTATCTGAGCTAATTTGAAACCCTTGTTTTATGCATCACCCCACCTCACCTTTCCCGTTAAGCAGCCATAGTGTGTTTTCTGCATGTGTGACTCTGTTCTGTTTTGTAATTCAGTTCAAGTGTAACGGTTTTTACATTCCCTCTATCAGTGATACCTTATGAGAAGTGTCCTTTTCTGTGTGACTTATTTCACTTAGAATCGTCGTACCTAAATCCACTCATCATGCTGCTACTAGCCTTATGACATTGATTTCATGGCTGAGTGATATTCCATTGTACATAAGGACCACAACTTCTTTATCCATTTTTCTCTTTCCTGGGATATTTAAGGTGGAATGAAATGGAGGTCCTTGTCAACAGAGCAGCCCTAAACATTGGGGTGCTTGTGTATTGCTGATTTTTCATTTTCCCAATTTATACCCCTATGAGTGGAAGTGCCCTATGCACTCTAATCTGTGTTTTGTAGGTGTTTCAGGACACACCGTAGACTTCTCCAGAGGGGCTGTTGGCAATTTACATCCCGCCCATCAGTGTAGCAAGGCTCCCATTTCTCCATGGCCTGTCCTGCCTTTCTGGTTTTGACACTTTTTTCAGCATGGCCCTTTTGATCGATGGGTAGCGAGTCTTCTTTGTAGCGCTGATTTGCCTTTCCAGGTTGCTTGGTTGGCCAAAAAGGGCGTATGCGTTTTTTCCTGAATATATTCAGGAGAAAACGCATATGCCCTTTTTGGCCAAGGGCATAATTGTCAAAGTTTTGCCGCTTTTCATGTGCTTTAAAGGCGATTCTAATCTACCTCCTGAAATCTGTTTCCTGCAATTCTGCCTTGATTTCAAATCCTCTTCTTTGCCTTCCCTCAATATATTTGTGGACGAGAGTTATCATTTATAACTCTGCAGGTTTGTGAATTGCAGTGCCCTGAAGCTCCATTTTACAACTCGCTTTTTTGAGCACTGGCCGCAAAAGCGCAGGATGGCTTCAGGCCCTGTTCTGGTTCCGGGGGGCAGGCTGAGCCTGTGGTTAATTCTTCTTTCTGATTGTAAAATAGAGTGACCTGTGCCTGTCCCAAAACCAAGAGCTAGTCTCTCATTGGTTCCCCGTCTTTCCATTCATCCTCAGGACAAATTGCAACCTGTACGGAACAGGAGGTTAAAGGTGCTGATGCTCCAAGCAGGGAGATTGCACGTAAAGCATGTGGAATGGCGAACCCAGGCACAAGGAGATGAGAAATGAGGTTCGTTTTAGAAACCTTTCCCCATCACACGGTGTACCATCTTCTGGGTTTCTCATGCATGTTTTCGATGTAGGAAGATGCCCTTGAACCTGGAGATTTGGATCCCATGGGACGGGTACTACGCAGTATTACTTTAAAGGGTCTGCGTTTGCTCACCCAACCTCACCAAACCTCTCAGCCCCAAGAGTGTCCACCCTTATGTCTCATCCAGCTGTGGGTCTAGATATGGTCCATCTAGGTTGCATCACAGCCCTTGAATGCATTGTGTAAGAATTTCTCTCTCTTTCACTGTGTTTGTTTCATGGGTTTTTCAAAATAATTTATTTTTATAATGGGGTTTAGCTGCTTTTCACTGCTGTGTTTATGCCGCTTTACACCCACTTGACACACTAACAGAGAGATATCAATACATAGGTTTTAAGATTATTCCTAGTCAGATATATTCTCGTGCGGTGAATAGGGCGTGTTGAGTCCAGTTCTCTGAGCAAGGAGTAGGTCTTGTCTATTACATATTGGGTTTAGGGAACGGTATCTGAGCTAATTTGAAACCCTTGTTTTATGTATCACCCCACCTCACCTTTCCCGTTAAGCAGCCATAGTGTGTTTTCTGCATGTGTGACTCTGTTCTGTTTTGTAATTCAGTTCAAGTGTAACGGTTTTTACATTCCCTCTATAAGTGATACCTTATGAGAAGTGTCCTTTTCTGTGTGACTTATTTCACTTAGAATCGTCGTACCTAAATCCACTCATCATGCTGCTACTAGCCTTATGACATTGATTTCATGGCTGAGTGATATTCCATTGTACATAAGGACCACAACTTCTTTATCCATTTTTCTCTTTCCTGGGATATTTAAGGTGGAAGGAAGTGGAGGTCCTTGTCAACAGAGCAGCCCTAAACTTTGGGGTGCTTGTGTCTTGCTGATTTTTCATTTTCCCAATTTATACCCCCATGAGTGGAAGTGCCCTATGCTGTCTAAACTGTGTTTTTTAGATGTTTCAGGACTCACCGTACACTTCTCCAGAGTGGCTGTTGGCAATTTACATCCCGCCCATCAGTGTAGCAAGGCTCCCATTTCTCCATGGCCTGTCCTGCATTTCTGGTTTTGACACGTTTTTCAGCATGGCCCTTTTGACCGATGGGTAGCGAGTCTTCTTTGTAGCCCTGATTTGCCTTTCCAGGTTGCTTGGTTGGCCAAAAAGGGCGTATGCGTTTTTTCCTGAATATATTCAGGAAAAAACGCATACGCCCTTTTTGGCCAAGGGCATCATTGTCAACGTTTTGCCGCTTTTCATGTGCTTTAAAGGCGATTCGAATCTACCTCCTGAAATCTGTTTCCTGCAATTCTGCCTTGATTTCAAATCCTCTGCTTTGCCTTCCCTCAATATATTTGTGGACGAGAGTTATCATTTATAACTCTGTAGGTTTGTGAATTGCAGTGCCCTGAAGCTCCATTTTACAACTCGCTTTTTTGGGAGCTGGCCGCAAAAGCGCAGGATGGATTCACGCCCTGTTCTTGTTCCGGGGGGCAGGCTGAGCCTGTGGTTAATTCTTCTTCCTGATGGGAAAATAGAGTAACCTGTGCCTGTGTCCACACCAAGAGCTAGTCTCTCATTGGTTCCCCGTCTTCCCGTTCATCCTCAGGACAAATTGCAACCTGTACGGAACAGGAGGTTAAAGGTGCTGATGCTCCAAGTAGGGAGATTGCTAGTAAAGTGCCTGGAATGGGGAACCCGGGCACAAGGAGATGAGAAATGAGGTGCGTTTCAGAAACCTTTCCCCATCACACGGTGTACCATCTTCTGGGTTTCTCATGCATGTTTTCGATGTAGGAAGATGCCCTTGAACCTGGAGATTTGGGACCCATTGGACGGGTACCACGCAGTATTAATTTAAAGGGTCTGCGTTTGCTCACCCAACCTCACCAAACCTCTCAGCCCCAAGAGTGTCCACCCTTATGTCTCATCCAGCTGTGGGTCTAGATATGGTCAATCCAGGTTGCATCACAGCCCCTGAACGCATTGTGTAAGAATTTCTCTCTCTTTCACTGTCTTTGTTTCATGGGTTTGTAAAAGTAATTTATTTTTATAATGGGGTTTAGCTGCTTTTCACTGCTGTGTTTATGCCGCTTTACACCCACTTGACACACTAATAGAGAGTTATCAATACATAGGTTTTAAGATTATTACTAGTCAGATATATTCTTGTGCGTTGAATAGGGCGTGTTGAGTCCAGTTCTCTGAGCAAGGAGTAGGTCTTGTCTATTACATATTGGGTTTATGGAACGGTATCTGAGCTAATTTGAAACCCTTGTTTTATGTATCACCCCACCTCACCTTTCCCGTTAAGCAGCCATAGTGTGTTTACTGCATGTGTGACTCTGTTCTGTTTTGTAATTCAGTTCAAGTGTAACGGTTTTTACATTCCCTCTATAAGTGATACCTTATGAGAAGTGTCCTTTTCTGTGTGACTTATTTCACTTAGAATCGTCGTACCTAAATCCACTCATCATGCTGCTACTAGCCTTATGACATTGATTTCATGGCTGAGTGATATTCCATTGTACATAAGGACCACAACTTCTTTATCCATTTTTCTCTTTCCTGGGATATTTAAGGTGGAATGAAGTGGAGGTCCTTGTCAACAGAGCAGCCCTAAACTTTGGGGTGCTTGTGTCTTGCTGATTTTTCATTTTCCCAATTTATACCCCCATGAGTGGAAGTGCCCTATGCTCTCTAAGCTGTGTTTTTTAGATGTTTCAGGACTCACCGTACACTCCTCCAGAGTGGCTGTTGGCAATTTACATCCCGCCCATCAGTGTAGCAAGGCTCCCATTTCTCCATGGCCTGTCCTGCATTTCTGGTTTTGACACGTTTTTCAGCATGGCCCTTTTGACCGATGGGTAGCGAGTCTTCTTTGTAGCGCTGATTTGCCTTTCTAGATTGCTTGGTTGGCCAAAAAGTGCGTATGCGTTTTTTCCTGAATATATTCAGGAAAAAACGCATATGCCCTTTTTGGCCAAGGGCATCATTGTCAACGTTTTGCCGCTTTTCATGTGCTTTAAAGGCGATTCGAATCTACCTCCTGAAATCTGTTTCCTGCAATTCTGCCTTGATTTCAAATCCTCTTCTTTGCCTTCCCTCAATATATTTGTGGACGAGAGTTATCATTTATAACTCTGTAGGTTTGTGAATTGCAGTGCCCTTAACCTCCATTTTACAACTCGCTTTTTTGGGATCTGGCCGCAAAAGCGCATGATGGATTCACGCCCTGTTCTTGTTCCGGGGGGCAGGCTGAGCCTGTGGTTAATTCTTATTCCTGATGGGAAAATAGAGTGACCTGTGCCTGTGTCCACACCAAGAGCTAGTCTCTCATTGGTTCCCCATCTTCCCGTTCATCCTCAGGACAAATTGCAACCTGTACGGAACAGGAGGTTAAAGGTGCTGATGCTCCAAGTAGGGAGATTGCTAGTAAAGTGGCTGGAATGGGGAACCCGGGCACAAGGGGATGAGAAATGAGGTTCGTTTTAGAAACCTTTCCCCATCACATGGTGTACCATCTTCTGGGTTTCTCATGCATGTTTTCGATGCAGGAAGATGCCCTTGAACCTGGAGATTTGGGACCCATTGGACGGGTACCACGCAGTATTAATTTAAAGGGTCTGCGTTTGCTCACCCAACCTCACCAAACCTCTCAGCCCCAAGAGTGTCCACCCTTATGTCTCATCCAGCTGTGGGTCTAGATATGGTCAATCCAGGTTGCATCACAGCCCCTGAACGCATTGTGTAAGAATTTCGCTCTCTTTCACTGTCTTTGTTTCATGGGTTTTTCAAAGTAATTTATTTTTATAATGGGGTTTAGCTGCTTTTCACTGCTGTGTTTATGCCACTTTACACCCACTTGACACACTAATAGAGAGATATCAATACATAGGTTTTAAGATTATTACTAGTCATATATATTCTTGTGCGGTGAATAGGGAGTGTTGAGTCCAGTTCTCTGAGCAAGGAGTAGGTCTTGTCTATTACATATTGGGTTTATGGAACGGTATCTTAGCTAATTTGAAACCCTTGTTTTATGTATCACCCCACCTCACCTTTCCCGTTAAGCAGCCATAGTTTGTTTTCTGCATGTGTGACTCTGTTCTGTTTTGTAATTCAGTTCAAGTGTAACGGTTTTTACATTCCCTGTATAAGTGATACCTTATGAGAAGTGTCCTTTTCTGTGTGACTTATTTCACTTAGAATCGTTGTACCTAAATCCACTCATCATGCTGCTACTAGCCTTATGACATTGATTTCCTGGCTGAGTGATATTCCATTGTACATAAAGACCAAAACTTCTTTATCCATTTTTCTCTTTCCTGGGATATTTAAGGTGGAATGAAGTGGAGGTCCTGGTCAACAGAGCAGCCCTAAACTTTGGGGTGCTTGTGTCTTGCTGATTTTTCATTTTCCCAATTTATACCCCCATGAGTGGAAGTGCCCTATGCTCTCTAAGCTGTGTTTTTTAGATGTTTCAGGACTCACTGTACACTTCTCCAGAGTGGCTGTTGGCAATTTACATCCCGCCCATCAGTGTAGCAAGGCTCTCATTTCTCCATGGCCTGTCCTGCATTTCTGGTTTTGACACGTTTTTCAGCATGGCCCTTTTGACCGATGGGTAGCGAGTCTTCTTTGTAGCCCTGATTTGCCTTTCCAGGTTGCTTGGTTGGCCAAAAAGGGCGTATGCGTTTTTTCCTGAATATATTCAGGAAAAAACGCATACGCCCTTTTTGGCCAAGGGCATCATTGTCAACGTTTTGCCGCTTTTCATGTGCTTTAAAGGCGATTCGACTCTACCTCCTGAAATCTGTTTCCTGCAATTCTGCCTTGATTTCAAATCCTCTTCTTTGCCTTCCCTCAATATATTTGTGGACGAGAGTTATCATTTATAACTCTGCAGGTTTGTGAATTGCAGTGCCCTGAACTTCCATTTTACAACTCGCTTTTTTGTGAGCTGGCCGCAAAAGTGCATGATGGTTTCACGCCCTGTTCTTGTTCCGGGGGGCAGCCTGAGCCTGTGGTTAATTCTTCTTCCTGATGGGAAAATAGAGTGACCTGTGCCTGTGTCCACACCAAGAGCTAGTCTCTCATTGGTTCCCCGTCTTCCCGTTCATCCTCAGGACAAATTGCAACCTGTACGGAACAGGAGGTTAAAGGTGCTGATGCTCCAAGTAGGGAGATTGCTAGTAAAGCGGCTGGAATGGTGAACGCAGGCACAAGGAGATGAGAAATGAGGTGCGTTTTAGAAACCTTTCCCCATAACATGGTGTACCATCTTTTTGTTTTCTCCTGCATGTTTTCGATGTAGGAAGATGCCCTTGAACCTGGAGATTTGCGACCCATGTGATGGGTACCACGCAGTATTACTTTAAAGGGTCTGCGTTTGCTCACCCAACCTCACCAAACCTCTCAGCCCCAAGAGTGTCCACCCTTATGTCTCATCCAGCTGTGGGTCTAGATATGGTCAATCCAGGTTGCATCACAGCCCCTGAACGCATTGTGTAAGAATTTCTCTCTCTTTCACTGTCTTTGTTTCATGGGTTTTTCGAAGTAATTTATTTTTATAATGGGGTTTAGCTGCTTTTCACTGCTGTGTTTATGCCGCTTTACACCCACTTGACACACTAACAGAGAGATATCAATACATAGGTTTTAAGCTTATTACTAGTCAGATAGATTCTTGTGCGGTTAATAGGGCGTGTTGAGTCCAGTTCTCTGAGCAAGGAGTAGGTCTTGTCTATTACATATTGGGTTTATGGAACGGTATCTGAGCTAATTTGAAACCCTTGTTTTATGTATCACCCCACCTCACCTTTCCCGTTAAGCAGACATAGTGTGTTTTCTGCATGTGTGACTCTGTTCTGTTTTGTAATTCAGTTCAAGTGTAACGGTTTTTACATTCCCTCTATAAGTGATACCTTATGAGAAGTGTCCTTTTCTGTGTGACTTATTTGACTTAGAATCGTCGTACCTAAATCCACTCATCATGCTGCTACTAGCCTTATGACATTGATTTCATGGCTGAGTGATATTCCATTGTACATAAGGACCACAACTTCTTTATCCATTTTTCTCTTTCCTGGGATATTTAAGGTGGAAGGAAGTGGAGGTCCTTGTCAACAGAGCAGCCCTAAACTTTGGGGTGCTTGTGTCTTGCTGAGTTTTCATTTTCCCAATTTATACCCCCATGAGTGGAAGTGCCCTATGCTCTCTAAGCTGTGTTTTTTAGGTGTTTCAGGACACACCGTACACTTCTTCAGAGTGGCTGTTGGCAATTTACATCCCGCCCATCAGTGTAGCAAGGCTCCCATTTCTCCATGGCCTGTCCTGCATTTCTGGTTTTGACACGTTTTTCAGCATGGCCCTTTTGACCGATGGGTAGCGAGTCTTCTTTGTAGCCCTGATTTGCCTTTCCAGGTTGCTTGGTTGGCCAAAAAGGGCGTATGCGTTTTTTCCTGAATATATTCAGGAAAAAACGCATACGCCCTTTTTGGCCAAGGGCATCATTGTCAACCTTTTGCCGCTTTTCATGTGCTTTAAAGGCGATTCGAATCTACCTCCTGAAATCTGTTTCCTGCAATTCTGCCTTGATTTCAAATCCTCTTCTTTGCCTTCCCTCAATATATTTGTGGACGAGAGTTATCATTTATAACTCTGCAGGTTTGTGAATTGCAGTGCCCTGAAGCTCCATTTTACAACTCGCTTTTTTGGGAGCTGGCCGCAAAAGCGCAGGATGGCTTCAGGCCCTGTTCTTGTTCCGGGGGGCAGGCTGAGCCTGTGGTTAATTCTTCTTCCTGATGGGAAAATAGAGTGACCTCTGCCTGTGTCCACACCAAGAGCTAGTCTCTCATTGGTTCCCCCTCTTTCCGTTCATCCTCAGGACAAATTGCAAGCTGTACGGACCAGGAGGTTAAAGGTGCTGATTCTCCATGGAGGGAGATTGCTACTAAAGAGGCTGGTATGACGAACCCGAGCACAAGGAGATGAGAAATGAGGTGCGTTTTAGAAACCTTTCCCGATCACACGGTGTACCACCTTCTGGGTTTCTCATGCATGTTTTCGATGTAGGAAGATGCCCTTGAACCTGGAGATTTGTAAACCATGAGTTGGGTAACAGGCAATATTACTTTAAAGGCTCTGCGTTTGCTCCCCCAACCTCACCAAGCCTCTCAGCCCCGAGAGTGTCCACCCTTATGTCTCATCCAGCTGTGGGTCTAGATATGGTCAATCCAGGTGGCATCATAGCCCCTGAACGAATTTTGTAAGAATTTCTCTCTCTTTCACTGTCTTTGTTTCACGGGTTTTTAAAAGTAATTTATTTTTATAATGGGGTTTAGCTGCTTTTCACGGCTGTGTTTATGCCGCTTTACACCCACTTGACTCACTTCCAGAGAGATATCAATACATAGGTTTTACAATTCTGACTAGTCAGATATGTTCTCTTGCGGTGAATAGGGGTTGTTGAGTCCAGTTCACTGAGCAAGGAGTAGGTCTTGTCTATTACATATTGGATTTATGGAACGTTATCTGAGCTAATTTGAAATCCTTGTTTTATGCATCACCCCACCTCACCTTTCCCGTTAAGCAACCATAGTGTGTTTTCTAAATGTGTGACTCTGTTCTGTTTTGTAATTCAGTTCAAGTGTAACGGTTTTTACATTCCCTCTATAAGTGATACCTTATGAGAAGTGTCCTTTTCTGTGTGACTTATTTCACTTAGAATCGTCGTACCTAAATCCACTCATCATGCTGCTACTACCCTTATGATATTGATTTCACGCCCGGGTGATATACAATTGTACATATGGACCACAACTTCTTTATCCATTTTTCTCTTTCCTTGCATATTGAAGGTGGAATTAAGTGGAGGTTCTTGTCAACAGAGCAGCCCTAAAGTTTGGGGTGCCTGTGTCTTGCTGAGTTTTAGTTTTCCCAATTTATACGCCCATGAGTGGATGTGCCCCTTTCTCTCTAGCTGTGTTTTTTAGATGTTTTAGGAAACACCATACCCTTCTCCAGAGTCATCATTGGCAATTTACACCCCACCCATCAGTGTAACAAGGCTCCCTTTCCTCCATGGCCTCTCCTGCATTTCTTGTTTTTACACTTTTTTAGGAAGGCCATTTTGACTGATGGGAAGTCAGAGTTCTTTGTAGTGCTGAATTGCATTTCCGGCTTGCTTGGTTGGCCAAAAAGGGCCTATGGGTTTTTTCCTGAATTCATTCAGAAAAAAACGCATATGCTCTTTTTGGCCAAGTGCATCATTGTCGACGTTTTGCCGCTTTTCATGTGCTTTAGGGGTGATTCAAATCTAACTCCTGAAATCTGTTTCCTGCAATTCTGCCTTGATTTCAAATCCTCTTCTTTGCCTTCCCTCAATATATTTGTGGACGAGAGTTATCATTTACAAATCTGCAGATTTGTTAATTGCAGTGCCCCTGAGCTCCATTTTTCACCTCGCTTTTTTGGGAGCTTTCCGCAGATCCGCTCGTTTGCTTCTGGCCCTACTCTGGTTCCCGGTGGCAGGCTAAGCCTTTGCTTAATTCTTCTTCCTGACTGGAAAGTAGAGTGACATGTGCCTCTCCGAACACCTAGGGCTTGGCTCTCTTTGTTTCTCCTCCTTCCCCTTCTTCCTTTGGACAAATTCCAATTTCTGTGCAACTGGATGTTGAAGGTGCTGACATCCTCAAGTGGGGAGATTTTAAGGAAAAAGGCTGGAGGGGTGAACCCAACAACCAGGAAATTAGGAGTTTTGGTGCCTTTTCCAAAATCTTCCTGATCCAACCGTGTTCCATCTTCTGGGTGTCACAGGCATGTTTTAGCTGTAGGAAAGGTCCCGTGTATGTAAGGAGAACACAAGGGATTTTTCCAAATCAGTGTCTCCCCGAACTCCAATCTGGGGAATTTTTAAGCTACTGGTACATGTGTGTTCATTAAGGGACTTGGGCCGTAGGCAGAGTCCGAACTTTAGATGATTGAAGTCTTCAGGTTCAGAAACGCTCACCATCGGCCTCCTTTAGTTTCCATTTTATCTGTAGTTGATAGATGATGTCGATATAGATATCTATTGTTTTTCAGATTATTTCCCCTCAGGGGTCATTACAAAATATTGAGTATAGTTCCTTGTGCTATACAGTAGTTCCTTGTTGATGATATATTTTATACATAGCAGTGTGTATATGTTAATCTGAAACTGTTAATTTATCCCTCCTCCCACCTTTCCCTTTTGGTAATAAAAAATATAAGATTTTATACTTCTCAGAAATCTAGGAGCTGAAAGAGAGGTATCATTTTCAATGGAAAATCATTCAAAACAAGGTTGAAACTTCAACCAAGATTATTAGATGTACATCCTTGGAAAGAAATCACTGCATTTCTCTACTGTTGACCTGACAAATAAGACAAACCCCTCCACTGAACTTGCTTATAATAAAGTGATGGAAATATCAAATGGAAGTGTTAGAAACATCTTATTTTACACGAGCCTTATACACTGCTCTATGTTAATTACAGTTTGGCTCACACATCTGTTCATTGAAGTTACAATGTTCTCAAATTCTGTTACTGATCCTGCAGAGTGGGCCCCAACAAGGGTCTCCCTGCCCAGTGTCATTGGAGCCAACAGATCGAGACTGACTTTGGTTCAGAAGCAAAGGAAAACTTTATATTTTGATCAGAGAATGGAGAGGTGAGAGTGTGTGCTCCCCTGCGGGTTGTGGGCCGGGCTGCTGTGTAGGGATCCTGTCAGCATCAGCGGGAGGGAGGGGGCGGAGCTCTCGAGGGCCGGGTTGCCTGGAGCTCAGGCTCTATGTCGCAGAGTCTGCACGGGGCCCCACGAGCTGAGGTGTCGGCCCAGCCATTTTGCACTAGGAAATCGGGTCTGAAGTGTCGGGTGTGGGACCTCTGCATGTGGAAACCTAGGAGCAAGTGAAATTAGACAAAGCACAAAGGAAAAAATGGTTAGACTTTATTTTATTGCCCAGATTCTATTTTTATCTCCCAGGAATTTTTAATGGGCTTTGCCAGTGACAAAGCCCTCCTCTGCCTTTTGTCCCATTCCTCATTCTTGAGGCGCTGAGGGTGCAGACACGTCTTCTGTAAATGCTTCATGCTGAGTTGAGTGTCCTCATACCCGGGGGGAGGGGCAGGACTTCTCCCCAGCAGCCTCCAGGTGAGGTTGATTGTCCGCAGGCCTCCTCCCTCACTGCTCGTCTGCCTGGGCACCAGCATTGGAAGTTTTATAGATTCTAATGACCTTTAAGGGTCCAGGAAAGAGATGTGCAGAGACGCTGGGGGGGTGGGCGGTTTTACCCTGCTCCACATTGGTTCGGCCCCCTTAGGCTGATGGTTTCTGCCAGCCTAGATGCTCTGACCAGTAGTCTGTGCTTTCTTCAGTTAGGCCACTGAATTAACGTACAAACAGCACCAGGTGTCAGAGCCCTGCTTGCTCAACTCCCAGACAGTCCAGGGCCGGTGGTGATCCAGGACCATGACGGCCACTCAGTCAACGGCCTTTTGAAGTAGCCAGGTGTAGAGCCGGTCTCATTGGCCGCCATCACTGCAGTGTCTGCAGGCTTTTCTATGGTGGCAGCGTTATTTATGGTTCCCCTGCCAAGTTTATTAGCTCCGCTCTGGGTGCAGTAAGTCCTGTAAGCAATAGTCTGCTCTTTTGGGGCACACTCTTGTTGTTTTCTGAGAGAAGCTCCAGGTAAAGTGATGGTCACACGAGTCGTCATGGGGGCCCATTGCCCCAGGTTGTCTCTCTGGAGGTTGGTGTTGGAGGGCCTCCTCACTTGAGGTCATTGTGCCCACGGAGCAATCCCTGCAACTTCAGGGCATGGTGGGTGGTTAGGATCACCAAGTGGCGTCCTTTTCCCTTAGGAGGGAGCTGGCCTTGCGGGCTGCTGATTTCCAGGTTTTTAGATACCCCCAGTATCCTGGTCGGATGGGGTGGCTGGCCAATGCCTGGAGGGCATTCTTGCATTGTTCCATTTCAAGTGGTCCCAGTTTTTGCACTAATACTCCAAGGGCGATTCGCCTTGGACCAGGAATGTAAAGGTCAAAGGGTTTAGCTAACTTAGGGAGGTCCAGGGCCAGGGTCTGAATTGACTGCTCTTTCCATTCTTGAAAGGCCGCTTCTGGATTCTATTCAAAAGGATCATCATCTTTTCCTTTCAGTGATTCATATAGAGGCCCAGCTATTAGACTGTAGTTAGGGATCCAGATGCAGCAAACCCCGGTCTCCCCAGGAACCCCTAAGCTGTCTTCTAGTTTCAGGAAAGGTGAGGCTGCAAATGGCTTCTTCCCTTTCCTGGGGTGGGCTTCTCCGACCTTCTGTGCGAATGAAGCCCAGGAAGGCCACCTTAGTTTGTGATATTTGAGCCTTTTCCTTGGACACCTTCTATCTTTTATTGGCTAGGTAGTTCAGAGGCCTCCTTAGTCGGGCTGGTGATCAGAATGTCATCTGCATATTGAAGGAGGGTTCCCTTCTCCAGAGGTAGATCTTTTAGGTCTTTAGCTAACGTTTCCCCAAAGATGGTGTGGGAATTTTTGAACCCCTGGGGCAGGACGGCCCAGCAGTATTGTTTTTGTTGTAGGTTGAGTCCTGCCACTCACAGCCAAAATTTCTTGTGACTCTGGGACTAATGGAATACAGAAGAAGGCATCATTGAAGTCTAATACAGAATGCCATGTCCTGGTGGATGGTAGAATGACCAGCAGGGTGTAGGAATTAGGAACTACTAGATGTATATCCTCTGTGGCTTCACTGACTGTCCTGGCGTCCTCTACCAGGTCCCCAGCAGCCCACGGGGCTCTTGTGGTCAGGCCCCTCCCAGGATATGGAGCTCACCTGGGCAGGTACCCAGCGGCCCACGGGGCTCTGGTGGTTAGGCCGCTCCCAGGATATTGAGCTCACCTGGGCAGGTACCCAGCAGCCCATGGGGCCCTCATGGTCAGGCCCCTCCCAGGATATGGAGCTCACCTGGGCAGGTACGCAGCAGCCCACGGGGCTCTCGTGGGCAGGCCCCTCCCTGGATATGGAGCTCCCGTGGACAGGTACCCCGGCAGGGCTGGGCACACAGGAACCGTGCACATAGCCCTCATTGCAGAGCACCCCCAGCACCCCTGTCACTCAGAGCTGACACAGAGCACCTCAGAGCAGAGCTTGAACTAACAAACAGCAGCTCCAACAGGTCTGTGGCCCTAGGCTTCACTCTGTGCGGCCTCCCTCTGCCTGGTCTTCCAGGGGCTTCCACTGCAGCCGGGGTACCAGGCCTCTGTCTCCACCCACCACCCCTCCTCTCCCTGACTCCTGGGTTCCTCTCATTAGCAGAGGGTCTTCTTGAAGTTGTCTCCCACTCATGGACCAGATAAAATGATTCGAAAACAAGCCAGGGCTGCCGCCCCTTATCTATCCTGACTCTCGGGACCCTACACCTGTTCCTTGGATCTGGCCGGTGCAGCAAGGCCCATTTTCTGCAACTCTGAGTCCCTGAGGGGCGAGGATTGGCTGACCTGGGCAGCCTGACCCGGCCGGCCAGCCCTTCCCAGGTGTGCCTGGGTTGAGGTCAATATAAACACCCCTCCAGGCAGCAAAAGCCTCTGCAGCTGTGCCTGACGCCATATTCTCTGCCCCGTCAGCAGTCTCGGGGTTGGGCTGGTGGGAGGGAGTAGGGCCCATGGCTCTATGAGTGGCCCAGTGTGACTGGGGCTCTGCTGGACTTTCTGCAGGAGTTGCCGGGCTGCCACCTGCTAAAGAAGAGGATGTGTCACCCATACTTGCTGCTGGAATTTCTCCCCGGGCAGAGGTGAGGAAGGAAAAAAGCAGTGGGGGCCGGGACAGGAGGGGTACCTCAGGCAGGGAAATGGAAAGCTTCCAGACGAGCGCCCGGGGCCAGGACCATCCTGGCTGGCCTGCAGGCACCAAGTCGGCCTGCGTGCTGTCGCTGGTGTGACTCCAAGCCCCTTCCTCTAGTTTTTAAAGTCTTTGCACACATTCAGGTGTTTTACCTGGGAAGGGTGGGAAAAGTTCAGCAGCAGCTGGCCTGGGGCTCAGCTCACGTTTACTCAGAGACGCCTCCTCACGGTCCCCCAGCTTTGCAATGAGGACGCTCCTCGTGTGGGGGCTGCTGGCTGCATGGGAGATGATTCCCCACCTGTGACCAACTTCAGAATTGTTTACCACTGGAGCAAGTGCCCTGATAGGGTTTTCCTCTGTATGACCAGTGGGTTCTGTTTTTTTTTTTTTTTTCTTTTTTGGTTCAAGGTAAGTTTTATTCCTCTTTTTGTATTTATGGATATAAGCATGGAAATAATTCATTCATATAAATACGTCTATGGGAAGGACAGAACTTTTTTTCTGTTTTATTTTTTTAAGTATTATTTATTTTTTAATTTTTGAATTTATTTTATTCATTTTTTTATACAGCAGGCTCTTATTGGTAACCTATTTTATACACATAAGTGTGTATATGTCAATCCCAGGCTCGCAATTCATCCCACCACCACCACCCTGCCACTTTCCCCCCTTGGTGTCCATACATTTGTTCTCTACATCTGTGTCGCTATTTCTGCCTTGCAAACCGGTTCATCTTTACCATTTTTCTAGGTTCCACATGTATGCGTTAATATACGATATTTGTTTTTCTCTTTCTGACTTACTTCACTCTGTATGACAGTCTCTAGATCTATCCACGTCTCTACAAATGACCCAATTTCATTCCTTTTTATGGCTGAGTAATATTCCATTTTATATATGTAGCACATCTTTTCTGTTCGTCTGTCTATGGGCATTTAGGTTGCTTCCATGACCTGGCTATTGTAAGCAGTGCTGCAATGAATATTGTGGTGAATATGTCTTTTTGAATTATGGTTTTCTCTGGGTATATGGCCAGTAGTGGGATTGCTGGGTCATATGGTAATTCTATTTTTAGTCTTTTAAGGAACCTCCATACTGTTCTCCATCGTGACTGTATCAATTTACATTCCCACAAATAGTGTAAGAGGGTTCCCTTTTCTCCACACCCTCTCCAGCATTTGTTGCTTGTAGATTTTCTGATGATGCCCATTCTAACTCGTGTGAGGCGATACCTCATTGTAGTTTTGGTTTATATTTCTCTAATAATTAGTGATGTTGAGCAGCTTTTCATGTGCTTCTTGGTCATCTGTATGTCTTCTTGGGACAAATGTCTATTTACGTCATCTGCCCATTTTTGGATTGGGTTGTTTGTTTTTTTACTGTTGAGCTGCATGAGCTGTTTATATACATTGGAGATTAATCCTTTGTCCATTGATTCGTTTGCAAATATTTTCTCCCATTGTGAGGGTTGTCTTTTCGTCTTGTTTGTAGTTTCCTTTGCTTTGCAAAAGCTTTTAGGTTTCATTTGCTCCCATATGTTTATTTTTTTTTTTATTCCATTACTCTAGGAGGTGGATCAAAAAAGATCTTGCTGTGATTTATGTCAAAGAGTATTCTTCCTATGTTTTCCTCTAAGAGTTTTATAGTGTCCGGTCTTACATTTCGGTCTCTAATCCATTTTGAGTTTATTTTTTGTGTATGGTGTTAGGGAGTGTTCTAATTTCATTCTTTTACATGTAGCTGTCCATTTTTCCCAGCACCACTTATTGAAGAGACTGTCTTTTCTCCTTTGTATACCCTTGCCTCCTTTGTCATAGATTAGTGGGCCATAGGTGTGTAGGTTTATCTCTGGGCTTTTTTTTTTTCTTTTACATCTTTATTGGAGTATAATTGCTTTACACTTGTGTGTTAGTTTCTGCTGTATAAAAAAGTGAATCAGCTGTGCGTATACATATAACACCATATCCCCTCCCTCTTGCACCTCCCTCTCACTCCCTTATCCCACCCTTTTAGGTGGTCACAAAGCACAGCGCTGATCTCCCTGTGCTATGTGGCTGCTTCCCAGTAGCTATCAATTTTACATTTGGTAGTGTATATATGTCCATACCACTCTCTCACTTTGTCCCAGCTTACCCTTCCCTCTCCCCATGTCCTCAAGTCCTTTCTCTACGTCTGTGTCCTTAATCCTTTCCTGCCCCTAGGTTCTTCATAAACTTTTTTTTTAAGATTCCATATATATGTGTTAGCATACAGTATTTGTTTTTCTCTTTCTGACTTACTTCACTCTGTAGGACAGACTCTAGATCCATCCACCTCACTAAAAGTAACTCAATTTCGTTTCTTTTTATGGCTGAATAATGTTCCATTGTATATATGTGCCACATCTTCTTTATCCATTTATCTGTTGATGGACACTTAGGTTGCTTCCATGTCCTGGCTATTGTAAATAGAGCTACAGTGAACGTTGTGGTACATGACTCTTTTTGAATTATGGTTTTCTCAGGGTAAATGTCCAGGAGTGGGTTTGCTGGGTTGTATGGTAGTTCTATTTTTAGTTTTTAAGGAACCCCCATACCGTTCTCCCTAGTGGCTATATCAATTTACATTCCCACCAACAGTGCAAGAGGGTTCCCTTTTCTCCAATAAATGCCTCTCCAGCATTTATTGTTGGTAGATTTTTTGATGATGGCCATTCTGACTGGTGTGAGGTGATACCTCACTGTAGTTTTGATTTGCATTTCTCTAATGATTAGTGATGTTCAGCATCCTTTCATGTGTTTGTTGGCAACCTGTATATCTTCTTTGGAGAAATGTCTATTTAGGTCTTCTGCCCATTTTTGGATTGGGTTGTTTGGTTTTGTGATATTGAGCTACATGAGCTGCTTTTTGGAGATTAATCCTTTGCCATTTGCTTCATTTGAAAATATTTTCTCCCATTCTGATGGTTGTCTTTTCATCTTGCTTATGTTTTCCTTTGCTGTGCAAAAGAATTTATGTTTCATTCGGTCCCATTTTTTTATTTTTGTTTTTATTTCCATTTCTCTAGGAGGTGGGTCAAAAAGGATCTTGCTGTGATTTATGTCATAGACTGTTCTGCTTATGTTTTCCTCTAAGAGTTTTATAGTGGCTGGTCTTATATTTAGGTCTCTAATCCATTTTGAGTTTATTTTTGTGTATGGTGTTAGGGAGTGTACTAATTTCATTCTTTTACATGTAACTGTCCAGTTTTCCCAGCACCACTTGCTGAAGACACTGTCTTTTCTCCATTGTATACCCTTGCCTCCTTTGTCATAGATTAGTGAACCATAGGTACGTGGGTTTATCTCTGTGCTTTCTATCCTGTTCTATTGACCTATATTTCTGTTTTTGTGTCAGTACCATATTATCTTGATTACTGTAGCTTTGCAATATAGTCTGAAGTCTGGAAGTCTGATTCCTCCAGCTCTTTTTTTTCCCCCTCAAGACTGCTTTGGCTATCCAGGGTCTTTTGTGTCTCCCTACAAATTTTAAGATTTTTTTTTCTTGTTCTGTAGAAAATGCCAAAGGTATTTTGATCGGGATTGCATTGAATCTGTAGATTGCTTTGGGTAGTATAGTCATTTTCACAATATTGATTCTTCTAATCCGAGAACATGGTATATGTCTCCATCTGTTTATATCATCTTTGATTTCTTTCATCAGTGTCTTATAGTTTTCTGAGTACAGGTCTTTTACTTCCTTAGGTAGGTTTATTCCTAGGTATTTTATTCTTTTTGTTGCAGTGGTAATGGGATTGTTTCCTTAATTTCTCTTTCTGATCTTTCATTGTTAGTGTATAGGAATGCAAGCAATTTCTGTGCATTAATTTTGTATCCTGCAACTTTACCAAATTCATTGATTAGCTCCAGTGGTTTTCTGGTGGCATCTTTAGGATTCTCTATCTATGATATCATGTCATTTGCGAACAGTGACAATTTTACTTCTTCTTTTCCTTTTTGTATTCCTTTTATTTCTTTTTCTTCTCTGATTGCCATGGCTAGGACTTCCAAAACTATGTTGAATAGCAGTGGTGAGAGTGGACATCCTCGTCTTGTTCCTGATCTTAGAGGAAACGCTTTCAGTTTTTCACCATTGAGAATGCTGTTTGCTGTGGGTTTGTCATATATGGCCTTTATTATGTTGAGGTAGTTTCCCTCTAGGCCCACACTCTGCAGAGTTTTTATCGTAAATGAGTGTTGAATTTTCTCAAAATCTTTTCCTTCATCTATTGAGATGATCATATGCTTTTATTCTACAATTTGTTAATATGGTGTATCACATTGATTTGTGTATATTGAAGAATCCTTGCATCCCTGGGATAAACCCCACTTGATCATGGTGTATGATCCTTTTAATGTGTTGTTCGATTCTGTTTGCTAGTATTTTGTTGAGGATTTTTACATCTATATTCATCAGTGATATTGGTCTATAATTTTCTTTCCTTGTAGTATCTCTGTCTGATTTTGGTATCAGGGTGATGGTGGTCTCATAGAATGAGTTTGGGAGTGTTCCTTCCCCTGCAATTGTTTTGAAGAATTTGAGAAGGTTGGGTGTTAGCTCTTCTCTAAATGTTTGATAGAATTCACCTGTGATGCCATCTGGTTCTGGACTTTTGTTTGTTGGAAGATTTTTAATCACAGTTTCAATTTCATTGCTTGTGATAGGTTTGTTCATATTTTCTATTTCTTCCTGGTTCAGTCTTAGAAGGTTATCCCTTTCTAAGAATTTGTCCATTTCTTCCAGATTGTCCATTTTATTGGCCTAGAGTTGCTTGTAGTAGTCTCTTAGGATGCTTTGTATTCCTGTGGTGTCTGTTGTAACTTCTGCTTTTTCACTTCTAATTTTGTTGATTTGCGTCCTCTCCCTCTTTTTCTGGAGTCTGGCTAAAGGTTGATCATTTTTGCTTATCTTCTCAAAGAACCAGCTTTTAGTTTTATTGATCTTTGCTTTCGTTTTCTTTGTTTCTATTTCATTTATTTCTGCTCTGATCTTTATGATTTCTTTCCTTCTACTAACTTTGGGTTTTGTTCTTCTTTCTCTAGTTCCTCTAGGTGTAAGGTTAGATTGTTTATTTGAGATTTTTCTTGTTTCTTGAGGTAGGCTTGTATTGCTATAAACTTCCCTCTTAGAACTCCTTTTGCTGCATCCCATAGGTTTTGGATCATCGTGTTTTTGTTGTCATTTGTCTCTAGGTAGTTTTTGATTTCCTCTTTGATTTCTTCAGTGATCTCTTGGTTATTTAGTAACGTATTGTTTAGCCTCCATGTGTGTGTGTTTTTTACGGTTTTTTCCGTGTAATTGATTTCTAATCTCATAGCATTGTGGTCGGAACAGCTGCTTGATATGATTTCAGTTTTCTTAAATTTACTGAGGCTTTATCTGTGACCCAAGATGTGATCTATCCTGGAGAATGTTCCGTGTGCAGTTGAGAAGAACGTGTAATCTGCTGTTTTTGGATGGAATGTCCTATAAATATCAACTAACTCTATCTGGTCTATTGTGTCATTTAAAGCTTGTGTTTCCTTATTAATTTTCTGTCTGGCTGATCTCCACTGGTGTAAGTGAGCTGTTAAAGTCCCCCGCTATTATTGTGTTACTGTCGATTTCCTCTTTTATAGCTGTTAGCAGTTGCCTTATACATTGAGCTGCTCCTATTTTGGGTACATATATATTTATAATTGTTATATCTTCTTCTTGGATTGGTCCCCTGACCATTATGTAGTGTCTTTCCTTGTCTCTTGTAACATTCTTTATTTTAAAGTCTATTTTATCTGATATGAGTATTGCTACTCCAGCTTTCTTTTGATTTTCATTTGCATAGAATATATTTTTCCATCGCCTCACTTTGAGTCTGTATGTGTCCCTAGGTCTGAAATGGATCTCTTGTAGACAGCATATATATGGGTCTTGTTTTTGTATCCATTCAGCGAGCCTGTGTCTTTTGGTTGGAACATGTAGTGCATTCACGTTTAAGGTAATTATCGATATGTATGTTCCTACTACTATTTTCTTAATTGTTATGGGTTTGTCTTGGTGGGTCCTTTTCTTCTCTTGTGTTTCCCACTTAGAGAAGTTCCTTTAGCATTTGGTGTAGAGCTGGTTTCATGGTGCTGAATTCTCTTAGCTTTTGCTTGTCTGTAAGGCTTTTGATTTCTCCATCAAATCTGAATGAGCTCTTTGCAGGGTGGAGTACTCTTGGTTGTAGGTTCTTCCCTTTCATCACTTTAAATTTATCATGCCACTTCCTTCTGGCTTGTAGATTTTCTGCTGAGAAATCAGTTGTTATCCTTATGGGAGTTCCCTTGTATGTTATTTGTCATTTTTCCCTCGCTGCTTTCAATCATTTTTCTTTGTCGTTAATTTTTGTCAATTTGATTGCTATGTGTCTTGTCATTTTTCTCCTTTGGTTTATCCTGCCTGGGACACTCTGTGCTTCTGGACTTGGGTGGCTATTTCTTTTCCCATGCTAGGGAAGTTTTTGACCATAATCTCTTCAAATATATTCTCGGGTCCTTTCTCTCTCTCTTCTCCTTCTGGGACCCCTATAATGCGAATGTTGTTGCGTTTAATGTTGTGCCAGAGGACTCTTGGGGTGTCTTCGTTTGTTTTCATTCTTTTTCTTTATTCTGTTCCATGGCAGTGATTTCCACCTTTCTGTCTTCCAGGTCACTTATCCGTTCTTCTGCCACAGTTATTCTGCTACTGATTCCTTCTAGTGTATTTTTCATTTCAGTTATTCCATTGTTCACCTCTGTTTGTTTGTTCTTTAATTCTTCTAGGTGTTTGTTCCTTAATTCTTCTAGGTCTTTGTTAAACATTTCTTGCATCTTCTCGATCTTTGCCTCCTTTCTTTTTCCAAGGTCTTGGCTCAACTTCACTATCATTATTCTGAATTCTTTTTCTGGAAGGTTCCCTATCTCCACCTCATTTCGTTTTTTTTCTGGGGTTTTATCTTGTTCCTTGATCTGGTATAAAGTCCTCTGCCTTTTCATTTTGTCTATCTTTCTGTGAATGTGGTTTTCCTTCCACAGGCTGCAGAATTGTAGTTCTTCTTGCTTCTGCTGTCTGCTCTCCGGTGGATGAGTCTATCTTAGAGGCTTGTGCAAGCTTCCTGATGGGAGGGACTGGTGGTGGGTAGAGCTGGGTGTTGCTTTGGTGGGCAGAGCTTTAATCCGCTTGTCTACGGATTAAATAAAACTTTAATAAAAAGTTTAATCCGCTTGTCTGCTGATGCATGGGGCTGGGTTCCCTCCCTGTTGGTTGTTTGGCCTGAGGCGACCCAGCCCTGGAGCCTACCTTGCTCTTGGTGGGGCTAATGGCGGACTCTGGGAGGGCTCACACCAAGGAGTATTTCCCAGAACTTCTGCTGCCAGTGTCGTTGTCCTCACGGTGAGCCACAGCCACAGCCACCACCTGCCTCTGCAGGAGACCCTCTAAAAGTAGCAGGTAGTTCTGGTCATTCTCCTACAGGGTCACTGCTCCTTCCCCTGGGTCCTGATGTGCACACTACTTTGTGTGTGCCCTCCAAGAGTGGAGTATCTGAGTGGAGTTGAGACTCTGAGACTCTGTGTGGAGTTGCACAGACTCTGGGTCCTGTGAAGCTTCGATGTTTTGTGATTCTAGAAATCCTATAGGAGACGGTCCACAGCAGGTGACGCTAATGTTGTCAGTAGAGGTGTTGAAGCCAAAGATCTGCAGTTCCAACTAGAGGTGCCGATGTACATACAGGACAAAATCATCTCGTGTGAATGTAGTTCAGGCATGTTTAAGATGAATGCAGTCATGTTAATGCCTACCATATTCTATCTTGAGCCTCTCCTCAGGGACCCCCTCCTCAGTTCCTGAGGCTCCTGTAAGTCATGTACAGGGGACTGGAGAGTGGGCTCTGTCCAGTCTGAGCCCTGAGTTACCCTGTGTGTATCTTAGGATACTTTGTATTTCTGTGGTGTCTGTTGTAACATCATCTCTTTCATTTCAGATTTATTTGGGCCCTCTCTTTTTAAAAAAACATACTACTGTTGTCTTTTATTCTCTACAGAAGCTTAATAAGTGTTTGATCTACTATCCTTACCCTATGTATACTTTTTGCAGTGAGATTTTTACTTTTCTTTGTTTCCTTGTTACTATCAATAATTAGTGAGACTTCTTTTAAGCTACCTTCAACATTGCTTATAAAGCTGCTTTATTAGTGATGACAGAGCCTTAATGGAAGTCATGTTCTGGTTGTAAATTAGAATGCAATGTGCCAGCAAATAGCCCCTTAAGTTTATGTCTCATTACTTCTTGTTCTTTTTTTAATTTAATTTTTATTTTTTGTCAGAGCAAATTTAATTAAAATGTTTTGTTTCTTCTAGGTGTGAAAGATGTGGTTCTTTTAAACATATACATATATCTATTCTTCTTTGGATCATTTTCCCATGTAGGTTATGACACGATGTTGAGTAGTCTTGTCTTGGTATTACGTAGGTCTTTGGTGATTACATATTTCACATGTGTTTCTATATCTATCTTAACCCCAATATCCTAATGTATCCAATCCTCACACCTTTCCATTTGGTGAACCATAAGTTTGTTTAATGAATCTGTGATTGCATTTCTCTGTGGAAATATCTTCATTGGTATCAATGTTTAGCTAAGACCTATAAGTGATATTATAGGATATGTGTCTTTTGCTTTCTGACTTAGTACAATTTGCCTGATTACCTCAAGAATCATACATGGTGCTGCAAATGGCACTGTTTCATTTTTTTCCCTGGCTAATATTCCATCTGTACGTGTACCAGTTCTTCTTTGGGCACGCACCTCTTGATGGACTTTCTGGTTGCCTCCATGTCTTGGCTATTGTAATACTGCTGCAATGCACATTTGCTTGTCTGTGTCTTTCCAGTTATGTCTTCTTATGTTATAGGCCAAGGAGTGGGCTTGCTGTATCATATGGTAGCTCAGTGTGTATGTTTTATAGGCACCACCATTCAGTTCTCATTAGTGGCTCTTTCCAGGTTACGTCCCACTTAAAATTGAGGGTATGCATTTCTCCAAAACACCTTCAATATTTATTGTTTGTAGTTTTCTTGCTGATGGTCATTCTAACAGGTGCGAGCTGATACCTATCTGTGATTGAATTTGCATGTGTCCCATAATCTGTTAAAACTGAGCTTTAAAGCATGCCCTTTTTATTTATCAAACTGTGATTACAGCTTAGTTCTTCAAAGTGTTTTCTTAAAGTAAGTGTCACATTTTGAAAATTTTTGGCCATTACCTCCCTCAAGACATTTTGAGGGCACGTTTCATTTCTGGCCCTGAAGTACTTGTTCATATGAAGTGACCATTAGCACAGGTTTTAAAGCTGCTTTTGCAGGTAACGGCCAGAGGGTGGCAGTCTTTCTACGTTCCCAATCTGGTAAATAGGGAAAGAGACCTTCAGCCCCAAGAGTGTCCAGCTTTATTTCTCATCCAGCTGTGGGTCTAGATATGGTCACACCAGGTTGCATCACAGCCCCGGAACGAATTATGTAAAAATTTCTCCCTCTATCACTGTCTTTGTTTTTTGGGATTTTAAAGTAATTTATTTTTATAATGGGGTTTACCTGATTTTCACTGCTGTGTTTATGCCCCTTTACACCCACTTGATTCACTTACAGAGAGACATCAATACATAGGTTTTAAGATTATTACTAGTCAGATATATACTTGTTCGTTGAATAGGGGATGTTGCATCCACTTCACTGAGCAAGGAATAGGTCTTGTCTATTACATATTGGTTTTATGGATCGGTATTTGAGCTAATATGAAACCCTTGATTTATGCATCACCCAACCTCACCTTTCCCGTTAAGCAGCCATAGTGTGTTTTCTAAATGTGTGACTCTGTTCTGTTTTGTAATTCAGTTCAAGTGTAACGGTTTTTACATTCCCTCTATAAGTGATACCTTATGAGAAGTGTCCTTTTCTGTGTGACTTATTTCACTTAGAATCGTCGTACCTAAATCCACTCATCATGCTGCTACTAGCCTTATGACATTGATTTCATGGCTGAGTGATATTCCATTGTACATAAGGACCACAACTTCTTTATCCATTTTTCTCTTTCCTGGGATATTTAAGTTGGAATGAAGTGGAGGTCCTTGTCAACAGAGCAGCCCTAAACTTTGGGGTGCTTGTGTCTTGCTGATTTTTCATTTTCCCAATTTATACCCCCATGAGTGGAAGTGCCCTATGCTCTCTAAGCTGTGTTTTTTAGATGTTTCAGGACACACCGTACATTTCTCCAGAGTGGTTGTTGGCAATTTACATCCCGCCCATCAGTGTAGCAAGGCTCCCATTTCTCCATGGCCTGTTATGCATTTCTGGTTTTGACACGTTTTTCAGCATGGCCCTTTTGACCGATGGGAAGCGAGACTTCTTTGTAGCGCTGATTTGCTTTTCCAGGTTGCATGGTTGGCCAAAAAGGGCGTATGCGTTTTTTCCTGAATATATTCAGGAAAAAACGCATACGCCCTTTTTGGCCAAGGGCATCATTGTCAACGTTTTCCCGCTTTTCATGTGCTTTAAAGGCGATTCGACTCTACCTCCTGAAATCTGTTTCCTGCAATTCTGCCTTGATTTCAAATCCTCTTCTTTGCCTTCCCTCAATATATTTGTGGACGAGAGTTATCATTTATAACTCTGCAGGTTTGTGAATTGCAGTGCCCTGAAGCTCCATTTTACAACTCGCTTTTTTGGGAGCTGGCCGCAAAAGCGCAGGATGGCTTCAGGCCCTGTTCTGGTTCCGGGGTCCGGGTGAGCCTGTGGTTAATTCTTCTTCCTGATGGGAAAATAGAGTGACCTGTGCCTGTCACAACACCAAGAGCTAGTCTCTCACTGGTTCCCCGTCTACCCGTTCAACCTCAGGACTAATTGCAACCTGTACGGAACAGGAGGTTAAAGGTGCTGATGCTCCAAGTAGGGAGATTGTTAGTAAAGCGGCTGGAATGGCGAACCCGGGCACAAGGAGAAGAGAAATGAGGTGCGTTTTAGAAACCTTTCCCCATCACATGATGTACCATCTTTTTGTTTTCTCATGCATGTTTTCGATGTAGGAAGATGCCCTTGAACCTGGACATTTGGGACCCATGCGATGGGTACCACGCAGTATTACTTTAAAGGGTCTGCGTTTGCTCACCCAACCTCACCAAACCTCTCAGCCCCAAGAGTGTCCACCCTTATGTCTCATCCAGCTGTGGGTCTAGATATGGTCAATCCAGGTTGCATCACATCCCCTGATCGCATTGTTTAGGAATTTCGCTCTCTTTCACTGTCTTTGTTTCATGGGTTTTTCAAAGTAATTTATTTTTATAATGGGGTTTAGCTGCTTTTCCCTGCTGTGTTTATGCCGCTTTACACCCACTTGACACACTAACAGAGAGATATCAATACATAGGTTTTAAGATTATTACTAGTCAGATATATTCTTGTGCGGTGAATAGGGCGTGTTGAGTCCAGTTCTCTGAGCAAGGAGTAGGTCTTGTCTATTACATATTGGGTTTATGGAACGGTATCTGAGCTAATTTGAAACCCTTGTTTTATGTATCACCCCACCTCACCTTTCCCGTTAAGCAGCCATAGTGTGTTTTCTGCATGTGTGACTCTGTTCTGTTTTGTAATTCAGTTCAAGTGTAAAGGTTTTTACTTTCCCTGTATAAGTGATACCTTATGAGAAGTGTCCTTTTCTGTGTGACGTATTTCACTTAGAATCGTCGTACCTAAATCCACTCATCATGCTACTATTGGCCTTATGACATTGATTTCATGGCTGAGTGATATTCCATTGTACATAAGGGCCACAACTTCTTTATTCATTTTTCTCTTTCCTGGGATATTTAAGGTGGAATGAAGTGGAAGTCCTTGTCACCAGAGCAGCCCTAAACTTTGGGGTGCTTGTGTCTTGCTGATTTTTCATTTTCCCAATTTATACCCCCATGAGTGGAAGTGCCCTATGCTCTCTAAGCTGTGTTTTTTAGATGTTTCAGGACTCACCGTACACTTCTCCAGAGTGTCTGTTGGCAATTTACATCCCGCCCATCAGTGTAGCAAGGCTCCCATTTCTCCATGGCCTGTCCTGCATTTCTGGTTTTGACACATTTTTCAGCATGGCCCTTTTGACCGATGGGTAGCGAGTCTTCTTTGTAGCCCTGATTTGCCTTTCCAGGTTGCTTGGTTGGCCAAATAGGGCGTATGCGTTTTTTCCTGAATATATTCAGGAAAAAACGCATACGCCCTTTTTGGCCAAGGGCATCATTGTCAACGTTTTGCCGCTTTTCATGTGCTTTAAAGGCGATTCGAATCTACCTCCTGAAATCTGTTTCCTGCAATTCTGCCTTGATTTCAAATCCTCTTCTTTGCCTTCCCTCAATATATTTGTGGACGAGAGTTATCATTTATAACTCTGCAGGTTTGTGAATTGCAGTGCCCTGAAGCTCCATTTTACAACTCGCTTTTTTGGGAGCTGGCCGCAAAAGCGCATGATGGTTTCACGCCCTGTTCTGGTTCCGGGGGGCAGGCTGAGCCTGTGGTTAATTCTTCTTCCTGATTGGAAAATAGAGTGACCTGTGCCTGTGTCCACACCAAGAGCTAGTCTCTCATTGGTTCCCCGTCTTCCCGTTCATCCTCAGGACAAATTGCAACCTGTACGGAACAGGAGGTTAAAGGTGCTGATGCTCCAAGTAGGGAGATTGCTAGTAAAGTGGCTGGAATGGGGAACCCGGGCACAAGGAGATGAGAAATGAGGTGCGTTTTAGAAACCTTTCCCCATCACACGGTGTACCATCCTCTAGGATTCTCATGCATGTTTTCGATGTAGGAAGATGCCCTTGAACCTGAAGATTTGGGACCCATGGGACGGGTACCACGCAGTATTACTTTAAAGGGTCGGCGTTTGCTCACCCAACCTCACCAAACCTCTCAGCCCCAAGAGTGTCCACCCTTATGTCTCATCCAGCTATGGGTCTAGATATGGTCAATCCAAGTTGCATCACAGCCCCTGAAAGCATTGTGTAAGAATTTCTCTCTCTTTCACTGTCTTTGTTTCATGGGTGTTTCAAAGTAATTTATTTTTATAATGGGGTTTAGCTGCTTTTCACTGCTGTGTTTATGCCGCTTTACACCCACTTGACACACTAACAGAGAGATATCAATACATAGGTTTTAAGATTATTCCTAGTCAGATATATTCTCGTGCGGTGAATAGGGCGTGTTGAGTCCAGTTCTCTTAGCAAGGAGTAGGTCTTGTCTATTACATATTGGGTTTATGGAACGGTATATGAGCTAATTTGAAACCCTTGTTTTATGTATCACCCCACCTCACCTTTCCCGTTAAGCAGCCATAGTGTGTTTTCTGCATGTGTGACTCTGTTCTGTTTTGTAATTCAGTTCAAGTGTAACGGATTTTACATTCCCTCTATAAGTGATACCTTATGGGAAGTGTCCTTTGCTGTGTGACTTATTTCACTTAGAATTGTCGTACCTAAATCCACTCATCATGCTGCTACTAGCCTTATGACATTGATTTCATGGCTGAGTGATATTCCATTGTACATAAGGACCACAACTTCTTTATCCATTTTTCTCTTTCCTGGGATATTTAAGGTGGAATGAAGTGGAGGTCCTTGTCAACAGAGCATCCCTAAACTTTGGGGTGCTTGTGTCTTGCTGATTTTTAATTTTCCCAATTTATACCCCCATGAGTGGAAGTGCCCTATGCTCTCTAAGCTGTGTTTTTTAGATGTTTCAGGACTCACCGTACACTTCTCCAGAGTGGCTGTTGGCAATTTACATCCCGCCCATCAGAGTAGCAAGGCTCCCATTTCTCCATGGCCTGTCCTGCATTTCTGGTTTTGACACGTTTTTCAGCATGGCCCTTTTGACCGATGGGTAGCGAGTCTTCTTTGTAGCCCTGATTTGCCTTTCCAGGTTGCTTGGTTGGCCAAAAAGGGCGTATGCGTTTTTTCCTGAATATATTCAGGAAAAAACGCATATGCCCTTTTTGGCCAAGGGCATCTTTCTCAACGTTTTGCCGCTTTTCATGTGCTTTAAAGGCGATTCGAATCTACCTCCTGAAATCTGTTTCCTGCAATTCTGCCTTGATTTCAAATCCTCTGCTTTGCCTTCCCTCAATATATTTGTGGACGAGAGTTATCATTTATAACTCTGCAGGTTTGTGAATTGCAGTGCCCTGAACCTCCATTTTACAACTCGCTGTTTTGGGAGCTGGCCGTAAAAGCGCATGATGGATTCCCGCCCTGTTCTTGTTCCGGGGGGCAGGCTGAGCCTGTGGTTAATTCTTATTCCTGATGGGAAAATAGAGTGACCTGTGCATGTGTCCACACCGAGAGCTAGTCTCTCATTGGTTCCCCGTCTTCCCGTTCATCCTCAGGACAAATTGCAACCTGTACGGAACAGGAGGTTAAAGGTGCTGATGCTCCAAGTAGGGAGATTGCTAGTAAAGCGGCTGGAATGGCGGACCCGGGCACAAGGAGATGAGAAATGAGGTTCGTTTTAGAAACCTTTCCCCATCACACGGTGTACCATCTTCTGGGTTTCTCATGCATGTTTTCGATGTAGCAAGATGCCCTTGAACCTGGAGATTTGGATCCCATGGGACGGGTACTACGCAGTATTACTTTAAAGGGTCTGCGTTTGCTCACCCAACCTCACCAAACCTCTCAGCCCCAAGAGTGTCCACCCTTATGTCTCATCCAGCTGTGGGTCTAGATATGGTCCATCTAGGTTGCATCACAGCCCTTGAATGCATTGTGTAAGAATTTCTCTCTCTTTCACTGTGTTTGTTTCATGGGTTTTTCAAAATAATTTATTTTTATAATGGGGTTTAGCTGCTTTTCACTGCTGTGTTTATGCCGCTTTACACCCACTTGACACACTAACAGAGAGATATCAATACATAGGTTTTAAGATTATTCCTAGTCAGATATATTCTCGTGCGGTGAATAGGGCGTGTTGAGTCCAGTTCTCTTAGCAAGGAGTAGGTCTTGTCTATTACATATTGGGTTTATGGAACGGTATCTGAGCTAATTTGAAACCCTTGTTTTATGTATCACCCCACCTCACCTTTCCCGTTAAGCAGCCATAGTGTGTTTTCTGCATGTGTGACTCTGTTCTGTTTTGTAATTCATTTCAAGTGTAACGGTTTTTACATTCCCTCTATAAGTGATACCTTATGAGAAGTGTCCTTTTCTGTGTGACTTATTTCACTTAGAATCGTCGTACCTAAATCCACTCATCATGCTGCTACTAGCCTTATGACATTGATTTCATGGCTGAGTGATATTCCATTGTACATAAGGACCACAACTTCTTTATCCATTTTTCTCTTTCCTGGGATATTTAAGGTGGAAGGAAGTGGAGGTCCTTGTCAACAGAGCAGCCCTAAACTTTGGGGTGCTTGTGTCTTGCTGATTTTTCATTTTCCCAATTTATACCCCCATGAGTGGAAGTGCCCTATGCTGTCTAAACTGTGTTTTTTAGATGTTTCAGGACTCACCGTACACTTCTCCAGAGTGGCTGTTGGCAATTTACATCCCGCCCATCAGTGTAGCAAGGCTCCCATTTCTCCATGGCCTGTCCTGCATTTCTGGTTTTGACACGTTTTTCAGCATGGCCCTTTTGACCGATGGGTAGCGAGTCTTCTTTGTAGCCCTGATTTGCCTTTCCAGGTTGCTTGGTTGGCCAAACAGGGCGTATGCGTTTTTTCCTGAATATATTCAGGAAAAAACGCATACGCCCTTTTTGGCCAAGGGCATCATTGTCAACGTTTTGCCGCTTTTCATGTGCTTTAAAGGCGATTCGAATCTACCTCCTGAAATCTGTTTCCTGCAATTCTGCCTTGATTTCAAATCCTCTGCTTTGCCTTCCCTCAATATATTTGTGGACGAGAGTTATCATTTATAACTCTGTAGGTTTGTGAATTGCAGTGCCCTGAAGCTCCATTTTACAACTCGCTTTTTTGGGAGCTGGCCGCAAAAGCGCTGGATGGATTCATGCCCTGTTCTTGTTCCGGGGGGCAGGCTGAGCCTGTGGTTAATTCTTCTTCCTGATGGGAAAATAGAGTAACCTGTGCCTGTGTCCACACCAAGAGCTAGTCTCTCATTGGTTCCCCGTCTTCCCGTTCATCCTCAGGACAAATTGCAACCTGTACGGAACAGGAGGTTAAAGGTGCTGATGCTCCAAGTAGGGAGATTGCTAGTAAAGTGCCTGGAATGGGGAACCCGGGCACAAGGAGATGAGAAATGAGGTGCGTTTCAGAAACCTTTCCCCATCACACGGTGTACCATCTTCTGGGTTTCTCATGCATGTTTTCGATGTAGGAAGATGCCCTTGAACCTGGAGATTTGGGACCCATTGGACGGGTACCACGCAGTATTAATTTAAAGGGTCTGCGTTTGCTCACCCAACCTCACCAAACCTCTCAGCCCCAAGAGTGTCCACCCTTATGTCTCATCCAGCTGTGGGTCTAGATATGGTCAATCCAGGTTGCATCACAGCCCCTGAACGCATTGTGTAAGAATTTCTCTCTCTTTCACTGTCTTTGTTTCATGGGTTTGTAAAAGTAATTTATTTTTATAATGGGGTTTAGCTGCTTTTCACTGCTGTGTTTATGCCGCTTTACACCCACTTGACACACTAATAGAGAGTTATCAATACATAGGTTTTAAGATTATTACTAGTCAGATATATTCTTGTGCGTTGAATAGGGCGTGTTGAGTCCAGTTCTCTGAGCAAGGAGTAGGTCTTGTCTATTACATATTGGGTTTATGGAACGGTATCTGAGGTAATTTGAAACCCTTGTTTTATGTATCAGCCCACCTCACCTTTCCCGTTAAGCAGCCATAGTGTGTTTACTGCATGTGTGACTCTGTTCTGTTTTGTAATTCAGTTCAAGTGTAACGGTTTTTACATTCCCTCTATAAGTGATACCTTATGAGAAGTGTCCTTTTCTGTGTGACTTATTTCACTTAGAATCGTCGTACCTAAATCCACTCATCATGCTGCTACTAGCCTTATGACATTGATTTCATGGCTGAGTGATATTCCATTGTACATAAGGACCACAACTTCTTTATCCATTTTTCTCTTTCCTGGGATATTTAAGGTGGAATGAAGTGGAGGTCCTTGTCAACAGAGCAGCCCTAAACTTTGGGGTGCTTGTGTCTTGCTGATTTTTCATTTTCCCAATTTATACCCCCATGAGTGGAAGTGCCCTATGCTGTCTAAACTGTGTTTTTTAGATGTTTCAGGACTCACCGTACACTCCTCCAGAGTGGCTGTTGGCAATTTACATCCCGCCCATCAGTGTAGCAAGGCTCCCATTTCTCCATGGCCTGTCCTGCATTTCTGGTTTTGACACGTTTTTCAGCATGGCCCTTTTGACCGATGGGAAGCGAGACTTCTTTGTAGCGCTGATTTGCCTTTCCAGGTTGCTTGGTTGGCCAAAAAGGGCGTATGCGTTTTTTCCTGAATATATTCAGGAAAAAACGCATACGCCCTTTTTGGCCAAGGGCATCATTGTCAACGTTTTGCCGCTTTTCATGTGCTTTAAAGGCGATTCGAATCTACCTCCTGAAATCTGTTTCCTGCAATTCTGCCTTGATTTCAAATCCTCTTCTTTGCCTTCCCTCAATATATTTGTGGACGAGAGTTATCATTTATAACTCTGTAGGTTTGTGAATTGCAGTGCCCTGAACCTCCATTTTACAACTCGCTTTTTTGGGATCTGGCCGCAAAAGCGCATGATGGATTCACGCCCTGTTCTTGTTCCGGGGGGCAGGCTGAGCCTGTGGTTAATTCTTATTCCTGATGGGAAAATAGAGTGACCTGTGCCTGTGTCCACACCAAGAGCTAGTCTCTCATTGGTTCCCCATCTTCCCGTTCATCCTCAGGACAAATTGCAACCTGTACGGAACAGGAGGTTAAAGGTGCTGATGCTCCAAGTAGGGAGATTGCTAGTAAAGTGGCTGGAATGGGGAACCCGGGCACAAGGGGATGAGAAATGAGGTTCGTTTTAGAAACCTTTCCCCATCACATGGTGTACCATCTTCTGGGTTTCTCATGCATGTTTTCGATGCAGGAAGATGCCCTTGAACCTGGAGATTTGGGACCCATTGGACGGGTACCACGCAGTATTAATTTAAAGGGTCTGCGTTTGCTCACCCAACCTCACCAAACCTCTCAGCCCCAAGAGTGTCCACCCTTATGTCTCATCCAGCTGTGGGTCTAGATATGGTCAATCCAGGTTGCATCACAGCCCCTGAACGCATTGTGTAAGAATTTCGCTCTCTTTCACTGTCTTTGTTTCATGGGTTTTTCAAAGTAATTTATTTTTATAATGGGGTTTAGCTGCTTTTCACTGCTGTGTTTATGCCACTTTACACCCACTTGACACACTAATAGAGAGATATCAATACATAGGTTTTAAGATTATTACTAGTCAGATATATTCTCGTGCGGTGAATAGGGAGTGTTGAGTCCAGTTCTCTGAGCAAGAAGTAGGTCTTGTCTATTACATATTGGGTTTATGGAACGGTATCTGAGCTAATTTGAAACCCTTGTTTTATGTATCACCCCACCTCACCTTTCCCGTTAAGCAGCCATAGTGTGTTTTCTGCATGTGTGACTCTGTTCTGTTTTGTAATTCAGTTCAAGTGTAACGGTTTTTACATTCCCTGTATAAGTGATACCTTATGAGAAGTGTCCTTTTCTGTGTGACTTATTTCACTTAGAATCGTCGTACCTAAATCCACTCATCATGCTGCTACTAGCCTTATGACATTGATTTCATGGCTGAGTGATATTCCATTGTACATAAGGACCACAACTTCTTTATCCATTTTTCTCTTTCCTGGGATATTTAAGGTGGAAGGAAGTGGAGGTCCTTGTCAACAGAGCAGCCCTAAACTTTGGGGTGCTTGTGTCTTGCTGATTTTTCATTTTCCCAATTTATACCCCCATGAGTGGAAGTGCCCTATGCTGTCTAAACTGTGTTTTTTAGATGTTTCAGGACTCACCGTACACTTCTCCAGAGTGGCTGTTGGCAATTTACATCCCGCCCATCAGTGTAGCAAGGCTCCCATTTCTCCATGGCCTGTCCTGCATTTCTGGTTTTGACACGTTTTTCAGCATGGCCCTTTTGACCGATGGGTAGCGAGTCTTCTTTGTAGCCCTGATTTGCCTTTCCAGGTTGCTTGGTTGGCCAAAAAGGGCGTATGCGTTTTTTCCTGAATATATTCAGGAAAAAACGCATACGCCCTTTTTGGCCAAGGGCATCATTGTCAACGTTTTGCCGCTTTTCATGTGCTTTAAAGGCGATTCGAATCTACCTCCTGAAATCTGTTTCCTGCAATTCTGCCTTGATTTCAAATCCTCTGCTTTGCCTTCCCTCAATATATTTGTGGACGAGAGTTATCATTTATAACTCTGTAGGTTTGTGAATTGCAGTGCCCTGAAGCTCCATTTTACAACTCGCTTTTTTGGGAGCTGGCCGCAAAAGCGCAGGATGGATTCACGCCCTGTTCTTGTTCCGGGGGGCAGGCTGAGCCTGTGGTTAATTCTTCTTCCTGATGGGAAAATAGAGTAACCTGTGCCTGTGTCCACACCAAGAGCTAGTCTCTCATTGGTTCCCCGTCTTCCCGTTCATCCTCAGGACAAATTGCAACCTGTACGGAACAGGAGGTTAAAGGTGCTGATGCTCCAAGTAGGGAGATTGCTAGTAAAGTGCCTGGAATGGGGAACCCGGGCACAAGGAGATGAGAAATGAGGTGCGTTTCAGAAACCTTTCCCCATCACACGGTGTACCATCTTCTGGGTTTCTCATGCATGTTTTCGATGTAGGAAGATGCCCTTGAACCTGGAGATTTGGGACCCATTGGACGGGTACCACGCAGTATTACTTTAAAGGGTCTGCGTTTGCTCACCCAACCTCACCAAACCTCTCAGCCCCAAGAGTGTCCACCCTTATGTCTCATCCAGCTGTGGGTCTAGATATGGTCAATCCAGGTTGCATCACAGCCCCTGAACGCATTGTGTAAGAATTTCTCTCTCTTTCACTGTCTTTGTTTCATGGGTTTGTAAAAGTAATTTATTTTTATAATGGGGTTTAGCTGCTTTTCACTGCTGTGTTTATGCCGCTTTACACCCACTTGACACACTAATAGAGAGTTATCAATACATAGGTTTTAAGATTATTACTAGTCAGATATATTCTTGTGCGTTGAATAGGGCGTGTTGAGTCCAGTTCTCTGAGCAAGGAGTAGGTCTTGTCTATTACATATTGGGTTTATGGAACGGTATCTGAGGTAATTTGAAACCCTTGTTTTATGTATCACCCCACCTCACCTTTCCCGTTAAGCAGCCATAGTGTGTTTACTGCATGTGTGACTCTGTTCTGTTTTGTAATTCAGTTCAAGTGTAACGGTTTTTACATTCCCTCTATAAGTGATACCTTATGAGAAGTGTCCTTTTCTGTGTGACTTATTTCACTTAGAATCGTCGTACCTAAATCCACTCATCATGCTGCTACT